>NW_026991714.1:52838999-54038999 GCF_029215605.1 Mirounga angustirostris
TTGTTCATAAGACAGAGCTCTCTTGAAGCTAATAATAACTATTGATGTTATAGCTGGCACTTGCTTACCTTTGTTTTTAAAACTTGCAACACAGGATAAATCTAAATTCCCTAGGAAAGTGGGGAGATAGGATTTGAAATAAACTTAGCATCCGGTTTATAATCAGATTGTGCATTTCAAAATCCTGGCTGTGTTGTTTTCAACTTTATCATTAAGTAGTTCCTTAATTTTTGAGAAAAGACTTAATTTAAAATTTCACCTCACTTCAATATGGTAAGGGATCTAAAACAAGTGACATTTCCCTGGATTTCAGAATAAGCATTTTGTTTTTTTTCCCCAAGAGGCAAGACTAAAGCCGAGTGAGGCCCCAAATGACTAGGTCTTTGAGATAACAATACAGGATTGTTTGACTTTTAAGGACTGGGGGTCTTTAGTATTTGTAGCCTAGAAAATATTCTCTGGATTTTACGTGTCTTCTGGAACTCTCATTTCCAGGATAAAAGACAACATTTTAGTTGGAATTAGGCTTTACATAGTCAATAGTGAATTACATTTATCCCACGGGGGATAAATGGACAAACTGCATTTCCCCACCTATTAAAGGGAAGCTCTAAAAATTCTCTCCACTGAGAAAGGGTAGGCAGACTTGGATACCCATTCTCACCAGGAGAGCCCTGCCAGCAAGAATTTTCTTGCTCCAGAGTACACCCACAGATGGGGAGATTGGGTTCAAGGACATACTTTAGAGAGAAGCTCCACCTAACGGCAAACCACTTTTCTGCAGCAGTGAAGAACGTTCATACTCATCTTGGTCTACTGAGTATCACAGATTAGAACTGGAAGGGAAGCAGATTTTATTTTCAAACAGAAACAACTATAGGATTGCATTGCTTAGACCACCAAGAAAAATAGGCAGGGATTGAGGACTGATACTTGGTACTTATAAATTACACATCAAAAGAATGTCAAGGCAAAAGTGAAGATAAAGTAGAAAAGAACACTTTCATTAATCAAGGTCTTGTTCCCGTTTCATAATTATTAACTAATTATAAGCTTTTATTTATGTCACAGAATGTATAAGAAAATTACAATCACTTTTCTATATTTGAGGTTGGCCTAAGATCAATATTTTCAATTACTTCCACATGAGTGTTATTCAGGGATTAATAATAATTATTATTATTTTATTATTTCTTTAAAGATTTTATTTTTAAGTAATCTCTAGACCCAATGTGGGGCTCGAACTTACAACCCTAAAATCAAGAGCTGTATGCTCTACCCACTGAGCCGGCGAAGCACCCCAATAATTATTTTTAAAAATAGAATCATAAATAGAATACTGATTAATTACTGTTTTTCTTATACTATAGATATCAATTTTATTTAATCTTAAGACTATAAGATACATAGGTATACCTATATCTGTTTACAGATAAATAATACCATTATCTTACATTTGTGTAATGCTTTACAGTTTTTCAAAGCATTTTCACTCACTATCCCTTCCACATACATCATTTCCTCTGGTTCTGGGCAAGCAGTGTTCCCATTTCATATAGGCAGGAAAGGAGGCTTATGTAACTTGCTCAAGGTGAAACACTAAGATTTTGTGACTTTGATTTTGGTGATTTTTTTTTTTTTTTGCATTATATCATGATGCTTCTCGTATTATACTGATAGTTGAGATGTCACTATTTAGCTTAATTTACAGGACTCTCTTGATGATGCTGGTTGAACTAACCCCCCATCAACTGACTAGTCTAAAGGGGCAAGCATTTCCCCACATTTCACATGGTCTGATTACCTCTGTCTCAAGTGAACGATCTACTATCCAGGTATGAAAAACATGATGAGAAAACATTAAGCTATTATATTACTCAGACAAAGCGCCATTTTCACACCTCTCCAGGTAACAGAAACTGCCAAAAAAATCCCAAACAAAAAATCCTAGTAATGCCTGTTATCAAGTCAAAATTGGATACCTTCTGTTTCTTTGTTGTGGTGAAGAATGTTGTCTGGATTCCTTCCACCTAAAGACCTGCTTATTAGACCTGTGGCAGAACTCCGCATCTGATTTCAGCCTTGGGGAAGCAAAGCAGACAAAACTCAAAAGCTCAATTTTCTGGATGGTATGGCTGATTCAACGAGCTCTTTTCTGCTTCTGAGTCTGCTGGCCAGGAGACCTGGATATGATAGGGCTTCAGTTCCTCAGGAGGGAGAGAATCTGGGGCACTGCTCATGAGGTCGTGCCCCCTGAAGGATTTGGGGAAGGCTATGACATCTCTGATGCTTGGTGCTCCAGTGACAAGGCATATCAGTCTGTCTAACCCTGGAAATAAAATACAAAGGTAACAGATGAGAATGTAATCTAAGGCTGGGAGTGACTAAGATTTTCCACAAAGGTTGTAGAGAACTTCTAAGTAAGAATCTTTAACAAGTTGCAGCCAAGCAGAGTTCCCTGCCTTTTTTAGGGAACTTATGTTTGTTTGAAAGGTTCTTTTCTGTTTTATTCTAGAAAAATGCTGAGGATGAATATTCACATGCTCAAATTAAGGCACAGCAATTAATGAGTCCTTAGCAAGGGTTTTCTAAAGGTTGACAAAAATCAGGTGCTGTGCAGGGCACTCCCAAGAACACAGATGGACGTCCTTGCTGTCGAGGGCCTACAATCTAGGTGAGCTTCCGAGAATTTCTCACACTCCTCCTTGCTTGATAAAACAAGCAAGGTGAGCAACCATGGCGGAAGGGCACCGGCATATTCCTACTTTCACACAAGCTGAATACTATGGAGCAGTGTCTCTCAGATACCTATGAATGTGTCCGTGAGCCCCCAGGGATTTGAGCAATACTGACTTAAGACTGAAGTTTTATTCTATTAAGAAATCTTTCAAATGCAAATTATCAGTCAAGTTTTACCTTTAACTGGTAAAGTACATTTTAAACATATATCAACGAAATGAAAATACGAACTTAAATTCTTACAGAATTCTTGGGCTCACACCCTATTCTTTTTACCCCCACCCGCTCCTCCTCTGCCCCTGCCTGGAAACTGAGCCCAAATCTGAGACATACGGATGGTTATGGAATGAAATTTAGCTTGTCAAAGGATAGTTGTTTACCTAAGGCAATTCCTCCATGAGGGGGTGCCCCAAAACCTAAGGCCTGGAGCAAATGGGACAGCAATTTCACATCTTCCTGAAATTCAAAACAGAATTCAATTTGAATACACGCTGAGGGTCCACAGTAAGCTTAGGCGATAAAGGAAAAAAACAGGTGAGTTAAAAAAATACCTTAAGAAGTTTACAGTTTAGCAAGAGAGTAGGACTAGTCACAGATATTAAAACATGCAGAGAAAGTCCTGGCACTCAGTAAATGCAGCCAGTATTATACTGGGAATGGGAAGAGGGTAACGCCAATCAAGAACATGAAGATGTGGGCTCTGAAAGGTGGGATGAAGAGCAGGGAACTGTCCTATCACAGGGCCAAGGGAAGAGAACATTATTAAGAGAGGAACAGTGTCAAACGCTGCTGGTAGGTGGGACAGCTTAGGGGCCAAGAACAGGCCACTGGATCTGGTGGCTATGCAAGTTAACTTATGTGGGGCAATGTGTGTAGAAATGTTGAAAGTGTATCTGACAGTGGTTCTCTCACCAGGCTACAGATCCAAAACAAGTGGGGAGCTTTTAAGGAAGGAATGCTAAAGCCTCACACAGAGCCTTTTATTTAATTGATCTGGTGTGGAGTAGTGGGGTGATTTTTTTTGTTTTTAACACTTTCCACTTGATTCTGTTCCAATGTGCAGCAGGGCTGAGAACCAATGGGGGCAGGGAAGAAGCAGAAGCAATGAATTCTCACTGACTCATTTAAGAAGCTTAACAATGAAAGGAAGGAAGAAATTCGGCTGGGAAACTGATGACTGGATGCCTTGAGTTGGGAGGAGAAACATTAAGGGAGGTCACAATGTCTGCAAGGCTAACGGGGAGTCTAGGGTTTTGAGTTCTCCAATCCTGTCTTCAAATAAAATTCTTCCATCCTACTTCACCCCTGTTAGTTAATCCCACAAAATGATCTCTTGGGATCAGACTCTGAGACATTTGCTTTCCTGAAATCTATCCTGGCCTTCTATGGAATCATCAAGAAACTGCAGGTTTTTAGGCCTGCATCTGTAGAGACTCTTCTTTTAAAAATCCTGATTATGCCACTTTCTATCACTAAAATACCTCCCTGCCCGTATTAAATGATACAAAATTCTTTCAAGCCAGGCTCTTTCTCTAGCATTATCAACATTTCCATGCATTTCTGACCGCATCATTTTTTTGTGCAGTGTGGTGGTTCAGAGCTTAGGAGCTTGGGTTCAAAGTGCCACCCTGCCTGGATTCCAACAGTGGCTCAGTTTACTTCTGTGCTGTGTAACTCTGGGCAGATTAATTAATCTGCATCAGTCATTCATCTTTAAAATGGGCAGAACAGGGGTATTTATCTCAAAAAGTAATTGTGAGGATTAAATGTGTCTGTGCATATAAAGTACTTAGTGCCTGGCACATATGATCAGTACTAATGAACGGCTCTTATTACTTTTCAAAGTCTTACACTAAAGGTACAGAGACAAGCCAACACTGTTCTGTATCTAGTGAATCCTTCATTCATACCAATTAAAAAAAAAAAAACCCCACATACATTCTGGAAGGCAGCTATGCTTACCACTATATCATCAATGCTGGCTAAAACAACAAATATTCTGGTTAAAAAAAAAACACAACAGGTTAGAAGATGATGTTACCTTCAGTAATGTTGCCAGAATGTAACGCTGGAGCTCTGCATCATGAATTCGGATAGAACCACCGCCTATCTCACTGCCATTTAAAACCAAGTCATAGTGTTGGCTACGGACCTAGAAGATTCCCAGAGCCTTTACGTTAGAGAAAATTTCTAGTTTTCTGTTCTTCTACAGGTTGAAGACAGCGAAGTTACTTAGAGACAATGTATTCACTATGGGCTCAAACCCGACCATCTCTTCTGAGGCTTCCAGAACTGGGTCAGACTGTGAAATCGAAACATCTTTGCCTGTGTTTCCACATTTCCCTTTTATTTGGAAGTACAGATACGGTACCTTCTTGGGTTCAGTGTATAGGAGCTGGAGGTCACTGGGGTGGGGAGCAGTGAATGGGTGGTGGGCTGACTCCAGCTCTCCGGGATTTTCCTCCTTGGGAAGGAAGAGTGGGAAATCCACAACCCAAAGGAAAGAGAACAGAGCTGGGTCACGGAGCACCAATCCTCTTGCTTCTAGAAGGTCGGCACATTCCAGTCGTAATTTTCCCAGCACAGAGCACTGCAAAGAGAAGATACAAATGTTGACTTAACCACTGTGACAGAGTAGGCAGCAAATGACACAAGCTGGACTCTACAGCCAGGCCATCCTCTGAGAAGGGATTAGACAATTAATAGATGAGACACTCTGAGCCTCATCCGATTGGATGATCGGATTGAAACATGGTTGAGAAGGATGGTCACACTCGGCAGGCAGATCGGGTGAGGATTTGATGACACGGTGACTGAGGGCACAGACACCCGAGCCTGACTGACCTGGGTGTATCTCAGTTTGGCTACTGACTCACTTCTCTGCACCTTTTCCTAGGGGACAATGGAGATCAACCAATCTACTCCAAAAAGCTGTTGTGAACATCAAGTGAGACTCGGCATGTGAGGTGCCATATCCATGGCGGCTATTCTGTGAATATTTTCCTGACTGCTCCTGCAGGGTGTGGTGAGGCTCTGAGCAGTGCCTGGCCCACAGCTGATGGCCCGTAAAAGTTGGCTATGATTAGAGGGGCAGTACGGGTAAGAGGTCTGTTTGAGAGTGTGAGTTTTGAAACCAGACTTCATAGATTAGAACCCTGGCTCCCCTACTGCCTAGCTGCGTGTGAGCAAATTTCTCATCTCCATGCCTCAGTTCTCCTTTTTTGTAAAATATTTTATTTATTTATTTGAGAAAGAGAGCAGAGAGCACAAGTGGGGAGTGGGGGAAAGGGGCAGAGGAAGGGGGAGAAGCAGGCTTCCCGCTGAGCAAGGTGTCCAATGTGGGGCTCGATCCCAGCACCCCGAGATCATGACTTGAGCTGAAGGCAGATGCTTAATCGACTGAGCCACCCAGGCGCCCCCATGCCTCCGTTTTCTTATCTTAGAATGGTAACTTCTCTCCGATAAGGTTGTCATGAGGGTTAAATGAGTTAATATACACAAAGTACACAGAACAGTGCTGAGCAAACAGAAGCGCTCACTAAGTGCTAACTATGATATGCAGAGCTTCCCTGAGAAGGGAAACCATGCCTGGAAACATGCATAGGGTGTCACTTTATGGCCTATTCTAGCTTACATTAAATATGCACCCAGGGTACTTGCACTGTGACATATTCAGAATCTAATGCTATTCCTCCTAAGTCTGGTTTCTAGTTGTTTCAAGGAGTCCCAGTAGGAATTGGAACAGTACCTTCCTGAGAGTGGAATGACCAAATGAGTTTGCAGCAGGATACTTATATAATACAAAATCCCAAGTTCTTTTGTAAGAAACTCATTGACAGTAAAATTTGTAATTAACTGGTGCATTCCCCAGCAAATTTATCAGGGCTGTTCGTGGCTGGTATTAAAAAATAATGTCGATAAATGAATTCATTATAAACATGACTGTGGTATCAAAACAAATTTGTAATTAAATAGCTTTCTTCACTCCACTATTGCAGGAGAAGGGAAAGACAGTGGGTTACATTTATTTATTTATTCAAAAGAAGTCTTTTAAAATTTATATAAAATTTATATATTTACTTATTTAAAGTAATCGCTACACCCAACGTAGGGCTCGAACTCATGACCCCAAGATCAAGAGTTGCATGCTCTTTCGACTGAGCCAGCCAGGTGCCGGGTAGTGGGTTACATTTAGCACTGAAACTGACCTCTGAAGCTTTTCCTCTGGAACAAACAATGATATGTACAGAACAAATACAAATTAAAAGAATGGACTTGATAAAGTCAGATACCACTGCTATACAGAAATCATATTATACTTTAGTGCGAGAATGAATTTATATCACACTTGACCTTTCCAATATATTTTCAATATTCATGTTTGACTTATATTCCATACTTCTGTACATTTTACAATGATCTTTATGGCTAAGTCCACTCCACAGATCACCAGGCATAGTGGAGCTCATCACCTCCCAGCTGCTGCTCCTGAGGAGGAAGGGTCCTGCCTTGACCAAGGAGGGCCAGAGATGTCTGCCAGCCCAGTAGCCTTCCAACAGTCTGATCTCTCCCTCCACAGTTTTAGGAATGCATTATCTACAAAAGTTTGGGATTACCAAAATATCCTAATCTGCAAAACCTGGAAAATGAAAATATTTTTTCACAGCCCTACAAGAAATACCAATGGACCTTTACCTGAGTGACTTTCCTAATCAGAGCCAGATCTAATCTGTGTGAACAATGCCAATCCTCACAATTATCACTGTGTGAGCAGTGCTGATGGAGGCTGGGAACTGATGAAGAAAACTCTAGTTCTGATACAGTGCATTGTTTGTAAGTGCTGAAAGGTATTTATTAATAGCAAACTCATGT
Organism: Mirounga angustirostris; assembly: GCF_029215605.1. Classification (NCBI taxonomy): domain Eukaryota; kingdom Metazoa; phylum Chordata; class Mammalia; order Carnivora; family Phocidae; genus Mirounga; species Mirounga angustirostris. The sequence goes on from NW_026991714.1 coordinate 52,846,611, forward strand.
AGAGCAGCCCCAACATTTTATGAAATTAAGTCAGTTTTAAATATGTACTATGTACGTAGGAGAAGAGAGGCACCATGCAGCATCAACAGCACAGATGTTCACAGGTAGTGTTTCTTACTGCTTTCTCGTGCTCCCCGGCAGCTAGCAGGACCACATCAGCCTCTTGGATTTCCATGAGTCTGATTAGTCCTGATCTTTGCTCCTCCAGTATGGACTGAGCAACTGGAGTATTCCAGTTTCTATCGGCTTTCGGGAATACAGGTAAGACTTCCTGTGATAAAGAAAAAGACTTTAGTCACATTTTCTTAAAAAGTGGGGGTGATTTATTTTTCTTGTCGTAGAAAGATTTCTTGTTCCCAATAGAACACGGGATGATCTTCATTCCCTCCCTCGACCCCTTCAAAATGATACTAGAGGAATTACAAAAGTAATCTCACCATAATCAAAAACAAAAGGGAATAAAAGGTGGGAGACACCAGCAAAGAGGTTTCTGCAAATTTGTGGCAGGCTGCAAATGAATGGAATAGAACGATTATAGCAGCAAGATGCAGGAAGTTCTGGCCTGGAGAAAAATGGAGTAGTCTCACCACAGAAGGAACTGATTTTACCCTGCAGAAGCCTCGAGAGTAGGCTCAGGACTCTTAAGAAGCTTTGGTTTCACAGGGTAATGGCCAATGGCTCTGCTGCTCCCCCTAAACTGAACCTACCCATTCACAAAGCCCCTGCAAGCACCCTGTGTTCCCAACCAGCTTAAAAAAATGTTTTTTTTCTTTAACTAAGCTCTACACCCAGTGTGGGGGTTGAACTCAGGACCCCTGAGATCAAGAGAGATCAAGAGAGATCAAGAGAGATCAAGAGTCGCATGCTCCCCCATTCTGTGGGTTGCCTCTTTGTTTTGTTGACTGTTTCCTTTGCTGTGCAGAAGCTTTTTATCTTGATGAAGTCCCAAAAGTTCATTTTTGCTTTTGTTTCACTAGCTTTTGGAGATGTATCTTGAAAGAAGTTGCTGTGGGCGATGTCAAAGAGGTTACCACCTATGTTCTCCTCTAGGATTTTGATGGATTCCTGTCTCACATTGAGATAAAGGACTGGTATCCAAGATCTATAAAGAACTTCTCAAACTCAACACCCAAAAAACAAATAATCAAGTCAAAAAGTGGGCAGAAGATATGAAAAGACACTTCTCTGAAGAAGACATACAAATGGCTAACAGACACATGAAAAAATGTTCATCATCATTAGCTATCAGGGAAATCCAAATCAAAACCACATTGAGATACCACCTTACACCAGTTAGAATGGCAAAAATGGACAGGGAAAGAAACAACAAATGTTGGAGAGGTTGTGGAGAAAGGGGAACCCTCTTACACTGTTGGTGGGAATGCAAGTTGGTACAGCCACTTTGGAAAACAGTGTGGAGGTGCCTCAAAAATTTAAAAATAGAGCTACCCTATGACCCAGCAATTGCACTACTGGGTATTTACCCCAAAGACACAGATGTAGTGAAAAGAAGGGCCATATGCACCCCAATGTTCATAGCAGCAATGTCCGCAATAGCCAAACTGTGGAAAGAGCCGAGATGCCCTTCAACAGATGAATGGATAAAGAAGATGTGGTCCATATATACAATGGAATATTACTCAGCCATCAGAAAGGATGAATATCCAACTTTTACATCAACATGGATGGGACTGGAGGAGATTATGCTAAGTGAAATAAGTCAAGCAGAGAAAGTCAATTATCGTATGGTTTCACTTATTTGTGGAACATAAGGAATAGCATGGAGGACATTAGGAGAAGGAAGCGAAAAATGGCAGGGGGGAATTGGAGGGAGAGATGAACCATGAGAGACTATGGACTCTGAGAAACAAACAGGGTTTTAGAGGGGAGGGGGGAGGGAGGATTGGTTAGCCCGGTGATGGGTATTAAGGAGGGCATGTACTGCATGGAGCACTGGGTGTTATATGAAAACAATGGATCGTGGACCACCACATCAAAAACCAATGACGTATTGTATGGTGACTAACATAACATAATAAAATTAAAAAAAAAAAAAAAGGGTCACATGCTCTACCAAGTGAACCAGTCAGGCTCCACCCCCAATCAGCTTTTTAGATACTTCGTTCTGGGAGGTGGGTGGAGGACAGGTGAAACAGGTGATGGGGATGAAGAGTACCGGGCATTGTAAGGAAGTGCTGACTCACTAAATTGTAAACCTGAAACTAATATTAAATTGTATGTTAACTAACTGGAATTTAAATAAAAACTTAAAAAAAATGCCTCCTTCTAAATATATACAACCAACAGTCACCATTCATCAACGAAATTCTGCAGTATTTAAAAAAAAAAAAAAAAAAAGGACCCAAAGGACGTAGTTTAGGTAGTTTAGGGACCAAAGGAGGTAGTTTAGGGACCAAAGGAGGACTGAATCATCAAAGGCCCTCAAAAATATATTTTATCAATAAAATGAGAATAATATATGATGGAAAAAACCAAAAAACAGCTATTGGGACATAAACATGACTGCTAAAAAGAATTCAACAGAAGAGTTGAAGAAATCTCTTAGTAAGAATAAAAAGGATGAAGAAGGGGTGCCTGGGTGGCTCAGTTAGTTGGGCGACTGCCTTCGGCTCAGGTCATGATCCTAGGGTCCTGGGATCGAGTCCCGCATCGGGCTCCCTGCTCGGTGGAGCCTGCTTCTCCCTCTACCTCTGCCTGCCACTCTGCCTACTTGCGCTCTCTATCTCTGTTAAATGAATAAATAAAAAAATCTTAAAAAAAAAAAAAAAAAAAAGGACGAAGAAAATGGTGGGAAAGAACATGGGGGAAAAAAAGAGACAAGTTAAGTTACAATAGGAGGTCCGAATAGGACTAAAAGAAATTCCAAAAAAAGAGACTAGAGAAAATGATGAAGTAAAAACAATTAGTAATAGAACAACTTTCCACAGATGAAAGACATGAGCCATCATATTGAAAGGGCCCTTCTAGTGTACAACACACGAATGTAAAACAACCCAAAGGTACATAAACTGAAATTTTGGAACATCAAGAATCAGGAGGCTGAATGCTTCCAAAGGAAAACAATCAGGTTTGCTGTAAAGGAATAAATTTGTATCAGCATCAGGCTTCTCAGCAGTAACAGCAGGTACCACGGAAAAAAACAATGCCTTCAACAAGTTAAGGCTGTGCTGTCTAATATAGTAGCCACCACTCACACGTACCTATTTAAATTAACTGAAGTGAAACAAAATTAAAAATTCAGCTCCTCAGGTATACTAGCCGCATTTCAAGCATTGGATGGCTACACCGGCTAGTGGTTACCATACTGGACGATGTAGATGCAAAACATTCCCACCATCACAGAAAGTTCTCTTGGACAGCACTGTTCTTTCTCTATTTTCCTTCCTTCCTTCCTTCCTTCCTTCCCTTCCTCCCTCCCTCCCTTTTCTTTCTTTCCTTTCTTTCTTTTCTCTCTTTCCTTTCTTTCCTTCCTTCCTCTCTCTCTCCCTTCCTTTCTTTAAAGATTTATTTATTTATTTTAGAGAGAGAGTGAGCTTGCGCAAGAGGGCAAGTGGGGGGAGGGGCAGAGGGAGAGAATCTTCAGGCTGACTCCGCATAAGTGGGAAGGCTGATGCGGGGCTCGATTCCATGACCCATGAGATCATGACCTGAGCCGAATCAAGAGTCGGAGGTTCAACCAAGTGAGCCATCCAGGTGCCCCAGACAGCACTGTTCTAAAGGGATAGGACTGCCAATTCTGAATTTTATACTAAGCTAAATGAGTAATCAAGTGTGAGGTTTTGAACATAAAGACATTTTTAGACAAAGCAAGTGTATCTCTTGCACGCTTTCTTAGGAAGTTACTTGAGGATATACTCCAACACAAATAAGACAGAGGAAGATCTGGGATCCAGGAAGAGTGGTTTCAACTCAGAAGAGGAATGGAGAAAAGGTCCAGAAAGACAGCTGTGCAGAAGGGACAGAGTAACTAAGGCAGGCCTGTGTGTGGGAGCTTCATCTATCGTGCAGGAAGTTAAGATAAAATTTAAAATGGATAAGTAAAAACAAACACAAACAAACAAAAACACTAGTATGTAGATATATTTCTAAGAGCGGAGACGTTCTGGCTGCTGTGGGACTGGTGTGATGTGAGCTGGAACACACACTTGTTGCTTATCATTAGTAATCCTTTACTATTTGTGTTTTTAACCCTGCGCATGTAGCATATTGCTAAAAATTCACATACATATTAAAAATAAAGCCAAGTTAAAATATATTAATAAATTGAAAAAACAGAAGTAGTGCCCATTTCTTCTATAAAAATCCAGTTAATGAGAAAGGGTAAAAAAAGAAAAGAGGAAAAGAGATGAGGAAAAGAAGAACATGTAGTAAGAGTTCCATCAACTGAAGGCTACTGAAGTTATTAACCTTTGGGCTTATTTCCTGGTCCTGTCGATCCTAGATGCAGACTTCAAACACTAGCAACATGAAAGTAAAGAAACAAAATTGGGAGATCTAGAGTTTCCACTTTTGAATTTTATCAAAGGCATAAAACAAACCTAAAACATTATCTGCTATTACCATCCTTTCATAAAAGAACATACATTTTTACAACAAAGAACAAGAAGTAAAGGATAATTCTTTAAATTCATTTAGCTTTATGAAAAGCTTTTTATATTGCTCTGACTTTTCTCATTTTGCCTTGACCCATTTGGAAACCATTATCCTAATCTTTCTTTCTTTCTTGTTGAAAAATCTCTTTGAGCCTGAGGTATGAGGCTTGGCTTGTGGTGGCAGCAGAGGTGGTCCATTTTCAGTCCACAAATACTGTGTTTTTACCTGGTTATGATCAGTGTTCATAGAATTCTGTATTTGCCTTTTCTTACGAATCATTACAACATGAACATGTCCCCCATACTATAAACTCTTTGGAGACAAAGTTTTAAAAAGGAACTTTAATATTAATTCCTTTGATTATACCTTAATTTATTTAATCATTCCCATATAATTTCATCTTATCCCTGTTGTAAAGGATACTATAATAAGCATACTCTCCTCACATTTAGAATGTTTTCTACAAAGCATGTCACGGAAAATTAATGACTCAGAGGGTATGATTATTTTTAAAGTTACTGATTCCGAGAAGGCTGAGGCAATTTCCAGGTCCAGTGACAAGGTAAGAAGGCCTGTTTCCCACTCCTGCTCCTTTGTAGTTCAGTTCCTCCATTCACCAAGCCAACAACACACAATGTGTTTGTCAAAGGTGGATTCAGAATTTTAAAAAGGATATGGGAAGAACAATGAATACAGGCTTTCTTTCAAAACTTGGGCACATGGGGCTCTAATCTAATCTTAACTGGATTAAAACTCCACATTTATTTTATTTATTTTTTATTTTTATTTTTTATTTTTATTTTTTTTAAGATTTTTATTTATTTATTTGACAGAGAGAGACACAGCGAGAGACGGAACACAAGCAGGGGGAGTGGGAGAGGGAGAAGCAGGCTTCCAGCAGAGCAGGGAGCCCAATGCGGGGCTCGATCCCAGGACCCCGGGATCATGACCTGAGCCGAAGGCAAACGCTTAACGGCTGAGCCACCCAGGCGCCCCTATTTTATTTATTTTTTAAAGATTTTTATTTATTTGAGAGAGCAAGAGAGTGAGAGAGCCACAAGTGGGTGGAGGAGCAAAGGGAGAAGCAGACTTCCCAGTGAGCAGGGATCCCGACATGGGGCTTGATCATGACGTGAGCCGAAGGCAGATGCTTAACCATTTAACCAACTGAGCCACCCAGGCATCTCTTCACATTTATTTTAAAAATTATGGTTGAACTTCCACATTCTGATTAATGGTGAATTCAACTGTCTAAGTCAAAGTCCTAGAGTCATGCCCTGGGATTAGATGAACTTTAAAAAGAAGAAAAGTAGAAAAATGGTCTGAAATAACAAGACCTCAAAACTAGTGATTGTATAAAGAGCTCAAACACTTACTAAAAATATGGAATCCCTAAAAGGAAAAAAAAAACCTATTGTAATTAACTCCTTACCTGATTAAAATGGTCAGCTGCAAATTTTCTAATGGATTCAATGTCCTTCCTTTTTAAGTATTTCTGAAAAGAAAAGTAAACTCAGCTTCATAAACATGTCTATGGTATCAAATAGGATACAAATACATTTTGTGTCCTTCCATCACAAGAGGATTCAATGTAAAATTTAATTTCTGCTTCCAAATGACAACACTTTAGAGCTTGTCACAGAGCTTATTACCCTCCCCCCTTAATTACACAAGTCTCATTGGAAACGGCTATGAATGTATTCCACAGAACAGCCTGCATATGGAATACGTGGGGTACATGTTCAAATCTTTACAACTGAACTGTGTAAGAAAAAATAACTTTCAGATCAGAAAGAGGACTCAGAATTTGCTTATTTCAGGTGCTTAAAATTCTTTGTATCTTACTCTTTCTAAATTATCTCAATGCTTTTGTAAGTGAGACATGAGGACTATCATCATAACTAATATTCTCGGGGCACTAGACTAGGTATGGGAGATACAAAAAAGTGGAGACACGGTTCACAATCCTTCACTTCTTATAATCTGCTCGGGGAAGACTGGACATACTCAAATTGAGGCGAAAATACCAAGCAGTATATGTGACACTGAGCTTACCTGCACGCATTCATTATGTCTGGACTAGAGTACGGACACGGATTACTTTCCACTAAACATGTGAAGTGAATAAAAAGTAATGAGAATGAATTCTTATTCCCATTTTGAATACACTAATATGCTCAAATGAGTCGCCTTTCAAAATAGTAATTTTGTTCAAAGTCCTTCTGGAACTCTTCTCAAATTCTGTTCTAAGCAGGTGTGGTAACTATGGAAAACAGACGTGTTTCACCATCTCAGAGTCAGGGGTTGCCTAGCCCGGCCACTCTTTCTCCCACCCTAACGTCCCCTCCCTTTTGCTTTTCACAGCTCCACCTCCTGGCCCTCCCACTGTTATTAATGCAGTTGAATGCAACTGAGACCAGGGATCTCTGAAGACCCAGAACAACATGCAAGGGTGATGCTGGAGCTGATATGGGCTGGGAGCCTTTGGATAAACTGAGGCTGGAGGACATATGAACACTATTTCATGCTCATCACTGGTGGGAATGATGGCAAATGAAGTAGAGGAGTACTTTACAGAATTTTTTAAAAGAAAGACAAAAACTCTAGATCTTGAGTGTAAATTCACACTCACAACAGGGTTTTATTCTCTACTTATAGTTTCAGGGACACTGTTTTAAAATATATATTCTTTTTCTTTCTTTTTTTAGAGAGAGGGGAGGGGTAGAAGGAGACAGAGAGAGAATCTCAAGCAGGCTCCACGCTCAGTGCAGAGTCTGATGTGGGGCTCAATCTCAGGACCCTAAGATCATGACCTGACCCGAAATCAGGAGTTGGACACTTAACTGACTGAGCCACCCAGGCGCCCCTAAAAAAATATATATATATTTTAAAGATTTTATTTATTTGCGAGAGAGAGAATAAGAGACAGAGAGCATGAGAGGGAGGAGGGTCAGAGGGAGAAGCAGACTCCCCGCCGAGCAGGGAGCCCGATGTGGAACTCGATCCCGGGACTCCAGGATCATGACCTGAGCCAAAAGCAGTCGCTTAACCAACTGAGCCACCCAGGCGCCCTAAAAATATATATTCTTAAAAAAAGAATTGTTCTTCTTGAAGTTTAAATGTGCCAGTGTTGAACATTGAACATATTTACTTCCCAAATATACATCCTAGAGAAACAGAACTGCGAGTCACTTACTGCTCCTTCAGAGATACATATGGCTTTGACGGCTCCTTGGGGTTTACTAAGTGCATCTTGAAGAAATCCAACCTCTGTGTTTCTGAACATATCACTAATATCTACGATCTATAAAACAGCAACAAAAAAAGGTAACTAAATGTGAAGTAATTTTTATCTCAAAAAATTTTACAAACAAGATTCTAAAGAAGCAAGTAGATCTTACTAAGTTAATGTTTACAGAGCACCATCAGTTTTTACTGGGTTGAGCACTACGACAGGGGTTAATCTACTAATGTATTATTCATCATTAATTCATTTAATCAGTACAACAAGAGTATGAGATATGCACTCTCATTATCCCCATGTAATACAGGAAGAAACCAAGCACAGAGAAGAAAGTAACTCGGCCAAGATAACACAGAGCCAGAACCTAACCTAAGAAGTCTGACTTAAGCACCACTATTCTAGATTACAGAAGAAGAAATAAGGAGTGGTTAAGTTGGCAGCTCTAAGTAGGCAGTTAGAACATTTTGTATATTTTTTCATCCCAAGAATCAAGCACTGCCTATTTATAGATGAAGTGGAACTTCGATTTCTAAGGAATTTGCACTGAGAACTGAGATAGGGAAATGCCACCAGCATTATAGACATGAAGGGCCACTGCTTTCTAAGAGCAAATAATGAGAGGCTTGCTAATGGAAACTGCTTTATATAAATTCTACTCTTACCCCTAGTTAAAATATGTACAGATCTTACTAGTTTGAATAAACATTTCCATGTTTGAGCTCTTTATAGGCTAGGGAAAAAGAATAACTCTTAATCATTTGCCTTCCAAGTGCCATTTTAGCTTAAGAAAAATTGAAGAGGAAAGAATAGGTTTTTTTCCCCCCTTTCAAGTGGTCATTCATGTCCATATAATTAATAAGTTGTCAGTAATAAAAACCTTATGGCAAGAACCTTATTCTTGGAAATGGTCTAGGAGCATAGGAGATAGGACAAAAGTACTGTAGTGCTAACATGCTTTTATTCTCTCTTGCTATAGCTTGATAACAAGCTAAAGTAACAACAAAAAAATATGATATAACAATGTGTGTAACTGGTTGTAAATTTCAAAGTGGTTTAAAAAACTGCAAGAGTATGGTGGGACAGAGTCCTGGAAAAGTGAAGAGAAGTACCTTCATCCCAAAGCGAGTGTCAGGTTTATCCGTTCCATAGCTGGCCAATGCCTCAACAAAAGTCATAGAAGGAAAAGGAACCACTAGAGGATCTTTGTCATTGGGCCAGGAATACTGGAGCAGGCCCTCAATTAGGCTCCGGATTCCGGTCTGGTCTACAAAAGACATCTCTATGTCAATCTGAAACCAAAATAACATATGGAAACTAACTTGAATAGCCACAATATTAATATGTACGTATTTATACATTCCTCTGGTTTCAAGTTACCATAGGATTCTGCACATAAATACTTAATACATGGGTGTGGGTTGGGAGGATAAATGTTACTGTACATCTGTTTTGTGTTAGGCATTATTCTAAGGCTTTATATATATCAACTTGTTTAGTTCCCATCACTCTCCTCATGGCTTAAGGCTCAGAGAGGCTTTGTAACTTGCCTGTGTACATGCACTTAATAAGTAGTGAAATTACACTTGATCCCAGGTTTGTCCAACTCCAAAGCTTATGATTTTTGCGCTTCACCACTTTGATTAACACGCTATCACATAAAAACCAAATCATGACAGCTTTGATGAGTCTAAAGATTAGACAGATTAAATACCAACATACAGAATTCTTGGTTCTTTTTTTTTTTTTAAGATTTTATTTATTTGACAGAGAGAGACATAGCGAGAGAAGGAACACAAGCAGGGGGAGTGGGAGAAGGAGATGCAGGCTTCCCGCCGAGGAGCCCGATGCGGGGCTCGATTCCAGGACCCTGGGATCATGACCTGAGCTGAAGGCAGACGCTTAACGGTAGAGCCACCCAGGCGCCCCAGAATTCTTGGTTCTTAATGTACAAGAGATTTGTTTTAAAGAATTTTATCCTAGCAACGACCATTAAAACACTGCAGGAATCTTTGGCATTTCTTAGTTGATGACCATACGTGTTATAAAAAGGACACATGAAATGGATCAAAAATTAAACAGTGTCTCAACTGCAGGTTAGTTTAATTAAATATCTGATGGATAAAATGTAATGAGAAGTAAAGCGCTGGCATACACTAGAGCTCTTGCAGGTTTGGTTCCAGACTGCTGCAATAAAGCATAATCACAATAAAGTGAGTCAAATTAATTTTTTGGTTTTGCAGTGCCTATAAAAGTTATGTTTATCCTATACTGTAGTCTATTAAGTGTGCAATAACATTGTCAAAAAATGTATGTACCTTTATTAAAAAATACTTTATTGCTAGAAAATACTAACATCATCTGAGCTTTCAGTGAATCACAATCACTGATCACAGATCACCAAAACAAATATAATAATGAAAAAGTTTGAAATATTGTAAGAATTACCAAAACATGACATAGAGACACAAAGGGAGCAAATGCTGTTGGAAAAATGGTGCTGATCCACTTGCTCTGAAGGGTTGCCACAAACCTTCAATCAGTAAATAATGCAATGTCTGCGAAGCACAATAAAGCGAAGTACAACAAAACAAGGTCTGCCTATATATAAAATTACTGCCCGGTCTGGAACCACTTGGCTGGCACAAGGATGACTGAGTAAGAGACAAAAGTGAATATAACTTAGTACCTGAGTAAACTCAGGCTGTCGGTCTGGTCTTGAACCTTCATCTCGGTAACATCGGGCAACCTGAAAATATCTACAATTGAAAAATAGTATGAATTGAGTCATGATAGGAAGATACACACACTTTTCCCCAGAAGTTCATGGTAGTGCAGTCTACGAAATAAGTTAATAATGGTACCTAAAGGACATAAGAAATTTTAAAATTCTTTATGATGCTCTAATCTAATCAGATATACAGTAGACCCATAAGAAACTAATATTCTATACATTGTTTTAAAAATATACAATAGATTGGCATGCAAGGCACTTATGCTTCTTTATATATACTCTTTTGCTCTGACCAAATCAAAATACTTATTGATCCATGACTACACTTGAGCTTTTTTGTGCTATGCCATTTCCATTCTCATCTTCATCTGCTGAGATGCAGCACTGTCCCAAAAGGCCTTGCTCACAAAGTTTTTTTAATATTTCCCCAAACAATACCTAGTTTGCAACCTTCAACAAACTTATTTTTGGGTTCTATCATAGTTGGCAGTTGGTTTATTTATTTATTACCCTATTCTGTCTTACTACATTCATTAACTCCTGGACAGCAAAACCTTTTCTTTCTTGCTTGCTTTCTTTCTTTCTCTCTCTCTTTTTAGGTAGGCTCCATGCCCACCTTGGAGCCCAACTCAGGGCTTGAACTTACAACCCCGAGATCAAGATATGAGCCAAGATCAAGAGTCAGACACTTAACCAACTGAGTCACCCAGGCACTCCTAAGACCTTTCCTTTTTTGTTTTTAATTCCCTGCACATCTACTAGCATAGAGCTTTGCACATGGCGGCCACCCAATACATCTTTACTAAATAATGACTACAAATGTTTAGGGTTTTTAACAAGTGTTTTCCAAATGCTCATACATTTTCTAACTTCTTTTAAGAGATCAGATAACTTTGTGTTTCCTTTTTTCCTCCCCACCTTCCTCCCCTTTCTTTTTCTGACAACTTACTACTAACATACAGAAGGCTCACCTGTCTACACCACCAACCATCAGAAGCTGTTTAAACTGTTGAGGACTCTGAGGGAGACAATAAAACTTTCCAGGTTCCCTGGATGGTATTACAAACTCTTTTGCACCCTTTAATGAGAGGAGAGCAGAAATATTGTTAAAAAAACCTGGACCTAAGACCTGGTGGAAGGTGATACTTCAGCTCATCAATGAAGTTAACTAAAGAGCAAATGACAGAGATCATCTCTTGCTCATCTTTTAGTCCCCCAAAAGGCTTGCACACAGTAGGCTTCTAACAATGTTTGTACATGGTAAGTAATAAATGCGTGCTTGTTGAAATGAATTCCCAATTCTGTTATGAGCTGAAAGAATTTTGTGCAATTCCTATCTAATAATTGCTAACTGCTTTTTAAAACTATGTTTTTATAAAAGTCCATGGACTGTATAAATATCAATGTTTAGAAATGTCAATTCTTATTGATCAAGGAGTTTATTTTCTTTTAAGTTTTTTTTATTTATTTAAGTAATCTCTATACCCCATTTGGGGCTTGAACTCACAAGTCTGAGATCAAGAGTCACATGCTCTCCTGACTGAGCCAGCTAGGCACCCCACAAGGGGTTTATTTTTAAGGAAAGAATTCATTATTGATTTGCATTTATAAACCTCAAGGGAAAGAAAACTCATGTAGAATAAAAGTGTTCTGACTCAAAATACTGACCCATATAATTTTCTCAACTCTTAACAAAACCTAGTTAATGTGATCATTGTGAAATAATAAAATACATGAAAAAAATACAGCCACATGAATATAAAAACAAAGTGGTCCTATTTCAGAACTAATAGGACATTATTAGTAGGCTGATTTAAGGGATATACATACCCCAGGAGTCCTCTTAAACAATGTTGGTGTTTCTATATCCACAAATCCTAAAAAGAGAGAAGCATCAGAAATTACTAGATAGGAATTTGTCAAGTATGTTGTCTAGGGTACAGTTCAACAAATCAAATCTGAGGCTACATTTTAATTAGGAATTTTGACTGAAAGAAGTTACCAAGCCTACTGAATGCTGATTTCCACACATCCAAGACAGAAGCTGAGGATTTTCATAAAACCCTATTTGGCTCATAAAGTGACACTTTTGTCATGAAATAATTCCAACTGTTTGATGGATTCTTGTTTACTGAACTGTTTTCATTTTCTAGATGTTCTGCTAGGATAGCAAAAATAACTCAAACATAGTAGAAAAACCTCCAGGACTGATTGAAGAGTCTAGTTTAATTCATAGGACATTTCTGAGCTCCTAACAAATTAGTATAAGCGTGATAAAAAATTAAGAAAACTCATAAATAACAACCAAAGGGCTTTTCTACCTTCAATGCAATATCTTTAAAAGACTGTATTTGGGACCTAGTAGAACTAAATTATGTTCTAAGTTACCAAATTATGCTCTAGGACAAAACACTGGAAATCACCTTTTTTTCAAAAACTGCTTTACACATTAAGTGAATTCCAGAGCTCTGGCAACTTCTGACCCAATGATGCTAAAGAGAGATACAATAAAATGCTGAATAAAACAAAAGAAGATGCTGAAAAGTTCTAAAGAACATTTAGGCATGTCCTTTACCGTGTAGATTACAGAGATACTCCCGCATTTTCATGACCATCTGGGACCTCAGTCGCAGGTTATACTGCATTTGGAAACTACGCAAGTCTAAGTAGCGATACTGCAAACGAAGAGCCTCTGTTTTCTAAACAAATTGAAAGATTTTAATGTTTAAATATTCTTTGAATATTAAAGAGATATTAACTTTAATACAGAGCGTGGATTTTCAAAAACTTCAGTTCTATCTTTAGTTTCCACTATTTGCGAATACAACACCATCCTTAATTCCTACAGCCTCTAAGTTTGTTACTAGCATAGATTTTACGTTTTTTTAACTCTTCTTTATTATTAACATCGCCCTTCACTGACTGAAATTTGCCTACCCTCACTAAACATTTATCCATTTATTTAAGCCCATAGTTGAGTCTTGAAAAATACATTTAAAGACTTCAAAGATCATTTAAAAATATACACCAGAGTAGGGGTGCCTGGGTAGCTCAGTAGGTTAAGCATCTGCCTTTGGCTCTGGTCATGATCCCGCGGTCCTGGGATCGAGCCCCGTGTCGGGATCCATACTGAGCTTCTCTTCTCTGCCATTCCCCCTGCTCGTTCTCTCTCAAATAAATAAATAAATAAAATCTTTTTTTTTTTTTAAGATTTTATTTATTTATTTGAGACAGAGAGAATGAGAGAGAGAGAGAGAGCACATGAGAGGGGGGAGGGTCAGAGGACGAAGCAGACTCCCTGCCAAGCAGGAAGCCCGATGCGGGACTCGATCCCGGGCCTCCAGGATCATGACCTGAGCCGAAGGCAGTCGCTTAACCGACTGAGCCACCCAGGCGCCCAATAAATAAAATCTTAAAAAAAAATACACAAGAGTAAAAATAGCTATGACATTATCACCTAAGTGGGAGTACAGGTGTGAGAAATGCAAGGAAACCCCCCCACTGTTGTACTAGTAGAAATCGGTAAGAAGGTTTGCTTATTTTCAAAGCTGTACATCTCTGCAGCTCTCTGTGCTGACTTTTTTTTTTAAAGATTTTACTTATTTATTTGAGAGAGACCAGCGAGAGAGGGAACACAAGCAGGGGAAGGGGGAGAGGGAGAAGCAGGCTCCCTGCGGAGCAGGGAGCCCGATGCGGGGCTCGATCCCAGGACCCTGGGATCATGACCTGAGCCAAAGGCAGACGCTTAACGACTGAGCCACCCAGGTGCCCTGTTCTGACAACTTTTTAACCAGAAGTAGAACTGTCATTTCTTTCTGAAAGCTTAGCTGGGGAAAACTGTATATTTCCTTTTCTCTCCCGCCACAGAAAGGTCAACCAGATAATTATATTGCTTTTTCTAATTAAAAGATTAAGTACTGAGAATTTAAATGTGACACTAAGTGGCCATACAGTTAATTTAAAAACCGTTGTGTAGATCAGTTTACAAATTAGATGTATAAACATCTTCAACTGTAGATAATTGTTTCAAAGCTGCAGATTATCAGGGTACACTCACCCAGAGCTATTTAGCTTCGGCAACCCCTCAAACTTGGGCAAAGTACATCCTAAAATACAGTAATCAGATTTATATGCTTGCGAAGTCAAGCAAACATTTTATCACTGTTAGAGCCTGAAAGTTAATAGATGCAGGATCTCCTATGCCGTCTGGCTATTTCCAAGCTAGACACAAATTTCCTTTCAAAGTATAAAACAGCAACAAAAAAACCTGAAAACACCACCTCAAGTCTTAAAGGTAGACCCATGTTTCGAGCTGTCTGAAAAAGCAGCCTAGGTGTTTAGGAACTGCAATGGCTTACTTCAGAACAGCACAGAACAGAACACTTCACGATAGGTCCACAAAAAAATGCTTAATTTTGTAGAAGTTAGTTTTTCTTTAAAAAACTCTGAAAACACTTTACCGGTTACCAACATTTTCTAGATACTCTATTTTATTAATAACAGAGGATGGCACCTTCACAAAGTCCTTAATTTCAAAGGGCAGCTTCTTGCAGGAATTCAGAAGTTCAGCTGTTTTAACTTTGATTTCGATCTCACCTGTTGGCATTTTCTTAAAGAGAGAAGAAAAGACCTATTTTTAAAAAAAAATCACTCATCAGGACCTGTACACAGTGATCATTTGTAAAACGCATGCATTTACTTACATATGTAAAATGTGAGGGTGCGTATGGCGTGTAGTCTAAAGCATCAATGTCTGTGCGTGATTTTGACCTTTTTTTTTTTTTTCAGAGAGACACAGCGAGAGAGGGAACACAAGCAGGCGAAGTGGGAGAGAGAGAAGCAGGCTTCCCGCGGAGCAGGGAGCCCGATGCGGGGCTCAATCCCAGGACCCGGGGATAATGACCTGAGCTGAAGGCAGACACTTAACGACTGAGCCACCCAGGCGCCCCTGATTTTGACATTCTTACGCATATCTGTGGTCGATGTGCTCACTGACAGATGTCTTAACATGCCTGTGCACATTGGTGTGTTTGTAGTGAAGATTTTGGAATCTGTAGGTTCATTTGTGGAACCTGCAGAAATCTTAGTGCCTGATGTCTAATAGGTGCTCGGTGTCTGTTGCCTAAATGTGTAGAGTGCACACATATACAGGTAAAATTTACATAGACCGCTTCTTAACTACTAACTGGATTCTCTTGTCCTGGAGGTCGGGAAATTACTGTCCCAGACACTTGCACCACAGATTCCACAGGGGCTTCACACAAAATCTTCTTCACAGAAGCAGCTGACTACAGAATGAGAGAGAAAAACAGTTCCGACAAACAAATGAATGTAGAGGAATATGTAGTTACCGCAGTCTATGGTTTAGAAAAATATTAACACTCATAGCTTAATTGCCATAAATACTGGGGCTGCCCTTAATGACTTTCTTAAAGAATTTGGTAAATTGCATTGCCATTTTGACTCCACATAATACAGCAGGTAAACCTGTTAAGGGTTTTAGAATGTTTTCCTTAAAGGAAAATAAGGGGAAAAATGATTGATGGAAACAATTCCTACATACTTTTAAGGCAACTGTCTCCAGAGTTAGTCTTAGGGGCAGTTACATCCAATAGAAATAATGGAGTCCAACTGAAAGGAATTCTCCTGGGTTAGCTATGCTCGTCTCTGGATCCTGATCCCTGAAAGATAATTCATTGCTCTTTACTTACTTCAAAGACTAAGAACTGAGTAAATCACACATTTCTTAGGTATAAAGCATTTGTAAACATTACCACAAGAGAAACCAATATAGCTCAACAAGCATGATGAGAGCTATTTTACCTAATTTTAATGCTAATTTTTTTTTGAGCAGGTGGTACCGTAAACGTGGCTCAAAATTCAAAGGGTATAAATAGATATACCGTAAAAAGTTGCCTTTCCCAGAGTTTGCCAATGTTACCAGATATGTATGTATTATTCCAGGAACATTTCATCACACACACACACAAATACTTAACCAACATACTAAGCATAGCATCAGAGAGACTTTCAGATAACAGTAGGAAACCTTCTATTACCTCCTCCTGGGGAATGACAACTTGAACAAGCCCATGGAAATCTCTCAGGACCAGGAAGATGTTTTGCCTGATCAATGAAGAAAATGAACATGTAAGGCCAAAATCTCTGAGCCCAAAATTTTAAGGAGGCAAAACAAATTAAACAAACAAAAATCCATGCAATTTCCCACGTTCTTTTTATAATAATTATGTGTTTTCATTATGTGCTACATTCATGCAATTATCTATGTAGCTTATTAACGGAAAAAACCCCAGACTTTGCATTTGTTATTTTCTTAATCATCTATTTTTAAAATTTTCTAAAAAAGATTTTATCTATTTATTTGAGAGAAAGCACAAGCAGGGGGAGCAGCAGAGGGAGGAGGAGAAGCAGGATCCCTGCTGAGCAGGGAGCCCAACATGGGGCTTATCCCAGGACTCCAGGATCATGACCTGAGCCGAAGGCAGCCACTCAACCGACTGAGCCACCCAGGTGCTCCTGTTTTTTAAAAAATTTTTAAGTAAACTCCATGCCACAAGCAGGGCTCGAACTCACAACCCTGAGATCCAGAGTTGCACACACTCCCACTGAGCCAACCAGGCACCCCAGGCTTTTCATTTTCAATTTCAATTTTTACTGGTTATATATTCAGCTTACTAAAGTTATCCAGATGGCTTGTCAGTAAAAGGCAAACTTTTAATTTTCATTGGCTTAAGTCTTTATAAGAAAATTTTATTAAATTTGGAAACTTTTCATGTATTAAAATCCACAAATATTTTAGGATATGAGAAATATCCAATTATAGCAATATAAATTTTTGAAATATAGCAATATAAACTTTTTTTTTAAGATTTTATTTATTTATTTGACAGAGAGAGAGAGAAAGCACAAGTAGGCAGAGAGGCAGGCAAAGGGAGAGGGAGAAGCAGGCTCTCCACTGAGCAGGCAGCCCGATGTGGGGCTCGATCCCAGAACTCTGGGATCACGACCCGAGCCGAAGGCAGCCGCTCAACCGACTGAGCCACCCAGGCGCCCCACAATATAAACTTTTTTTAAGAAGATTTTATTTATTTACTTGAGAGAGAGCAAGCGAGAGAGAGCACGAGTTGGGGAGAGTGGCAGAGGGAGAGGGAGAAGCAGGTTCCCCGCTGAGTAGGGAGCCTGATTCGGGGCTCGATCCCAGGACCCCGGGGACCATGACCTGACCTGAAGGCAGACACTTAACCGACTGAGCCACCCAGGTGTCTCTATAAACTCTTTTCTTAAAAGATAAAAACTACAATTTTCTAGAGGTGGTCCAACTACTAATACTTCTATAAACCATCAAAAAGGTCTCCCAAATCCGAACATTTTAGCGTTCAACCTGCATTTCTCATACTATCCTTAGTACCAGGAAGAGGTACAGAAAACCTCTTCAGATTTTGAGTTCAGAAATCACCAAATTTATGGGTCAAATATCCACCCATATGGAACATATTCTTCAGGAAGGCCACACAGTCTATGTATTTTGGAGCTCTTCACTGTTAATTAATGTACTATTCAGGTATGTGCTGGAATATAGAGATGAACAACAAAATGGGCTTTAATCTTAAGGAATCACTGTTCGTGTTTTTACGCTTTTTCTCTACCTAAATTTAGAATAAAATAAGCTTTTTCATGCTACTGAAGCTTACCAGGTGGCCCACTCCCAATTACTGGTCCTCGGAACTCTTCAACTCGAGTAAGCTAAGGGACATTTCAATCCACTGGTGGAACACACTGTTATCACACCCTTCAACAGATGCCACTCCAGTGATTCTGTTTGGGTCTTTCAAAACAAATCTGAAAACTCAGTGAATTCTGAGAATCCTGCAGGAGTTGAAAAGCTTTTGTTGTTCTGAGTGATTGAAAATTAATAAAAGTTTGGAACTGACTGAGGGAAAACAATCTCCAGGCATTCTTTTTTTTGGGGGGGTGGGAGGGGCAGAAAGAGTATCTTAAGCAGGCGGATCCCATCTTGGTGCTCTATCTCACGGCCTTGAGATCATGACCTGAGCGGAAATCAAGAGCTGAAAGCGTAATGGACCCAGCCACCCAGTCACCCCTAACCACCAGGTATTCTAAGCCAGTTTACCTTCGGTATTGAATCCATCCACACAAAATGACTTCTTGGCCTAAGTGAGAAGAACGCAACTCTCCACACGTGTTGGTCCGAGCAACAAAGCTACTGAATTCTTTAAAGGAAAGCAAGATTAAAAACATATGATTTGCAAACTGCTTGAAAATAAAGACGCTCAAATTATATCATCTTAAGTATTTCATGACAATGAATGAAATTCATAAAGTTGAAGTATGTAATTTGATTCAGTCACTATTTAATTTAGCTGCAAATGTGTCAAAAGCCAAGTGAATTAACAGTCTTACTGTAAATTTTTGCCCTGTGTTAGGAAATCTAAACTTTGATCACGTAGCATTTGCATTGAGACCTAAAATTACCCTATTTTTAATAGTGCACATTCCTTTCCAAAATGAAATGAGGTTTTGGAATAACGGGTTTGATGGTATGAATCTAGAGTGAAACCAGTCACTTGCACGCTAGAAAACATTCTCAAATGTGAAAGAATTTTTTAGGCTTATTAATAGCATCAGCTAAAAGCAGAATTCACGCGGTTACTTTTAAAACTCCAGACAAAAATCTACATTATAAGAAATGGAGAGTGAATGATCTGCCTCTACACATAAGGCTACCCAGTTCAGACTACAGGAAAATGGAGTAAGAGCACTCTGACTGCAGAGACCAGGAGGAAGTACTGTTTAAAGAGGACAGAACCCTTCACTGCTTTCACCTGGAGTTCTCCTCTGTGAACCGAGCACCAGCGTTCTGGAGAGAGAACCCCGGATCAGGTGGGCGATCCTTCCGGTGGGTGTGGAAAAACCCCTGCATAGCCGACTTAACCAACAGGAGAACATGTTGGAGCCGCAGGATGGCGAGAGACGCTCACGAATCCCAGGCTGCCGGTGTTGGATGATGATCAAAAGTCACTTTTGGAAATACACACAAATCCCTTAAAATGCTAGTTGTTCTCGCTCTCTTCTCCAATATTTAAGCCCTTCTCCGCTGAACAGTCAAGTACACGTGTCTAGAAACTAGATAAATCTACAAGTTCTTCGGGGCCCTTGGGAAGCGGGTAGGGGAAAGAGCCTTTTCCCACCTCCAATGCATCAGTTTCCACTTCTAACCAACCGAACTGCGGCCCCAGAAGAGCCGAGAGAACCTTCCAGACAGCAGGGCAGAGTGGGACTCCTCCGCGACCATACAGAGGCGGAAGGGGTTGACCACCAACTGCCCGCCCTTCCCTTCCTTCCACGCTTCTCCGAAGGTTCCCGCAGGCCGAACTTGGAAAACAAGAAGGAACTCAGCCTCAGGTTTTAAATCTCTCCGACCTGGTGGCCGTCCTCGGGTCTTCAGAAAGAGGAAGGCCAGCAAGCCCGAAACCTCCTCAGGTCCAGAACCCACAGCCGTATCCCCGCTGAGAGCCAAGCGCTCCTCATTCGGCTCCGAGAGCGCTCAAGTTACGGTGGAGGCATTCAACCAATCAGAGCAGAGGTGCTGCCGCCATGCTTATTGTGGGCGGAAATTTGAAGGAACGCTTCGCGCAGGTAGAAAAGCGCTGAAGACTATCACCGCGCGGTTAGCCAAGTTGACGATTATGGTTAGGTAGTTTGACCTCAGTTAAAATGGCGACCGTAGTTGCTTCATTAACGTGTGATCGGCACCAGGGAGGCTTCCGGCGTCCCGCCGCAAAGCGAGACGGGAAACTATTTTAAACTGAGGCGGCGGCTGAGCGCTGGGTTGCAGCTCCTCAAAGGCGGGACTTCTGAGCTCGCTGGGCCTCTGAAGGGCTCAGGTGGAGAGGGGAGAGTTGGGACCCATTGTCCCTTGCCCTTCCTCTCCTCCGGCAGAGGCCGACTCCGCAGAAGCGAGGGTCGCAGAGCTGGTGGCTGGGTCAGCGGAAATGCCCCTCCTGGGGTGAAGTCTCGGGACATCTGAGGAAGCGAGTTTGTGTCCCTGGTGAACCCAGTTATTGCGGAGCGAGAGGGAATTTGGAGGGGCCAAGGATTCCTCCAAACTCTCTCTTACCTGCCGTTTTGGCGGCTTTTTTTTTTTTTTTTTTTTTAAACTTCAGGGGATTTTAGTCTCTACCTACTTTTGGAACCAGAATTGAAGAATGACTCTTGAAGCCGGAATGGGTGACAGCGTCATCACGGTATTTTATTGGTAAGAAGCTTTATCTTTGTCCAGGACTGGCCGTCAGCTTTATGTTTTGCCCTGCTGTGTACTCGTTATCTCTACAACACTTTTGTGTTTAGATGGCTGCACGCTACGTGCTTGGCACTGGGCCAAGCATTGGCAGTGGGATTTAGGTATTGGTAGCGGTGTAAAAAGTCAGGGTCCGTTCCTTCATGGATTTACCACAAGAAAAACAACTAAGTTGTAACTGTGTGTTATGAACTGCAAGTGCAAGAAGAGCTGGTGATACTCTGTGGATACCGGCCGGCTTCTGAGGACGTGAAACCTCCAGGATGGGTTGCATTTGGTCAGGCCAATGGGAGGAGAGAAGCATCCTTAGTTGGCTGAAGGCTGAATAAAGAAGTCAGGGAGCAGAGGCAAACATGACAGGCACGAAGGGGAGTAGTAGGGTGATGATCAGTCTAGGGCAGTGGTTCATAATCTTTTCAAAAATTGTCTACTGGGCCTTTCTTCCTCCCCCTCCACCACCAAATACACATGCATACAACATTTTGCATACAACCTTAGAGGGTTGTTGGATTTTGGAAAGGCCATTTGTCCATAGATCTTGGCCGAGAACTCCTGAAGTAGAAAATGAACCTGGATAATATCAAATAATAAGATCAGATCATGTAGTGCCATGAAACTCAGAGAAGTTCTGACTTCATCTGAAAGATGGGTGGGAATTGTTAGGGGATCTCCAGCAAGGTAATGACAAGATAGAAGTGGCGTCTATGGATCACTCCTTATGGACTGGGGAAAGGGGTTAAGAATGGGACACTAAAATAATGAGTCAAGATATATCTTTAACCTCTTACTTATTGGGCAGGGCAAAATTGCCCTTTATTGAGTGCGGAGTGAGAGAATAAAATAGATGTGAGTCATTTTCTAATCTTTCATGCGTGGTTTGGGATATTTCACATTACCATAATATTAAATACTGAGGGGAAAGGTTTTCTCAAAACCAACTGTCTCCGTGCTAATAGTCCTTTTCTCATCTACACAGATTTTTAAATCATTTTTTGGAATTCATAGCATTTCTCTTTTAAGGAGTCAAATTCAGCAGGGCTTCTTTTGCCTTGAAATTGATCTCTATTGAAAGGCAATGTGAAAAAAGAGATAAGAGCACCCACTCTGGCATTATACTGTCTGGGTTCAAATCCTGGTTCTTGCCTTCTTTACCTGTATGACTTTGGCAGATTACTGAACTTCTTTGTCTTTTCGTCTGTCAACTGGGAATATAATAAACCACCTCATGGGGGTTGAGGCAATATTTGTTAGGGGCTTGGACAAGTACCTGGCACCTGATGAGTACTCAATAAATGTTAGCAATTAATCCAAATAAAAATTTGAAAGAAACATTCTGTGTGGATGGGACTGATTAAAATCCCTCCCCGCTGTTTTTTGCTTTTTTTTTTTTTTTAAGATTTTTTATTTATTTATTTGACAGAGAAAGCACGAGCAGGGAGAGCAGGAGAGGAAGAAGCAGGCTCCCCGCCAAGGAGGGAGCCCAGTGCGGGACTTGATCCCAGGACTCTGGGATCATGACCTGAGCCGAAGGCAGATGCTTAACCATCTGAGCCCCCCAGGCGCCCTTTTTTTTTTTTTTTTTAAAGACCGTGCCACTGAAGGGTGGATGTAGGGGCAGAGGGAGAGAGAGAATCTCAAGCAGGCTCCATGCCCAGTGCACAGGGCTCAATCTCACGACCCTGAGATCATGACCTGAGCCGAAATCCAGAGTCACACTCTTAACTGACTGAGATAACTAGGTGCCCTAAAACTCTCTTTTAAAGAGATAATTCAGTATGCATTTAAAAGTAGAATGCTTTAAATTAGCTGTTATTTAAATTGTGTGGTGTATGATCTTGCCTGGGCATTATCTGAGCATTGAGAAATGCATATTTAACCTGTGAAGTTTTGTGCAAGATACAGAGGGTGTCCTACTTTGACATAATAAAATTTAAATACAGTAATAAATACAAGTTTTCATTTTTTTAGAAGGTTCTATTTGAGAGAGACAGCATGCACGCACGCACGCAAACACAAGCGGGAGGGAGGGGGAGGGGGAGAAGCAGGGAGCCTGATGTGGGGCTCTATCCTATGTGGGGCTGTATCCGGGCACTCTGCGATCATGACCTGAGCCAAAGGCAGACTCTTAACCGACTGAGCCACCCAGCCGCCCCTACAAGTTTTCATTTGTGAAAAACTGTTACCAAAGGGTAACTGTGCCAATACGTGGGAGTAATTATTATAACTTTTAAATCATAATTCCTTTCAATGAAAGTTATAATTTCAGAGTTCTATGAAATTCTTGTTTTTTTTTTTTTTTTTTTTTTAAGATTTTATTTATTTATTTGACAGAGAGAGACACAGCGAGAGAGGGAACACAAGCAGGGGGAGTGGGAGAGGGAGAAGCAGGCTTCCCGCAGAGCAGGGAGCCTGATGTGGGGCTTGGTCCCAGGACCCTGGGATCATGACCTGAGCCGAAGGCAGATGCTCAACGACTGAGCCATTCAGGCGCCCCCCTTCTGTTGATATAAACTGATACTTGTTAAGGGAGGTGGGCGGAGGGGGGGATGGGTTAAATGGGTGATGGGTATTAAGGAGGGTACTTGTTGTGATGAGCAACTGGGAGTTGTATATAAGTGATGTATCTCTAAATTCTACTCCTGAAACTAATATTACACTGTATGTTAACTAACTGGAATTTAAAGAAAAACTTGAAACTACAAAAACTAACAAATAAAAAACCCCTGCAATCCTTGCTAACAATTAAAAAACACTCAGCATTATATTAGGATAATTATACAAGAGAAATATAAAGCATGATTTCAAAGTATTTTAGTCTTGTTGGGAAGAGAAAAAATGCATACCAAAAAAAATTGTACAAGGAACTATATGAATATGGGCTAAAATGAGTGGTACAAACTAGATGATCAAGGAGAGCTATGCGGGCTGGTATATTATTAATCTCCAAACATTTTATGAAACATATTGTGAGATTTTGTTAGACTCATCGAGAGGATTTTTGGGCTTTTAAAAAATATTTACCCCTGAGATCTCATTCTGTGCACACACAGCCATGCCCGCATACACATTGCTTCCAGGAATGAGCTATTGATACAGACAGAAGTGTATAACATAGATATTCTGGGGAAAAAAGATTAACAAAACCCTTCTACTTGAAAAGAGATCAAATTCAAACATGGTCCTAAAGGAGGTGGATAAGGAACATGATTGATAGGCAAAAACATGAAGACAAGAATATGCTTATGCCTAGGAGAAGTAGGATAAGAGCAAGCTGAATTATGAAAGATCTTAAATAGCAGAAAAGTAGAATTTTTCTCATCACTGTAAAGTTTTTTTGCACAGGCGACAAATAAAGTGTCACTGCTGAAGAATGGATTACCCTTAGATACTGTAATAAGAACCTAGAAGTAGCTTTGGGAATGGATGACAGAGACTGTTGAAGGAAAAACTCAAAAGAATGTGCTTAATGACTACATGTTCAAGAATGAAAGTGGGAGAATACTTTTCTCCCACTTTAAATGAATTTAACATAGAAAATTGACTGGAATTTGAAAATGGACCAGCTAACTTTTGGAGGAGGATGGGAAGGAATTAAATTTAGTTTTGAACATTCTGAGTTTGAGGTATTGGTAAGAAAAAATAGCCTATAGCCAATGAGAAATATAGGACTTGGTTAAAAACTCAAATCTGGGGGTGAGGGGAGGAGCAAGGAGAGGAAGGGAAAGAAAGAATTCCTTTATAGCAGGGAGAAGAAGGATCAGTGAAACTATGAGCATGAATTAAGTTTTTAGTGTTCAGAATTCTGGTTTTATTTCTTTTTATGTAGACCATGGATTCTTATGATACATCAGAATCGACTCCTAGGCACAGTGCATCCTCAAGGCTTAAAGATTACTTTATAGGTGCCACCCCTTTGCAGAAACGATTAGAATCAGTCAGGAAGCTGACTTCATTTATCCCAACTCCACCTCGAAGGAAAATTCCTCAGTGTTCACAATTACAGGTATGCCTTTTGTGTTCCTTCGTGTTACTCAATAATTGAGAAAATCTGTGAGCAAAACATTTTGACTTTTGTTACTTTTTAATGTTTTTAGTGTCTTCTTAATCTCCCAGATAATAAATGAGAAATAGCAAAAACAAACTATTATTCACACTA
Source organism: Mirounga angustirostris (assembly GCF_029215605.1). NCBI lineage: Eukaryota > Metazoa > Chordata > Mammalia > Carnivora > Phocidae > Mirounga > Mirounga angustirostris. The sequence goes on from NW_026991714.1 coordinate 52,871,695, forward strand.
TCAGTACCACCTCTGTTATGTCTTTTAACTTCCTTTAATCTGGAGCATTTCCACAGTATTTCTTTGTTTTTTATGACATTGATGTTTTGAAGAATGTAATTTCCTCCCTTTTCCTTTTTTATTTTATTTTTTTAAAAGATTTTTATTTATTTATTATTTGATAGGGAGAGAGACAGTGAGAGAGGGAACAGAAGCAGGGGGGAGCGGGAAAGGGAGAAGCAGGCTTCACGCCGAGCAGGGAGCCCGATGCAGGGCTCGATCCCAGGACCCTGGGATCATGACCCAAGCCAAAGGCAGACACTCAAAGACTGAGCCATCCAGGCGCCCCTCCCCTTTCCTTTTTAAATAGAATATTCTTTGTTTTGTATCTGTCTGATGTTTCCTCATGGTTAGATTGAAGTTATGTATTGGCTGGAACACATTCCTTTTTGGGGAATAACATCTGGTAGCACGGAGGTGATGTCAGTTTTGATCATCCTGTCAAGGTGTTACCCAGTGGTCACTGTTTTATTCCTCTCTGCATCTAATAAACAGTCTGGGAAACACTTTAGGATAATGTAAATATTCTGTTCCTCATCAAAATTTCCCCTTACACTTAACATCCATTGATTATATTTGTCTGATTCTATATTTATCATGATGGTCACGATATAATGATTTTCCAACTCCCATTTGCTCCATATTTACCAACCAGCCTTTGGCATTCTATTATAAACCGTTCTCATTTCTCCTCTATTTATTTATTTATCTATCTTTCTTAATGAATTTTTTTCAAATTTTTCTAAATCATTAATTATTTTGATGTTTATATTGTCTCCAGTTTGTCTGCTGGCAACATTCTCTGTTTTGATTATTCATAAACAACTCTGAAGGTAACATTAGTAATTTGTGATTTCATTGGACCATGAAATAAAACCCTCGTCAGTGTGGGTTTGATGTGTGGTCTTGAGAAACATAGCAAGGATTCTGGCTGATCAGTCACCCACATCCTCCCTATAGTCTTGTTTTCTTGTCCATGTTGTGTGCCTCATATCTCTTGAGATATGGGAAAATTTTTGCTTCTTTCTGAAAAGTTTCTTAAATTACTAGTGCTGGTAATGAAAGTGATCGTTCCTAACCATAAAACAGAAATTGTATATAAAAATTGGAATGTCCAATTCATTTCCTTATCTCTGTGAAACAAATAATTTTCCCATACCTTTTGATCATAATAAGAAAAAAGTTTATAACTTTATATAAGTTTTATAAAAGTTTTCATGAACACTCTAGTCAGAAGAAATAGTTTTATCAAGTAGACAACTGTAATGAAAGTTCCAAAAGATAGTTGGAGCTGTAAGACCATGTCAAAAACTATGGATTTTATAGAAAAATTCAGTTCAGGATGAAAGTAGGAACCTGTATGGGGATGTATGTGAAGACCCTCAGTAATGTCATAGGGCCAATATGAAGGAAGTGTTTTTGTTTTTGATGGTACCTGTGGTTCTAATAGAACATGGCAGAAATGCTCCCAAGTATCTTTTTATTTAATCTACTGAATTTGACATTGTGTTATAGAGTGGACTTACCACCAAACGTTTAAGAAAATTACATAATTAAAACTAATCAAATTAAATGCTCCAGGAGTAGTTACTGTTTTCTAAATCTATAATTTTAAATTTCTAAAAGTCAAACATAAATGTTCATCCAATAAATATTTATTGAACAGCCGTTCTAGATGCTAGAGATATAGCACCTAATAGACAAAATCCCTGTTCTTGTCATACTTACACTCTAGTAAGGAAGACAGACAATAAAAATCAGACAAACGTATAATGTCATATAGTAATAAATGCTTTGGGAAAAAAAGGAATGTTAAAGAGATATAAAGTGACAAAATTGGAGTGAGACAAAATTAGATAGGGTAGCCTCTTGAGTGACATTTGGACAGACCTGAGTGAAGGAAAGGAACATGCCATGTGAACACATATGGGAAGAGTATTCCAGAGTGAAGGTACAGCAAATGAAAAGACTTGTTCAGGGATCTTCAGAGTCCTGCAAACTCTATTTTGGCTGGAGTGTAAAGATCAGGTACCCAGTAATAGATTTGTGTTAAGTATTTGAAATATTATGATTAAGAATTAGGAAATATTAGTAAATGAGAATTTAAACTTGTCTTGACTTTTTTTTCCTGTAGGAAGATAATGATCCTCAAAAAGTTGCATTCCTTCTGCATAAACAATGGACTTTATATAGTCTAACTCCCCTATATAAATTCTCCTATACTAATCTCAAAGAGTATTCTAGACTTCTGAGTGCATTTATTGCTGCTGAAAAGCAAAAAGGGCTTGCTGTGGAAGTGGGAGAAGACTTCAACATCAAAGTGACTTTCTCCACTCTCCTAGGAATGAAAGGAACACAAAGAGACTCTGAAGCGTTTCTCGTTCAGGTATGTTATATAAGCAATCCTTGCTTCCCAGGGGAAAAGAATTGGCACTGTCTTGGTTTAAAAATTGTGGTATTTTCAGCAATTGCACTTCTGGGTATTTACCCCAAAGACACAGATGTAGTGAAAAGAAGGGCCATATGCACCCCAATGTTCATAGCAGCAACGTCTGTAATAGCCAAACTGTGGAAAGAGCCAAGATGCTCTTCAACAGACGAATGGATAAAGAAGATGTGGTCCATATATACAGTGGAATATTACTCAGCCATCAGAAAGGATGAATATCCAACTTTTACATCAACATGGATGGGACTGGAGGAGATTATGCTAAGTGAAATAAGTCAAGCAGAGAAAGTCAATTATCGTATGGTTTCACTTATTTGTGGAACATAAGGAATAGCATGGAGGACACTAGGAGAAGGAAGGGAAAAATGAGAGGGGTGGAATTGGAGGGAGAGATGAACCATGAGAGACTATGGACTCTGAGAAACAAACAGGGTTTTAGAGGGGAGGGGGGAGGGAGGATTGGTTAGCCCGGTGATGGGTATTAAGGAGGGCATGTACTGCATGGAGCACTGGGTGTTATATGAAAACAATGGATCGTGGATCACTACATCAAAAACTAATGATGTATTTTATGGTGACTAACATAATAAAATTTAAAAAAAAGAAAAAAAGAAAAAAAATTGTGGTATTTTCTTACCATTTAAAAAAAATTTTAACCTTGTGATTTATAACCTATTTTATGTCTTGTTTGACCAAATTATAGTAATTAGATATGGCTAACTTAAAAAGTTTTTTTTTCCAGTTACATTATAGTCATGTTTACTTTAGAAAACTTAGAAAATACTTAAAAATACAAAGAAAATTGAAAACCACAATTTAACATTTTGGTCTACATCTATTTGGCAATAGACAATCTGAGTAAACCTCTATTTATTAAAGAAATTGAGTCAGTACTTTCCAAAATAGAAAGCATCAGGCCCAGATGGGTTCACTGGTGAATTCTGTCAAACATTTAAGGAAGAAATTATTTCAGTTTTCTGCAGTCTCTTCAGAGTATAGAACCAGAGGGAATACTTCCTTACACATTCTGTGAGGCTAGCATTACCCAATACTAAAACTAGACAAAGGTTATTAAAACTATAGATCAATATCTCTCATGAACATAGATACATCTGTCTGGCTATCTGGATCTACTAAAATTGGGATTTTATTGCCCATACTTTTGCATATGGCCTTTTTTTTAAAAATTAATAATAGTGTTGTAGATAATTACTCATGTCCTTAAGAATATTACATTTTGGGGGGCGCCTGGGTGGCTCAGATGGTTAAGTGTCTGCCTTCGGCTTGGGTCATGATCCCAGGGTCCTGGGATTGAGCCCCACATTGGGCTCCTGGCTCAGCGGGGAACCTGCTTCTCCCTCTCCCTCTGCCTCTCTCACTGCTCATGCTCTGTCTCTTTCTCTCTCTCTCTATCTCTGTGTCTCAAATGAATAAATAAAATCTTTAAAAAAACAAAACCCAAGAATATTACATTTTTGTAAGTGTATCTGTCTAATTCTATGGACTAAATTCCTAGAAGTGGAATTTTAGCAAAAAAACCCCAAACACATAATATATACACACACACAATCTATCATCATATATTGTGATATATCATGCCAGGTTACTCTTAGAAATGTAACATTCCTTCCTATGTGTAGTATTTAAAAGTAATATGACTATTTTTGGATTAAGAAACTGGATTTATTATTCATGCCTGCTACTTCTGTTTCTTCTGAGTGAATTCATCTTAGTCATTTTAAATCAAATTCTGAAATACGCCAACTATGGCCTGCGGGCCAAATCTGACCTGCTGCTTGTTTTTGTTGCTGTTTTTGGAAATCAGGTTTTACTGGAGCAGTGCTCCTTTCATTTGTTTACATATTGTCTATGGCTGCTTTTGTGCTACAACAGCACGTTTGAGTATTTGCTACAGAGACCATGTGGCTTGCAAAGCCTAAAATATTTACTGTCTGACTTTTACAGGAAGAATTTGCTAACCCCTGGTATAGATCATGATATTGGCAAGGATCTTCAAGATTCCTAGGATTAGGTTTAGCTGCATAAAACAGAAAGACCAAATAACCATGAATTAAATGTCTGTCTTGAGGTTTAATAGATAGAGGCTTATTTGTCTTACCAAAAAGTGTTTGGAGGTAAGGTGTTTAAGGTGGTATATGCTTTATGAATTAATAATCTAGGCTCCTTCCATCTTCTCCATCTTCTTCTTCCATCTTCTCTCTCATCCTTGGTGCATGGCTTCTATCCTTAAGGTTGCATCTTAAGTCTAAGGTGGCTCCTGAAGCTCTAAATATTCTCTGCCAGTTTCAGGCAGGAAGTAGGAAGGTGAACCAAATGAATCTTTAATGAGACTGCTAAGACCCAACAACTTCTCTTTACATCCCAGTCGGAAGGCAGATTAGGAAATTTTTCTGTTTTAGTGGGTACTTTGCCATCTCATTAAAAGCCCAGTTTTATTGTGGAAGGAAAAATAGGTACTGGGTAGACAGCAGTCTTTGTCAAATGAAGCAGTTGATGCCCAGAGAAGGGATGTGATTTGCATGTTAACAGGCAAACGTTCTTGTGAGGAATAGAAATGACTTCTTGAACTCTTAGTAGAGTGTCCTAACAGTGTCCAAGTTAAATCTCATTTCTTCACAGAGTTACAGAACTTTTAGGTTATGAAAGTGTGATAGACCTATCTGGGCTTAAAGGCTTTTGAGTCTCTTACAATCTCTTGAACAAGGAGGAGAAATATGCAAAAAGTAACTGTTAAAATGATTATCTCTAAAGAGATATGATACTGGGCTGTGATCTTCACTTTATCCTGGTCAAACTTTAAAACTATGAATATCTGGAAGGTATGTTTGTCATGTACTTTATAGATTTGAAGTTTGAGACGTTAGTCTGCTGGAAAACATAATCAAGATTCTGAAAAATCTGAATGGATTGGCGCAATGGGTCAAATTGAAAGAGATTAAAATTTTATTTTATTTTTTTAAAGATTTTATTTATTTATTTGACAGAGAGAGACAGCGAGAGAGGGAACATAAGCAGGGGGAGTGGGAGAGGGAGAAGCAGGCTTCCCGTGGAGCAGGGAGCCCGATGCGGGGCTCGATCCCAGGACCCTGGGATCATGACCTGAGCCGAAGGCAGATGCTTAACGACTGAGCCACCCAGGCGCCCCGAGATTAAAATTTTAATAGGAATAAATATACTGCCTCTGTATATTAGGGGAGGTTTACCTTTTTTTTTTTTTTTAAGATTTGTTTATTTACTTTAGAGAGCACACAAGCAGGGGGAGGGGGAGAGGGAGAGAATCTCAAGCAGACTCCCCGCTAAGCATGGAGCCTGACGTGGGGCTCATTCTCAGGCCCTGAGATCATGACCTGAGCCCAAATCAAGAGTTGGCTGCTTAACTAACTGAGCCACCCAGGTGCCCAGAGATTTACCTATTTTTTTTTTTTAAAGATTTTATTTATTTTTATTTGAGAGAGAATGAGAGACAGAGAGCACGAGAGGGAAGAGGGCAGAGGGAGAAGCAGACCCCCTGCCGAGCAGGGAGCCCGATGTGGGACTCGATCCTGGGACTCCAGGATCATGACCTGAGCCGAAGGCAGTCGCTTAACCAACTGAGCCGCCCAGGCGCCCGAGATTTACCTATTAATAGCAAAAACGAATAGGGTAATTTATGTAAAGCTGTCAACTAAAAATTAGAAAACTACTGCAATCTAAGATTATATTAATAGTTGTATAATCCAGGTTAAAGATGGTCACAGTCCTTTATTTTTTATTTACTTATTTTTAAAGATTTTATTTATTTATTTGACAGAGAGAGATAGCGAGAGCAGGAACACAAGCAGGGGGAGTGGAAGAGGGAGAAGCAGGCTTCCCGCTGAGCAGGGAGCCCGATGTGGGGCTCGATCCCAGGACCATAGGACCATGACCTGAGCCGAAGGCAGATGCTTAACGACTGAGCCACCCAGGCACCCCGGTTACAGTCCTTTAATCAGATCTTTTTGAAGTAATTATATTCACTTAAGAATGACACTCCTGCAGAATAATTTCAGAGTGACCAGGATAATGTGTATGGCATAGGAGGAATGGTTGAAGAAACGGAGATGTTGAACTTGACATTACATATGATAGGGGTCATCAAATATTTGAAGGGCTTTTCCTGTAGAAGAGAAATTAGATTTGATTTGTTCTACATGCACATAAGGAAGAAAACAGGACCTGCGGGTGGAAACTGTGGGCCTAACATATGAGAGAACGTTTTTAAGTTGATAGAGCTGCCTTAGGAAGAATTCAAGCACTTTGGATTTGGTGACTTTTTACACTCCCTTCTGAAGTTGAGATTTTGAGATTTTTTTCCCTTAGGATAGTGTACTTGATTACACCATATCGGCATTCCTTATTTTGCATTTTGGCTGCACCAAGATCTTGCCATATACCATATCCTAATAAGAGCATTAAGAGGTAGGTCAATTAACTTGATATATCCTAATAGTGATTAGGGAGATTATTCCCTTTGTGTTTTTTGGCAAGTAGTACAACATATCTTCTTATTTTTAAATGTACTGATTTTGAGAAGATGTAATTTAGGAGTAAATGTACTTTTGAACTTAACCTTTTTTTTCTTTGTAGATTCTGTCAAAATCTCAATTGCCATCTGAGAACAGAGAACATAAAGTGTTGTGGACTGGTTGGTTCTGCTGTATATTTGGAGACAGTCTTCTAGAGACTGTTTCAGAAGATTTCACCTGTGTACCCTTATTCCTTGCAAATGGAGCAGAGACAAATACAGCCATAGTAGGAACCTGGTTTCAGAAAACTTTTGATTGTTATTTCAGTCCCTTAGCAATCAATGCATTTAATCTTTCCTGGATGGCTGCTATGTGGACTGCATGCAAAATGGAACAGTATATGGCTGCTACCGAATTTCTTTGGTCTGTACCCTGTAGCCCTCAAAGTCTGGACATTTCTTATGCCATACATCCAGAAGATGCCAAAGCTTTGTGGGACAGTGTCCACAAAACACCTGGAGAAGTTACTCAGGAGGAAGTTGACTTATTTATGGACTGCCTTTATTCACATTTCCATAGGCATTTCAAAATTCACTTATCAGCCACAAGATTGGTCCGTGTTTCCACATCTGTAGCTTCAGCACATACTGATGGAAAAATAAAGGTTAGTCTGAACAAATCTAGTTAAGTAATTTTTCCTTATTGTTACATAGCTTTCAAAATGTATGGTAATTGTATTTTCTACATTGAAGAAACACATTTGAATGCTAATTCAAGACAGTAGAGATATTTTATTTTATGCTTTATAAATGATTTACTAAAAAGTCTTCAGCCTCTAGATACAGCTTTATAATGGGAGGATACTGTATGCTGTGTGCTATAGACTTTGGTAATAATAGGAATTATTCTGTAGTAACTTTGAAACTTTAAAAATTGTTTTGTCAAACTTTGAAATAATTATTGGAGCAACAGAGGATTTTGTGTGTTAGATCAGAAAATTATAGCCAGAAATACATAACTAAGGTGTCATTTTTATATTTTAGGCTTTTCTCTCCCTACTGGGAAAGAAATAATTGGCATTGTTTTACTCTCTATGAAGTACTTGCTAGAGGAAGTATCAGAAATAAACTGAGAGTAGGCACCTAAATATAATAAAATATATTAATATATTTAAAATGTATTAAAATATAGCCACAGTAAAAAGTGAATATTGGTCTTGTCACTGTGCTAGGAGTTTAATACACCTTAATTTTAATCTTTAGAGCAACCCTGTAGTAGGTGTTTTTATCCACATTTTAGTTTTAAGGAAACATTTATTTTTAAAATAATAAAATTTTATTTTTAATTTATTGAGTTTATTTTTAGAAATAACACCTATTTTTAAAATAGGTGTTTTTATCCACATTTTATTTTTAAAATAAGATAGGTGAAAGTGATACCTGCAAGATAGCTTAGTCAGAGGAGGAGTCAGTATTTGAATGTTTATCTCTTAGGTTCCAAAAAGCTCATACTCTATAAGTACCGTATTAATGTTTTTCAAACTGAAGGTCATAATGCAATAGTAAGTTGGAAAATAATTTTGATGGGAAGAGACCAGCTTTAAAAAAACAAGAGAGAAATATAATAGAAAATATATAAATGAGTGTATCACATGTGGTAAGGGTATACATTTGCTTGTACTGGGTCATGATGTTAAATTTATTTCTTTGGTTTGCAGTAAAACATTTGAAAGATTATACTATACCTTGTTACTTTGATATTATAAAGGAAAAAAATTCCATTTTAGCACCTCAGAATTCAGTGTTCATGAAGTCCTTGTATATTTTAAGATTTTTATTTTCATATGCCCACATTCCATTAGTAAACTACATTTAAAAACTGTTATGTATAATGTGTTCTTATGAATATAAAGGTGGTTCTTTAACAAATTGATTTTATCTGGTCTATTATACATGTAAGAGCCTCTTTTTCTTTTTAAGATTTTATTTATTTATTTTAGAGATAGAACAAGCAAGTGGGAGGGGAGAGCAGAGGGAGAGGGATAAACAGATTCCATGCTGAGTGGAGCCTGATACAGGGCTCAACACCGGGCTTGATCCCATGACCCTGAGATAATGACTTGAGCCAAAATCAAGTCAGATGCCTACCCTACTGAGGTACCCAGGCACCCCACTAAGAGCCTCGCTTAATGATATAAGACAGTAACTGGCTCCTACCTTCACATAATGCCATGATGATAGCTAACATTTTTAAATTTTTTTTGATAGTGAACATTTATTAAGCACTAGCCGTGCCAGGCATTATTAAGCATTTTATGTATACTGTCTTATTTAGTTTTTCACAACAATCTGTTGACCTAGCTTGTAAAGACGAAACTAGCACAGAGGATAAGTAGGTTCCCTGAGATCACACAGCTAATAAGTGGAGTTGGAATTTGAAAACAGTCATCTGACTCAAAAGCTTATGCTTTTAATTGCAACAGTGTACTGCCTCTCAGAAGTTTGAAATTAGTGTATTAACCAGGTTTCTGCCATCTGCTTAGTTTCTACAAGATACTTTTGGAATCATATATCCCTTTGAGAAGAAGGAAGCTATGGAACATCTTTCTAGAAAATGTAGATACTCAATTTGCATATAAATCCAAGGGTTCAGGGATACCTGTTCCTCTCCTTACTCCTTATGCAGATAGCCCACCCATGGAAATCAAGATAAATAAGAACTTTAGTTATTTCTATGCACCATTGACTAATAGTTGTATATTTATTAAAGTTAGTAGTCTTCATTAAATAGAATAAAATTTGACTTAGAGCAGCAGTGGTTTGGATTCATCTTAGCTTGCAGATACGGAATTTAAAATAAGCCTGGAATATTTATCAAATATTAAACTGCTTTGTTATCAGAATTCTAATTTTAAATGTCTGGGTTTTTTTGTTTTTCAGATTCTGTGTCGTAAATACCTTATTGGAGTCTTGGCATATTTGACAGAACTGGCAATTTTTCAAATTGATTGAAGTCTTGTGGGGATGATACATGATGGATTATATACTTCTTTCTCACTGATTATTTGCCTAATTGCTATGCTGAGAGGGCCTGCAGGAGAAATACGCATCTGTCTCTGCATCTGTTTTCCTCTCAGTGCCTTTGGAATTGCCCAGATGGAATTCAAGAAGGATCTAGAAGAACAAAGAAGGTGGTAGTAAATGAATCACAGCCAGGTGCTCGATAATAGTCATGATGATCTGGGATGCCAGATTCTAGAAAATGCTGAGTTGTTATTTTCTTGGACCATCTTTCTAAAAAATATGTAATGTTTATTACATTAAATTTTTAGGATTCAAATGAGGTATCTCTAATATTATTTCTGATTTGGATCTTTAAAACCTTCAGTTCCTTTTAAGCATTTTAGAGTTGGGTCCAGAGGGAATTTCTGTCTTCTAAAGACATTTTCCTAGTATCATTTCACTGTAAAGAATTGACAATTAAAATCTCCTCCAAAGGAAACTAGAGATTAATATACACTTTTTAAGCCACTAATATGCTTCTGTTTTTAATACTGTTCAATTCTTATTGCAATGTTGAATTAAATACTCACTTTTAAAATGAAGCAGTGTTTTTATTAGTGTCTTGGTGACAGATCTTTAATTAATGTCTCAGAAATGAGAAATCATAGGCTTTTTCTCTAGCACAAATGTTACAAGCCAACAATTATATGGAATCAAAGGCAACTGTGAGCTGCTTTTGAGGGCAGAAATTATTTAACTTTCATGTCCCTAATTTTGCTTTAGCACAGTGCTTAGTAAATATCTGCAGATTAAGTGAATGCATTTTAACCAACTCTTCCATTTTATAGATGCAAACTATGAGATCAAGCAACTTAGGAGACTTGCCCAAGATGCTGTATCTAAATCTCTGAATCTCTTCTTTTAATTTATTGAGCCCCAGAAGATTTTGTTTTACTTTATAAATGATGTTTTTAAAAATTTGTTTGAAAGGAAATAATTTTAATAGGCTGTCATTCTAAAAACAAAGATTGATTTCTGGAATGGGGTATTATTTCACATATACCATGAATAGCAGAGATAGTGGAAAAAGCATGGGCTTTGGAGTCAGACAGCCATTCATTTAACTAACATTAAGCTCCTACAGTATACTTGGAATTGTATTGGGCAACAGGGGTATAGCAATGAAGACAAAAAAGATCCCTGTCATGTGGAAATTATATTCTAGTGGAGGAAGGTAAAAGATAATTTCAGTTGAGATAAATGTTATAAAGAAAATAAGGCAGTACATTATGGAAAGGGGTGACTTTTTATACAGTTGTCAAAGAAGGTCTCTCTGAGGAAGTGACATTTGAGCTGAGTCCTGAGTGGTGAGAGGGAACCAGCTATGTGAAGGTGTGTGGAGGGGTTTGCTAGGCAAGTAAAATGGCAAGAGCACAGGCCTTGAGATAGCTAAGAACTTGGCTTATTTGAGGAATAAAGGAAGTTTGTGTGGCTGGAGCATAGTGAATAAGGGTGGAGTAGTAGTAGATCAAAGTGAAGAGATTGTGCAGCAGAGACTTATTCCATTGGTTATGTCTCCCAATTTTTGACTGGGCATGTGGCTGTCCAGAATAAAGATGACCTTTTCTGGCCTTTCTCAGGTGTAAACTATACCTAGGTATAGTCATATGACTAAGTTCTGACTCACGGCCTATAAATGGAAGGATCATGTAGAGCTTCCAGGAATCTTCCTTAAAAAACAGTGGGCATGTACCCTTTGCCTTTTTCTTATTCTTCTTCCATCTTTTCTCTTTGGAACACATATAATGACTGGAATTCTAGCCATTCTTTGTGGTCACGGGGATGCAGGTCAGGTCATAGGGCTGGTAGAGCATGGTCTGAAAGGAGTTTGTGCCTCGAGGACTTCTTTTTTTTTTTTTTTTTTAAAGATTTTATTTATTTGAGATAGAATGAGAGAGAGAGAGAGAGCACATGAGAGGGGGGAGGGTCAGAGGGAGAAGCAGACTCCCTGCTGAGCAGGGAGCCCGATGCAGGACTCGATCCCGGGACTCCAGGATCATGACCTGAGCTGAAGGCAGTCGCTTAACCAACTGAGCCACCCAGGCGCCCTGCCTCGAGGACTTCTTAAAGCTAAACCCCACTGCCACCCTTGGGTGGTCTTCCTCTAGACTTACATGTCAGAGAACTTTTTTTTTTTTAAGAGAGGGAGGGTTGGGGGGGCAGAGAGGGGGAGAGAGAGAGTCTTAAGCAGTCTCCACCTCCAGCGTGGAGCCCGACACGGGGCTCGATCTCACAACCCTGAGATTATGACCTGAGCCGAAATCAAGGGTCAGTGCTTAACCGACTGAGCCACCCAGGTGCCCCAGAAAAGTAAACTTTTATCTTCTACAAGCTGTTGCTATTTTGGGTCTCTTGCTCATAGCCAAACCTAATCCTGATAGAAAGAGGCAGGATCTACATCATCTAAGTTTTTGTAGATACTGTGAAGAGATTGGATTTTATTCTAAATGCAATGAGAAGCCGCTGACGTTTTAAGCAGGAGAGTAATATTACCGAATCTATGTTTTATAAGATATGAGGGAGAATGAGTTATAGGTGGACAAGAGTGAAAGGAAAAACAGTTAAAAGATTATTGGAAATGGTACAGTCTCTATGGAGAAATTAGCAATATCTAGCAAAATTATGTGGGATTTATCCTTTGACCAGCAATCCCACTTCTAGCATTCTATCCCCAAAATTCACTGGCAAAATATAAATGAAGCGTGTACAAGGTTATCTATAGTGTTAGTATAGCAATAGTATTTGTAATAGCAAGACTGAAAAAAGTCCAAATGCATATCAAAGGGGGATTGTTTATGGTGTAGCTGCACAGTGAATTACTACTATGTGACTATAAAAAGGTTTGAAGAAGATATCTAATACTGCCATGGAGTGATCTTGATCTCTAAGATGCGTTGTTGAAAGAGCATCATGTAGACAGTGTATATATAGTATGCTATCTTTTACGGAAGGAATGGGTGAAATACGAGTTTGTGTGTGTATTTCCTTTATGTTTCCAAAAAACAATGGAAGGATAAACCAAAAACTAATGAAAGTGGTTACTAATTAGGGGGAAGGAAGGAACTGGGTAAAGGGGACAGGAATGAAAGTTAAAACTTATTTGAATGTTCCTTGTTTATAGTTTGGAACCATGTAAGTGTTTTATATAATTACATAACAAAATTGGATCAAAAAGAAAAAGCAATCCTTAAAAATTGAAAATAAACCTAACTATATTAAGTTCATGCCATAATCACACAGAGTTATTTTTAGTATCTTTAAATCCTCGTATTTTGACTGTATGTTGTCAGCTATATCTTAGGAAAAGAGCAGCAAAGGAATTTAAGTTGTACTCAAGATAACTGAGTACAACATATAAAAACTGAGTATAAAACATGTAAGAATGTTATGAATCAAGATATGCAATTATAAAATAAAGTAAGCTAAGTAGAAACTCTGTAATGTTAAATTTGAATTGGAAATACCAGGGTGAACTCATTTATTTTCAAAATGTAAAAGTTTTTAATTTTGATGAAGTCTAGCTTATCAGTTATTTTATTTCTTACGCCTTTGGTGTTGTGTCTAAGAAATCTTACTGCTTAATCTGAGGTCTCAAAGGGTTACTCCTTTGTTTTTTTAAGGATCTTATAATTTTAGCTTTAAATTGAGGTCTGTAATCCATCTTGAGATTTTCTGTATGGAGTGAGGTAAGCATCCAAACTCATCATTTTGCATATTCATTCATTCATGTCATTCATTTGTTCTAGTACCATTTATTAAAAAGGCTATTTTCCCATGTTGCCTCTGTCACCTTTCTTAAAAATCATTTGGCCGTAGATGTTTATTTCTGGACCCTGTTCTATTTCATTGATGTGAGTACCACACTGTCTTGGTTACTGTAGCTTTGTAGTGCACTTTGAAATCAGGAAGTGTGAGTCTTCCAGCTTTTCCTTCTTTTTTCTAAGATTGTTTTGGTTATTCTGGGTCTTTTGCATTTCCAAAGAATTTTAGGATCAGCTGGTCAATTTTGAAAAAAAGTTAGCTGGGATTTTGATAGTGGTTGTGTTCAATCTATAGATCAATTTGGGGAGTACTGCTATCATAATGATATTAAGTCTAATATCTAATCTACGAGCATGGGGTATCTTTCTATTTATTTCAGAATTTCCTTCAACCGTGTTTTATAGTTTTCAGCATACAAGTATTGCACTTCTTTTGCTAAATTTATTCCTAAGTATTTCATGCTATTGAGAATGGAAAAACACTTTTTGCAAAATAAGTGAAAATTACTTTATTTTGGAAAGGTAAGTAGCTAGGGAGTTTCAAAGTAGAGCTACACATCCATCCATACTAGATAATGACAGTAGAGTAATTTTATGTGTTTTCTGTTTTTGAAGGATAGACTTCTTAAAAAGATGCTTGCACTTTTATACATTTGGAATTGCTTTCTTAATTTCATTTTTGGATTGTTTGTTGTGAGTATATATATTGCTCTTATATCCTGTGATCTTGCTGAACTTGTTTATTCTAGTAATTTTTTTCAGTGAATTCCTTAGGATTTTCTGTATGCAAGACTAATGTCACTTGTGAATAAAGAGTTTTACTTAATTTCAACCTGGATGCCTTTTCTTTCTTTTTCTTGCCAACTTGCCTTGGCTAGAATTTCCACCACAATTGCAGATAGAAGTGGTGAGGATGTAGTTTTATATTGTTCCTGATCTTAGTGTGTATTTCACTATTAAATGTGCTGTTAGCTGTAGGTTTCTCCTATATGCCCTTTGTCAGGTTAAAGCAATTCTCTTCCTAATTTGTTGATGGTTTTTATTATGCATGGATGTTGCATCTTGTCAAATTATTTTTCTGTACCTATTGAGATAATTCATGATTTATATTTTTTTTACTTAAAACTACACATTTCACTTCCAGTTTCCAGTTCCTCATACGAGGATGGCCACTGCGTCCTAACAAGTAAAAAGTTGAGGAGATGGAAAAATCAAGAACTCTTCTTGGATCCATAGGAGGGGAGGATATAGGGTAAACAGCTGTCCCCTAGGTTGAAGAGTAGTATAGAGAACAATGAATGGATTTGGAATCGTTATGTGGATATGAGGTTCAGTTTCTACCATGTCCTTCTAACTTTCTAAGCTTCAGTTTACTTATTTATAAAATGAAGAGGACAGCCAACCCAACCCAACTCTGAGCTCACTTCATAATTGTGGAAATCAGTATGCAAATATTCTTTTTTTTTTAAAGATTTTATTTATTTATTTGAGAGAGAATGAGATAGAGAGCATGAGAGGGGGGAGGGTCAGAGGGAGAAGCAGACTCCCTGCCGAGCAGGGAGCCCGATGCGGGACTCGATCCAGGGACTCCAGGATCATGACCTGAGCCGAAGGCAGTCGCTTAACCAACTGAGCCACCCAGGCACCCTGTTCATAGTATGCAAATACTCTTTTACAGCAATGACATTTATATAATAGGTATATTTTATCAATAATAAAACTGGACCACTTTCAGTGGAGGGAAAAAATAACCCTTTATGCTCCAATGAACACTTTGGTCAGTATTGTAGTTCCTGGGTCTCTGCTCTTGAATCACTGCCATGTCAATTGCTCCTATTGGGAACTTTCCTACTTACTGAGAGTCTAATTCCTAGAATTTTTTTTCCTGTTCTTCTTTCTTTTTTTTTTTTAAATTTTATTGTCATGTTAATCACCATACATTACATCATTAATTTTTGATGTAGTGTTCCATGATTCATTATATGCGTATAACACCCAGTGCTCCATGCAGAACGTGCCCTCTTTAATACCCATCACCAGCTAACCCATCCTCCCACCCTCTCCCCTCTAGAACCCTCAGTTTGTTTTTCAGAGTCCATTGTCTCTCATGGTTCTTCTCCCCCTCTGATTTCCCTCCCTTCATTCTTCCCCTCCTGCTATCTTTTTTTTTTTTTAAACATATATTACTTGTTTCAGAGGTACAGATCTGAGATTCAACAGTCTTGCACAATTCGCAGCGCTCACCATAGCACATACCCTCCCCAATGTCTATCACCCAGCCACCCCATCCCTCCCACCCCCCACCACTCCAGCAACCCTGTTTATTTTTCTCCTTTTCTTAAAATACATGCAATAGTAGAATCTTGGGAAATAAGTGAGTTTTGTCTTGAAGACTGACTTAATGATGCAGTACTCTAAGGATCTCATAAAGTGTTTATATTTTTTTAATGTTACATACCAGATTTACTTAGAGTCTGTTAGTATATTGAATTCTAGGCCATGTTTCAAGTGTGGGTGGAGTGGCAGTGTGGCACAGAAAGAAGTGGAGTGGGAGTTCAGGGAACTGATTTTTAATGTTGGTCCTATCATTGACTATATTTACTCTTAGGAAGGACATCTTTGGTTTTCAGTCTTAGAGCATAGAAATAGATGGGTTTGGGCCTGGGGATTGTTAAGAGTCCTTCTAGCTCAGAATTGTATGGTTCTAAGTGCTACACCAGAAAATAAGTTTAGAGGTTAGGTAATATAATCCTATTATATAAGATATATAATAAAAGTTCATAATTCTAGCTGGCAATCCCTTTATTCCTTCAGGTCGAAAGTACTTACAACTTTACATAAAGGAAATATAAATGATATAGAAACTAAATAGCAAAGACACAAGCACTAAAAAACATTTAGCCAAAATTTTTTTTTTACGGTAAGTACTACCTTTATTTAAAAAAGTTATACATGCTAGAAAAAAGCATAAATGATACATGTAAACAACTGTTTACCAAATACTTATTTTTTTTTCCTTGTAAAGGTGCAAATGATCTTTAAATGTAAACACAAAAGTTGCCAAACATTTTTGTATTGGGGGAGGGAGAAGGAGAAGGTTATTCCTTTTGGTTGCGGTTAAAGTCTTATTCAAAGATTTTCCTGCAAAATACATTGAAAAAAATTGGTCTATGAACACAATGACAAAACTCTGACCATTGAAATTTGTATCATTTTTTCTTTAAAAATTTTAACTTTTCACCAGAAAGTGCAATTTCAGAGTAGTAACAGAGAATGAGGATGATATATAGTTTGTATAAAAGAACCAAGCTTTTATTAATAAAATGCCTCAACTTTACACTCATTAGTGTGTACTATTACATGAACTGAAGAATTCATTCCCTTGGAGGCTGTGATTACAGGTAAGCCTGAGCTTCAGCAGGCCTGAGCGTCAAGTGAAAATTGCATAACAGTATTCACTGCTGGGGAGAGGGCATTTCTCCCTGCTGGTCCTTAGTAGCAATAAGGAAACAAGAAGGAAAATTGTTTCAGTCAGTAATATTTTTGAGCAAAAACTTCTGCAGAGTAGCACATGATTCTATTGGAGGATTCTCAAGACAGCATATAAGAACTGTATACAGTTTTTATAGAGGCACTGAGCAGAGCTCTAGAGCTAGCAGAAATTCTATGAAAATATTATGAAAAAAGACTATGGTGGAAAACAAGTTCATATGGAAGGAAACAATTTGCAAACTTGCACTGATGAAAACTTTAGTGTCTGAGTCCTGGTTTTATCTACTTAATATTCCTTTTGAACTGTACTATTTAAAATGAGTGTTTCCTTTTTTTGTTTTTTAGATTTTCAAGTCTTCTGGTGCTTAGTGCAAGCATGATGGCTAAATAATACACTTTGCATACCTATCTTTGTCACTGGTAGTCCTTGTAAGTAGTGGAGTCATGTGGATGCAGTGCCTAGAAATAACTAGATCATGTATATAGCCCTTCTCCCTTTATTAGTATTTTCAAACTTAATATCTTAAAAATAAACTTTCACTGCTTAGAATTTTACCTTTATTTTTTTTCCTTTTTTAGTGGGAGGAAGGCTAAATCCAAAGCAAAATGAAACGACGACAAAAAACCCAACGACAAAAAACCCATGATAAATTAAAACCAAAAATAAATATTCTGCACAGAATTGAAAATTTTTGTGCAAAGGTGGCATCTTGCAGTTGAAGTACTTTCATTGTATTTGTATTTCCATATGTTGAGGCACCGGCAAAGAATAAAATTTGTTCTAATGTTTTCTTGAGCTATACAAAGCTCCAAAGTCAAAGCTCTCCAGAATACAGAGGAGCATGTACACGACTGTCTCTAGATGTTCACCATATATGGGATTCACAATGTGTCATTTTAATAACTCCTACACCACCCCCTAGCCGACGGTAATTCATCCCGCCATATAACCTGCAAAGAAAGAAACAAAATCAGATTTCAAAGTGGAAAAATCACTGTTTGTTCTACAACTTAGATGTTAATAAAACACATGTTTTCTATCATAACTAATATTTTTAGATTCCTACTTCTCTTCCAAAGATTAGGACTTGGAATTGAGCACTGGTAAGTAGCAGAATTATTTCAGACATTGGGTGAAAAGGTCTCATTTCTAGGATACTGTTTTAAGAATGAATGTTGTATCCACATTTTGTATCACGACTTTATAACTTTACACCTAAACTGACTTCTAACAATTACACAGAATCATATTCTACATTTTTGTCTAGTTTTGACTATGGCTATCTTATTTTCCTACTCACATTTCCCTCTGCCTAAACATCGATAACTTATTTTTTTTTAAATTTTTTTTTTTTTTTTTTTTTTATTTGAGAGAGAGAGAGTGAGAGACAGAGAGCATGAGAGGGAGGAGGGTCAGAGGGAGAAGCAGACTCCCTGCCGAGCAGGGAGCCCGATGCGGGACTCGATCCCGGGACCCCAGGATCATGACCTGAGCCGAAGGCAGTCGCTTAACCAACTGAGCCACCCAGGCGCCCTAAATTTTTTTTTTTTTTATTTATTTGCGAGAGAGAGAATGAGAGACAGAGAGCATGAGAGGGAGGAGGGTCAGAGGGAGAAGCAGACTCCCTGCCGAGCAGGGAGCCCAATGCGGGACTCCAGGATCATGACCTGAGCCGAAGGCAGTCACTTAACCAACTGAGCCACACAGGCGCCCCGATAACTTATTTTTATCTTTTTGTCTTATATGTATTCTTACAAGCCTCCTCCTTTATGGAACAAACCTGGATATGAGGAAATAAAGTAAGCATCTAGTTTTTGACCTGTGAACAAGATCATCTTCAAAGTTAAAGATTTACATGGAAAAGAATATTAGATCCTCGGGGCGCCTGGGTGGCTCAGTTGGTTAAGCAACTGCCTTCGGCCCAGGTCATGATCCTGGAGTCCCGGGATCGAGTCCCGCGTCGGGCTCCCTGCTCAGCGGGGAGTCTGCTTCTCCCTCTCCCGCTCCCCCCTCTTGTGCTCTTTCTCTCTCTCACTCTCTCTCTCAAATAAATAAATAAAATCTTAAAAAAAAAAAAGAATATTAGATCCTCTGTCAGCTGTAAGGTAAAACTGGTTTTAAGTTTGGGATATGTAACTACAAAAATTTAGATCATAACCTCTCAATAGATGATCCTTAAGAATTTCATAAATATTACTCGGTCACATATTACTAATTCTATTTAGTGACAGTTACTGAGAAATAGGTCCTTATGTAGGATTATAGTGATTAAGTAGCAGAAGTAAATCTGGAGATTTCCCCAAATTCCCACTAAACATAGAAAGCTGAATATGCAAGAAAATATGTCACAAGTGGGAGGCTCCTCTTCAGGAAAACCTCCCATTATCTATCTCTCCCTTACCTCTATTAGGTTTTGCTAAAATGTTACCTTTGCAGTGAGGCCTTCCTAGGCCACATTTTCAAAAGAAGCTCCTCCCTGGACACCTCCACCCCCCTTGGCTCTTCACCATAGTGCTTCTACCCCCTGACATGGTACTGTTAGTCTTCTTACTAGAATGTCAGCTCCAGGAGAGCAGGGAATTTTGTTTTCCCTGTTGTATCCCTGATGTCTAGAATACTCAGTACATCTTTACTTAATGAACAAGGCTGTGAAAATGTGATGTAGTGGAAGCCAAAAATGTACAATGTCTGACTTTTAGTCTGACCCTAGTATTGTGACCAAGTCATAAAGAGCCATGAGAGAAAGGCAGAATCCAAAGAATGTCATTTAAACATCTGTAAAAGTGTGGCTTTCCCAGACATGAAGACAATTTTTTTTAAAGATTTTATTAATTATTTAAGAGAGCAAGCATGGTCGGGGGAGGAAGGGCCAAGGGAGAAGCAGACTCCCAGCTGAGTGCAGAGCCCGATGTGGTGCTCAATCCCAGGACCCCGAGATCATGACCTGAGCCAAGCCACCCAGGTGCCTCTATTTATTTATTTTTAAAGATTTTATTTATTTATTTGACAGAGAGAGACACAGCGAGAGAGGGAACACAAGCAGGGGGTGTGGTAGAGGGAGAAGCAGGCTTCCCGCGGAGCAGGGAGCCCGATGCGGGGCTCGATCCCAGGACGCTGAGACCATGACCTGAGCCGAAGGCAGACGTTTAACTAACAGAGCCCACCCAGGCATCCTACTTTTTTAAAATTTAAAATAAATGCACGAGTCACATGATTTATGTGAATTTATAAGAACTACTTAAGTCCTTAGAAAATATTTGTTAAGATTGTTAAGACAAAGATTTAAAAACAAAGTAAAATTAACCTATAAATATAATTTAACATAGTTAAACCTCTTAAATAAGTGGTAGATTCCTTCCTAAAAGTGATTGTTAAAATTTAATAGTTTTGTTTGTTTGTTTGTTTTTTAAGTAGGCTCCATGCCCCGCATGGAGCCCAATGCGGGGCTTGAACTCACCACCCTAAGATCAAGACCTGAGCTGAGACCAAGAGTAGGACGCTTAACCAACTGAGCCACCCAGGCGCCCTTAGACTTTAAAATAGAATAATAATATGTTTAAATAGATTTTAAAAGCTTAAGGAAAAAAATTTTTAAATGAAATAAACTATTATTTTTTAAAAAAGTAACTGAAGTTTGTTTTTTCCTGGGCATAAAGCTGTGCATAGGAACACCAAAAAACTGTGACAGATTAGAAGCAAGAGATCTAAGTTCTAATTCTATCACTAACTTGCTTCATTTTATTTCTCAGTGCCTCACTTACCTCAGCTGAACATGATGGGGCTAGAGAGGAGATTTTTTTTTTTTTCCGTGTTTGCCATCTCTATTATAAAACTGAACAGTTACCAAAGAGAAGATGTTGTCAGATGTCAGCCACTTTAGAGCAGGGAAGTCACAAGAAGCCATCAAATATGGGTAACTTGGAGCTCTCTTACGAGTACTGCAAGAGCACTTCTCAATGTACTGACCATCCCCATTTTGATGGTCACAGGCGACCTTATGCCCATGATTTTCAAGTCAGCAGTGAGGTGATCTGCAATGTAGCTTAAAGGTTACCTCCATGTATTGGCATCAGGATCAAAAACTTCAATGGTCTTCAAGTACGTTGTGCCATCGAAGCCTCCTACAGCCATGAGCTGTCCGTTCACTACTGCCAGGCCAACCTACAGGACCAAAACACAGTGGCTACTGAAGAAGCCAGAGAATCACTGGGAAAATTTTGACTAGTATCTAGATAAATCTTTTTAATAAAAGATAATTCTTTATGACCTTACATTCTGGTTTACTTGAACACAGAGAAAAAGTAATGACAAAAATCTGTTACACTGTGGGAACAATAAAATTATATATTCAATTAGAATATTTTATAGTCAAAAACATAAATTTCTTAAATTTTTGGAAAATCATCACTGGGAGTGGGTAAGAACTTCCAAACTGCTCTCACTTCTTTTGGTATTTGCCTATTCTAACCCACTATCTAAATGACCACTGAAATACAGATCTAACCATGCTGTCACTCTCTAAAATCTTTCTAAGCCTCCCTACCGTCTAAGGGTAAGTTTAAAGTCCTTACTATGTCATTCGGGCCCTCCAGAAATCCATACTAGCCCATGTTTTAGCCTCACCTCCTTATGTATCCGATGCTGCAAGAATACTGATTTAACTGCTAGTTCCAGAAAAGACCATGTTTTTCACGCCTCTGTACTTTGCACATGTTGTTCCCTGGCTGGTGTTTTCTTTCCCTCTTCTAGAAAATCTTATTTTTCTTTCAAGGCCTAGCTTACATGCGACTTTCTCTGGTGAGTCTCTTCACTGTCCCCAAACACATTAAGCATATTCTCCCGTGTTCTCTTAAAATGCACATGCTGTGGCTGTAAGATTTTTTTTTTTATGGTTAGCTGTAAACACTTCCATTTCCTTCACTAACTTGGGAGCTCCTCCTGGAGTTGTACTCACTTTTGCTTTCCTAGCACAGAATAAGCACTTAATAAATATTTGCTAAATAATCAAAATGTAGCAGTGAAAACAGTAGGAATGCGACCTAGAAGTTGTTAATCACCAGTAATAAAGAGCCACAGATGTGGGAATGTCTTGACTTGCTGATGCCTATCAATGATATTCCCTGATTTGTGCAAACTAGAATTTACTCCCTTTTCTCCTCAGATAATGGAGTCTTAGCTATTGCTGTGTTCTCCCACCTGTTGTCCTACCTCAATGCACTCCTGACACAATCAGTGGTTTATGGGTTACATTTCACTCTGAACCAAACACCCTGGGATGGATGAATGCTAAACTCCACCCTGGAAGTCTCTTGTAGTCACATGTCATTCATGGTCTAAAACATGACATAGGTCAGCCTGACCAGGTCTAGACTACAGATGGGACAGACTCCAACCAGTTTGTGGAGACTGGTGGTGGGGCCAGATGAGTTTCTGCCTAAACATTTGTATTGGTGTGCCAACTACTTAGAATATTACCTAGGAACATTTGCTAGGAATATTTAGCTCTAATCGAGAGGGATGAATATGGGTGAAGTTACATAAGGTAGTGGATAAGATAAGGTAATGTCTTTCAGGAAAACAATCGAAAGATAAATCACAAAAAATAATTCTATTATTAAGACTATGACTGACTATAAGATATTTAACTACTTGAGATAACAGCAATTGCGAGAAATGAATTTTTTTTCCAGTACAAAAGTAGCAGGGGCTGTTTTGCTGAAATAGTGCACCTCCTTACTATGACAGATCAGAGCTCTCCTGCACAGCCCTGTCTTGGTGCTTTTTCCCAAAGTTTTCAGTAGCTGGGCACTTACTCCACTACGGCGGGACGTCATAGCCACCACCGGAGACCACTGGTTAGTTCTGGGGTTGTATCTCTCCGCGCTGCTAAGCTCTGTAGTGTCATCTCTCCCTCCTACGGCATAGATCATGTCCTGATACACTGCACAGCCGAGGTGTTTCCTCCGGGTCCCCATAGGAGCTATCGTGTGCCATCTGTTTTCCTGAGGGTTGTAGCGCTCCACTGCAGGGGAAAAAACCAGTAAGTGACCATTTAACCATTTCCTCTCACCTCTAGTTTTCCTCATAGCCACTAAAACTTTGTGGTAACACGTATTTTCAATACACAATCTGATTTTTGCTCTGAGAAGGACTTGTATACCTTTAGACAAAACCACTATAATCTCCTCGGGGACTACTGGTTTCGTCTGTGTTCAGTATCGTGGAAAAGGCACGTGTTGGAGTCAAGGGACCTTAGTTCTAGTTCTAACTGTATGACTTGTGGCCTCACCTTATCTTTAAATGAGGGGATTAACTAAAGGATCTGGAGGCACCATTCCATACTAGTAACTGATTGTCATAATCAGACAACTTCTGTACTCTTGTATTCCCTTTGCCTGTATTCCTACTGCATTCTAAGCAGAAGACAAGATATGCGACTACGAATCTGATGCGAGTGCCACACTGACGATATCCTTAGGCAAAAATACCCATTATCTCTCAACAGAAAGGACTAATACATAAACCAGCTTATAGCTATAACTTTTTATTTATTCTTAGATTACAATATAGGTTTTGTTTTGTCCTTTTTTTAGTTTTGGTTTTTTAAGGAGAGATGGTTGGGGGTGAGGCAGAGAAATAATCATATTAGGAAAATAGTTCTTTTATTCATTATAAATTCCTAGAAGCTTATAAAGAGGAGGGAGAAAGAAGTATTTTGGGAATATGCTAGAAGAATATGGCTGCAGAAGGAGCTGAGGAAGAGTTGGGAGTTGTACTCTAAAGGAAAAATAATTTTCAATTATTTAGATTATAAATAATTATATCATTTACATAAATATAGAAATTATTTTAAATTTACAATTTATAACTTAAAATTATAGGATAACATGACTTTTTATACTTTTCTGTAGGGGGACTCTCTTGAGGAATGTGCTGCTTTGGGGGAACCGGACTGACCTCGGAAGGGACTAACCTGTGTTGAGTGGAGATGTCCCATCAGAGCCACCCACAGCGTATAAGAACCCTCCTAATACAGCCACGGCCACGCCTAGTCTTCTGGTGCTCATAGAAGCCACTCGAGTCCATTTGTTTTCCTTTGGATCATACCTGCAGTAAGGGAGAAACCAAAGACTGCATGCCTGTTTTTATGACGTGAGGCCCTTTTCATAAGGTATGAAATCATGCTAAAGACATGTTGGATACATACACTTGCTCTGGTCAAAATGCACAGTGAGAATCGAACATACTTTACTTAGTTACTAGGAAAAAAAGAATTTGTGCCCGTGTCAGTTATTAAGCTTTTTTTTTTTTTACAGATTTTATTTATTTATTTGACAGAGAGAGACACACAGCGAGAGAGGGAACACAAGCAGGGGGAGTGGGAGAGGGAGAAGCAGGCTCCCGCTGAGCAGGGAGCCTGATGTGGGGCTTGGTCCCAGGACCCCAGGATCACGACCTGAGCCGAAGGCGGACGCTTAACGACTGAGCCACCCAGGCGCCCCATAGTTGTTTTCTATACTCTGACTTGTGATGCGGGGGCTGGAACTCTGAAAACATTTCTCCTTTGCCAAGCTGGCTGTCTGTCAGATTCTGCCAAGAGGAAGGACTAGCTGCTGGAAGTCTAGGGGAGGAGAAGGGACAGACTCCTTTCTGTTTTCTTGCCAATCCTGTTAGTGTTGTCTCAGCAATGGCCCTTTCACTCTGACTAAACCTGCCAATTTCAGTTTCTAGCCTTTTCCTGGCACAAAACTAGCCTTGTTGTGCTTCTTGGAGGTCTTAGTCATGGCTCTGTGAGGCACCTCCTCGGAGCTCCTGAGGTAAGAGTACCAGTGTTCCAATTATCTACAGCTGTATAAATCACCCCAAAACTCAGTGACTTAAGATAATTTTACTAACTTTCCTGTTTCCATGAGTCAGGAATTTGGGGAGGGCCTCACATGGAAGTTCTGGCTCAGTGTCTCATGTGGTTGCTATCAAACTGTGGCTGGGGCTGGAGTGCTAAAGCAGCGGGTGGCTGGCTGGGCATCTCTCCAAGTAGCCTCAGGGTCTCTCCATGTAGACCTCGCAGCATGACCTCAGACAGCTCAAAGCTTCCAAGGGGCCCCAAGAGATCCAAGTAAAAGATGCATCTTCTATGACCTAGCCTCTAAAGTCACACACATAGTACCACTTCGGCCATTCTTGTAAGGCAGCCAGAGTCAAGGGGAGAAAACGTAAATCCCACTTTTCAACAAGAAGAGTGTCAAAGGCAAATGATACAGAGCATGTGAAATGACAGGTACTGTTATTACCTTCGGAAAATACAATCTTCCAAAATCAGCCGGGAAGAGAAGCCTTCCCGGCGGTGTGTCATAGCTGTTCAGGGCAGCCACTCCTTCAGTGCTGATGGTTCCAGCTCTGTGGCATCTCTCCTCTAGGCTTCTAGGCTCCCAAAACTCTAATCTCTCTCCTTCGTGTTCCCAGATCGGGAACAGTTATTTCAGTGTCCTCTTTTCGTTTTTTTCAGCCCTTCAATATCTGCTAGCCAATTTTTGAATATTAAATTCTCTCTACTAAAGTAACTGGTATGGCTTCTGTTTTCTTTACTGAGTCCTGATTGATAAATTACAAGTGTTCAGAAATATGACAAAAATCACTTGGAATAGTGCTGGCACTTTATTGCGTGGGTGGGAAGTTCTGTTAGTCTATTCAGAACTGTTAGTAAACTCTATCAATATTGCAGAAAATATAAAATAAACGATACTAAAAACAGACCTTGCTCTTAAGAAGCAAGTGAGGGAGATGGAGCATGTTCTTAAGGAAAAACCTCCAAACTGATTCTGAGAATGTAGTAACTAACACAGATGAAAGCAGCAGAAATATAAATACTGGAGAATGGAGGCCCAGGAGAAAGGTTGTGGTTAGTCCAGTGATGGTTTCCTGAGGTTCATGCACTTTTATTTTTTTAAGGTTTATTTATTTGAGAGAGAGAGAGAGAGAGACAGCGCACGAGCAAGAGGAAGGGGAGGGGCAGAAGGAGAGGGAGAAGCAGACTCTCTGCTGAGCAGGGAGCCCAATGTGGGGCTCGAACCCAGGACCCGGGGATCATGACCTGAGCCGAAGGCAGATGCTTAACTGACTGAGCCACCCAGGTGCCCCCGTTCATGCACTCTGAATAAAGTTTATCTTTCATCCCTTTTGGAAAATTCTCAGCCAAAAATTCTATCTGCAAATACTGCTTCTGCTCTTATCTCACTCTCCTTTCCTTCTGGGACTCCAATTACATGTATGTTGGACTGTTTGTGTCCCATGAGTCTCTTACAGTCTGTTCTTTCCATTCTGTTTTCTTTGTTCTTCCTCTGTTTGGATAGTTTCTATTAATCTGTCTTTGAGTTCATTAACTCGGTCTTTTGTTGTGTCTGGTCTACTTTTATTGTGTCTAGTTAATCTCATTCCAATGTTCTTAATTTTAGATATTATATTTTTCAGTTGTAAAATGCACATCTTATTTTTAGATTCCAATTCTATATTAAAATTATCCAACCTTTTATCCATTTTTAATCTTTTCCTCTAATGTATTCATTATACTTATTTTAAAGTTTTTTTCTGTTAACTCTAAATGTGGATCATTTATTTTTTACTTTATTTTTTTAAAAGATTTATTTATTTGAGGGAGTGAGCTTATGCAAGTGGGTGGAGGGGCAGAGGGAGAGGGAAAGGGGGAAAATCTCAAGCCAATTCCTTTCTGAGCATGGAGCCCTACACGGGACTTGATCTCACCACCCTGAGATCATGACCTGGGCTGAAATCAAGAGTCCAACACTTTACTGAATGAGCCACCCAGGCACCCCTAAATGTGGATAAATATGCTTCTATTATCTATTTTCTTCTCTCAGCTACTGGCCATATTTTTGTTTCTTCAGATGTTTCATAATTTTTTATTTTAGCTGGACATTATTATAAAGGAATGGAATCCTAGAAACTGAAGTTATTATCCCCTCATTCCTGCACTGCCCTTGCACCCACCCCTCCTGGCCACCAGCAGTGGATTCACTCTTTCCTGTATTAGGCAGGGAGGGTGAAATATTATCACCCCAGTCCAATCAGGAATTGAGTTTTCATTAGATTCAGTCCACCTCAACTTTCAAATGTCTCAAGGATGAGAGCTATCCTGTATTTGTTGCAGGCCCCTCCTCACAGCAGGACTTTATCTTCTAAGCACTGTCAGGTTGCATGAGATTTCACTCACCCTAGTTTCCTAGTTTCCTGAGCTACCCCAGCACTCAGCAAGCATCTCATGGAGAAAAACAGCAGTATGTTTGAAACAGCAGTAGATTCCTATCTGTCATGCCAACCTGCATGACTGTTAAAAGTTCTACTGATTTACTCTCCTCCAGGAGAATCCCTTTGCCTAAGTCAAGTCCAATATTCAACCCTTCAGACTTGGCAAATATCCCCAGGGAAGAAAACAGCCGATGATCTCAGTTCACATAAATGGGCTCTTTCTTCAATGGAATTTTAGTTCATCTAGTCCTTGTTACTTCCACATGTCTCTGATGTTTTAAAAAATATATATATTTGTACTCTCATTTTTTCCTTTTGTTGCAGTGGGAGTGATGGCTGGCACTACTTACTACATTCTACTTGGAAGCAGAAGTCTTTGCATAATTTTTTAATTATAAAATAAAAACATCGATTCAGAAAGTCACACAAAACAAATGTGTAGTTTAATGTGTTATTATAAGGAAAGCCCATCACCCAGGCCAAGAAAAATAACTTTGCCCACCACACTGGAAGCCCACCTATGTGTCCCTTTCTAAACTCAATGCCTTCTTCCCCACAGGATAACCATTATCTTGATTTTTACAGTAATTGCCTCCTTGAGTTTCTTTATAGTTTTTCCCACCCAAGTGTGCATCCCTTACTTTTGTTCATTATAATTTTTTTAAAGTCTCTTTTTGTCTACAGGTTTTTTTCTCCATTTCCCCTTTCCTCTTGTCTCCCCACAATTCATCTTTTAGAACCTGGGGCATCTGACCTGCAATTTCCCCCACAACATGGATTTGACTGACTAGACACTCATAGTGTAGTTCAACACACTGGTCTGTCCTCTGTACGTTCCACAAATTGGCAGCTGGATCCAGAAGTTTGATCAGGCCACATTTGGTCCCTTTGGCAAAACTACAGAAGGTGATATGTTAGCAGCTGCTAATTATTAATGCCTAAGTCCATTTATTTACTGAGTATTGCAAAATGGTTATATTCAATCATTTATTTTCTTTTATTGGGACATTTTTAAAAAGAAACAATCCTCGGGGTGCCTGGGTGGCTCAACTGGTTGAGAGGCTGGCTCTTGACTTTGGTTCAGGTCACGATCCCAGGGTCCTGAGACTGAGCCCTGCATTGGGCTCCGTGCTCAGTGGGGAGTCTGATTCAGGATTCTCTCTCTCCCTCTGCACCCCTCCCCTCATGCCCTCTCTCTCTAAAATAAATAAATAAATCTTTAAAAAAACCAAACAACAATCTTCTTATCGACTGTTTTGTACTCATTTCATATGTGATACAGTTCATACAAGAAAGGTTGGGCATATGTGTGCTTCTTTCACTTTATTTACTAGTACTCAAGATTATAAATTCATTCCCTGTGATCTTCTGAAGGCAACTAAATAGGGTTTTTTCTTTTAAATGTCAGTAGGAACTCATAGATTTAAATATATTTATTGGATTTTAATCAGTCACAATTATTATCTCTTTTAACTGTCCCATCTTTGGTCAAGTGAGAACATCTTCAAGTTTTCTCTTGAGTCTTTTTGACATCTCCTAGTCTTTGATAGGTTGCTTGCTATCTGGTAGGACAGGCTAGCCCAGGCTTATCTATACATTTCCTGTCCTAAATTTGGAATCAGACATTTCTCCAAGAAGCCCTCATTTCTTTTAGGGAAATGGAACTTCAAGATACAATCTAGGAATAGAGCTATTCACTGCCACTAGTTGGTCATTATGTCTAGGCTTCTTCAGTTGACAGAGCTAGAATATAATTTTATTTTTAATGAGGAACTTAATTCAAATCGAAATTCAGGACTACAAGGTCTTTTACTTAACTTCTTCTATTTTACGTTTATATTCTTCCATATCAAGAACCCTAGTTTTCAAGAACACAGGAGATGACAGAATTAGGATAACCCATACCCATTTCCTTTATTCCACATTAAACATATAGCAGTCTCAGATGAGCAATACTATCACTTCACTATCCCTGAGAACAATTAAAATTCTTTTTGCATATCTCTGTCCCATTCTCCTCCCACTTTTGAAAATATTTGTACCACATTTGCACCAACTGACATGTAGCCAGTGCATGCTACTCTCTTTTAACCCCTATTTACTCAGAATTCTCTGATTCACTGTATGTTTCATGCTCACCCTCCATCAATGTCTCTAGTAATTTTGTCTGAAGCTTGTTCTATAGTAGATTACTCAGTAAGGACTCATGGGAACAATATTCCAATTTCTTACATGTTAATAGTTTGTCTGTGCCCTTCATATTTCAAAGTCATTTTCTCTAGGTATAAACTTCTTAGCTTACATTTTGTTTGAATATCTTAAATGTTATCCCATTTTCCTCTAGCATAAAATATTGCTTTCAAAAAGTATGATAGTAATCTAAATTTCTTTCCTGTATAAATAACATGTACTTTTTTGTTGATTGACTAAGGAATTAGTTTCTTCAAAGTCCAGTAATTTTATTGGAATATATCTCTCAGTGTTGATTGTTCTAGGTCAGTAGTCAGAGGATATAATGTATTCTTTCAATAAATAATTTCAATTTTTTTATTAGAACAGGAAAATAATTTTGAATTATAGTTATTAGCACTTGTTCCATTCCTTTGCTTTGGTTTGCTTCCTCATGGACTCCTATTATCTATATTGGATTTTTACCTATCTTCAATATTTGTTGCTATCTCACATATCCTTTTTATTTCTTTTTTATATTTTTGACTTTAAAATAGTTCCTCTTTCACCTTCTATTTGTCTTCTGGCATTATCTGTTTTGTTTACTTGTTCTAGTTTAATCTTCATTCTGAAGTGATTTTTCCTCTTATTTCTAATATTTTTCTGAGTTTTGTCATCTCATATCTGGGTTTTTCAAATTCTGGCTTATGTAGTGTTTTCATATCTTATATCATTTTCCTAATGTCTTTTATTACATTGTGAAATAGTTGATTACAGTTTTGATCTGTTCTCTGGGTATGTCTTTCTGCTGTGCTTTTATTGTCTATAGAGATGTTATTCTGCTGCTTATTCTTTCATCTATTAACTTTGTATTGGATCTAACCTCAATACTCTGCTGTTGTTCATTTTTATATGAAATGAGTTTTCCTGAGGAGTGGTTCATGGTAATTTTCTAACTTCATGGAACTCTTTCTAGTTTTTTCATATAGTGTTAAAAAAGTATAGTGGTTTGCCTCCTGAGATTTATTGGCTTTATTCACTGGTTCTCCTTTTATCTTGGCCTTCTCTTCTCACTGCATATTAATCTTGTCTTGCTCAATTTTGATCCTGCACCCAGAAGTGTGGGCCCTGTTCTGGAAGGTCATACTGCTGGTCAGTTTTGAGGGTTCCTAGAGACTAGATGGCTCCAGCCCAGCTGGTTCTCAACTACAGTGGCTTTGCAACACTCCTCTCTCCACCTGGGGTATTTGGCAATGTCTAGAGACTTCTGGTGTCACAACCAGGTGTGTGCTACTGGCAATTAGTGGGTAGAGGCCAAGGATGCTGCTAAACATCTGCCAATGCACAGGACAGCCCCACAACAAAGAATTATCTGGCCCCAAATGGCAATAGTACTGAGGTTCAGCAACTCTTTTCTAAGTCCTTCAGATCTTATTATAGGTCCCTTGCACTTACTCTATATTAGGATTGAGCAAAACCCTTCTTAGTTTCAGCTGTTGGTCATAAATTTTCCCTTCACTCTTTCTAGTAAATATATATTGTCTATTTTGGGGTTCTTCTGTTCTTAGATCTGTCACACTTCTGATTGCTTCTCTGTATTTTCTCCTGCATAGACACTCATATCCTGCAGGTCTTGTGGCTTTTGGTACTTTGCCTTAGCCCATTGATGTTTTGGTGTTTATGGGAATACCCTCTTCCTTAGTTATATTTTAAATGTTGTCCATAGGTTTTTTTTTTTTTTAAGTTATGGTAAAATTTACCGCCAATTTACATTAAATTTACCACTGTAACCATTTTTAAGTGTAGAGTTCAGCAGTGTTAGGTACATTCACATTGTTATCCAACCAAGTTCCATAATTTATCCATAGGTTTTTAGTTTTGCTATCTATTACTCTGTTTTTATGTGGGAATTTGGAGAGATTAAAGAATTATGCTGGTGTTGCTATCTTCCCAGAATCCTTTTGCATAGAGTTTTGAAAGTAGGGAAATAAGTTTCTTAATAGAAAAATAAGAAGAAATAGCTTTCAAGAATTACCTGCAACTTTATCTCTATTTAAGACAGTTAAACTCTTCAACTTAAACATGGTAACCCAACTAGTGAATGCTATTTGAAAAATTCTGAAGAGTCATGAAACATTTCTTTTTAAGAAGTGAGGATGAAATATGGAATGTTCTTGCTATTAATCATTAACACATGAGATTCCAAAATCTAATCTCTAGGACAGAATGACAAACTGATGGAGCAAGAAATTAAGAATAGAAACTATTTCACTAAAATTAACTGATTTGTAAAAATATAAATTAAACTTCCACAGCCAACACAGATTTCCCTAAGTACACTTCAAGAATTAATGAGAATCCATATATAAAATACTTTGGGGTATTTATAAAATGGGCTAGACAAAGTATTATTACTTCAATCATTTTTTTTTGGAGGAAGTCTGGGCAGTCATACATTAAGTACTGGGGAAAAAAATCAGAACAGATTTCAGAAGTGCTATGCTTAATTTCATATATGGAATATAATTTAGAATATGATTCCAACTCTTCAGTTAGGCTCTATCGGTATAACAAATAGTTTGAAAAATCAGGTTATATCTTTCATCTTCCTAGACCCTTAAGATCATCTGAAAACTTTTCCCCTAAAACCCATGGGATATCCACTGAATGGTGCCGTCCCTGGCATCCTAAACTGTTTCCTTTAAAGAGCCCTTTATATTCTTTTCCTTTATTTATTTACTTATTAGTTTCAGAGGTAGAGTTTAGTGATTCATCAGTTGCATATAATACCCAGTGCTCATTACATCAAGTGGTCTCCTTAATGCCCAACACCCAGTTACCTCATTCGCCTAACCACCTCACCTCCAGCAACCCTCAGTTTGTTTCTTTTTTTTTAAATTAATTAATTAATTTATTTTTTATTCTTATGTTAATCCCCATACATTACATCATTAGTTTTAGATGAAGTGTTCCATGATTCATTGTTTGTGCATAACACCCAGTGCTCCATGCAGAATGTGCCCTCCTCAATACCCCCCACCAGGCTAACCCATCCTCCCACCCCCCTCCCCTCTAGAACCCTCAGTTTGTTTTTCAGAGTCCATCGTCTCTCATGGTTCATCTACCCCTCTGATTTCCCCCCTTCATTCTTCCCCTCCCCCTACCTTCTTCTTCTTCTTTTTTTTTTTCTTAACATATATTTCATTATTTGTTTCAGAGGTACAGATCTGAGATTCAACAGTCTTGCACAATTCACAGTGCTTACCAGAGCACATACCCTCCCCAGTGTCTATCACCCAGTCACCCCATCCCTCCCACCCCATCCCCCACTCCAGCAACCCTCAGTAGGTTTCCTGCAATTAAGAATTCCTCATATCAGTGAGATCATATGATACATGTCTTTCTCTGTTTGACTTATTTCACTCAACATAATACCCTCCAGTTCCATCCACATCATTGCAAATGGCAAGATCTCATTCCTTTTGATGGCTGCATAATATTCCATTGTATATATATATCACCTATTCTTTATCCATTCATCTGTCGATGGACATCTTGGCTCTTTCCACAGTTTGGCTATTGTGGACATTGATGCTATAAACATCGGGGTGCACGTACCCTTTCGGATCCCTACTTTTGTATCTTTGGGGTAAATACCCAGTAGTGCAATTGCTGGATCATATGGTAGCTCTATTTTCAACTTTTTGAGGAACCTCCATACTGTTTTCCAGAGTGGCTGCACCAGCTTGCATTCACACCAACAGTATAGGAGGGTTCCCCTTTCTCCACATCCCCACAAACATCTGTCGTTTCCTGAATTGTTAATTTTAGCCATTCTGACTGGTGTGAGGTGGTATCTCATTGAGGTTTTGATTTGGATTTCCCTGATGCCGAGTGATGTTGAGCACTTTTTCATGTGTCTCTTGGCCATTTGGATGTCTTCTTTGGAAAAATGTCTGTTCATGTCTTCTGCCCATTTCTTGATTGGATTCTTTGTTCTTTGGGTGTTGAATTTGATGAGTTCTTTATAGATTTTGGATACTAGCGCTTTATCTGATATGTCATTTGCAAATATCTTCACCCATTCTGTCGGTTGTCTTTTGGTTTTGTTGACTGTTTCCTTTGCTTTGCAAAAGCTTTTTATCTTGATGAAGTCCCAATAGTTCATTTTTGCCCTTGCTTCCCTTGCCTTTGGCGATGTTTCTAGGAAGAAGTTGCTTCGGCTGAGGTCAAAGAGGTTGCTGCCTGTGTTCTCCTTTAGGATTTTGATGGACTCCTGTCTCACATTGAGGTCTTTCAACCATTTGGAGTCTATTTTTGTGTGTGGTGTAAGGAAATGGTCCAGTTTCATTCTTCTGCATGTGGCTGTCCAATTGTCCCAACACCATTTGTTGAAGAGACTGTCTTTTTTCCATTGGACATTCTTTCCTGCTTTGTCAAAGATGAGTTGACCATAGAGTTGAGGGTCCATTTCTGGGCTCTCTATTCTGTTCCATTGATCTATGTGTCTGTTTTTGTGCCAGTACCATACTGTCTTGATGATGACAGCTTTGTAATAGAGCTGGAAGTCCGGAATTGTGATGCCACCAGCTTTGCTTTTCTTTTTCAACATTCCTCTGGCTATGCGGGGTCTTTTCTGGTTCCATACAAATTTTAGGATTATTTGTTCCATTTCTTTGAAAAAAGTGGATGGTATTTTGATGGGGATTGCATTGAATGTGTAGATTGCTCTAGGTAGCATTGACATCTTCACAATATTTGTTCTTCCAATCCACGAGCATGGAACGTTTTTCCATTTCTTTGTGTCTTCCTCAATTTCTTTCATGAGTAGTTTATAGTTTTCTGAGTACAGATCCTTTGTCTCTTTGGTTAGATTTATTCCTAGGTATCTTCTGGTTTTGGGTGCAATTGTAAATGGGATTGACTCCTTAATTTCTCTTTCTTCTGTCTTGTAGGAATGCCACTGACTTCTGTGCATTGATTTTATATCTTGCCATTTTACTGCATTCCCGTATGAGTTCTAGCAGTTTTGGGGTGGAGTCTTTGGGGTTTTCCACATAAAGTATCATATCATCTGCAAAGAGTGAGAGTTTGACTTCTTCTTTGCCAATTTGGATGCCTTTGATTTCTTTTTGTTGTCTGATTGCTGTGGCTAGGACTTCCAATACTATGATGAATAGCAGTGGTGATAGTGGACATCCCTGCTGCGTTCCTGACCTTAGGGGGAAAGATCTCAGTTTTTCCCCATTGAGAATGATATTTGCTGTAGGTTTTTCATAGATGGCTTTTATGATATTGAGGTATGTACCCTCTATGCCTATACTCTGAAGAGTTTTGATCAAGAAAGGATGCTGTACTTTGTCAAAAGCTTTTTCTGCATCTATTGAGAGGATCATATGATTCTTGTTCTTTCTTTTGTTAATGTATTGTATCACATTGATTGATTTGCGGATGTTGAACCAACCTTGCAGCCCAGGGATAAATCCCACTTGGTCATGGTGAATAATCCTTTTAATGTACTGTTGGATCCTATTGGCTAGTATTTTGGTGAGAATTTTTGCATCCATGTTTATCAGGGATATTGGTCTGTAATTCTCCTTTTTGATGGGGTCTTTGTCTGGTTTTGGGATCAAGGTAATGCTGGCCTCATAAAATGAGTTTGGAAGTTTTCCTTCCATTTCTATTTTTTGGAACAGTTTCAGAAGAATAGGTATTAATTCTTCTTGAAATGTTTGGTAGAATTCCCCTGGGAAGCCATCTGGCCCTGGGCTTTTGTTTTTTGGGAGATTTTTGATGACTGCTTCAATTTCCTTAGTGGTTATAGGTCTGTTCAGGTTTTCTCTTTCTTCCTGGTTCAGTTTTGGTAGTTGATACATCTCTAGGAATGCATCCATTTCTTCCAGGTTATCTAATTTGCTGGCATAGAGTTGCTCATAATATGTTCTTATAATTGTTTGTATTTCTCTGGTGTTGGTTGTGATCTCTCCTCTTTCATTCATGATTTTGTTGATTTGGGTCATTTCTCTTTTCTTTTTGATAAGTCTGGCCAGGGGTTTATCAATCTTGTTAATTCTTTCAAAGAACCAGTGCCTAGTTTCGTTGTTCTGTTCTACTGTTCTTTTGGTTTCTATTTAATTGATTTCTGCTCTGATCTTTATTATTTCTCTTCTCCTGCTGGGTTTAGGCTTTATTTGCTGTTCTTTCTCCAGCTCCTTTAGGTGTAGGGTTAGGTTGTGTACTTGAGACCTTTCTTGTTTCTTGAGAAAGGCTTGTATTGCTATATACTTTCCTCTTAGGACTGCCTTTGCTGCATCCCAAAGATTTTGAATAGTTGTGTTTTCATTTTCATTGGTTTCCATGTATTTTTTTAATTCTTCTTTAATTTCCTGGTTGACCCATTCATTCTTCAGTAGAATGCTCTTTAGCCTCCATGTATTTGAGTTCTTTCCGACTTTCCTCTTGTGATTGAGTTCTAGTTTCAAAGCATTGTGGTCTGAAAATAGGCAGGGAATGATCCCAATCTTTTGGTACCAGTTGAGACCTGATTTATGACCTAGGATGTGATCGATTATGGAGAATGTTCCATGGGCACTAGAGAAGAATGTGTATTCCGTTGCTTTGGGATGGAATGTTCTGAATACGTCTGTGAAGTCCATTTGGTCCAGTGTGTCATTTAAAGTCTTTATTTCCTTTTTGATCTTTTGCTTAGACGATCTGTCCATTTCAGTGAGGGGGGTGTTAAAGTCCCCCACTATTATTGTATTGTTGTCGATGTGTTTCTTTGCTTTTGTTATTAATTGCCTTATATAATTGGCTGCTCCCATGTTAGGGGCATATTTACAATTGTTAGATCTTCTTGTTGGATAGATCCTTTAAGTAGGATATAATGTCCTTCCTCATCTCTTATTACAGTCTTTGTTTTAAAATCTAATTTGTCTGATATAAGGATTGCCACCCCAGCTTTCTTTTGGTGTCCATTAGCATGGTAAATGGTTTTCCACTCCCTCACTTTCAATCTGGGTGTATCTTTGGGTCTAAAATGAGTCTTTTGCAGACAGCATATCGATGGGTCTTGTTTTTTAATCCAGTCTGTTAGCCTGTGTCTTTTGATTGGGGCATTGAGCCCATTTACATTCAGGGTAACTACTGAAAGATAGGAATTTAGTGCCATTGTATTGCCTGTAAGGTGACTGTTACTGTATATTGTCTGTGTTCCTTTCTGGTCTATGTTACTTTTAAGGTCTCTCTTTGCTTAGAAGACCCCTTTCAAGATTTCCTGTAGGGCTGGTTTTGTGTTTGCAAATTCCTTTAGTTTTTGTTTGTTCTGGAAGCTTTTTATCTCTCCTTCAATTTTCAATGACAGCCTAGCTGGATATAGTATTCTTGGCTGCATATTTTTCTCACTTAGTGCTCTGAATATATCCTGCCAGTCCTTTCTGGCCTGCCAGGTCTCTGTGGATAGGTCTGTTGCCAATCTAATGTTTCTACCATTGTAGGTTACATATCTCTTCTCCCGAGCTGCTTTCAGGATTTTCTCTTTGTCTATGAGACTCGTAAGTTTTACTATTAGATGTCAGGGTGTTGACCTATTTTTATTGATTTTGAGAGGGGTTCTCTGTGCTTCCTGGATTTTGATGCCTGTTTCCTTCCCCAAGTTAGGGAAGTTCTCTGCTATAATTTGCTCCATTATACCTTTTGCCCCTCTCTGTCTTTCTTCTTCTTCTGGGATCCCAATTATTCTAATGTTGTTTCGTCTTATGGTATCGCTTATCTCTCGAATTCTGCCCTTGTGATCCAGTAGTTGTTTATCTCTCTTTTTCTCAGCTTCTTTATTTTCCATCATTTGGTCTTCTATATTACTGATTCTCTCTTCTGCCTCATTTATCCTAGCAGTTAGCGCCCCCATTTTTTATTGCACCTCATTCATAGCCTTTTTGATTTTGACTTGGTTAGATTTTAGTTCTTTTACTTCTCCAGAGAGGGTTTCTCTAAGAACTTCCATATTTTTTTCAAGCCCAGCTAGTATCTTTAAAGTGATGATTCTGAACTCTAGATCTGACATCGTACTAATGTCCGTATTGAGTAGGTCCCTGGCAGTTGGTACTACCTCTTGTTCTTTTTGTTGAGGTGATTTTTTCCGTCTTGTCATTTTGTGCAGAGGAGAATAGATTAATGAGAGAACAAAATGCTAGCAGAGTAACAATGTCCCCAGAAAATATACTCTAAACAAGTCAGAAAAGACCTGAAGCAGTGGGAAAAGAAATGGAAAGAGAGAAAAAAAGAAAAAGATAAAAACAAACAAAAACAAACAAAACAACACAACAACAACAACAAAAAAACCAGAATGTGATCAAATATGATCAGGCTGGTATATAGATCAGTGCCACACACTAGATTTGGGGTGTATTTTGGTCTTTTAGAAGAAAGTGCCTCCCAAAATTTTAAAGAAAGAAAACTTATATATGGACAAAAATAAGGGTTGATATGATGAAGGGATGCAATATGACTGTAAAGATGGAAATTATAAAAAATTTTATAAAAGGAATTGATAAGAAGTTGTTTGAAAAAAGAAAGAAGAGGATTTAAAAAAAGAAAAAAGAAAAAAAAAGGGAGAGAATGTGATCAGGCAGGGCAATAGAAAACACCATATACTAGAGATTTAGGGTATATTTTAATCTGTTAGAAGAAACTATCTCAAAATTTTAAAGAGAGAACAACTTATATATATGCCAAAAATACGGGTAACTACTATGAAAGGATAGAATATGACTCTAAAAATGAAAAATAAAAATGTTTTTTTAAAAAAGGGATTGATAAGATGTTGGTTGAAAAAGGGAAAAAGAAAAATTCAAAAAAAAAAAAAAGACAGTTAAAAAAAAAATTTGAAAGACTAAAGAATCATGGGGAAAAGCCATGAATTCTATGTGCATTATTCCCGTAGCGCTGGAGTTCTGCTGTTCTCATTGATCGGTAAACTTGGTCTCGGCTGGCTGTTCTCGCTGATCTTCTGGGGAGGGGCCTGTTGCCGTGGTTTCCAAATGTCTTTGCCGGAGGCAGAATTGCCCCGCCCTTGCCCCCTCCCGGCTAAGTAATCTGTTCGGGTTTGCTCTCCGGGGCTTTTGTTCCCTGCGAGCTTTCCGTACAGCTTTGGAGGCGGAGAGTGAAAATGGCGGCCTCCCAATCTCTGCCCCGGAGGAGCCGAGAACTCGGGGCCCCGCTCCTCAGTGAGCCCCCAGAGAAAAGCTGTCAGTCACTCCAGTCTCCCCGCTCTCCGGCCGCACTCCGTGCTCACCTGGCCTGCGACCGCGCTTCTCTATCTCTGGCACCCGACCCCGGGTGGAGTCTCCAAACCCAGTAGATCCCTACAGTGCACTCCCGCACGGCTCCTCCCAGGGGAGGAAGGTGAGTCTCCCCGGATCTGCCGCTTGTTGGGTCCCTGCTGGAGGAGCAGTGGCCTGACTGTGCTGCGGATCACTGTCTATGGCAACCCCGAGCTGAGAGCCCGCGCCTGGGCTCCGCCTCTGCAGCCGCCTTCCCTGCTCCGTTACTTGGGAGCTCTGCCGCACTCAGGTACCCCCGGTCTTTCTGTGACCCCGAGGGTCCTGAGACCACACTGTCCCGGAGGGTTCCACCCCCCGCTTAGCCACCAGAGTGACGTCCCTCAGCGGAGCAGACTTTTAAAAGTTCCGATTTTGTGCTCCGTGGTTCTATCACTTGCCAGAAGCAGCCGACGGAGGCCCCTCCCCCGCTGTCTATCCTCCCGAATATCGCCTCGGATTCACTTCTCCGCACGTCCTACCTTCCAGAAAGTGGTTGCTTTTCTGATGAGAGAGTTGTTGCTCTTCTTTTCTTCGATCTCCTGTTGAGTTTGTAGGTGTTCAGAATGGTTTGATCCCTATCCAGCTGAATTCCTGAGAGGAGACGAAATCCAGGTCTCCTACTCCTCCGCCATCTTGCTCCCCCCCTCAGTTTGTTTCTTATAGTTAAGAGTCTCTTATGGTTTGTCTCCCTCTCTGATTTCATCTTGTTTTATTTTTCCCTCCCTTCCCCTATGATCCTGTTTTGTTTCTTAAATTCCACTTATGAGTGAAATCATATTGAAATGATATAATTGTCTTTCTCTGATTAACTTATTTCACTTAGCATAATACCCTCTAGTTCCATTCACGTCATTGCAAATGGTAAGATTTCATTTTTTTGATGGCTGAGTAATATTCCATTACACACACACACACACACACACACCTATTGTGGACATTGCTGCTATAAACACTGGGGTACAGGTGCCCCTTCAGATCACTATGTTTGCATCCTTTGGGTAAATACCCTTTATATTCTTTTAAAAAATTGAAAATGACTTAAAAAAAATCACCTCTCAACAATGTTGAGGCAAGACACGCCATCCTGGCCACCCACAGCATAGAGAAAGCCTCCGAGCACTGCCACACCAACACTTGTCCTGCAGGTGCTTGTAGGAGCCACATCACTGCTCCACTGGTTTGTTTTGGGGTCATACCTGCAGAGAACATAGTAAGAGCAGAGTTTGTATTACACAAAGAAAGCCTGGCTATATTTACATATTCTATACTCTTTCCTCTAAATATGGGCTGATTAATAACTAAAGTATATGAAAAGCTAATTTAGTTTTATTTTTTAAACTTAATTTTTACTTATACAAGTCACAGATGAATATATTTTCTTTAAAACTTTTTTCAGAATGTTATAGGTTAACCTAAATTTTCCTTTGAGTTCCACCAATTTCTGGTCTCTTCCCATTGTGACCTGGTGTATGTCCTTCAAGACTTTTCAGTAAAATACTTTTAAATAGGTATATTTAGATGCAAGTATGTTTTCTTTACATAAATAATACCACATAGTAGGCACAGCTTTTTTACTCAACATACTTCTGAGATCTATCCATGCTAATAGATAATGTTCTAGATTTTTCCAGCATTTCATTATTGTGTTCCATTACATATTCCTGTTGATGTATCCTTACATTGTGTCTGACATTTTGCTATTAAAAACAGTGATTACCGTTGTATATTTCTCTTTGTGCAAATAGATGATGACAAGTAGAATCATGGGGCACAGAGTAGAGTCATTGTCAATTTAAAAAATATACTGTCAAAAAAAACTATCAAATTGCTCTTTGTGTAATTATATCAATTTTGTTTGTTTTCAATTTCATTAGTTCTTTCTCTTTTTTTTCTATTTAATTTCTTTTTTTCTATTTTCTTGGGTTTTGCTGCTCTTTTTGTAACTTCATGATTTAAAAGCATGATTTATTTTCTCATCTTTCTTATTTTCAAATGAATGCATATTAAGTTAAAATGCACTATAAATTTGCCTCTGAATACTACCTTAGTTGCATTCCACACATTTTGGTATATTTGGGCTTGTTATTAAGTTGTAAATATTTAATAATTTCCATTCTTATTTCTTTTTCTCAATTTATTTTTTATTTTTTATATTTTCAATTTTTTTTCCTAAGATTTTATTTATTTGAGAGAGAGAGAGAATGAGAGAGAGCATGGCAGGGGAGGGTGAGAGGGAGAAGCTGACTCCCTGCTGAGCAGGGAGCCCATATGGGACTCAATCCCTCGAGCTGGAGGCAGTCACTTAACCAACTGAGCCACCCAGGCGCTCATATTTTCAATTTTTTTAAAAGTAGGCTCTCTGCCCAATGTGAGGCTTGAACTCACAACCCTGAAATCAAGAGTTGCATGCTCTACCAACTGAGCCACCCAGGCATCTCTAACTCTATTTATTTTTTTAAGTGTGCTTTTTTTTTTTTTTTAACTTCTATGGAGTTGATTCCTTTGTTTCCTTTTTCAGCTATACAAACTATACCTCTAGATCTTTTCTATTTTTTATTTCTATTTTTTAAAGATTTTATTTATTTATTTGACAGAGAGAGACACAGTGAGAGAGGGAACCCAAGCAGGGGAGTGGGAGAGGGAGAAGCAGGCTTCCCGCTGAGCAGGGAGCCCATGCGGGACTCGATCCCAGGGCCCTAGGATCATGAACTGAGCTGAAGGCAGACACTTAACGACTGAGCCACTCAGGCGCCCCTACCTCTCGATCTTTTAATGCTGCAGGATGTCACAGACATTTTTAGGCAATACCAAGAATCACTGTAAATCCCAGTTTAATGAAAAAGAGAATATGAAAGCAAGAAACTAGAACAATTATCGTAGCATTCCAATGTGCCAGGCACTATGATAGATATGGGAAAAGACATTTTAACAACGATAGCCAATCAGATATGTATGTTCAAAATACTTATGAAAAGGCAGAGGAATGAGTAACTAATTGTGTGGTGTCAGAGAAGGCTTTATGTAGGAAATAACATTTGAGTCTTGGAGAGATAATCCAGGGAAGAAAGAATAGCATGCATATGGGTAGGCAAAGAGGAATAAAAGAATTTAGTGTGTACAAGGAACTACAGGCAATTTGGTAGATCTGGAGTAGCATTAGGGAACAGTGGTGTGGCTGGGGGAGACAGACTGCAAAAATAGGTCAGGCGGAGGTTACATCATGAAGAACTTATACGTCATGCTAAGGGGTCAAGGCTGCCAACTAGTGCCACAAATGTAACACTAAA
Source organism: Mirounga angustirostris (assembly GCF_029215605.1). Taxonomy (NCBI): domain Eukaryota; kingdom Metazoa; phylum Chordata; class Mammalia; order Carnivora; family Phocidae; genus Mirounga; species Mirounga angustirostris. Next base: position 52,914,043 of record NW_026991714.1, read on the forward strand.
GCAGCAAATCACATTTGTTTCCTAGTTAACATCTCAAGTGCAAAAAATATTCAAATTGACCTTACTTACCTTTCAACACTATTGAGATAAGAGGATCCATCATGGCCTCCTACTGCATATAGCAGATCATCAAGAACACTGACCCCAACTCCACATCGCCTTTTGCTCATTGAAGCTACCATTCGCCATTCATTGGTCTGTGGATCATATCGTTCAACACTAGAAATGGCATCTCCACTGCACCAGCCACCGACTGGGGAAGTAAGAGAAGTGGTCAGGAGAATACCTGTCCTAATGCACAGAATGTATCACTCATTGCAAAACTTTAAATTGTGACCTAATGCTTGGACTTACCAAATATGTCTAGAAGCAGGTCAAAACATAAGTCATGACTTTTACTTATGCTACTGGGGTTGCTATAATCTTTAATTTTCTAAATAAGTTAGTATTAGGTCCATAGGAGGGCAAAGACACTAATTTAAATGAGATTGAGAAATAATGTAGCATTTAATGGATAGAGCACTGAATTTAGGTAGAAAACTGGGGTTTGACTGTAACCTCTACTAAGCAATATGATCTTGGGAATATCTTGTAAACTACCTTATTTGTAAAATAAAGAATAAAAATTTAAAAGTGAAATAATATATACATGAAACTGCTTTCTAAAGAATAAAACACTACATAAATGTAATTTGTTATTGAAAACCAAAAGAACTAAAACCTCACAAAAAAATAACAAGCATTGGTGATGTGGAGAAAAGGGAATTCTCATACACTTGCAATGTATTCCTCATACTAGTGGAAATGCAAACTGGTGCAGCCACTCTGGAAAACAGTATGGAGGTTCCTCAAAAAATTAAAAATAGAACTACCATACAATCCAGCAATCCCACTTCTGGATATTTATCCAAAGAAAATGAAAACACCAATTCAAAGAGATATATGAACCCCTATGTTCAATGTGGCATTATTTACAACCGCCAAGATATGAAAGCAACCTAAGGGTCTACTGATAAATGAATGGATACCACATACACAACTGAATATTACTCAGCCATAAAAAAGAAGGAAATCTTGCCATTTGCGACAACATAGTTGGATCTAGAGGGATCCAACTAAGTGAAATAAGTCAGATACAGAAAGACAAATAGAACACAATTTCACTTATGTGGAATCTAAAAAACAAAACAAACACACAAAACAAAACAGAAACAAACTCATAGATATAGGAAACAAATGTTGGTTACCAGAGTGGAGATTTATGGGGTGGCTGAAATAGGTAAAGAGGATTAAGAAGTATAAACTTCCAATATAAAATAAATTAGTTATGGGCATGTAATGTGTAGCATAGGGAATACAGTCAATAATATTGTAATAACTTTGTGTGGTGACACATGGTAAAACAAGGATTATTTCGTAATGCATAAAAAATATCAAATCACTATGATGTATATCTGAAACTAACAAGACATTATATGTTAATTATACTTAAAAAAAAACTATAAATCAGAAGCCTAGGTTTGTTTATTCTAGTAGGGGAAGGGATTTTGAGTCATCTATTCATGGCCTCTTTATAGTCCTCTTGTGACCAAAAATAATATAAAAATTCTTATGATATATGCTACAAAATACTTTCTGCATAATCTTAATTAAGCCTGTACTGAATTCTATATTATCCAACATGACATATAAGGTCAGAAAACTTTTTTAAAAAACTACATTTTTCATAACCAGAATGACAGAAATCAAACTGAGTTCCACAGAGCTTCTTGGAGTACTGAGTACGGCCTGAAAAAAAGTGTGGTTATAGCAGATACATTTAATTTGTTATTCTTTCAAATCATCTCTATTCCAATCCAAAATAAGAGCTACATTCTGGAGCTTAAAAAGTTAAGTAAGGATACTTTAATCTCAAAACATCTGAAAAATAATGGTTTCTATAATGTTTTCTAATCTTATTCTAGATGGATGTGAAAACTTACCTCTTTATTTCAAATCTCAATGTGCTGTATACATTTTATTTTTTATGGTTTCATTTAAATCAGAATATTCAAATAATACCAAATCACAGTAGGGTGGGGGATGGGCTAGATGGGTGATGGGTATTAAGGAGGGCACTTGTGATGAGCACTGGGTGTTGTATGTAAATGATGAATGACTGAATTCTACTCTAGAAACCAATATTGCACCTTCATGTTAACTAATTAAAATAAAAACATACTAAATCATAGTAAGTTTGTGTATATTAATTTTAATTTTAATTCTGTTCTAGGATATATGCCAGGAGTTTCAATGTCAGAGAAAACATCTTAAAATCCAAAATAAAATTTGGCTGCAAATGTGAGGGTTATAACCATTTAAGACAAATCAAATAGCCTAACCACCAAACCTTGGGCACAATTTTACAATGGGAGCCATTAAAACCAACTTTTTTTGGATTATCTGGCTCCAAATCAAATTATTACCACTTCATAAATTGTGTCCTCTGATACTAATAACAACAACAAAAAAATAGGTCTTTAGGAAAGAAAATTTCAATATTTCCTGTGACCTGGGGAACAAGAAAAGGAAAGCATCAATTCCACTGTCTCATGGCAACTTTACCTGTATTATGATTTCTGAGGCAACAAGTGATGATATAGTTGGGACAGAACTAGTTAAGTTATTATAAGCTAAGTATAGCTGTATTTAGCAAAATAAAGTGTATGCATGTCCTTGCCACGAGAACACTCAATTTGAGTTAAGAAATGTACCTAAGGAAAAATATTGCTGAAAAACAAACAAAGAAACATGGTGAGATGTTGACTCTAAAAAAAATTACCTCAAAGACAGATTTGGTCAAAAAGTATTACCTTAAAGAAGGCAACTTTTAGAAAGTATCTGGAATAAGGATCACTGAACTGTGAAAACCTAAAAAAACCCTGAGCAAAACAGAAACACAAAATGATAAGCATCAAGAAGTCTAATGGAAAACAAGAGGACAGGCCAGAAGATATAAGGAGAAGTAAAATGCTCCTGAGTAAAAAATTACTAAGATTATAGATTTGATCTTAGGTTTCCAGGGTTTCCAGAATGATGAATAAAGGAAGGCTCAATTTTCCAAAGTTAAGTGAGGATTGGTAATTTGGCATTCTAAAGATAATGAAAACAAAATTGCAGTAAAAACCAAAAGAAATTGAAGATTAAGCTTTACTAAAGTAGAGACAGATAGGTCAAGATCTAAAATAATGTCAGTGAACAGTATCACTCAAGAATGATATTCAGATCTGGAAAACATAAAAAGACAGAGAAAGCTGGGAAAAACCAAAGCAGTTGTAAAGGAAAAGACCTAATGGCTCTTCTCTACAAATGAAAATGTAAAGCTTCATAGTGTAAAAAAAGATGGTAGATAATTTAACTTTTCTTCTTTATATTTTTCTGTTTCTTTTTAAAGATTTTTATTTATTTATTGAGAGAGAGAGAGAATGATAGAGAGCATGAGAGGGAGGAGGGTCAGAGGGAGAAGCAGACTCCCTGCTAAGCTGGGAGCCCGATGCGGGACTCAATCCTGGGACTCCAGGATCATGACCTGAGCCGAAGGCAGTTGCTTAACCAACTGAGCCACCCAGGCGCCCCTTATATTTTTTTGTTAATCAAAATTTCTTATTTATTTGAGAGAGAGCACGCATGAGTGTGAGTGTGCATGGGCATGCATGGGGGAGGGGCAGAGAAAAAGGGGGAGAGAGAACCCCAAGCAAGCTTTGCCCCCCAGTGAAGCCCCACACCAGGTTCGATCTCATGACCTGAAGATCACAACCTAAGCCGAAATCAAGAGTCAGGCGCCCAACTGCCTGAGCCACCCAGGTACCCTGTTAATCAAAATTTTTATACCACATATATATTATCAGAAAAATAAAGGTGTTATTTATTTTAAAAGATTTTATCCATTCATTTGAGAGAGAGAGAGAGTGTACTAGTGGGGGGAGGGGCAGAAGGAGAGGGAGAGCAGAGTGTGGAGCCTGATGTGGGGCCCAATCCCAGGACTCTGAGATCATGACCTGAGCTGAAGTCAGATGCTTAACCAACTGAGCCAACCAGGTGCCCCAAAGGTGTTATTTATTTTTTATTTTTTTAAAGATTTTATTTATTTGACAGAGAGAGACACAGTGAGAGGGAACACAAAGCAGGGGGAGTGGGAGGGGGGGAAGCAGGCTTCCCGCTAAGCAGGGAGACCGATGAGGGGCTAGATCCCAGGACCGTGGGATCATGACCTGAGCCGAAGGCAGACGCTTAATGACTGAGCCACCCAGGCGCCCCCAAAGGTGTTATTTAAAAATAGGTTATCTTTCATATGCAAAGTGACATTAGTAATCCGTTAATGCTACTGGCATGTGCTTTCCAATTTTCTTTTTCCATTAGTCATGGTGGGTTGATGCTCATTTCTCACTAGTATTCCTCAGGATCAACAGCAAGTAATTAATCTTTATTGAGTGCCTATTCTGATAAGATTGCTACACAGTCTAGAAACTACAAAAATAAATTAGAAATGGTCCTTGCCTTCAAGTAGTTAACAATATTGTCAAGGAATCAGATACTCAATCAGCAATGTGAAATTATGTGATTACTAGAAGGAATTTGAGATCATAAAACTGATCCAATTTAGCTGGCTTCTAAAGAAGACAAAGTATGGTTTCATTAATATCATGATCTTTTTTTTTAAAGATTTTATTTTTAAGTAATCCCTACACTCAACATGGGGCTTAAAACTGCAACCCTGAGACCAAGAGTCACACACTCCACCAACTGAGCCAGCCAGGTGCCTCAAAAGGTGTTCTTTTTTTCCTCTATACCCAATGTGGGGCTTGAACTCATGACCCTGAGATCAAGAGTCACATGCTTTATTGACTGAGCGAGCTAGGCACCCAATACCATGATTTAATCAAAGAGGCAAATGAGATTTTCATGAAGATAGTTACACACTGAAAACATGCCACCTGACAATTTATAATCAGGTCACATTGGAAAAATATGGTAGAAATCAGCAGAATAAAGATGGCAGCTGTTGAATAACTCAAGCGAAGTCAAGTTTAAATTCTATTTAAGGGGCCCCTGGGTGGCTCAGATGGTTAAGCGTCTGCCTTCGGCTCAGGTCATGATCCCAGGGTCCTGGGATCGAGTCCCGCATCGGGCTCCCTGCTCCTTGGGAGCCTGCTTCTCCCTCTGCCTCTCTCTCTCTCTCTGTCTCTCATGAATAAATAAATAAAATCTTTAAAAAAAAAACAACAAAAAAAACCCAAAACAAATTCCTATTTAAGGAGCTACATTAGTGTCTCTCAGCATTCCCAAAGGTATGCCTGTCTAGTTCCACTGGATTGGTATCCCCACTGAATCCAGAGAAGACCCTGGACATGAAATATACTTTCCATATACCCTTTTGGCTTAGCCTCTAGCTTTTGATCATAGGGAGGAAGTTCTCTTCAGTTTCATTTGTCTGAGTTCCTGTTACCTTCCCCTCTGTTAATCTAGTTCTTAATCATCAACAGAATGTTCTGAGGCTGATGAAACAGTACTGTACTGTCATCCCTAGTCAGGAATTAAAACTAACAGTCAGCCAAATAAAACAGTTAATAGATCTTCATAATAATGGACATAACTCCACAAAGATGGCCCTACTACTACATTCCTAAAACCAACACATCATGAAGGCACAGGTACCAAATAATTAGATCTTGCAGGCTTCTAATTTTAAAAAGAGACAATTGACTTTCAAAATTGAAAAGAGAAGGGGTGCCTGACTGGTTCAGTTGAGTACAGCATGTGACTCTTGATCTCAGGCTTGTGAGTTTAAGCCTGATGCTGGGCGTGGAGCCTACTTAAAAATTTTTTTTTAATAAAATAAAATATCAAAATTGGGAAAGAGAAACTCTAAGACTGGTATGTGGGGGAAAGGATACAGATGTAGGTGTGAGCATGCAAGTGTCTGTGTAAACCCACACAAACAGGTGAATATGTAACTGTGCATGCACACATAAGAATGAAAGCCATAGGAATAAATAAGAGTGATAATACAAATGATAAATCTATTAATAACAATGGAGACATGTGGACACTGGAAGTATGGGAGAATTCAGTGCATAGTGAATTAATAATTAAGTTTGAAATTTAAAACGAGAATGAAGAAATTCCTTCAAAAGAGAAAAAAAAAAAGCCTGATGAAGATTAAGGAGAAAAAGAAAACTTGGCATCAATTTTCTTCTGGAAGAAATACTACTCTCTCTCTCTCCCAAGTCAATCAATCAATCAATCAATCAATTTAAAAAAAGGGGGGGGGTTGGCACCTGGGTGGCCAGGTGTGCACCTTGTGATTTCAGCTGAGGTCATGATCTCATGGGTCATGGGATCAAGCCCCATGTCGAGCTCCAGGCACAGCGGGGAGTCTGCTTGGGATTCTCTCTTCCTCTCCGTCTGTCCCTTCCCCTGCTCTTAAATGCACTCTCTCTCTCCCTCTCAAATAAATAAAAAAAGAAATACTACAATATCCTCTACATGAAGAAATTTAGATGCAAAAATTTAAAAAGAGAGAATTCAAAACAGAAATTATCAAATTTTTCTTCTTTTAAAAAAAGATTATTTGAGAGAAAGAGAGAGCAGGGGGAGGGGGAGAGGTGGAGAAGGGGGAGAGAGAATCTCAAGCAGACTCCGTAATGAGTGTAGGCCTGACCCGGGGCTCGATCTCAAGACCCTGAGATCATGACCTGAGCTGAAACCAAGAGTTGGACGCTCAACCGGCTGAGCCACCAAGGTGCCTCTTCTTCTAAAAATATAGGGGAAAATATATTTCCACATGCCAAGAGAAAATTAAACTGGAAAGAAAAAGATAGACAGTGGTTAGGCTGACAGAAAAGGATACTATGCCCCAGAGATTGCATGAAATTCCCTGATGAGAAGGAATGGAACACTTCACAAATTAAAATGGGACAAAAGAATCCAAGCATACCTACATCTAAGAAACCATGGAATTAGTGCAAGTTGGGAGCTTAAATACAAATTCTACAGTAAGTCCTCGCTAGCTACATGAATCAGAATTAGAAAAAAAATTCAAAGAACTTGCTACAGACTGAATGTTTGTATGCCCCATCAAAATTTGTATGTTGAAATCTAGTCCTCAGTGTGATGGTATTAGGAGGTGGGGCCTTTGCGAGGTGCTTAGGTCATGAGGGCAGAGCTTCCATGAATGGGATTAGTGCTCTTATAAAGGAGACCTCAGAAAGTTCCCTTGTCCCTACCACCGAGCAAGGACACAGCAAAAAGATGAGAAGACGACCCTCCATGAAGAAGCAGATGGGCTCTCATGAGACACAGAATCTGCTGGTGACTTACCTTGGACTTCCCAGCCTCCAGAACTGTGAGAAATAAATTTATGTTTATAACCACCCAGTCTCTGGTTTCCTGCTAGAGTAGTCCAAATGGACTAAGACAGAACCAGTAAGAAGTAGTTTGACTAAACAGTGAGAAAGTTGTTCAGGTGAGCAAGGTAGCTGAGTTTACATGGGAGGAAGGGAAACATCTGAGGCTAAAAATTGTCAGAGATTTAGGAGTAGAGAATAGGAGCAAAATGATATAGCAGGTTGTCTTGGTCTCAAACTAGCTCAGTAGAGCTAGGAAAGCATGTAACTGTTTAATGTAATGTTTTTTGACAGAATTAATGCATGTGACTCTTTTAACAAAACATCCATTGCATGACATTTTTAGACTTATATAAAAATAGAGCACTCTTGGAGAATACCAGTGTTGGATCATGAGTTAACAATCAAGCTACAAGGTAACTTATTATGTGTTTCTTATGACAGTGGATATCAGTTTAACATGTGGGAAAATATTCAGTTTAGTCACAGTATATTAAGACCCAAACCTGCAAAGAGTACTTCTCCACATCGAATAGGTTTCCGTGGTCTTGTCCTTGGTCCTTGCATTAGTGGTCGTTCTTGAGGCAATAGGAGATAGTTTTTAGCTTCATCTACCAAGTCCCTGTGGAGAAAATTTTGCCTTTATTCCAAATGTCTAAATAACATTGTTAGTCAAATCCCAATATGATTTAGGAATATGTACGTCGGCAAAGGGGAACAAGCATAAATCAAACCAAATTATGAATGCCAGCCAATATTTAAAAAGTCACAAACTTGAGAGAAATGATGCCAGTCATACTATGAGTTGTAAATTGATTGGTATTTCCATCATGACTTCCTATCTTAGTATAAACTTTAGCTTAAAACTTAATATGCTTGGGGCCAACAATAATTTATGGGAAACTAAAACTTACAACTCAATTACCAGCCTGCATGGTTATTGCTTTCTAATGAATTTTACTAGATTCTGCAGGATACTGGCAACGCAGTACATCAGCCCTGGCATTAGATATTTGTTAGATTAATTAAACAATAAAACTATGTCAAAAATTGGATTGCTAAAAAGAAACACTATACTGTCATTTAATATTAAGTGGTTATCTGGTACCATATGAAATGGTTTACTCTCAACAAGTCTACTGAGGATGAACAATTTTTTTTTTCTGTCTATTAAGGTACTTTCTGAGAAGATCCTAGTAATTATACTTGTTGAATACAATATCCTAATATAAATCTATTCATGTATGTACTCCTCTCACTTGAGTCCTCTGAGTTATTCAGTGCCTGATTAGTGCAAATTCAATCTGTTACTCTGTTCTTTCTCAACTTTGGAAGTGTTTCCTAAAATACATTTTCATTTCTCTAGCTTTTTATGTTACAAAGAGTTAATTTATTATTGCAGAACCAGTCCTAATCATGACCCAATGATGCACTTCCAATATATGGGTTTGATAAGACCCCTTCTGAGTTTATCCTAAAAAACCCCAAAAAACCAACAGCCCCTCCACCCCCCAAATCCCAAGCTGATGACCAAGAGTTTTTTCAAGCTTCCTCAGCCTTAAAAACAAAGACTGTGATCTCCTAATATCCGGTTTTTAATTAAGTGTTCAGGGGTTCCTAGAAAGAGTACTATAGAGCTAATACTTAGCAAGCCAACCCAAAATTAATAGTAACAACAAGAACACTTACAGCTATGTGTCAGCCCCTGTTTTAAGGGGTTAATATGTATTAACTTGCCAATCCCCACCACAGCCCTATGAAATAGGTACTATTATTATCCCTGCTTTACACATGAAGAAACCATAGCAGAATGAGGTTAAAGTAACTTGCCTAAGGTCCCACAGCTAGTAAATGTCATGAGGTCAGGATACCAGGAAGGGGCTTCTTTTAAAAGTGACTTTGGAAGTACCTTTACTTTGTGCATCAGAATTAGTACAATCTGATTTATGTTTTAGAGGGGAGGGGCATCTTTGCATTGTTTCTTCAGATTTCAAATCCATAATTCATATGGTTTTCCTTCTGCTATTGTCAATATTTGAGGGAATTAATTGCCATTTGTCTGTTTTTTAAATTTAAGAGACAAATATCTAAAACTCCCTCTGACATATCTTGTTAAAGGGACAGGCTTCAGATTATAGAAGAAATGCAAATGAATCTACGTGTTCTACCTCTGTTCTAGAGATGCCCAATACTAGAACAAGTTTCTTTAGTCACTAAGGGAGACCCAAAGGTCAGTATAGTCTAGGAAGTTCTGAGTATTGACTTGCTCTTTCATTTTTATATATAGAACATGTTGGGGGGAGAAAATGGTTAAAAACACCATATGGTTTGGTTGGAATCTAAATCTTAAAATCTATCAAACTGGGAAAAGTAATTCTTAAATTATGTCTATATTACAGAGATAGCCCAATAAAATAGGTATCTTGTTTGTATTACAAAAGCATTTAGAATTTCTTTCAATCAAAATACATTATGAAACTACTCCACCAAACTCTAGTGGAAACCCTTCCACAGCTGCTTGAGGAGTAGTCCTTTGACTCTGTCTACATCCTCAGAAAGCAAGGCTGGTCCTATTCCCTAGGCAGGCATATGTGATAGAATGAAAAAATGCTCCTGACGCTTTTTGACAGAGTCAACAGCATTATTTATCTCAAGAAAAACATGTATTAGCAGAGAACTGCCTCTTCAAATTCAAGCTTGGATTAAAATCTTAGAAATCTACCTCTTTATTGCCACTTCTACACCAATTATCACCACACATAAAAACTAATGGAATGGAATACTGGAAGCTCAGTCCTCTCTTCTTCCATCTCCTCCTCTTGACCCTAACCCAGAAGAAAAACCTGTTAAATATTGCCCTGGTGTCAGCACTAAGAAATACAAATATTTAGGAATCAAGACAAATAAGGAAATTGGGAGAAAATAGGAATGCTTAGCTGTTGATTTTTCCCACCCAGGGCCACTCATACCTGCATTCTTCATCACTTTTGATGAGGGGATCAGAGCCTACGGTGCCCACCAGGAACTTGGGACTAAGCAAAGGCAGACGAACATGTTGCAGCACCTAAGAGATAATAAATACTGTTAAAGGCACGAGTTCCCACTTGCAAGATATTTAAGAGAATACATAACCCATGCTCCCATACTGTGTTTTCAATTGCTTTGGGATCTAATAATAAGAATAAGAACAAGAACATTAAACATTTCATTTTAGTGATCACTTATGGCCCATATCATCCCTTTCCTCTTCAAAATGTGACAGGATTTCCAAGACACATTGGGATGGGAAGCAAGATAATTGCCATCCTTGCTTTCTTTTGTTCATTTAGTACCATTTAGGTTTTGACTTGCGCTATACCCTAACCTAGAGCTGATGCAAAATAGAGAGGAAGCTAAGGAGCAAAAAGTTCATAATGATAAACACTTAAAATGTTTCTAAACACTATGTCCTTGATTTACGGGGAGACAGATGATCTCTCTTGCAGTCTAATATAAGGGACAGTGACAACGGTTTCTTTTTTACAAGCCAAATATATACTATTTCATCTAGTACAAAAAAGACAGTTACTTGGAGAAAGGTTTCCAACATACCTGGGGTAACTGAGGACGTCTTTCTTGAATACTGTATTTGACCCAGGCCATCACTGCATTGAACACCTGTTCTTCACTGCGAACATTTAGTTCATCACTAGATATTATATCAATGAGCTGATTGGCTGGAAGCAACATGAACTCTTCACTTTCCATTACCTGTTCAAAGTTAGGTAAGAATAAAGAAAAAAAACCCTGTGACCACATTTAATGTACTGTTTCAATATTGTCCTTCAGGGTTATGGGGCAAAGCTCTATTTCATAATGGAGCTGAAGTTCAAAAGAGAAGAAAGGGAAGAAAAATTTAAAAAAGGGAACAAAGATAGGCAGAGCACGGAGGACTTTTAGGACAATGAAACTACCCTTTATAGTACTACAATGATGGACACATTTGTCAAAACCCATAGAATGTATAACAGCACCAGTGAACTCTAATTTAAATTATGGACTTTAGGTGATGATAACATGTCAATGTAGGTTCATCAGTTTTAACAAACGTACCTCTCTGGTGCAGGATATTGATAACAGGGATAACAGTGTGTGTGTAAATGGGGCATATGGGAACTCTGAACTTTCTGCTCCATTTTGCTGCGAACTTAAAACTGCTCTAAAAAATAAAGTTTGGGGGTACCTGGGTGGTAGAGTCCGTTGTGATCTCAGGGTCATGAGCTCGAGACCCGCATTGGGTTCCGTGCTCAGCTCAGAGTCTGCCTAAGTTTCTCTCTCCCTCTCCCTCTGTCCCTCCCCTCTGTGCACTTTCTCTCTCTCTAAAATAAATAAAATCTTTAGAAAAAAATAAAGTTTATTTAAAAAAGGGGTAGGGGAACAAAAGAGAGTACCGAGGACATAATTAAAATTTAGGAAAAATAGTAATTTGTGATTCAAGCGATTTAAGAAAAAGGAAAGCTGTTTTTCCAAAATGAAGTATCTAAATATAAGTTTACATTCAAAATAAACTAACCTACACCAAATTATAACTCCAGAAATATGAGGCATACAAAAAATCAGAGGAAGCTTTCAGAGGAAGACTGGTTGGTTCTGTCTTGGGCAGAAACACCAAGGGGCCAGTTTAAAAAAAAAGAATGAGGGTATCAGCAATTCTACAAGTAACAATGAATATACTGAGGAGAGCATTAAACCCATGAAAATCTCTGAGAATCAAACCACTCTGAGGAGCAACCATGGAGATGAAATGGCAATAAGAATACTACCTTGCTGTGCAGTCCAGCCACAAATCCCAAGATCTTATAAATCTTGTCATCGGTATGTAGAGTAAAAGGGGCAAAGTGCAATGTGGAGGAGGGAAACAGGACTGCTACACTCCACGTGGTTTGTTCTCTCATTTGAAGATTGTGCTACATGTGATGTCTATTATCTATTAGTGCAGGAAGGATATGGTTAAGGGCGCTAATTCCTACTGTGTGACCTCTAATACAGATGATGTACTCTCTTGAGAGGGCTTTTTTTATGATAAAAAAAGTCAGAATATTTAGCAGGATACGAGATCAGCCATAGCAATTTGAGTATTTGATTAAGAATGTTTTTTCCCAAGTACACTAGGAAAAAATGCAAATCCCAAAACCATGACGGCCATAAGGTCAGCTGTACTTACAGTAGAAAATACTAATGAACTCTACAATTTTTATAGGCACAGATTTTCAAATCATCTGGTGAGAAATCTTCTGGAGGTCAGGAAATTAAATAGGTTACCTCCAAATTTTAGCTGAGATTGCTTACCCAGGCAACTCAGTAGTTAGAATGGCTGCATTGTACTCTGTGTGGCAGGGTTGTCAGAAGTAGTAAATGAAACAAAGGACATACTTAACACTAAAAAATTACCTGTTGTTCATCTGAAATTTAAAGTTAACTGGGCAGCCTGTATTTTATCTGGCAAGCCCATGGTGGGGCTATAAAACCATGAGCAAAATTCGGGGCCTGGCCCTAATTAGATGTGCTGGCCTTCACAAGATTGCATGCAAGACTGTAGCCATGGCTGTATCTTACTTTCTTATTAACTTTTTCACTCTGATCTCTTAACTTAAACACAAAGGTGGTATCATATATCTCTGTGAAGTGCCTTAGCATTCTTTTGGATCTTGTTAAAGTATAAATTATTTTTCCCAACTTAGTGATTATAAACCAATGATCACCAAATTTAAAGTTTACGAATAAACCACTATTATATTCACTAGACACTTACTGGAAACATTAAATGGCAAGAAAACATGAAAATCCGAGTGAGAAAATATTTGTTTGGCATTAACAGCAAAGAGTAAAAATAATACTTTTGATAAACAAAGTCTGGTTAAATTGTCACTTCTCCTTTTTCCATTAAGAAGAGAAAGATATTAATGCTCACTATTAGAGCAAATCTAGCACTTAAGTCTATTCTTGACCAAACAACCAGGTTAAGAAAATAATTCTTTTTTTTTTTTTTTAAAGATTTTATTTATTTATTTGAGAGAGAGAGAGAAGAGAGCATGCATGCATGAGCAGCAGGGAGGGGCAGTGGGAGAAGACTTCCTGCTTAGCAGGAAGTCTGATGTGGGGCTTGATCCCAGGACCCCGGGATCATGACCTGAGCTGAAGGTTGCCACTTAACCAACTGAGCCACCCAGGCACCCCAAGAAAATAATTCTTTAAAGTATCTGTTTTAAGTAAAAGTTTACAGGAGATCTGAATTTTAAGTCCCACACTATTATGGTAATGAGCTTACTTTTAGTTTCTTCAGATAAATGTAGATGCAATTTGAAGAATGAATAAAGCTCAAAACAAGAGTGAATAAGCAAAGTCATCTAGAGTTGTTCTAACAGAAGTGAATGGTGAACTTAATGTTGAAAGACAATTTTTAAATTTATGTTTATGGACAAAAATAACACTGTATGAATTAAGCTTGGTCTAATGAAATAGAAGGAAATTAAATATAGATTTAAGTTAGAGAATAATTTAAATGAGTCACATGTGTTAAGCCCCAAATGGTGACATTTTTTGTATCTGCACAGAACTAGTGAACAAACTAGTGCCTTTTAGTCCACAAACAAGGGGATTTCATTATGGTATATATCAGGTTCACTTCATCAGGTTTACTTGAGGTAGGGTTAGAACTGGAAGGGATTCTAAAACTTTCTCTACTGTTAAGGATATTCTTCAGATATTTGCTACTACCTTAGATCTAAAACAAAAGCTATGGTTAAAGCAGGAAATTAAAAAAAATCAACCTTACTTATTTATTTTAAATGTACAGATCAATCAGTTTTGATCAGTGTACTCATGTAACCATGATCACAATCAAGATATAAAATATCACCATCATCCTAAAAGCAGGGACTTCTTAATATGGGGTCCAATGACTCTGGCAAATTATTTTGGAAATTCTCAATGCTGGTAAATCTTTAGTTTTAGAGAGTGGATTTTGACATTTGAAAATGGTGGGATGAGGGGCGCCTGGGTGGCTCAGTTGGTTAAGCAACTGCCTTCGGCTCAGGTCATGATCCTGGAGTCCCTGGATCGAGTCCCGCTTCAGGCTCCCTGCTCAGCAGGGAGTCTGCTTCTCCCTCTGACCCTCCTCCCTCTCATGTTCTCTGTCTCTCATTCTCTCTCTCTCAAATAAATAAAATCTTAAAAAAAAAAGAAAAGAAAATGGTGGGATGAAATTAAGAGCCAAATCTGTTAAAAAAGTGTATGAAGAAGTTAGATTATTTTAAATGAGAAATTAATGTATTAACTTTAATGAACTATAAACTCCATTTAGTTATGGTGTATTCCACTTTTTATATTTAAATGGAATCAATTTACTAATATTTGATTAAATTTTTTCCTATCTAAATTAATGAGAGAGATCTATCTGTAGTTTTCTTTTAGTGCCTGTGGTTTTGATACCAGGGTGACTTTGTCTTTATTTGGCAGCCTCCTCCTCATTTTTCTGAAAAACTTTATATAAAATTAGTATTATGTCTTCCTTAAGTGTTTGATAGAATTCACCATCTGGGATGGGTATTTTCTTTGTGGGAAGGTTTTTTTTATTTTTATTTTTAAAAATATTTTATTTATTTATTTGACAGAGAGAGACACAGCGAGAGAGGGAACACAAGCAGGGGGAGTGGGAGAGGGAGAAGCAGGCTTCCCGCCGAGCAGGGAGCCCAATGCGGGGCTTGATCCCAGGACCCTGGGATCATGACCTGAGCCGAAGGCAGACGCTTAATGACTGAGCCACCTAGGTATCCCTGCTGGAAGGTTTTTAAATTACTATTTCAATTTCTTTCATAGATAAAGGGTTGTTCTGGTTTTCTGTTACTTCTTGAGTCAGTTTCTATAATCTGTGTTTTTCAAAGAATTTGTCCATTTCCTATCAGTTGTTGAATTTACTGGCAAAAAGTTAATACTCCCTTATTATGCTTTTTAATCTGATGGATTTGTAGTGATGTCCTCTTATTTCTGATATTGGTAATTTATGTCTTCCCTCCTTTTTTCTTGATCAGTGTAACTAGAGGTTCATCAACTTTTTTTCAAAGAACCATTGGGTTTTTTGCTCTAACCTTTATTCTCTTCTTCCTTTTATTTACTTTGGGTTTAATTTGCTCTTTTTTTCCTAGTTTACAAAAGTAATCACTAGAACAAACCACAAATGTTCCTATATACCAAAATAAATAAAATAAAAATAAGGAGCAAAGAACATATCATATAGAAGAATAAATACAGTAAATATAACTAAATTAGATACCTTTCATAAAAAATATGATAGAGTTTAGTGCAAACATATCAGTCATGACAATAGATACAAATGGGCTTTAACTGCCTATTTAAAGAAAAAGATTTTCAAACTGGCTCACAAAGTAAAACTTAATTCTATGCAAATTTAAGAAAAATACCTAAAACATCATGATGCAAAAAGGCTACAAGTAAAGGGCAAATGCGCAAAGATACATGAGGCAGGTGGAAACAAAAGAAAATAAGAATTAAAAGCCAGGTATCAAAGTAGAATTAAGACAACAAATGAAGTAAATCTGACAAAGGAGGATACTTTATAAAGCTAAAAGTCACAATCTGTAATTAAGATACAGAATTATGATTATATATGCATTAAACAACACAGTGACCACCTATATAAACTACAGATGATGCAAGGAGAAATAGAAACACACTAATAATAAGAGACTTTAACACACAGGTCTATGGACAAAATAATATAAAAGAGCTAAGTAATATAATCAGTAAAATAGACTTTATGCATATATATCAAATACTATACTATGAGAATAGAGACAAGAAAATATACTTCCTTTCCATGCACATATAGAATAGTCAGAAAAATTGACCATAAATTATGTGACTAAAAAAGTCAGTAAATTTCATGAAACAGAAATACTACAAACACTGCAATGCACTAAAGCTAGAAATTAAAAATGAAATTAAATACAAAAGCTCCTTCCACCTAAAAATTTAAAATTTTGCTATTAATAGAAATATAAACAGAATTACGGTAAAACAACAATTGAGCAATAAAGATAAGAATCTATTAAATATATATATATATATTTTTAAAGATTTTATTTATTTGAGACAGAGAGAATGAGAGAGAGAGAGCACATGAGAGGGAGGAGGGTCAGAGGGAGAAGCAGACTCCGTGCCGAGCAGGGAGCCCGATGTGGGACTTGATCCAGGGACTCCAGGATCATGACCTGAGCCGAAGGCAGTCACTTAACCAACTGAGCCACCCAGGCGCCCTATTAAATATATTTAAAACAGTGATCAAAGGAAAACTATGGCCTTAAACATTTATAGTAGTTAATGTAAAAGAATGAAAACAAATCAAATTCTCAACTCAAACAACTAGAAAACGGAACACAGCAAGTCAAAAGACAACATAAGGAAGGAAATAATAAAAGTAAAACCAGAATGTAGTGAAACGGGAAAAAACTGTAGATCTAATTAATAAGTCAAAATACTGATTCTTTGGAAAAACATAAACAAAACAGACATACCACTAGCTACCTTTTTCAAGGAAAAAAACATTGAAAGCACACATATACAAAATGCAAAATATCAAGGGGTAAGGGATGCCTTGGTGGCTCAGTTGGTTGAGCATCTGGTTTCAGCTCAGGTCATGATCTCAGGGTTGTGAGATTGAGCATGGAGTCAGGCTCTGCGCTGGTAACAGGGCCTACTTAAGATTCTTTCTCTCCTTCTCCCTCTGCCCAGCCCATGCACCCCTCCTCCGCCCCCCACTCACATGTGCTGTCTCCAAAAAAAAAAAAGTCAAGGGGCAAATAACTATTGATGCAGAGATTTAAAATTAAAAGAAATTACTTTGTACACCTCTATACAAATAAATTTGAAAACGTAGATAAAATTGATAATTTTCTAGGGAAATATAGTCTACCAAAATTGATCCGAGTAGAAAGGGGAAATTTCATAGAATAGAGAAAATTATCAATAAACTACTTCATAAAAAAGCACCAAGCCTAGACAGTTTCACAGAGAAATTCTACCAAACTTTCAGAAAGGACATAGTCTCAATGTTGTATAAATTATTTCAAAGCACAGAACATGCAGGAAAACTTCTAACTCATGTTCATGAAGTAGTATATATCTATATTTATATCTATATCTAACCTGATAAAGACAGCACAAGAAAATTAAAGACTAGCATCACTTCTGAATATCAATATAGAAACACTATATAAAATATTAGTGAATAGATTCAAACATCACATTAACAGTACACCATGACCAAAATGTGTGTACATAGAATGCAAAGATGCTTTAATTTTAGGACCTCATTCATGTAATTCATAATAATGGGTTTAAGGAGAAAATTCATATGATTACCTCCATAAATACTGAGAAAACCCTTGACAAAATTCAATACCATTCCTAATAAAAAGCATCCAAGAAAATAGGAATTGTTGTACATGGATACTTCCTTAATATGATAAAATCTTCATACTTCAATCCTAAAAACAGCATATTAGTTAATGGGAAAACACCAAAGTCATTCCTACTAATGCCAGAAACAAAGTAAGTATGTCCAATATTTCCATTACTATTTAACATTTTACTAGAAGTATTAACCCAAACAACTAGAGAAAAACAACAACAACAAAGGCATTAACAATTGAAGAAGAAATAAAACTACTGATATGCAGATGACATGATAGGATGTTCAGAAAACTCTAAAGAATCAATGGCAAAAGTAACTCAAAGAATAAAAAAATTAAGTAAGGTAGCTTTCATATACATTAATGGCAATTGGTTAGAAGCTACAGTGAAGGGGAAAAAATTACAAAAGAAACAAAAAATAACACTTAGGAATAACTTAAGAAGAAATGTACAAAACTTAAATGAAGAAAAGTATAAAACATTCCTGAGAGATAAAAAAAAACAGAACTGAAGAAACAGAAAGACAGATTTCATTTTTTAATAGAACACATCATAAAAATGACTGTTCTTGACTTATAAATAAATTTGATCCCAATAAATATCCCAAGGTTTTTTCTTAGAGCTAGATATGGTGATATTAAGTTCATTTGGAAAAACAAACATGCAAGAAATTTAGGAAAACACTGAAAAAGAGAGTTATACAGGAGGGGTATTAATAACCCTACTATGTATTAAAATATACTACAAAGCCTCAATAATTGAAACATTGTAGAAAACAGTGTGGTAGTGTTGTTATGGCCTACACTAGAAGATCTAGAACCCAGCATGCACAGAAATTCAGTATATAATAAAGATGTTATCTCAAATCACTGGGGGCAAAAAGAGACTTTTAAATAAATGATACTGGGACCAGCTGGATATTTACAAAAAGATAATAGTAAGCATTTCACACCCTACACAAGATAAACTCAGAGAGACCATATACATACTATAAAAAATACGGGTAAATTCCTTTGTAACCTGAGGAAAGGGGAAGCCTTCAAACTCCGCCTCAAAACCCAGATGCAATAAAGTAAAAGATTTATACATTTGACAATATTAAAAAAAAAAACCACAACCTTTTGCATGACCAAAAATACCATAAGCAGAGTTGAAAGGCAAATGCAAACTGGGAAAAAGAGTTTGTAACATGTAGCACAGATAGAAGGCTATCACTGTTAATAAAGAGAGAACTTTAAAATGAGGAGAAAAAATATAAAAACTATTGAATAGAAAAATGGGCAAAAGATGATAATAAACAATATTAAAATTATATTAAAAAGGCCCCCTAAACATATGAAAGATATTCAACTTATGTTAAGAGAAATGCAAATTAAAACCACACCGAGATTCCACTTCTCATCTATTAGACTGGCAAAATTCAAAAGGTTGACAATATACTCTGTTAGTGAGGCGATGAGGAAATAGTCACCCTCATATGTTAGGATCAGAATGGTTTCATCCCCATAGAGGGGAATTTGGTGATATTTAACAAAATTACATATGCAGTTAACCTTTGGCCCTGCAGTCCCATTTCTAGGAATTTATCCTGAAAATAAACCTCCAACAACACTGAAATATTCATACACAAGGCTATTCACTGCAGCATTATTTGTAATGGCAAAACATTGAACACTATCTAAATGCTCAAACATAGGAAACTGATTGAACAAACTGTGGTACACACTAGAAGAATGCAGCTGTGGAGAGAGAACAAGGAAGATCTCTATGAACTGATATGGAATGAATTTTGGAATAAATTAAGTAGAAGGCAAAGTGCAACAGAGAATATACACAATGCTACCTTTTGTGTAGGACAGAAATGGAAATAAAAAAACATGCATATGTCTGCTTAATTTTGCAAAAGTAAGCATAGGAAGGATAAATCAGACTATAAAGCACCAAAATAATAAATGGTAACAAAGGACTATAATCCATCAACTAGAATAAAAGTCTATGAATCCATAATGCCAACCAATCACTCAGAACAAGGAATATTCTTCCTTATAGCAGAACGTTGATAGAAAAGTGGGAATTTTTTTTTTTTAATCACCATTTTACAACCATCATAGTAATAACTAATTTGGGTAGAAATTATCAATGGATGTGAGTGAAAGTGAGTACAAGTTTGATAAGGAATAGGATATTTACATGGATTTGAAGTATCTGTCAAAGTTCTTACTAGTTACAAAAAGAAAAATAATAACTTAATAGGAAACTTTGGGGACTCCACTTAACCAAATGATCAAAGTTAACATAATCAGTAATGGGACAAATAGATACTATGTACTTCTGTGATGTACTGAGGACAAAATATCACTTACTAGTACTCCTGTCAAAAATGAAGGGGGGGAATTCGGAGGGGGAGACGAACCATGAGACACTATGGACTCTGAGAAACAAACTGAGGGTTCTAGAGGGGAGGGGGGTGGGGGGAGGAGCCAGCCTGGTGATGGGTATTAAAGAGGGCATGTACTGAATGGAACACTGGGTGTTATATGCAAACAATGAATAGTGGAACACTACATCAAAATACTAATAATGTAGGGGCACCTGGGTGGCTCAGTCAGTTAAGCATCTGCCTTCAGCTCAGGTCATGATCCCAGGGTTCTGGGATCGAGCCCCGCATCGGGCTCCCTGCTCAGTGGGAAGCCTGCTTCTTCCTCTCCCACTCCCCGTTTGTGTTCCCTCTCTCGCTGTGTCTCTCTCTGTCAAGTAAATAAATAAAATCTTAAAAAAAAAAAACAACTAATAATGTAATGTATGATTTATATAACATAATAAAATAAAAAAAAAAGGAAAAAAATGTATATTGAATCTACCCATGAGGAAACATCAGACAAGTGGCCTATGCTTTTAAATGTGGAGGGAACTACTACAGATTATCTAGAACTCAACAAACATGACAAATAAATGCAGTGCAATCATCTGCTCTGGAATATGGACTGGGAAAAAACTGTTAAAAAGAACAAGTCGTTAAGCGTCTGCCTTCGGCTCAGGTCATGGTCCCAGGGTCCTGGGATCGAGCCCTGAGTTGGGCTCCCTGCTCGGCGGGAAGTCTGCTTTTCCCTCTCCCACTCCCTCTGCTTGTATCCCCTCTCTGGCTGTCTCTCTCTCTGTCAAATAAAATCTTAAAAAAAAACAATACTGCAACAGTTGGTGAAACTGGAATGGGGACTATGGATTAAATAATGTTTTTATCAATGTTAAATTTCCTGCATTTGATAAATGAACTGCTGTAAGAGAATTCTATGTAAAAAAATATCCTTGTTCTTAGACAATACACACTGAAATGTTCAAGAGTACAGGAATATGATGTATGCAATATACTCAAATTGTTCAGAGAAAAAGATTTGATACAACAAGGAGGGAATGGTAAAGTGAATGTGGCAAAATGTTAACAACTGGTAATCTGGGTAAGGGATATATGAAAGTTTTTTCTTTTTCTTATAATTTCTTGAAAATTTGAATTTTTTTCAAATAAAATTAAAAAGTTGTTTTTCCAACCTGATAGGTTAACAATCATGTCTTGTTCTGATGTATGTTTAATTATGTGTAAGGGGGACTAAGCTTTTGTATGTTTATTTACATTTGAAAATCTCTTTTTACACCTTACTTATTCATACCTTTACCTATTTTTCTATTGTGTTTTTCAAGGTTTTTTTTCTCACTGAATTTGTATGAGTTTTATGGGAATTATTGTTTTTTTCTGTCATGTATGCTCCACATATGAGTTTGGCATTGATTTTTGATTTAGTTTATAGTGCTATTGTTGTTATTGTTGTTATAAAGAACAAAAATTCTTAATTTTTAGACAATCAAATTTATCTTTCTTTATGGCTTCTCAGTTGTATCCTGCTTGGAAAGGTCATTTTTACTACCAGCCAACTAATGGTATTTTCTAGAACTTTTAGAATTTTGTTTTTTAGGTTTAAAATATTCATCCACTGGGAATTCCATCTTTATTTTTTCCCCCAAATCACCATTTTCCTAATGACATTTATTGAACAATTCCACTTTCCTCCACGGACTTGAAATGTCAACTTCTGGACTCTTTTCAGCTCCACTGATCCATACCTTCTCTAGTACCAAAATGTTTGTAATGTTTTACTATTTCTTAAGGCCAATGGCCCTAATCTTAATTTCTGGAAACTTCCTGGCTATGCCAGTATACATACACACACACATATATATAATTTCCTTATTCTTAAAAAAAAAATCCCTTCCATTGCATTTCATGATCTCATACTCCTGGTTTTCCTCTTCTCTCTTCTCTAGTTATTCC
This sequence comes from Mirounga angustirostris, assembly GCF_029215605.1. NCBI lineage: Eukaryota > Metazoa > Chordata > Mammalia > Carnivora > Phocidae > Mirounga > Mirounga angustirostris. The sequence continues at coordinate 52,936,222 of NW_026991714.1, forward strand.
CTTTTTCCTCTGCCAGTTGCTCTTTCACTAACCATCCTTCAATGCTGGAAAAATTTTAAGGCTTTCTCTTCTCTCTCCCTTCTTGGTGAGCTCATTGGCATTGATTTTTTGACCTTGTTTTTGGTGCTTTTTTGTTATAAAAAAGTTTAAAATTTTTATGCAATCAAATTTATCAACCTTTTATAAAGGTTTCTGGGTTAAATCCTGCCTTAAAAGGATTAAGCCATCATAGTTTATTACTATGAGTTGATGACTCCTAAATTTTAATCTCAGTCTAACCTCTAAGATAAAAGACTCATAACAGTGGCCTGGCTCAGTATCTCTATTTAGAGATCTTATAGGTGTTTCAAATTAATATATCTAAAACAAAACCCATGATCTCATCTCCTCAAACTGCTCCTTTCTCCAGTAAATTTGTAGCACAAATTCCCAGAAATGGGACTGCTGAGTCAAAGAGTGTGAAAAAAAGTGTACACATTTCCTTTCAAGGAGGTTGTATCAATTTATATTCACACTAGCAATGTAGCTCCATTACCTTGTCTCCGTGGCCTTGTCAACAGGGTGTGGAATCAAACTTCTAGATATTTGGAATCTGATAGATTATAATTTTGTAATCTGAGAAATGAAAAATAGTACTTTGGTATAATTTATGTTTCAGTCATTTTGAACAACCTGCAGCAGATTTTCATATGTTTAAGGGCAATCTGAATTTGTTTACTGCCCATTTTTTGGTTACATCATTAGTCTAGGTTGTTGACCAATAAAATCTCTTGCTGTATTAAAGAGATTATTGTCTGTGATAGTTGCAAATATTTTGCTCCATTTTATCTTTTATTTTTTTTAAGATTTTATTTTTAAGTAATCTGTACACCCAACGCGGGGCTAGAATTCACAACCCTGAGATCAAGAGCTGCATGCTCTATTAACTGAGCCATCCAGGTGTCACCCACTCCCTCACTTTGTCTTTGACTTTTATCTTGTTATGTTTTTTTGTTTTACCCTGAAAAAATTTTTTATTTTTATGTAGTCAAGTCTATCAGTATTTTCTTCTATGCCTTCTGTGTTAGTCAATTAGAAAGGCCTTTCTCAATTCAGGATTAAAAAGAAATTGCTCCATGTCATCTTCTAATATTTTCATGGTTTCATTTTGTATTTTTAAATCTTTGATCCATTGGAAGTTATCCTGCTGGGGAGAAGAGTGATAGTAAAGTGCAAAAGGGACCATGTCTTTGCTTAAAGCCCTTTAATGGTTTTCTATTGCTCTTAAGATTAAATTTCAAATTCTTAACATGGTCTATTAACTCCAGTGTGATGGGGCTCCCTTCTTTCTGTAAAATCATTATGTAACATCCTCCCTTTTGCTCTCTGGGTCTCACTGGGTTTCTTTCAGTTTCTCAACCTATGTCTCAGAATTTTTTTTTTTTTTTTAAGATTTTATTTATTTGACAGAGAGAGACACAGCGAGAGAGGGAACACAAGCAGGGGGAGTGGGAGAGGGATAAGCAGGCCTCCCGCAGAGCAGGGAGCCCGATGCGGAACTCGATCCCAGGACCCTGGGATCATGACCTGAGCTGAAGGCAGTCGCTTAACCAACTGAGCCACCCAGGCACCCTATGTCTCAGAATTTTGCAATGAGCTGTTTCAGAACCAAAGTTAAATCTCTCTGTAATACGCTAAATCATCCGCTTCTTTGTAGCACCTATAAACTGTAATTAATTATTTGTGTAATTATGCATTCAATGGATATCCTCCCTGCTAGATTATAACCTCCATAAGAACAGACACTCTAGGCATCTTGTTCACTACTATATGTAGCCTTTTTTCCCCAAGTACAGTGGCTGAAACAGTAGCTTTTCATATATTTATTAAATAAATGAATAAATGAAAACAGATTTAATGAAACATTCTTTTCATATACATCTAACTTCATTTTTTCCCGATTGTTAGTTCTCCAAGTAACTGCTGATTTATTATTTATTCTGCTGAACAATCCATATAATCAGGAAGGTAATGTTTCATGCAAATGACTGATATGAGGTATCCTATCAGACACTGATCTCCTAATGAATTAATAAACTGTATTCTGACTTATAAACTAGTTTATTAGTATGGCTAGGGAGAATCAAATCCCTAAACTTTACCTTTGGTTGACAGAACATGAAATTGGTCTCTAAAATAAAAACCAGGCTTAGAATTTATAACAATTTATATCTTTGGTATTATGAGTTAGAATCAGCAGTAAATACCCAAACAGGTACATGTTGGTTAGCAGAACATGAACTCATAGTGCTCTCCTGACCAATACATTATGAACGCATCCAAACCACCAGTACAACTCACCTCTTGAAAGTTATGTTGAGTAAACTTGTCTGCTATCCTTAGCAACTCACGACATGAGTGTGTGTCAGCAAAAGCCCGAATGCCCAGGCAATTAGAGGGATCTAACTGTCTCTTTAAGAATTCACAGCAAGCTTCCTGTATCTCTGCCAGCTGAAGGAGGCAAGCAGCTGGCAGAAGGGTCTGAACATTGCCCTCTTCCACGGTTATTTGGGAGGTATATGCAAAGTCAATCAGTAGCTCCATAGCCCGCTCATCTATGTCTCGAATCACAACTTCTGTCTGACGGCTCTCTGCCAATTCTCCTGTAAACATAGCTCGGAAGTAGGGACTACAGGCTGACAAAATGACTCGATGGGCATATATCTTCTTAGCGCCCACAACTAGCACCACATCGCAGAGCTCCCGGTGCTTTCTCAGAAGGTTAATCACTTCCAAGGTTTGTCGAGGGTGCTTGTCTGAGATATAGGGCATGCGGGCAGGTTGGGGAACCCCTTCTGGCAGTTTATTGGGGTCTCCAAGGGTGCAGCGGCTTGTTACATCCATTCCAGTCTCTCCTGGTCGAATGTTGGTACACCTACAGGAATGGGGGAAGGAGGGAAGAAAGATGATGGCAATATTATTAGAAACTCACTCTTGCCATAAAGTGTTCACAGTCAAGAGATAGGGAAACCTGCAGGTAATCAAAAGGGAGAACTAAGCTCCCAAAGAACTTCCTTTCTAAGAACACTAAAACTCATAAACTTCCTTAAAGTCTTCTGAAGAACAAACATTATTAATCCCAAATCAGGGCACTTTCATTATGCACTTCCATAAAATAAAGGACAATTCTTTTTTCATCTCATAAGTACTCAGACTAGACTGTCTCGGGCCACATCTTTTATAACTACCTGCAAGACATTAATAAAAGTTTATGAAAAACACTTGTAAATTATTCTCTCTCTGAACAAAACAGATCTGTGGACTTTAAATCCTTAATCTGGTTTAACCAAAATATTGATATTTGTTATTTTTCTAAAACACAGAAATGTTTATTTCTCATTATCACAGATAATATTTTAGATTTCTCTCAGGTTCAGCACAAAGCTATAAAATATTATAGCCCATGCTGCATGAAAAGATCAGAAAAAGGAGGCCGAGGTCCTCCAAATTAACTTTATATATAGTACTATATTTCCTTTATTTTAAGATGCATAGTTTTCACAGTTTGTACAGTCTATCACAATGGTGCTAAGTAAAAAACAAACTAAACTAAAAAAACAAAAACCCAAAATACAAGCCCGGGTTACAAAAACTAGTGTGTTGCTGGGATGCTACAGATAATTGTGATGGCCAGACATAATTCAGGACATTCTTTGGTCTGTGAATGAGAGGAAAGCTTAGAATCAAACTTTGTGATATTGAAGAAAACTTAGGTATTGATTATATGGATAAATACATGTTAGACTATCAGCTAATAAAAGCTTTACATACCTTTAATGCAATATTTACACTTCTAAAAAGTTATTAAATGAGTCATGTGTCTTATAAGCAAGGAAATATAGTAAATAACTATGTAATCACATTAGTTTGTAAAAAAGGGAAAGACTCAAACCAAAGATTTTACAAGCCACTCACAGGGAGAAACGAGTTAAAATTCTCTTCTCTGCCTAAGTCTTAGTCCAGCCATAGATGTCTCAAAATATTTTACCATACCTTAAATTAAGATTTCTTTTATTTTTCTCCCCAAGTCTAACAGCTCTGACACTTGGGTACTATGGCTACTCTGTCATTAGTTAGCATAAAGTTTCAAAGCACACTGTGTAACAGATGGACCTGGGTTGAAATGCTAGTACAGATAATTACTGGACAAGTTACTTATCCTTCCTAATCCCCAGTTTCTTTAACTCTAAAATGGGTAAGTATCTACCCCATATGGTAAAGATTAAATGAGATAATGTACATAAAAGCTTCCAGCTCAGGGCTTGCTGACAATTACATGTTAACAATTTTAAATTGTAGCTATCCTAGTAATAGAACTATCTACATTCCTTTTAGATAAGGTAGTTATGCTTATCCATATTAGAAATCAAATAAAAAAATCTAATCTGAGTTGATATGCTTCAATTAATATTTACATAAATTTTGAATTAATGATAATCCAGCAAGTCTGGATTGAAGTTTATCTTCACTTAGAAATCTTTTCTTCACAGTTTATGAATATTAAAGTGGTAAAGAAGATGGCAGGTAAAATATTTTTTTATTTAGTAGAACTCTTAAGAGCCTCGAGAAAGACTTTGTTAAACTAATTTGGGCTAGAGATATTAAATCTGATAATAAGCCTCATTCCTTTAAAAGTACTACATATGTCATGGACATGTGGGTGGCTCAGTCAGTTAAGCGTCTGACTCTTGATTTTGGCTCAGGTCGTGATCTCGGGGTTGTGAGATCGAAGCTCCACACTGAACTCTGTGCTGGGCATGGAGCCTGCTTAAGATTGTCTCTCCCCTTCTCCCGCTGCCCCTTCCCCCCCGAAATAAAAGTACTACATATATCCAATTGTTCCTACCAAATCAGTCAGAATTGATGAAGGTTTACTATGATCACAAAAGAAATGTATAGCACGTATTGAATGGAGCACTGGGTGTTATATGCAAACAAGGAATCATGGAACACTACATCAAAAACTAATGATGTAATGTATGGTGACTAACATAACAATAAAATTAAAAAAAAATGTATAGGTACATAAATAGACATTCTCCACTTTACAAATACTTTTCTAAAAGTTTAATTTTATGCTGCCTGGAGGTTTGTATTTGTCTTTAGTAAGAGTGCTGTAAGTGTGGCTAGGTTTAGTTGTAAAATCAATTCGGTGTGTTAAAAGCAGCACTAAAAAAATGAAATAGAAGAAAAAATATTGGCATACATTCCTTTTAATTAAATATGTTTCAACTATGTGTTCTATACACATTTAAGTTCATATACATTTGCATAATTAGGTCCCTTTGCAGGCTGTATATCAAATAAGTTTAAAAGCCACTGACACAGAATTCTGACCTGAGTTTTGAAGTCCTAAGACAAAAGGGCCAAGAGGTACAAGGAGAAGGAAAAGAATATCTGTCATTTTGGTATTGATCTAGGATTTGCTGTTGCTATTGTTTTTGGTGGCTTTTGGGTAGGGTGATGGCTGGAGCTTGGGAAGCTACTTTTATGCAAAGACTCTGGAAGTCTGTAAGTTGGGCATTTCTTATATATTTAAGTACGTGTTACCCTAATGGTGCTACAGGACACACTCTTGAGAGGCTGTAATAATTATTTTCCTTTAAAAAAGGATCTGAAAAAAAAAGTGGCAGCTCTGTAAATTTCTCAAATTTGATACACATTGCATCACAGGATCAGGGTATATATGTATTAGTAAATTTTACATGTTAATGTTCTCCAGAAGTCTTTAAATATGAAAACCATCCTTCCTTGCTTGGCATAATCTGTTACCTAGCTTGAAGAATGGAGACTGAGATGTGAAACAGAATGGACCATCAGATCATTTAGCATAATATCCTCCTTTAACAGATGAAGAAACTGATTTGGTTAGGTGACTTGCTAAAATCATGAAGCTATCCTTTCAGTAGCAGAGCAGGTCTCCTGATGCTTTTGGATAAACCACAATTGTCTCCTGGGGCACTGCAAATATTTAGTAACTGGGATTGATGTGAATGCTGGGTTGGGGAGAGAAGGGAGTTGTAGAATTATTTAACAATTCAAAATAAAATTTTCAGTTTTTTTCCTTGTGGATATCCAAATTTCAGTACAATTCTTTTTTAAAAGCCTAGGAAGTTGCAATAAATGCAGATTATTTTGGTCCAGTCATCATAAAGAACTTCACCGGTGAACTGTCAGAAGAATCAACGAACTTGGTAAGAGGCCTACAAAATGAATGTTAAGCTTGAGGAAAATAGCAAACAAAATTGAACCTAAGTCTTTTCCAGCTAAACAATACTGGGATAGTCTAAGAATTTTTCAAAATTATCTTTAAACATTTAAACTTTAAACATAAGAAATTACATTACATTTCCAATAAAATATAGTCAAAGGCTTATTACCTTTTAAAAAGTTATTCCAGATAATATATGAGAAGCAAAGTTTACATGTTATGTTCATATTTCAGAAATTCAGGGGTTAACTTGCTAGATAAATGCCACAAATTTAAACTGACACATAAGTGTAATGAAGATATTTGGATTTTCATAATCATCACACTGTATCTACTGATACGCAGAGAAAAGAGATCTATGCCCCTCTAAAATGGTAATTATTCTTTTAACAAATATTTACTAATTGCATATAATTTACAAAGCATTTTGCTCAAACTGAGAAAAATTCAAAGGAATATAAAGAGGCAACCAGGGAACCTAACTATTGAGAAGGGGAGATACGGGAATAACTAGAGAGAGGGCAACCAGGATACAAACTATGGTCAGAAAGGCAAAAATCAATAAAGTATTTGTTTATACTGGAAAGATCCTAGATCTAACTGGCATAAGCTACAAGGTTACTTCACAGGTATGTATTTTTGTTGTGAAGTAGGAATATTAAATTGGGTTATTCTGGAACTTAGGTGAAATATCCTATACCCATGGTCCAGATCATTGTATTTCTGCTTCTGATTCTATATTCACTAAGCAGTCTTCTGATGAATAATTCTTCCATGTTATTTAAAAGGGGGTTAGGTAGCTCCAACGTTCTGATCACTGGGTTTTAGGTCAGCCTCATGTGAGTCTCACAGACTTAATCATCTATGACTATATTGAGATAGTCTAGTATCTGGCCTGCAAGGGACAGTATCAGTTTACTACCCCTAAAGCTGTGGCACCAACAAGAACTGCAGTATAATAAAACACCTGTGTTGAAAGAGTCCCCAGGGAAGGAGAGAAGAAAAGGACATTTTGGGAAAAGAAACTACATTTACATTACAAAGGCACAGCCTGAAAGCAAAGAAGACAGTTGTGCCTTTCTCCCAACCTGTTTTTCCAAAGTACTTATAAATTCAATCTTTCTAGGCTTGGCCTTAGCCCATAGGTGATTCTGTATTCTAGAATACAAAATGTTCATAATTCTGACATCTGGTAGAAACAGCACTGTTTATGCTTGACAATTTAAAGACTAAAAAAAACTGAGCAGTTAAAGAATAATTTTTACCACCCACATAAACAATCAAGGAAGCTTTTAACCACAGTGCTTAAAGATACCTTGTACATAGTAGATGCTGAAAGAATAAATCACATGGTTAATTAACAGTGGTACAATCAAGCTTCTTTAAAAAAGAACCACCATTAAAAACAAGATAAATTCAAAAATTCCTATTTTAATATTGACATTGCATGTTGAAATGAAAACATTTTGTTGTAACTATAATTATGTACATAAAGACAGTACTATTAAACTCAGATATAAACAATTTTTTATTTTGCCTATATACAATATGGAAGCTAATTTCTACATATCTCCCTTTCATTTAAAAGTATACCATAGCAAAAAAAATTGTGCTATTATTACTGTATTAGTATAGATTCTGATTTTTAATAATGGCTAATTTGTAAACTCTTATCAAAGGTCTAGTTTGCAAACTTGCAAAAAAATCTCTTAAATGTGGTCATTCTCTAAAATTCGATCCTCTCTGCTCTCTACACACATTCTTAGGGGAGCTCATCTAATCTCATGGTTCCCATCACCCATATATGAATGGCTAAAAGAGCCTTATCTCCTGCCTGGATAAGGTCTCAATCTGGATCCATATGAATGTCTCTTATCACACAAGCTAAATAGATCTCAATGATGTATCTAAAATGGATCCCTTGATTCTCTACCTTCTCCAACATGCTCTCTTCTAGCTTTCCCCAGATTAATAAAAAGCAATTTCATTCTTCCAGTTGCTCAGGCCAAAAATCTTGGGAGCCCCTTCCCTTCCACACACCCTCAAACTTAATCCATCAGCAAATCCTGTCATTCTACCTCCAAATAATATCTAGATTCCAACTATTTCTCTGCATCTTCACCAGCCCCACCCTAATTCAGGCTATTTTCACTGTTTTATATTATAATAGTCTCATAAATGGTCTTCTTGCTTCTACCTTTGCCAATTTATATTCTCTTCTCTAAACAACCTAACTGATCCTTTAGAAAAGTCAGATTATGGGGAACCTGTGCGGCTCAGTTAGTTAAGCGTCAGACTCTTGGTTTCAGCTCAGGTCATGATCTCAGCGTCATGGGACCCTGCCCTGCATTGGGTTCCAATGTCATTGAAGAGTCTGCTTGACATTCTTTTCCCCTCCCTATTCCTCTCCCCTGCCCTTCCCCTCCCCTTGTGCACGCTCTAATAAATAAATAAAATCTTAAAAAAAAAAAAAGTCAGATTATGCCACTAGAGGAGTGCTCCAAATGCTTTAAACACTCATAGTAAAACACTCATATTAAAAAACAAAGCATATAAGGTTTACCAACATCTACATGACTCTTCCCCTGGCTAACTCTGCATTTTTTTTTTTTTAAGATTTTTAAATTTATTTGACAGAGAGAGAGCACAAGCAGAGGGAGAGAGAGGGAGAAGCAGGCTCCCTGCTGAGCAAGGAGCCCGATGTGGGACTCGATCCCAGGACCCTGGGATCATGACGGGGGCCGAAGGCAGCCGCTTAACCGATTGAGCCACCCAGGTGTCCCTAACTCTGAATTTATCTCCTACTGCTTCCCTCTTGCCCATTGTTCTCTAGTCACACAGACCTCCTTGCTATTTTCTGGGACATGCCAAGACTTCTCTCACTAAAGAGCCTTATTCCTTCCTCCTGAAAGGTTCTTCCCCCAGATAACTATGAAGAGCTCACTTCCTCATTTCTTTCAGATCTCTGCTCAAATGTCAACTTACCAGACCACTGTAGGGGCCAGTGGCAGGCCACCCCCAGGTGGGCCACTTTGGCATGAACATTATTTTGAGTTAAAAGCAATCCAAACCCAGCAGACTCAGAAAAAGCTCTTTACTTCCCCCTCAACTGCCTGCTTTACCAGGAAGAGAGCTATTAACACATTTCTCTTTACCTAAGAAACTTATCTACATAAATAGGGCACCTTTGTTTTCTAAACATCTTTCCCTTCTGCTAAAGGTCTTTCTCCCCTTTGTACCCTCAGACCCTACCCCTCCCCTGCTCATGTAAGTATTTCATTGCCTGACTATCTTTGGAATTTCCATGTCTGTATGGATTCCCCCTAAGAAGGCTATTAAATTTGACTTCATCCTGTTAATCTATCTCATTGTTAATTTGATTCTAAGTCCAGCTAGAAGGACCTTGAAGGGTAGAGGAAATTCCTCCTCCCCAACATGATGTTCTATGAAATAGCATCTCTTAAATTCCTACCACGCTATACCCTTTATTTGTTTCATTTTTCTTCATAAATATATTACCTACTGATATAGTGGCTTTTTCCCCCAAATAGAATATAAGATCTGTGAGAACAAGGCCCTTATGTTTTTCTTTGCTCACTGCTATAACCCAATACCTGGATCTAGTGTTCATTAAATTGTTGTTAAATGAATTCAGCTTTTATTCCTGCCCCAAAAAACTATACCTCCTGAAGTCTTGTCAAATTCTCTTGAAACCAGGTTTGTAGCCAGGCAAACTTGTAGCCAGGTTCAAACCTTACCTCCATCACTTATTAGGTATAATCTCAGGCAAATGACTTAACTTCTCTGATCCTCAAGTTCATTATTTGTAATGTAGGGATAATTAAACTTACCTTACAAGGAGTGACAGTGTTGGGATTTGTCTGAATGTAGGTCCTCTGATTTCAAAGTCAGTGCTTTATTATCCCAAACTGTCTTAGGCAACTGGATTGAGTATTTGAAATAGAAATGACTCTGGCAATCTGATTTATGTAGTTGTTATTCTTAGATGGGAGAAAAAAAGCAAGCATACTGCCCATGGCTGGACCATGTTGCCCTTTTAGGAGAATGAGAAGAAACGAGAAGAGGGATTACTGGTAGGCTGAGATTTGGAGTACCTCATTTTAAATGTCCTGAGAAGCAGTATTTAATTCTAACAATTTAATTCCAAAAGCCATATTTAATTCTATACACTAAGTTATTTCTCCTATGGTTCTGCTATTTTGTTTTTGTAAATGTGTACTTTAAAAAATCTAAGTGCATATCCTCCATTAGTCTCATTACATCCACAGGATTCTAACTGCAGAAAAGTGGGTTTTTTTGTACATTTTTCTGGGCACCTTCTGAAGGGAAGTTATAATAAGGGTCCTAGAAATAGAGTGTGTTTACACCTTGTCACAGCTATATTCACAACTTCTTTGTTTGGAGTCTGCTGAAATAAATACTCTAAAGACCTGGTGGGGGGGATGGTAAATTGAGGTGTGAACTGCTCCCCAGGACAGAACCCTACAAAAGGTTTTAATTAAACCTTGAGGCAGCAAGCTTTATTGTCCAAGTAAATATTCATCTAGAAAAACTAGAAGATCTCTAATTATTTGCTTTTTCAATCTGTGGCTTTCTATTCCAGTATTGAACTAATGATACTACAAATACAGACAAAAAGAAACTGAACCCAAATAACATTTTTATTAACTTAATTTGCAAGAGTAATCTACATGTACTTTAAGGTTGAAGGAGGCAAGTGAAAGGATTACTCTGGACCCTACCCACAGTTAACAAACTAGGGAGACCAAACAGAGCTTTTGCCTTCCCTCACAAAATGACTCTGTCAATTCAGGGAAAGAAATCAGTCTTTCTAAAACCAAAGGGTGTAAGATCTGCTAATAATAACCTTAGCAGATTTTTTATTCTTTTAGCACTGACGAAAAGCATAACTTCAAGATAAATTCTATTAATATCATATTTTACCATCAACTCTCTCAAACTTCAACATAACCTTGATTTTGTTCCTCTACTAGCCATTTGCTTCAGAGGAAGATGACCATGTCCCTAGCTTTTAAGGACGAATCCTGAATTCTCTCAAATCAATTAGCTGATGGCATGCTCTTACCTCAGCTGGTCATCAAACTATAGGAACAGACTTATATTCCATGATTTAGGGAGTTTCTTCTGCCAGGCATTAACAAAGAAGAATGTAGCATTCTACACTGGTAGGTGGTAGTGGAATGGAAGATCAATTTTGGGTTAGGATGAAGCTGCTATTGCACAGCTACATTGGAGAGACAGAACTTGGATCCAAGATGCTATTATCAGGCCACTGTCTCAAACCAACCTTGGAACCCACTCTACCCATGGCCTTCTTGTTATGTAAACAAAAGGTTTCCATGTTGATTAAACCAGTTTGAGTCAAGACTTTCAGTCCAAAACATTCTGATACCAAAAACATGGTAGTTAAAATGAGAAAGTAAAATCAGCCACATATTCTAAATTTACTAACCAATTTGAATATAGAAATTTCCCCTTGCTTTGATTGGTCAAATACTCTTGTATCTAGAGGGTCTTCCTCCATTATTACCAGATTTTCTAAACATGGTATTGATAGATTTAAAATTATGGCTTGAATTTGTGGCTTTTCTTTCAAATGAAGTGAAAATGTGAGAAGACACTATTATTCGCTGATTGCCCAATTCCTATTAAGCTGTTATATTAACTTTTCAAATAATTGTGTTTCTCTGACACCAGATATACAGGGGTGTTTGATTAAAATGCAGGCTCCTGAGGTACTAGAGAATCAGAATCTCTGGTAGTATGACTCTAGAATCTGCATTTAGCAAGTAGGTAATTTTAACACACATTAAAGTTTGACTAATAACTGGCTAATAAAATTTGACTAAGTCAGTTGTTACAAAAAGAATATATTGACCTAAGTTGAAGGGAAATAACAGAATGGAGAAAGCAGTAATTCAAAATGCAGGTATAAAGGAAAAAGAAAGTAAAAGCGTCATTATCAAACATATAAAATCAAATAAAACAAGAAGGATTCATATTTACCAAAACGTCAATAAATCTAAAAAATTCTGTAAGGCAGGCATCAGATATTATGGAATCAGTTTAAGAAACTATAATTACTACATTTGAATCTCTACATATGGTGAGAAGGAAAAAAATGCTATTAAAAAATTTCAATTATTGTTCTTTTACATTCTGGGAAAAAGAACAACATTTATTTCAGAGACAGATGGTGCTTTTGAGAAAACAAGTATTTAGGCCTTTTAATTATAAAAGGCAAGGTGAGGGTCCCCTGGAATGATAAAGACCATCAGAAGGATTTTTGCCTGTCCATTTTGGTTTGTTTTGTTTTGAGATTGAAATTGAAATTGAATTTGAGTATCATTAGGAGGGCTTGTACTCTTACTTCACCACAGTCCCCACCACTCTTTGTCTTGTGAAGCTGTGCCCCACATTTATATGAACTACCTAAAGATACAAGATTTTGTTTTTTAACCTCTTCTAGAGATACCAGGATTATAACAAAGAGACTAAACTGCTCAGTATAATAAAGTAACAGTAACTTAGAAGAAAGAAAGAAGGGAAGGAAAGAGGAACTGATAAAAATGGTGGCAGGTTGTGATCTAAGGAGGGACAGCCAGTAAGAAAATGATGAGTAGCCAAAAAACTTCATTATCCTAAACTTTCAGTAAAAACCTGAGGTAGTCAGTGGCAGTGGTCAATGAAGGTAAAGAAAGAGACAGTGAGTATGGAATATTTCTAGAATAAAGCTTACCTGTGAAGAGAAGAGACATCCAATACTATGTCAGTTTAAAGTTAAGGAAGACTGGAAAATGATATATACTGATGTGAAGAATGAGGAGGGAGAAATTAAAAAATATAAAAGGGAAAGAATAAATGATGGAGTGAGATCTTTGAAGAGTGGGAGTGTATGGAACCAAAATACAGAGGAATGACTCTTAGACAAAAGGTAGAAGGGCTTACATAAGAGATCAGAGGAAGGGAGTGGGGTGGGAAAATAAGGTGGAAACGATACATTTATTTTATGGGAAGGAGGCATCAGGAGCTTGGAGAAGTTCATACCTGATGGCCCCTATTTTATTTCTGTGAAGTTGCTGCCAGTGAGAGGAGCAGTGACAGGATCACAAGAGAATGGGTGAAGATGTGACACAGCTGCTGTGGGGAATGAGTAAGCATTACCCAGGGACCTTCAGAATTACTGCTGGAGAACAATGTTGGCTCAAATAATATTACAGACTCTGATTACAGTAGCACAAATATCCCATGGCTGGTTTCATCCAGCAGTAAATCAACCTTTCAAATCAGGGAATATAAATGTTTACATTAATCAAGAGTTGGGAGATGCCATGAACAATCTAGGGAATTGAGTGATGGCTAGAAAATGGTTGAAGTAGTTGCAGAAGTGAACTGTGTGAAAACAGAAGGGCCAAAGGCATGTTGATTGTGACTACATAAAAGAACTGATGGAATGGGCGTTTCACAGGTTATGCTCAGGAAAAAAGTATGAGGATTTATGATTTCAGAGAGAAAGTTGTTCTCAGTGAGAGTAGGAATGAAACACTTAAGTGAAGGTCAAAGTCACAAGAATTTAGGAAGTCGAGGAAATGTAGGCTAGGTAAAAGGATGGGTAATTTTTTTAAAAGATTTTTATTTATTTATTTATTTTTAAAGATTTTATTTATTTATTTGACAGATAGAGACACAGCGAGATAGGAAACACAAGCAGGGGGAGTGGGAGAGGGAGAAGCAGGCTTCCCGCTGAGCAGGGAGCCCAATGTGGGGCCCGATCCCAGGACCCTGAGATCATGACCTGAGCCGAAGGCAGACACTTAATGACTGAGCCACCCAGGCGCCCCAAAGATTTATTTATTCATTTGAGACACAGAGATACTGAGAGAGAGAGAGAGAGAGAGAGAGAGAGAGCGAGCATGAGCCGGGGGAGAGGCAGAGGGAGAAGGAGAAGCAGGCTCCCTGCTGAGCCAAGAGCCCAATATGGGGCTTGATCCCAGGACCCTGGGATCATGACCTGAGCCGAAGGCAGACGCTTAACCATCTGAGCCACCCAGATGCCCCAGGATGGGTATTTTCTATGAATACTGATATCTCTTAATAGTGACAATAACCGAATCATGTGCAGGTAGGAAGCATAAACCAAAGAACAAATCAGGTATCTTAAATATGCTTCATGTTTACCAAAGGAATGTTACAAATTTTGGTACCTCCCTAAGTAAATAACATTTCCACCCACCCAAATGTGTAAGTCACCTTCAAATTTCAGGGCTATCATGTCACACATTCCTTAGACCTTCTATTCCTAAGGTAATATTCTTAATTGAGGAGAGCCATCTTCTGGGAAACAGGCACATTTTTAGTGAGACTATAGATTGGAATAATCTCTCAGGAAGGAAATTTGTCAGTATCTACCAAAATTTAAAAACACACATACTTTTTGGGCAGTTCTACATCTAAGAATTTATTCTATACACACACATTTGGGCAAAAACCACTGACAAGGATAGTCACTGCAGAACTGGTTATAACAGCAAAATAACTTAAATGTCTCTGAAAAGGACTGGTTAACTATGGCACCTACAGACAATGAAATACTATGTAACTATTACAAAGAATATGGTGGGTCTATATGTATTTGTCACCATCTACAAAATAATGTGGGAAGTGAAAAAAGAAGAGAAAAATGTGCATGATATGCTGACATTAGTGTTTTCACAAAAGAGATATTCTATATATGATTGTATATGTATTATAATGTCTACAAAAAATGAGTAAGAAACTGTTTATAGTGGTGGCCTATAAAGAGGAGAACTAGGAGCTGGGATTGGCATTGGGAGACTTATTTTTCACTGAATATCTTACTGTATCTTTTAAATTTTGTATCTGTACACATAATGACTAGTTAAATGAATGCAATGAAGCTTTACTAATATCAACCAATGTCATAAAACTTTATTTTTAAGCATTAGAATACCTTTAACAATAGTTTTCAATCTTCCTCTCGTTCATATTTTTTGGCAGGGGGCACTCAGAGGAGAAGTCTGCAGATATTGTGTGGTTATTTGAATTACTATTCAGTAATCATTAGGTGCCAGGGATACAAACACATGGAAGACATATGAGACTTAAAGAGCTTATATCCTAGTAGGGAGAATGAACATGTATTCAAATAATCTTAGTATACAGTTACTTCTCATTCAAAGCTTCTCCAATAGCAGCTAAGTATAAAATTAACCAACATTACTTTACAGAGACTGCCTTCTGGGCTGCAGCAGCAAAAATAACAGCCCAATACGGAAAGGTGACTTAATGTAAGCAAAAGTAAAATTAAATCAGAGAGCAATGGTAGGCTGGGCTCTGGCCATGTGATGGTGATGAAGAAAGAGCTGTGTAGTTTAAAAGTTAATGCCACCAGAATTCCCCAACTTGATTTTTTTAAAAAATATTTTATTTATTTATTAAAGAGAGAGAGAGACAGAGAGAAACAGCTTGAGCACAAGCTGGGGGAGGGGTAGAGGGAGAGAAAGAAGCAGGCTCCCTGCCAAGCAGGGACCCTGATGTGGGGCTGGATCCCAGGACCCTGAGATCATGACCCCAGCCCAAGGCAGATGCTTAACTGACTGAGCCACCCAGGCACCACCCCCCAACTTGATTTTTGAATAACTGGCAGTATTATATAATAAAACAAGAAAAAAGAGAGTAGGTATGAATGATTAAGTGAATATTTTATATAGAAATTACTGATAAACCAAAAACACTCCCACGCTGTGCCTTCCCTTTTTAAAAAATAATAAGCTCTTACTTTAGCAATTACATAAGATATGACATTTATGGCAGCTGAGGAAGAGAAGCAATCAGTGGTTTTTGCAACCATTATAAAGGATGAAGTGGTAAGGCATTTAATATATTTTTGTTAATTTCTTCATGTACTTCACAGTCAAATATTATTCCTACTTGGAGTTAGATACAAATAAGATAACGACATTTGTTACATCCACAACATCTTTTCATCTGGAGATCTCAAAGCACTTGCAAGCACCCATTAGTTCCCAATATCCTGGTCAGATACATTAGAAAAGTAAATTAGGACACAGAGAAGGCGAATAGCTCAAGGTCAATCAAAAAAATCAATAATAGATTTGGAAAAAGACAGATATTCCGGTTCTTGCTCCTGGTTCTAAGTCAAAAGTCATACCCCCATCATGAAATGTTTCTTCTCTTAAGAGGGTCTGCCAGAGCTGTTCCTCTTTGATGTTAAATAACAAATGATTACATACAGTTCAATAAATGTAAAATGAGTTTAAACAACAAAGAAAGAACTAGGCTGATTTTGTTTTGATAAGGACTCTAGATTTATCTGTTAGAAAAGATTAAGAAAAAACATTACTAAATTCTAGAATTGGGAGGGCTTATAATTGTCTATATTTTCTTACACTCTGTTCTATTTTTCTATGGGCTAAGTTATTATGTCCAATACCTTTTTAGTCCTTCAACAATCTTTCCTGCAATGCAGCTATTTTACTTCGCAGAACAAATGTATTATTGATCATCATTGAAATAACCAAAACCATAATTAGATATACAGGACAGTGTGTTACAAATAATTATTATTCTTCCACGGCAACAGAATCTTTTACATTCTATAGGTAATTAAGACTAATGAACCCATATAGTATCATATTATACTTAATGATTATTTATCACAAAAAAAACATGCAAAAAGGAAAATTTAAATGTTAGTAACCACATAAAATTCAGAACACCCTTTAGAAATTTAAGTACTAAACTGGACCCTTATTTCAAAAGCGATTAATTCCTGATAATAGTTTTTATTTACTTTAGAACAAGAATCATTAGTTCAAAGCAGAATTTGGTAAAGTTTGAAAACCTTTAAAAAAATTAAATGAAGTCCTGAATTATTACGTGCTTAATTTCAATCAGTGAACCGAAGGTTTTCTTCCTAAAAGCCTACCTGCGCATTGGCTTTCCTTCCATGCACCATGAAAAGTACCCTTCACCACACTCTAAAGCCGAACCTAAGACAATAGAAAAGCAGTAACTTAATAAAAAACTATTTCCGATCTTTCCAGTAACAATCTCAATATAATCATTTCGTTCAATGATAAAGAATTTTATATTATATTATACCACAAGCGTTTATTCATAACATAAGCTTTATTTAGTGTCTTAAAGATGACTATCCTTACTCTGGATATGGACATGGAACGCTAAAACGATTATAAGTGAAGGTGAGGGAAAGTGCGCTATACAGTCCTGATTGCTAGGTTAGTCCTGTGTGTCTCTTCAAGAAGTGCTTTAAGACGTTTAACTCTGATCTCACTATCAAGGATACCTACAGAACATTTACCAGATACCCACAGCAGTATTTTTTTTTTTTTTAAAGACCCACAGCAGTATTGACATGATAGATCGGATAGGGAACACGCAGGTTTAACAACGGATCTGAAGCTCTAACTTGTCCCGAAGTAACAAGAGCAGGGGGTGGCATTTGCCCTTAAAAACAACTCCACTTCCGACTGCCGGGCAGCACGAACAGGGCAGATAAGCTCTGGTTCCAGACTAACATTCTCTTTACAAGCCCTTCCCTCAGTGCTCGAAACAATATCCACCACCCACTTGGAAGAACTCGCTAGGTCCCGAGGGTTAAATGGGACGCACAGTACCCATTTCCTTCCCCCCGAATTCCAGCCCTTGTCCGGGGAAGCTGTCCAGGGTGAGAACCCCAGCGCCTCCTCGGGCTCCGGGGTAGGGCTGTCAGCCAGCTCGGCACAGTCTAGTGCCCCGCGAGGCCCAGCCCCGGCGCCCCAAGAGCCCCTTCTCGCCACCGACTGACAGACGGCGGACGAAGTCCGGCCCCCTACCCCACCCGGCAGCTCAGCAACTTGGGACAAGATTTGCAAAGCAAGCCCTGGGCGCTGTCCACTGTCCCCTGCTCTAAGGCGGCCAACTTACCGGCTCTGTCACTTTCTTCTCTGCCGCCGCCCCCTCAGCCTCCTCCACCCGCCGCCCGCTCTCTGCCTGCTTCGCAGCCGCGGCTAGCGCAAGCAGGATGCAGATCCTCGAGCTATTTCCTCCCCACCCCTCTCTTCTCTTCAGCAGCGGAAGTGATCCTGTTCCTAAGTCGTTCCCTCTGGAACCCATGTAGCCCACCCAAAGGTTCCGGTGTGGCTCAGGAAGTAGCCGCGCCCTTTGCTGGGGATCCCTATAACCTCAGAGACTGCCTGTCTTCGAATCCGGTTGTTCCAATTCTGAGGGTGACCACTTTGCGAGTTCACAACTGATCTGGCAGTATTTGAATACTGAAGCCTCCTCCTTTCTTCTTTGTTTTCCCCAGCAGAAGGCAACAGAAAGATGGATGTAATCACAGAAAGCTAGGAATTTTGATGTATTTGTAGTCGGTGGGTCTCCTATTGCTCAATATAGGCACAATGTTGTCCGTAATTGTGGATTGCATGATTGGTCGACCTTATTAAGCCCCCCTTATGTACAAGCTGCCCACAATACACGGCCAAATCAGAAATAGACCTGATCTTCCAGATTTCCCACAGTTTAGCTTTCAAAATACCAGTGTTTTATCCCAACACTTTACCAAAGACAAATAGATTAACAGGAGAAAAACAAAAAGTGTTTTGTCCAAATACTTTATGCAGACATTTCAAACACTTCTGTGAACTCGTTTTAGTCTTAAGGGGAAAAATACCTTTTCAATTTCTCCTTTTTTTTTTTTTTTTTAAGATTTTATTTATTTATTTGAAAGAGAGCGAGAGAGAGACTGTGAGAGCAAGCACAAGTCAGGGCAGAGGGAGAGGGAGAATTGGACTCCGGGCTGAGCAGGGAGCCGGATGCTGGGCTGAATCCCAGGAGCCTGAGATCATGACCTGAGCCAAAGGCAGACACTTAACCGACTGAGCCACCCAGGCGCCCTTTAACTTGTCCTTTGCCTGATTTTACCAGAGCATACAGCCATCTGATTATATTTTGAAAATAAACAAGTGATAGGGTAAGGGATACAATTTCAGTAATATCAGTGAAAGACTGTCGCTGGTTTCCTGATAACTTCCAGGCTTAAGCATGAATTTAATCAGATTTTCTTTGGATGTTCTTCACATGGGATTGACATGTTTGTCCAGTTGTTTCTGAAAAGGAAAGAATACCTTTTGTTAATTAGGTTGTAGTGGGAAATGTATGGCCTTTAGATCCAGATGCCCATAGTTTCAAATCCTAGTCCTCTGACTGACTGGCTTTATGATCTTGGTCAAAGTTCTTCATCTCCTAAGCATTAGTTTTCTTTGTGTAAAAGAATAATAATAGCTTAAAAAAAAAGTTGTTTTGAGAAGTAAATGATAATGAAGATCATGTTGTGTGTCTGGCATTTAGTAGGCACTCAACAAATGTTAGCTTTGTTTCCTCTTCCAGTGCTACTTACTTAAATGGACTTATTTATTAAATGAGCACCTATTGTATGCTAAGTACTACTCTAGGCTTTGGAACTATAATCATGAAGGAGATAGACAACATCCTGAAGTTCTACTGATCATTTATGTGGTTATGGTGGTTGACTTTCTAACATCTTTTCCATTAGGAGTAATTGGTCTACACCATCTCCATGCAAATGACCCAATACTGACTAATGAAAAATTGGAGAAAATCTAATGAGGACTGTGGAGAAAGACTTCCCACCAATTTTAGAAAACATATAGGAAGAGATAGCATCTTTTCTCTCTGGCCATTGTTGGGTTTGTATGTGACACCTGGAACCACTGCAACCATTTTGCAACCATGAGGGAAGCCAGAGGAGAATGAAGCTAGACAATAAAGATGGTAGAACATAGAGACTGAAAGAATTTGGGTCCTTGAATGTCATTTAAAAATTATTTATTTGAGAGAGAGAGCAGGGGGAGGAGCAGAGGGTGAAGAAGAGGGAGAATCTCAAGCAGACTCTCCACTGAGTGCAGAGCCTGCTGTGGGGCTCTATCTCAAGAGTTGGATGCTCAGCCAACTGAGCCAGCCAGGCGCCCCTTAAATGTCATTTTTAAACTACTCATTCTCCCTTTCCTAGAGCCTTCCCTATTGTTGGACATCTAGTCATATGAGATAATAAATTTCATATTTTAAAGTGAGTTGGGGGTTTCTATTACCTGCAGCCAGAGCATACTAATTCATATAAAAGGATATAGACAATAAACAAGTGAACAAATAAGCAAAATAATTTCAGTCAGTGGCAAATGCTATCTAGGAAGAAGATAAACAGAGTAATGTTATGGAGAGTGACTTAGTTGGGGAAAGGAGAGGCTAGTTTATTTTTTTATTTTTATTAAAATTTTTTTATGTGAGTATAGTTGACATACAATATTACATTGGTTTCAGGTGTACAACATAGTAATTAAACATCTCTATACATTATGCTATGCTCACCACATATGTAGATACAATTTTTCCTGTTACATCACTATTACAATATCATTGGCTATATTCTCCATGCTGTACCTTTTATTCCCATGACTTATTCATTCCATAACTGTTGCTTACATCTCCCACTCCCTTTCATCCATTTTGCCCATTGCCCCATGCTCCTTCCCTCTGGCAGCAAACACAAAATAACTATCTAATTAAAAAATGGGCAGAAGATCTGAATAGACATTTTTCCAAAGAAGACATATAGATGGCCAACAGGTACATGAAAAGATGTTCAACATCCACTAATCATCAAAAAAATACAAATCAAAACCACAATGAGATATCCTCACACCTGTTAGAATGGCTTTTATCAAAAAGACAAGAAGTAACAAATGTGATGAGGATATGGAGAAAAGAAAACCCTTGTGCATTGCTGGTGGGAGTGTAAATTGGTGCAGCCATTATGGAAAACTCAAAAAATTAAAAATGGGGCTACCATATGATCCAGCAATTTCATCTGGGTACTTACCTAAAGTAAACAAAAACGCTAACTTGAAAAGATACATGTATTCCCATGTTCATTGCAACATTATTTATAATAGCTAAGATATGGAAACAACCTAAGTATTCACTAATGGATGAATAGATAAAGAAAGTATAGTATACATATACAATGGAATATCAAGGTAAAGTCTTGCCCGGTCCAAGAAGAAAGTTAATAATGCTGTGTTATTTCCACAGGACAGGAATTTTGTAATACATGTAAATACACGTAAAGTACTTAGGAGATCCCTGGCACATCAGAGATGCTCAATAAATGCAATTACCTGGATTTTTAAATGAAAAATCCAATGGAAAGAAGTCATCTGGAAGAAATTACTATGAAATAATTAAGATATTAAAATCTGTATTAAAAAAAGAAAGATGGAGTAACAGGGACCAGATTTCCCTTCCCACTAAGAACAACTAAAAACTGGACAAAATATATGAAACAATAGTTTTCAGGCAGCACAGAATAGTGAACCCTGAGAGAGCTGGCCCAAACAAGGTGATCCTACTATTGCCCCAGCTTATTGCTTGGATATTTTGCCACAGAGCAGGGAAGGAGAACCCAGGTGGTGCCTGAAAACCTCCTTCAATTGATGAGAAAAAGTTAGGAGTCTGGGCAGACCAAGGCGGCTAGAGTTTGCAGCCCAGAGTACCAAAGAGGAAAGAGCTACACTAAGAGTTCCAGAGAGCTTCAGAGGATTCCTCTTGAATCTTTTCCGGGCTGTACTGAGATATAACTGACATAGACGTTGTGTAAATTTAAGGTGTACCCCCTTGAATCTTAATCTGAGTGCTGATCAGCATATGCATGTGATGAAAGTAAGGCCAGGGAAGATACTACCTGAAAGAATTAGAAGAAACAATCTGTGGAGTGTATATGGGGTGAAAAATTCAGAGTGAAAAATTCTCATAATTCACAAGGCATTGGGTAAAATACTTAGAAGAGTGTAGTGTTAGAATTGGGACAAATTTAGCCTTAGATTAAAGGATCAAATTGTTTCCAAGTAATTTAACTGCATTCCAGGACAGAGTTTAGGAATATTTATAGAAATAAAAAAAAACTATACAACCCTGACCAAAGTAACAATCACAATGTTTGGTATCTAATTAAAAACTACATAGCATTCAAAGAAGCAGGAAAACATGGCTCATACTGAGGAGAAAAGTTAATCAATGGAAGCAGACACAGAAATGACACAGGGGATAAAATTAAGAGACAGGGATATAAAAAGAGTTTATTAAAACTATATTCCATATGTTCAAGGAGGTAAAGGAACATGTCAAGGAGAGACACAGAGGATAAAAAGAAAGACTCAAAATTCTAGAGATGAAAACAAAAATGTATGAGATGAGTCACTGGATGAGACTAAAAACAAATCAGATATTACAGGAACAAAGATTAGTGAATTTGAAAGTACAACAATAGAAACTGTTCGAAATGAAATGAGAGAGAGACTAAAGAAAATGAACAAAGCATCATGATTTGAGGAATAACTTAAAGTGGCCTAATGTATGTGTAATTGGAGTTCCTGAAAAAGAGGCAGGGATGGGATAGCATAAAAAATATGTGAAGAGATATTGGTTGAGAAGTTTCAAAATTTGATGAAAACTGTAACTCCACAGATCTAGGAAGCTCAATAATCTCTGAGTACAAGATATATGAAGAAAACAACACCAATGCATATCTTAATCAAATTGCTTAAAACCAATAATAAAGAGGAAATCTTAGAAGCAGACAGAGAAAAGAGACACATTATATGCAAAGGAACAAAAATAAGAATGACGACAGATTTTTTCATAGGAAACAATGTAAGCCAGAAGACTAACACAATATCTTTAAAGTATTGAAGAAGAAAACTGTCAACTTAGAATTCTACACCTAGCAAGAATATATTTCAAAAATGAAAGGCAAAATAAAGATTTTTCTGAGACATACAAAAGCTGAAGGAATTAATCACTAACAGATTTACACTACAAGAAATGTTAAAGAAAACCTTATATACGGAAAGAACATGATAGGGCACCTGGGTTAAGTGTCTAACTCTTGATTTCAGCTCAGGTCATGATCCCAGGGTTGTGAGATTGAGTCCATGTCAGGCTCCACACTGGGTGTGGAGCCAGCTTAGGATTCTCTCTCTCCCTCTGCCCCTCCCTCTATCCCCCTCTCTAAAAAAAAAAGAAAAAGAAAAAGAAAGGAAGGAATGAGGGAAGGAAGGAAGGAAGAAAATGATACTCTGTGGAAATCTGGACCTACATAAAGGAACAAAAACTACCAGAAATGGTAAATATGTGAGTAAATATAAAATAATATTTTCTCATATTTATTATCTTTTGAGATTAATGATTGTTTAAAGCAAAAATGATAACAGTGTTTGCTTGAGTTTATAATACATGCAGAAGTGAAATGAATGGCAACAATAACAAAGGCCAAGAGGAGGAAAATGGAAGCATACTGTGTTTTTTTTTTTTTAAGATTTATTTTATTTATTTTAGAGGTGAGGGGGGGCAAAGGAGAGGGAGAGAAAGTATCTGAAGCAGACTCCCCACTGAGTGTGGAACCAATGTGGGGCTCGATCTCACAACTCAGATCATGACCTGAGCCGAAATCAAGAGTTGGCCACTTAACTGACTGAGCCGTCCAGGTGCCCCATAAGTTTCTTTCTTTTTTGAAGGAGATAGAATTTTACTGAATACACTGCAAGGGTGCAGCAGGCATGACAGCAAAGGAGAAACTGTCTGCCAGGAGGCAGGGGAGGAGGGTCAGAGTTAAGGGAGGGGGGAGTGAGGAGGTTATGGGAATGTATGGAAATTTCCTTTTTTGGTTACTGTGCCTGGTTGTAAGTAGCCCATTGGTCATTTTGGGCTTATGGCTATTTTGAGGTGGGTCACCTAATGTGCCTGTTTACATTCAGACCGGTGGTCACTGTGGGCCCTTTTACTTTACTGGGGTTTCCACTGCTCAAGCCTTTTTCCTAAAAGCAACCTCTAAATTCCCCTGGACAGATGGACAATGACAAATCTTTACCATTTGAGCAGAGGTCTCATTTTCAGCAGTTGCTTCATGCTGGACAGGGGTGGGGGTGGGGAGAGGCTGTCCCTACCTAAACTTGTCAGTCCGTCAGGGGTTCTGTGCAGTTACAGACTGGAGCATTGTATTATATTGATGTGCTGATAGATAATTTGAGTGAAATTCCTTGGTGGCCAGGTCCATGGGATTTAGGGGGAGAGGATCATCCAATGGTATGGATTGGAATCCTTATTGAACCAACATTCGTACATGGAATTGTTGGATTCACTCAGACATGTAGATCAAGATGGCAGCTGGATCTGTGGGAACAAAGGGAAAAAAGTGGGAGCCTGAAAGAAGTGAAGTGGCTGAGAGCCAGCCAGCATCAGGAAAGGGTCCCATCTGAGTCTGTAATGTGTGGGGAATTGCCCTGGACAAGCTTAGGAAGGAAGGCCACAGAAGGACAGAGTGGGAGAGGAGAGGAAAAGGGTCCTTGGCCATCACAGGCTTGGCAGTCTGATCTGTTCACCCTCAGACCTTCAGATCATACCAGGGAGCTTCCCTGGCCAGAGATCTTCAGTTGCCTGAGGAGTACTAGGGTTAGACTACTAAAGGGCTAAAAAGAGAAAGGAGAGGGAGGGAAGGATCCCTCCAAAGGACAAGAAGGGAAATCCCTCACCCTTTCAGGCAAGGGCTGTCTGGTTGGTTCCTCCTGGGGCTTCAGTCCTCACCCAGGATTAAACTTGACTGGAGGTTGTCAGTTCCCCAAGGAGTACTAGAGTGGTCTACAGAGGCAAAGTCCCAAGAAATTCCCAGAGAATTTGGGGAAAGTCCTGAGCTGGCAGAGGTTCCCATGAGGGCCACCAAATGTGGGGCATCCCAATTGAGTGGAGGCCAGCAGCATGGGCAATGAAAGTATTCACCTAAGGCAGAACAAAGGAGATAGAAGTTTATTGAATATACTGCAAGGGAGTAGCGTGCAGGACAAAGGAGAGACTGTCTGCTTGTAAGGATTTTATGTATACATAAAAGGGTTTTAATTTTATTTTACAGTGGACTCTAGTAAAGATGTATAATATAAACTCTAAAGTGACCACAAAGGACTGCAACAAAACAAAAAAGTATAACTAATAAACCAAAAAAGGAGATATATATTTTTTTTTTTTTTTTTTTTTTTGACAGAGAGAGACACAGCGAGAGAGGGAACACAAGCAGGGGGAGTGGGAGAGGGAGAAGCAGGCTCCCCGCAGAGCAGGGAGCCTGATGCGGGACTCGATCCCAGGACCCCGGGACCATGACCTGAGCCGAAGGCAGACGCTTAACCATCTGAGCCACCCAGGCGCCCCAAAAAAGGAGATATAATGAAGTCATATAATATACTAAATTTATCTAAAAGAAGATAAAAAAAGATGAAAAAGAGAATGAAGAATGAATGGGACAATTACAAAACAAATAGCAAGATAGTGGATTAAAAACTCAAACATATCATAATCACAGTAAATATAAATAGACTAAACACTCCAGTTAAAAGGTAGAGATGATCAGATTGGATTTAAAAAAAGCAAGAATCAACTGTACCTTGCCTATAAGAAACTCACCTTAAATATAAAATTGTATAGAGAATATTATAATAAGCATACTATATCCACAATTTAAGAAATAAAATGTCAAAGATACAATTGAAGCACCCTATCTACTCCCCTTTGTTGTCTTATCTTCTTTCATCACAAAGTAAACATCATTCCAAAGTTATTGCTTTACCATTCCTATGCATTTTCTTTGTGTTTATTTTGACCAAAAATACATATGCAGTGTGTGTGCATATTGTTTTAAACTTTACATAAATGATATCAAAGTGAATGTATTCTGCAACTTGCTTTTATCACTCAACTTTGTTAATGAAGATTTATCCATGTTAATCAATGAAGGTCCAATTTAGTGATTCATAAACTGTGACCAACAGCATCAGCATTACTTGGGAAATGCAAATTCTTTTTTTTTTTTTAAGATTTTTTATTTATTTATTTGACACAGAGAGAGACAGAGAGAGAGCACAAGCAGGGGGAGCAGCAGAGGGAGAGAGAGAAGCAGGCTTCCCGCCGAGCAGGGAGCCCGATGTGGGACTCGAACCCAGGACCCTGAGACCATGACCTGAGCTGAAGGCAGATGCTTAACCGACTGAGCCACCCAGGCGCCCCGGGAAATGCAAATTCTTGAGCCCTCCCACCGACCTCCTGAATCAGAAACTTTGGAGGTGAGGCCCAGTAATCTGTTTTAACAAGTCCTCTGGGTAATTGTAATGCATGTTAAAGCTTGAAACCCATCACTCTTTATTTTCACTGCTATATAGTATTTTATTGTATGACTACACCAGAGATTTTAAAAGATCTATTATCCTGCAGATGGATATTTTGACTATTTCCAGTTTTGCCTATTACAATGCTACAATGTAAATTCTTGCATATGCTCCCTTGTGTAAATCTGTAAGGGTTTCTCTAGGATAGGAAGTATGAGTAAAATTGCTGGGTTATATGCTATGTATATCTTCAACTTTACTGGCACTAGCCAAATTGCTCTCTAAAGTGGTTGTTCTGTTTTACAACAACAACTACTACTATTATTGCTACTACTACTAGCAAATCCTTGTGTAGCATGAACCACATGCTGGATGTTGTTCTAAGTGCTTTTCTTAACTTATTAATACTCACACTAGTCTTCTTGAGTTAGGAGCTATTATATTATTATCATCATCTCAATTTTACAGATGGCACCAAATGTTAATGAACTCGGTCAAAGTCAGGGCAAGCCAAAGAGGCAGAGTCAGGACTTGAGACCATACAAAAATGGCTCTAGAGTCTGCTTTCAGCCACAGTGCTATGCTGCCTCTCCTACTAGCCATGTATGAAGGTTCTTATTGGTCTACATTATCATTATGCTTTGTGTTTTCCAACTTTAAATGTGTTTTGCCAATCTGATGGGTATAAAAGGGTAATTCACTGTGGTTTAGATGCACTTTCCTCTGATGGCCAGTGCAGTCAAGGCAACTTTTCATACTTGTGGCTGGCATTCAGGTTTCTCTTCTATGAATTGCCTGTTGTAAAAGAACATCTTCCAAGGTGATCCTTAGGTTCGTTCATAACATAAGGAAATGATAATGAGGGAGGTATAAAAATGTTAAGGAATGCTGCCAAGCAATGACTGAATTTTCAAACCCTTAGCCAGGACAAAAGCAGTCCCTCCTACTTTTGTAAAGCTATGATTCATTCTCCAACCCACTGTGATCTGGTTTGTGCTTCTGCTAACTCTGTTTCTTTTTAAAGTGGAGAAGTTTAGTGTAAATCAACCCTTTCTATATATGTCAAGGCCTAGAGAACTCCATTTAGAAATACGAGTACAAAAAAACTGGCATTTGCAACAACTGAGAGATTTTTGTCACTCTCAGTAAAAGTGTGCCCATGGGGAGACTGCATTTCTTTTTTAATTAATTAGTTAATTAATTATTTTTTAAAAAGATTTTATTTATTTATTTGAGAGAGAGAGAGCACAAGGAGGGGGAGCTGCAGAGAGAGAGGGACAAGCGGGCTCCTCACTGAGCGGGACCTCTGGATCCCAGGACCTCAGGATCACGATCTGAGCCGAAGGCAAACACTTAACTGACTGAGCCACCCAGGTGCCCCGGAGCCTGCATTTCTAATGGAAAATATCCTAAAATAGATTTTTATCTGGATTGGGTATGAGGAAATAACAACAGCCAAACAGTTCATCAGGAGTTGCTTACAGTCTTTCAATTAGAAATTACACATTGTTTGCTGTGTATAAAATACTGTGTTTGGATCCAAGGTTCAGCAGTAAACAAGACCCACAGGTTTCCTTGTTTGTTTGTTTTTTATTTTTTTTATTGTTATGTTAGGTTTCCTTGTTTTATGGAATTTCCATTCTTGTGGAGACATTCTAAAACTAAACCATGAGTTGTGCAATTAGTTGTTTAATTGCTGTTGGGATAATTGTCTGAAAGAGACCTACCACATGCTAAGGAAATTATGTAGTAAGGAGCCCAGACCTGGTCTAGAGGGTATGGAAAGGTGTGGTGGGGAGTTTCTAAGATGGCTCCTGTCTTAGTCCAGGCTGCCACAACAAAGTACCACTAACTAGTGGCTAAAACAACAGAAATGTATAGTTCTGGAGGCTGGGAAGCCTAAGATCAAGGTGTCAGCTGATTTGGTTTCTGATGAATTTTCTTCCTGGTTTGTAGATGGCTGCCTTCTTACTGTGTCCCCGAAGGGCAGAGAGAGAGAGAGAGAGGGAGAGAGAGATAAAGGGTTGGGGTGGGGAGAAGGTAGGGGAGAGCTCCTTTCTGGTGTCTCTTATAAGGACATGAATCTTGTCGGATTTGGGCCCTACCCTTATTATCTCATTTAATTTTAATTACCTCCTTATTGACCCTATCTCCAAATATAGTCACAATGAGATTTAGAGCTTCAACATATGAACTGGGGGTGGGAGTGGGGCATGCAATCCAATCTATAATAACCCCCAGTGTTCTCTGCCTCATAGTATTCACGCCCATGTGTAATTCCCTTGAGGATAGGCTGCACCTAGTAACTAACTAATAGAAGACTTAGTGATGAAATGTTACTTCCAAGATTAGTTTACAAAAGGACTGGAGCTTCTGATGCAATGTCATCTCTCTCTTGCTGACTGTTGGCCAGAAGCCTCTATCAGTTCCTTGCCATGAGAACCTCCCCATAGGACATGCCACAAAATGGCAGCTGACTTCCCTCAGAACAAGCAAGTAGTTGAAGTCCTCAATCCAATAGCCCACGAATAACTGAATCCTGCCATCAGCAACATGAGTGAGCTTGGAAGCAAATCCTTTCCCAAATGAGCCTTCAGATGAGATTGCAGACTTTGCCTACAGCCTGACAGCAACTTCATGAGAGACCTGGAGGCAGGAGCATCCAGCTAAGCCATGCCTGGGTTCCTGATCTACAAAAGTTGTGAGATAATAAATGTTTGCTTTGGGGAAATAAATTTTTATGTAGCAATAGGTAACTAACACAAAAGACTTCCCTGAGGGAGCACCCCTTAGGCTGGGTCATGAAGGATGATGGGGGTTATTAGGTGGCAGAGCTGGAAGGGAGGAGGAGGGTTCTAGGCAAAGACAATAAAGCCAGAGGGGCAAGGACAGCTCGGCAGGGGTGCACTGGAGAGAATGGCAGCAGACAGAGCTGGAGAACTGGGAAAACACTTTGGAAGTTCAGAAACAGAACAGGAGGAGTGAGCACAGATCAGACAACAGCAGAGCATTCTCCTAGTTCCCTAGATGCACCCACAGGATGAGAAGGTGGGATAGTGGAGAGCACTATGATGGGAGCCGAGTCCCAGTGCTAACTGTGATCTCAAGCCATCACTTGGTCATTCTGGTCCTCAGTTTTCTCACCTACAAGATGGAATCTGAATTCTTTACAACTCTCAGTCAAGGGTTATTAGTTACATGAAACCTATATGAGGAAAACTATAAGACACTCCTGAAAGAAACAAAAGTAGGCCTGGGCAGATAGAAAGACATTCCATGTCATTGGATAAGAAGACTCAATTTCATAAAGATGGTAGCATGCCATAAGTTAATCTATACATTTAGTGCAATCCAAGTA
The DNA here is from genome assembly GCF_029215605.1 of Mirounga angustirostris. Classification (NCBI taxonomy): domain Eukaryota; kingdom Metazoa; phylum Chordata; class Mammalia; order Carnivora; family Phocidae; genus Mirounga; species Mirounga angustirostris. Next base: position 52,966,139 of record NW_026991714.1, read on the forward strand.
AATCAACATCAGAGTTTTGACAGAGCTAGATAAATTGATTATAAAGTTCATATGGAAGAACAGACAAATGAGAATACCCAGTAACAGCAAAGGGGAAGGCTAACCCTAACATATTATTAAAGCATGTTCTAAAACTTCTATAATTAAAACTGTGGTTTTGGTGTATGAACAGACAGACAAATGGAGCAGGGTAGGAAATCCAGAAATAGACCCAAGATCATATGGGAATATAGTATGTGATAAAGGTGATATTTCACATCAGTGGGGAATATATGGACTGTGGCTTAAATGATGTGGACACAGCTGTGGAAAAAGACAAAATTGGATCCATCTCATATAAGGAACTGGACTCCACTGCAATCTCAACAAAGGCCTCTTAAGACCCCGTGGGAAGCTCTGGGGCTGGGATGGCCCTTCAGAGTTGTCACAAGTTGGAGTGAAGAAGTTGGGTCTTTATACCCCACAGCAACTAAATTATCAGAAGTCTAAGTGCAAATAATAAAAGCATAAAAATAGGACAAGAAAACAGATGAATTTCTTTATTGAGAATGGAGAAAAACTTCCCTGTGACTCAAAATCTAGAGGCAAAAAGATTTATAAATTTGCATTTAAAAATTTTCCATGAGAAAAATATTACATACAAATGAATTAAAGAAATGACAGGAAAAAATATTTGCAATATATATCACAAAGGATTCATAATGTAATATATACATGTCTCTTAAAAATGGAGAAAAAATATATAATATAGATAATTAGGCAAGATACATGAACAGGCAGTCCTCAGGAAAAGAAATGGCCCTTAAACATTTGAAAATATGTTCGGTCTTGCTCATAATAAGATAAAAGCTCACTGTAGCTGTATAAAGACCTATCAGGTAGGCAAAAATCCAAAATTGGACAACCTGCTCTGCTGACCTGACTGTGGGGAAGGAGGCGTTCTCATTCACGGCTGGTGTGCCTACAAAATGATAAAACTTCTGTGGAGAGGGATTCAGCAGCATTTAGCCAAACTATATTTGCATTTACCCTCTGACCCGGTGATCCTACTAGCCCAAGGAAACACTTGCAAAAATATTAACAAAAAAAGTTATGTGAAAGGTTATTAACTGCAGGATTCTTTGAACAGCAAAAGAATGGAGATAACCATAGAGCCTCTCAATGTAGGACTGATTATATAAACAATGGGATATCCACATAATGAGGATTATGCAGCTATAAAAAGAAATAAGGAAGATCTCTGAATACTTACATGGCACTTCTTCAGGATATATTGTGAAAAAAACCAAGTGAATGGTGTGTATAGCATGCTAACTTTGATTAAGCAAGGGGTGGAAATATAATGTGTAAGTGTATGTAGGTATATGCGTATTTACCTATATATATATATGTAAAATATATATATTTTAAAGATTTATTTATTTTATTTGAGAGAGAGAGAGCATGAGCGGCAGAGGGAGAAGCAGACTCCCTGCTGAGCAGGGAGCCCAATATGGGGCTCGATCCCAGGACCCTGAGATCATGATCTGAACTGAAGGCAGACGCTTAACCCACTGAGCCACCCAGGCACCCTGATAAGATGAGACTCAATAAAAATGGTTGGCTAGAGGAAAAGGAGGTAATGGAAAGGTTAAGGATGGAAGTCAGATTTCTCTGAAAGTATTGAATTTTATATTTTAATTTATTAAATGTTCTTCATAACTAAAAATTCATTTAAGCAAAATCTACTTTTATTTAAATAAAATTTTACTTTATTATTTACTTAGACAACATCTATTTTTTATTTCAATAAAATTTAAGGCATTTTATTTAAATGTCTTCAGTAATTTTAAAACAAGATTTAATTGAAAAAAAAAAAAAGCAATGTCTGAATATTGAAAAACAGATGGACGGAGCTGCATGTCGAATTGGTGGCATATAGGGAGTCCTGTAATGTGCCAGCCAGACACCCTTCAGAAATGAGGGACGTAATCCACCAGTCACTGGAAGTGCTGTGGACAGACAGATCTCAGCTGTCAGTCTTTTTTTTAAATTATGTTACGTTAGTCACCATACATTACATCATTAGTTTTTGATGTAGTGTTCCATGATTCATTGCTTGCGTATAACACCCAGTGCTCCATGCAGAACATGCCCTCTTTAATACCCATCACCAGGCTAACCCATCCCCCCAACCCCCTCCCCTCTAGAACCCTCAGTTTATTTTTCAGAGTCCATAGTCTCTCATGGTTCGTCTCCCCCTCTGATTTCCCCCTTCATTCTTCCCGTCCTGCTATCTTCTTCTTCTTCTTCTTTTTTTTAACATATAAAGTATTATTTGTTTCAGAGGTACATGTCTTTGATTCAACAGTCTTACACAATTCACAGCACTCACCATAGCACATACCCTCCCCAACATCTATCACCCAGCCACCCCATCCCTCCCACCCCCCACCACTCCAGCAACCCTCAGTTTGTTTCCTGAGATTAAGAATTCCTCATATCAGTGAGATCATATGATACATGTCTTTCTCTGATTGACTTATTTTGCTCAGCATAACACCCTCCAGTTCCATCTACGTCGTTGCAAATGGCAAGATCTCATTCCTTTTGATGGCTGCATAATATTCCATTGTATATATATACCACTAGTAAGTAGAATTAAGTCACTAAGTCACCTGGCTGGGGATATGGTAGGCCTGATAATGCAGGAAAAGGATGATGTATTACCCCAAGGAGCTCAGGATCCAGGGGAATCCACATGATGACAGAGTAAAAGGGACTATATCCCGGGAGCTCAGGATCTGGGTGAGTGCACGTGGGACTTAATTCTGAGGACACTGGATCTGGGGAGACAGAATACAAAGTTGAACAAGGGAGTTTAATTTTGAAACACTCTCCTGGGATTTAACAACCTGACAAGGATCTCAGGAGATGGTGCAAACATGTTATAGAATGGCTTCATAAGCATGGAAAGTGATGACCCATACTCAATGAAGGAAAGGTGCCAGAATTGCCATGGAAGGCAGTAGAATAAGAGATCAAAAAGTTCAAAGAAGTGAGCATGCTAGAGTGGATATCCTATGTAAGCCTTGAAAACCCACCAGGCAATTATATTCCACGGGAGGGACCAGAGGACAGACCATTTACCAAAGTAATAAGGAAGGTGCTGGTGAGAGGGGTACCCAGAACCATTAATAAATTCAGTATTGGCTCTCCTCTATAGATCAGATTGATGGTAGGAGATGCTGACACAGAACTGGGCTTCCTGATTATGGTGAAGATGTCAGGATGGCCCCACCTCCCTCATACACACAATAGAGGCTAGATGACATAACTTAATCATCAGAGGCCAGGTAGATACAATGATCATAAGGAGCAGCAGAGGCAGAATGGAAGGAAGGGATCTATAAGAGTTATAGTAATGGTTAGTCTCCAGCCAATGCATAGGTTGAGCTGCTGCTGCATGGCCCAAGGTCCCAACATAAATCACATTGTTAGTGTAGACTATTGCAGCATAGCCCACGGGCTCCCAGTAAACAAAGACAGGCAGTTCATTCCAAGGGCTTAGAAGTTACCTTCCAGAAGCTGAGGGAGAAGGGCCAACTTTTTTTTTTTAGACAAGAAAGAGTTCATTTTCTCCCCAGCACTTTTCATCCACACACTCCTCCATGCCTCCGTCATACCAACTTCAGACCGAACTGGGTGTCTGGGCATTGCTGGAGAAAATCTCTCAACTGTGCAGGTTGAGGTGACTTTAAATTCTGTCTTCAACCTCAATCACCTCTTCAATGCAACCAAAGTTTTTACTTGTTTTGCCAAATCTTCATGCTATTCTCATCCCTCCCATGCCTTCCTCCCTCAGTTTAAGCATACTTAGTCCAAGGTCACAAGCTGGGTTTTCTTCATACCTAAATTCCATAGGATGAAAAGTTATCTGCATCCAAGCTTCTGTTACTTTTTTTCATTTCAAAATTAGAAGAGCAAGTGAAGTTCCTCCTATTCGAGGCCATCATTCCATAGATACTTAGCCCTTTACCCTTCAATTTCCCTTAGGATCTTACTTCATTGGTCATCTCTTTTCTTAATCTTATCTTTCAGCAAGTTCCTTGCTGTCACACTATAGATACACTTAGGCTTCTGTGATCCTCACCCTGCTGCAATATCTCCCTTGATACTTTGTATTCCTTTAACTTCTGAGCAATTTCTTTCCTCAAGGTCTTATTGGAACTTCTCAAAAGAATAGCAGACCTTCACTGCTACCACTTCATTTTCAATTATAGTTGTTAAATCAATTACCTGATGTTATCTCTGACAAATGCCAAACCTATCTTACATTAAAAATAAAGATATTTCCTATAAGGAGAGTTTTCTTTTTTTTTTTTGTTTATTTATTTGACAGAGAGAGACACAGGGAGAGAGGGAACACAAGCAGGGGGAGTGGGAGAGAGTTTTCTTAAAAAGCTTTCTATTCTACCTTCTTCAAGCTAGAATATTCTATTCCTAGTGGTCTACTTCCTGATCTCCCTCATTCACTCCTCAGTCCACTGCAATCTTGATTTTGCCTACCACCCTTCACCAAAATTGATCCCATAAAGGTTACCCCTAGGTGCCAAATTCCATTGTCATTTTTTCAAGTCTTTTTTGAAACGATTTTCTTGGCTTCTATGTTGCCACACTCACCTGGGCCTGTTCATTCTCTCCCTATCTTCCTCTGCCTATTCCTTAGCATTGCTCTTCCCATCACTTGCCCTTAGCCCTCTGTTCTTTTATGCATCACCTTGGATGACTCCATCCTCTTTGAAGGTTTTCAATAACATTTATATGCCAATGACTCCCAAATTTATATTTATATTCCAGTCTTGTCTATTGAGCTTTACTTTTTTAAAAGATTTATTTATTTGAGAGAGCGAGAAAAAAAAGAGTATGCGTGTGTGCATGCATATGCACACGCAGGGGCAAAGGGAGAGAAAGCATCTCAAGCAGACTCCCTGCTGAGCACAGAGCCTGATTTTTTGGGGGGTGGGGTGGGTGGAGGGGCTAGATCTTACAACCCTGAGATCATGACATGAGCTGAAATCAAGAGTCAGACACTCAATCAACTGAGCCACCCAGGCACCCCTACTGAGCTTTAGATTCAAATGTATGCTGGCTGGAGGCACACTGTTATTTCTGCCTCTGCTTGTCTAAGACTGAACACATCATCCTGATTCTAACCCTGCTTTTCTTCAAAATCTCTCTGAATTAGAAGACCCCTAGTCACCTGGTCACCCAAGAGAAACCTGGGAGTCACTCTTGGCTTCTCTTTGTGCCTGTTGTCTTCCTCCAAACTATTCTCCACATTGCTGTCTGACCTCTTCCAATCCCCCCTCTTTTTTTAAAGATTTATTTATTTATTTGAGAGAGAGAGACACAGTGAGAGAGGGAACACAAGCAGGGGGAGTGGGAGAGGGAGAAGCAGGCTCCCCACCGAGCAGGGAGCCCGATGTGGGGCTCGATCCCAGGACCCTGGGACCATGACCTGAGCTGAAGGCAGACGCCTAACGACTGAGCCACCCAGGCACCCCCTCTTCCATTCTCTTTAATTACATCTCTTGCCTCTCTCAACCACATATCCTTGGCCTGTTTCAATCTACATATGCATTTATTTTGCTATTTATTTTGTGGCTCCATACCTTTTTACAAATTTCTTTTGAAATGCCTTTTCCCACTTCTTTGCCTATTGAATTTCTATTTATCCTTTGATTTTAGATTTTCATTCTGCCATCGTCTATCATATTATTTATTATTCTGAGCCTTGGATCATCTGTTAGGTATGCCTTATAGGGCTATAGTTAAGTCGCTGACACAAAGTTGTTGAAATGGAGAGGGTGACAGAGTACTAGAGCATCCTGCTAGAAACCTGCCTCCAGGTTTAACATTGATCCTCTAACTAATAATACTCACACACAGTTGTTCATCCACAAGTGAAACACCTACCTGCAATTTTATCCTTCCCAAATTTCATTTTGGGAAATTTACCTTGAGGGACAGCATGTTTCTAAAATAAAGCCATACTATATTTTCCCTCTTCAATATTATGAGGCATTGATGTTACAAGTAACAGAAATCCAATCCTTTTTTGGATTACTTAGAAAAAAGTAATTTTTTAAAAGATTTTATTTATTTATTTGAGAGAGAGAGAGAGAGCATGAGCAGGGGAGAGGGGTAGAGAGAGAGGGAGAGGCAGACTCCCCGCCGAGCAGGGAGCCCAATGTAGGACTCGATCCCAGGACCCTGGGATCATGACCTGAGCCGAAGGCAGACACTCAACCAACTGAGCCACTCAGGCGCCCCTAGAAAAAAGTATTTTATTGTAATAATTGAAAAAGGAGCATAAAAAATGGGTTCAGGCATGTCTACCTTCAGGGTGGAAAAAATTAATTTCAATCAATTTGTAAACCTCCCCCCTACCATAATTTTCTGGAGCTGACCTAATTTCCAGGGGGGGCTTGAATACTGCTTAACTCATCTGCTCCTTAAGCCATTTGTACACCAGGACTTCATTGTCGTATCTGGACTTCCATCATTAGTACCCAAAAGTTGTTGCTAAGATTTGTCTCTTGCACATCAATTTGGTCCCTTAGATCTAAAGGCTCTCTTCAATATTCTCCTGCCAAACTTGGGGGACAGAGGATGGGAGTTAGGATCATGAAAGTCTTTCTGCTGCATCTGGACCACCCCCAGGCCAGAATTCTCCTTCATAAGGCTGTTTCTAACCTGGTCTGCCTAAATGAATCATGCAGTTGTTTCTGACATGGAGTTAAGCAGAGAACAGCGCCCCTTTGCTTTTAGGTTTCTCAGACCTACTTAGAGTCTTCCCATCCTTTCTAGCATTCAGAGCACTAAAAATAATCTTTTAAGAATTCTATTTAACTTTCAGTATTGAAATCCATTTAAGACTTTCCATAAACAGTTGTATTTGGGAATTCTTCACACCCAATGAAGATTAATTAAAAACAGATTCATGCACGATCATACATCGGAAGTCATCTTCCATCCAGATGCTAAAAAAGAAACCCCAATGAGACTATGAAAAACATAATACATGCATAAAACATATTAAAAGTGAAATACCTAAAATGTCTTGCTCCTCCAACAACTTCAGTAGGAAGTGAGTGCTTAGTAGAGCAAATGTGCTATATGTTGTGAGTGAGCTAGCAGATGACTATTTATTGTTCCTGTCTATACATCAAACTCTAATATTTTGACTATCACAACTACTTTGAATAAGAGAAATCTAATAGTTACAGTTTCAAACTTATTCTTTTTTTTTTTTTAAAGATTTTATTTATTTATTTGAGACAGAGAGAATGAAAGAGAGAGAGCACATGAGAGGGGGGAGGGTTAGAGGGAGAAGCAGGCTCCGTGCGGAGCAGGGAGCCCGATGCGGGACTCGATCCAGGGACTCCAGGATCATGACCTGAGCCGAAAGCAGTCGCTTAACCAACTGAGCCACCCAGGCTTTATTCCATAAGTTCAGATCTATGATAGTGATGTTTTGCTTGGGTCTTAGGCCAAATATTTATTTTAAAACTAGGCTATTCAGCTTTCAACTCAGATGTTCTGAGCTCCTCTAAAATATTACCTCCTCCTTAACTATTTCCCTGTGGAAATAGTAAAGAAACGAATGTTTTCCTTCACTAGTTGTCTTCAGGACCAAAACTTCCCCGTTTTCCCTCTGATTAATGTGGACATTTATATAGTTTCTGGGTAAGCGTGGCTCTTCTCTGCTGGCTTCTTTTGATACCCCTGTCCCACCCCTTCCCATCCTTTCTAGAACGTCTTCTGTCTTGGATCTTAAATTCCTCAGCCAAGCTAGATGTTAATTTCCAAGGCCCTTCCGCTCCTGACATACTTGGGACTCGTGAGGTCTCAGGAAACGGACTTGGTGACAATGACCATAAACCATAAGAAAAAGACCTCTAAAAGCCTAGAAAATTAAGCAATCTGTCCGTTATATTACAATCTTTTGTAATTTTCAGAAAGCATCCTCGTATTTCTGGAAAAATTCTTTAGTTCAAAGGCCAAAGATAAGACAAAGACGGACCTGCAACCAGTGTGCACGCCTTATTTTTAAATTTTATTTTTTTTAAACTGTGAAGTAAATATAGACCATATGGTAGAAAATTTACAAAATAAAGACCCCCTCCCCCCTCCCCCCACCCCCCACCCCCCACCCCCCACCCCGCCTCCATCCGAATGCAGAGAATTCATGTGGAGGGATTCCTCCGGGTTTTTCTCCCGCTCCCTCTCGGCTCGCACCTCGCAATTTTTTTTTTTTAAAGATTTTTATTTATTTATTCATGAGAGACACAGAGAGAGAGAGGCAGAGGGAGAAGCAGGCTCCCAAGGTGCAGAGAGCCCGATGCGGGACTCGATCCCAGGACTCTGGGATCATGACCTGAGCCGAAGGCAGACGCTTAACCATCTGAGCCACCCAGGCGCCCCGCACCTCGCAACCTTGACTCAGGCGCGCAGCCGGAACCGCAGCGCTCGGGGCGGCGCTACCGCGCACGGGTGCGCCGTCGCTATGGTAACCGCGGAAGCCAGGGGCCTGGGGAGCGGTGAGTCGGGGTCCCCGGCGGAGGGCCGCGGTGGGTGCTCGGGGTGGGGTCGCGGGAAGGAATGGGCGTCTCCCCGCGTGGCCGCTGGGGCTGGAGCCGGAGGGGAGTGGGCGTTCACCCCGGCGTCCTCCGGCTTTGCTTCTGCCCAGAGCTTTGCAGAGCGGGTCCCGCCCCGCGGGCAGCCTCGGGGATCCCCGAGGGTCCCGGAGGGATTCAGGCCGGAAGGCGAACTCCGGGGTCCAGAAGCGATGGGTGTGCGCCCCGCCGGGCCTCCTGGGACGCGCGGTGTGGCCGCCACTCTCTGTTTGCTCTTCTTCAGGCCTTCCTCTGTTTAACTCCCCGGGGCCCAGGGCTGCCCTTTAGGGCCCTCTCCTTGAGCTGGGGACTTAAAATCCTCAAGGGACCACGTTTTTTGAAGAAGGAATTCAATTAGCTTAAAAGCCCCTTCAGATCTATTCGTCATAACTTCGAGCTTGTCTGCCTCCTTGCCCTTTATGTTTCGCATGACCTGGATTGCCGTTTTCTTCTCTTTTTAAGACTCCTACTACTCCATGATGGGTGTCCCCACTTCTGGGAAGCCTTCTCCGAACCTCCCCGCTGCGAGTCTAATTTAGCTGTCCAGTGTCGTTACTCTCAAAGCGCTCTTTGCTTCTCTCCATTGTATCCCTTAGCTCATCGTCATTGCTGATTTACTGGTGGCTCCCCCACTGTGGGGAATAAATGGCCTATGGGGTAGGACCATGGCCTCTGGGATGTTCTATTAGTAGTTCCTTAGCAACCTCGAAAGAGTTGGCACTTCATAGTTAAAAGGAAGAGTTTGTAGACCTGCTTTATTTCCAACACGAATTCAGACTGCTATGCCATTCTGCCTTCATAGTTCCAACCCTGTCTCTCCTCTCCATGCTTACATTCTCTATGAACTTTTGGCTATAGGCACCTAGGTTGCAATTTTGATTTATAACTTTTATGGGCAAAGAAAATGTAATTTATTTATTTATTTAAAAATTTTTAAAAAGATTTTATTTATTTATTTGAGAGAGAGAATGAGAGAGAGAGAGCACATGAGAGGGGGGAGGGTTGGGAGGGTCAGAGGGAGAAGCAGACCCCCTGCTGAGCAAGGAGCCCGATATGGGACTCGATCCCGGGACTCCAGGATCATGACCTGAGCCGAAGGCAGTCGCTTAACCAACTGAGCCACCCAGGCGCCCAAATGTAATTTATTTTTGTTGCTAGTTTCTTTTGGGAGCACTCACTCATTGATTATTAGGAAAAAAAATAATTGAAACGTTCAACTGGTTTTAAAGTTTAGACCGATCTGTAATTGGCTTCTTTGTCTAATGTCTAATTTCTCTTATACAAAAATACTTAGGTTCTCAGATAACTTCTCCCCTGATTCTCTCCTTGAGATGGTGTCCTGGTATGTGGATATATGTGGATTCACAAGATTTTTGGGAAAGTGTTCAAGGTCCCGTTGTCATGTTTGGGGTCATGTACCTTGTGAACAGATCTCTCCTGGTTTGATCAGTGCCCTGAACCTTCTTGTGACTTCCTTTACACCCTGGTGGGGAGGTTTAACCCACAGGCCTCCCTCCCTACAGAACTTCTTTACCGTGCTACAGCAACCATGTGGGGGCAAGGGCCCCTGCAAGACTCTGCCACTTCTGGATCTCATCCGTGTCCTATAACAGTGGTCCTCAAATGTTTTGGTCCCAGGACTCCATTATACTCTCAAAAAATTACTGATCCCAAAGAGCTTTCCTTTATGTGGGTTTTATCTAGCCATACAGTAAGCATTAAAAATATACTGAGAATTAAAAACATGTTTATTAATTCTTTTAACAATAACAAAAGTAAGCCCATTTTATGTTAAATATAAATTACATATTTCTCATGGAAGGTAAGTATTTTCTAAAACAAAAATATTAGTGAGGAAGTAGAGTTAAACATTTTCAATATAGGGGCGCCTGGGTGGTTCAGTCGATTAAGTGTCCGACTCTTGATTTCTGCTCAGGTCATGATCTCAGGGTCATGAGATCCAGCCCCATGTTGGGCTCTGTGCTCAGTGGAAAGTTGCTTGAGATTCTCCCTCTCCCTATGTTCGCTCTCTCTTTCTCTCTCTCTCAAATAAATCTTTTAAAAAATTTCAATATATAGAATATTGATAACAGGGAGAAAGGAAAAGCTATGTTACTATGATCATCCTATTAGTACTTATAGTCACAGTAAAAATACTTCAAAATATTTTAAAACTTCTATGGCTATAAGAAGAAAAAACCATAAAGAATAGAATTCTTTGCTCTATCTCCAAAAGACAGTATGATGAAGGACACAATCAGCCGTAGACCACCAAACATGACAGGAGAGTTTACTTTTTTTTCTCCTGATTAGATGTCTTTTAAAAGGCAGGCCTAAAGATAAATGCCCTGGAAGACTTCACTTTGTCCTTTTATTTCAGAAAGGCTGATCTCATTTAGTCTAGATTTGGACTAGAATAGTCTTGAAGGTTTGACCATAGACCACGGTGGCTTAAGTCCTAGGACTTTGTCCTAGTCCAGTGGTTCTCAAAGTATGGTCTGAGGATTCCCCAGGGATCCTTAAGACATTTTTCAGGGAGTTCACCAGTAAAGCTATCTTCATATTAATTCTTACACATCATTTGTCTTTTATTCTCATTCTCTCACATGTTATGGTGGTTTTCTGGAGGCTAAATGACAGGTGATACCACAACATCACACGTCATGGCAATGAAAGCAGAAGCAGGTTTTTGAACCCATCTCTTTTCTGTTAAGCCAGACATTAAAGGGAATTGCAAAAATGTAAAATAATACCACTCTTCTCATCAAATTTTCCTTGTAAAATATATTTTTTATAAGCTATATATATATATTTTAAAGATTTTACTTATTTATATGACAGAGAGAGAGCACACAAGCAGGGGGAACAGCAGAGGGAGAGGGAGAGGCAGGCTCCCCGCTGAGCAGGGAGCCCGATGCGGGGCTCGATCCCAGGACCTTGGGACTTTGACCTGAGCCGAAGGCAGACGCTTAACCGACTGAGCCACCCAGTGCCCCCCATAAGCTATATTTTGTATGTTAACATGTAACTGTTTTAAGATGAATTAATAAATATTTTAAGGATTTCTAAGTTTTAATTTCTAATATAGTAAATGTTTTTTTCTAATATGGTAAATATTGATAGATATAACCCAAATAAAAATTTGGGGAGCTTTGAGTATTCTGGCCTGAATCATATTTCCAGATTTGATCTAGTTTATTTACAAATCTCTGAAATAACCTGGGACCACACTGATCTCTAGATGCAGAATAATCTGTCTGTAATCAAATGTTTGGTGGTGGTAGAACAGAAAATAATTTACTCACACCTTGTGTAGGACAACTGTGTATTAAAGAAAAAGAATAAGTAATAGTATTACCATCTTTTATTTCACGAATGCTTTTGCTGGAGGAATGATGATATGATGATGATAGGTTTTGCTTCCTGAGTGCTCACCATGTGCTTGGCATATGCATCATCTAATTTATTATTTCTTATAACAATCCTATAAACTAGGTCTAGAGTTACTCCTACAAGAGATTAGGTAAATCACCCAGTATTATGCAGCTAATAAATTGCAGGATTGGATTGTAAACTCAAGTCTTTCTGACTCCAAAACTCCCATTGTTCTTGACTGTGCAGAAAAGCAGTGGGAATTGCAAGGTTGATGTTAAGAATTATTGAATACATACATTTCAAGAATTGTGGTAAGTCTGAAAGTGACACAAGAGAAATGTAAGGCTTGATCCTTGCCCCCATCCAGTTTATAATCTAATTAAGTAGATGTCTTCTATACTTGAAACAAATAGAAAATAATGTAATACCATCCTTGGTACGGTATGTTATGGACTATATATAATGGCCTTTGAGGATCATAGGAGGGAGAGGCCCATGTGAATTCTAGAGAGGAGTCAAGGGAAGCTTTAGGAAGAAAATAGGTTTATAGGTTGGCCTAAATAGGATTTGGATAGTAGGAACGGAGGAGGAAAGAAACATTATTCTAGGCCTAGTAATAGGAATATGTATGAGATGTAAATAGGATTTTCTCAGTATCTTCAAGGTCTCATGTCTGGGCCCCCACTAGGCCGGCGAGAAAAGGCATTTTAAGCATATTCTGCCTCTGTTCTCTAAGGTTTAAATATGGATATCTATAGTAGATATGTTCCAGAAGATCACAATGTTATTAATAGGGTGATGAAACCATTTATTGTGTGATAGAGGATGCTATTAAAAATTACAGCAGGGGAACAGATGTAACTGGAACCACCCTGGGTCCATTGAAACATATGTCACCCAAGCTATTAACCATAAACACCTGCTGTCTAACTTCTGTTAAATTCTCTCTTGTCGATTTCCTGGTATAGTTCCAGAGAGGTTATTCAAAACTAATGTTTTTTCACAGTGTGGCTTGTGCCCCAATAGCGGATCATGAAATTAATTTGGTGGGTTGCACCAGCCTTAAAAAATGTAATGGGAATAGGCACGCCTGGCTGGCTCAGTCGGTAGAGCATGTGACTCTTGATCTCAGGGTCCTGAGTTTGAGCCCCACGTTGGGTGTAGAGATTACTTAAAAAATGAAAAATTAAAAAAATACCTAATGGGAATAAAAACTTCAGTATATTACATGTAGTAAGGATAAATAGTATTTTGGTTAATGATATACATGCAGGTATACCCCATATATGCAATGTACCCAGGACAAAAGTGTCCAAGTCTCCATTACCACTGCCAATAAGTTATTTGGTTGGTTACCTTATTAGTAGAAGATATATATATGTATATATATATTTACGTATATAAAATTGAAATAAGATATACACTAATATATACTATATAATATAATAAAAATAATTTATACTATATGTAATACAATATATTAAGCAATATATATGTATTTGGACAGGACATCCACCTCCTCATGGTCTAAATTAGCTGTGCAGGCTCTAGTCATTATGCTTGCAATCCAGTGAGAAGGAATTATACTTTCCTAGAAGTTGTATACTACATGACTACTTACATCTTAGGTCTACTATTTGGACATATGGCCACATCATGCTGCAAGAGAGACTGGGAAGTAGTTTTATCCCAATATAAATATAGGTTTTTAAAAAATGTGTGGTTAAAAAAAAGAGAATTGGGTTCTGTTCCTAAAGAAGGGGAGATCAGATTTTAGGGAAGACAGCTGTGTCTGAGTACTATAACAGGGGCTCGCATGATCATGAGGAGCCTGGAAACGAGCAGGAACCAAGGGAGCTCTGGAGGGTCAGACCACAAGAACCACAGCATGTTCTCATAGCAGGAAGTTTGATCAGTACACCCTTGCTGTCACCTTGATGAATGGCCTTCAACTAGCCTCATGTTCCTGTGTCCCTTGTTCAAGTGTCAAGATCCTGGTCATTTATTATGAAAGCTAAAAAACTTAACTCACAGATACAGAGAACAGATTGCTGGTTGCCAGAGGTGGAGTTAGGGTAGGTGAAATGGATAAAGAGGGTCAAAATGTAAAAACTTCCAGTTACACGGTAAATATGTTTTGGGAATGCACTGTACAGCATAATGACTATAGTTAACAATACTGCATTGAATTAAATACGATACTGTATTGTATTTGAAAGTTGCTAAGAGATTAGATCTTAAAAGTTTGCATCACAAGAAAAAAAGTTTTGTAATTATGTGAGGTGATGGAGTTAACTTACCGTGATAATCATTTTATAATATATACATAGATCAAATTATTATGTTGCATACCTTAAACTGATACAATGTTATATGTGAATGAGAAAATGAAATGATTAAAAACAACAGCAGAAAAAGTGTCAAGATCCTAGGATTGAGCACCTGATTGGCAGAGCTAATTTATATTCTTGTTCCCAACCTTGTGCTGAGATGGAGAGGAGGAGGATTTTGCCTTTGGCTTATATAGTGGGAAGTTAGCTTTATCTTCCACTAGAAATCTCTAAAATGGAGATAGGGATTCTTTAAGAAAGTGTGTGTGTGTGTGTGTGTGTGTGTTTGTGTGTTGGGAGGGTGGAAAGTTAGATGCTAGCACTCAAAAGGATGTTTTTTCCATGTTTATTCTGTAAAATGAAGGGAATTAAATGAAACAATTTCAAAGATAAGGTTTGGGCCAAATCTTATGGTGGAGTCATGGCTGATTGGCTAACAACTCCCATTCCCAACCCCATCTACCTTGCTTGCTTCTATTATAAAGGCAGGAAAATTGAGAAACTTGCTTTTTTTTTTTTTCTTCTTTTAAATGTAGGGATACAATCTGGCCTTTGTTAGGGCTTGTCAGGAAAGATTTTGTTTTGCTTTCCTTTTAAAAAGGCATAGCTATCCTCTGGAGGATTCCCTCTTTTTCCTGCCACAAATGCAGATGTGATGCCAGGAGTTATGATAGCCCTCTTGTCACTAGGAGGCAATAGCCATGATGATGAAAGTCTTACACACTATGATGGAATAGAAAGGTAGAAAGAGCTTGCATCTATATTTTTGAGCTGCTGAACCATCTCCACCTTTAAATTTCTTGTTATGTGAAAAAATAATCTTTTACTTTTAAAAGTCAATCTTACTATTTTTCTGTTATCTATAATCAAAGAATTCCTAACTTCAACAGCTTACAAGTATACACGTTTAGTAAAGGTAGAGATTAATGTAGGGTTATGCAGATAGAGATGTTATTCTTTTTTTTTAAAGATTTTATTTATTTATTTGACAGAGACAGAGATAGCGAGAGCAGGAACACAAGCAGGGGGAGTGGGAGAGGGAGAAGCAGGCTCTCCGCAGAGCAGGGAGCCCGATGCGGGACTCGATCCCAGGACCCTGGGATCATGACCCGAGCCGAAGGCAGACGCTTAACGACCGAGCCACCCAGGCGCCCAAGATGTTATTCTGTCTAACTAGATTGCCCTTCCTTCTGACTTCTGAATGACCAAATCTTGCCCATTCTTTATGGCCCAGCTTAAATGCTGTATTTTTTTTTTTTTTACTAAATATATGAATCCATTTATCCCATTTCCTGTGTCTTCCCCCACGCTCCTGCCACAAACATGATCCTGAATCTTATGTTGAATCTTGCTTTTCTTCTTTTTAAAAAAATAGTGTTACTGAGTCTATTTGCATTCCTAAAACGTCAATTTTAATTGCTTTGAACTTTACAAAAATATATCTTGTTATATATAATCTTTTGGATCTACTTTTTCCCATTAATATTATATTGCTAAGATTCATTCATATTGTGTGCTTCAGTTATTTATTGCTGTGTGACAAATTACCCCCAAATGTGGTAGCTTAAAAATGGCACACATTCCTTATCTCCCAGTTTCTCGGGCACAGCTTAGCTAGATCTTTCACTTTGGCATCTCTCATGAAGACACAGTCAAGGTGTTGCCTGTGACTGCAGTCATCTCAAGGTTCATCTGGGGCTGATCCACTTCCAAGCTCATTCAGTGGTTGTTGGCAGAGTTAAGTTCCTCATGAGCTAATGGATTGAGGGCTTCCATTCCTTATTGGCTGTTGGCCAGGGGTTGCCTTCTGTTCCTTGAAAGGTGGCCCTCTCCATCATATTACATAAGAAGAGCCAGGGAGAGAATACCAATAAGGCAAAGTCACAGTCTGCTATAACTGAATTGTGGAAATGACATCCCATCACTGTTGCTGTATTTTCATTAGAAGAAAGTCACTATGTCCAGGCTGCATTCAGGGGCAGGAATTACACAAGGGTATGAATATCAGGAGACAGGGTAAGAGTCACTGGGAGCCCTGTTAGAAGCTGCCTACCGCATGGTATCACTATAATTTATTCATTTTAACTACTATATCCTATTTTGTATGACTATGCTACAGTTTATGCTCCTGTTCTTGGGCTTTGTTTTCCTGCCCAGGATTTTTGCTGTTATGAACAGTGATGCTACAAACATTCTTATACATATGAAGGGGACTATGCTACTCTTCTCTGAATCATTACCAATTTAATATGTGTTCTGCTAGACTGAGCACAACGAATTCCTTGATTAATTGTGCCTGGAATTAATCTCATCCTTTCTGAACTCCCACAGCATACCTCATGTCTTATGATATTTAGCACTTGTTACCTTTTATCACACTTATTTTGTGCATGTCATATTTTCTCCCTTAAAATAATAAGTCGTTGAGGGCAGGAAATAAATTTGATTCTTCTTTGTAATTTACATAGGGACTACACAGCACTTAGTACATTAGTAAGCTTTCAGTAAGCATCACTGAATGAATAATTCTGTCTAAATGTCAGTGCCTAAGTTTTAAAGTTTTAATCTGGCTCCAGTAATCCCTCTGTATTTCTCACTTTTCCCCAGCATGAACCCTTGTTTAGGCAGGTGAATCTCTTTAGCATTCTTTTTCAATCTTTTCCTAATAAATCTAGCCACATTGATCTGCTTCTTCTTCTGTTCCTGTTGAATTTATTGTTTATATCACACATTCAGCATTTTAGTATATATTCAGGCAGTGTGCTCATTTATAGTAGGTGCACAATAAACTTTATTGATTGCGGGATGAAGTAAGTGTCTTATAATTATTTTCAACCAGTTAAGTATTTTTATCCCATCTATATTGTCAGTTGACTGATGAAATAAGCAGATAAACAAATACTGATTTGTTTGAGTAGATTACTATTACTTTTTCTTGGCTTCAGGTATTTTGGGAGTTAATGGAGCCAGAAGGACCTCCAGAATCAGAGAGTTCAGAAAAATCAGTATTTTTCTCACAGCAAGACGATGAAGAAGAAGAAGATGAAGAAGAAGCGAAAGAACCAGAGGAAACAGCCACTCTTAATCCTCTCTTACAACCTGCTCTCACAGGGGATGTAGAAGGTTTGCAGAAGATTTTTGAGGATCCTGAGAACCCTCATCATGAACAGGCCATGCAGCTCCTCTTGGAAGAAGACATTGTTGGGAGAAATTTGTTGTATGCAGCTTGCATGGCTGGGCAAAGTCATGTGATTAGAGCTTTGGCAAAATATGGTGTGAACCTGAATGAAAAAACCACCAGAGGTATTTTGTCTTTTTTCTCTCATTGATATTACTTATGACTACCTAAAGATGCTATGTACCATCTCTAAAGTTGGATAAATTTGATGTGCCTGCTTTATATTTTGCATATATTATATATAGTATATATACATATGAATGTGTGAGCATGTGTATACATGTTGATATAGTATAGCATAGTAGTTAAGTACATAGACTTCACTGTTTTTTTTTTTTTTTTTTTGAAAGAGAGCCTGCATGTGCATGTGTGAGTGGGGGTGGGGAGAGGGGCAGAGGGAGAGAGAGAATCTTTTTTTAATTTAAATTCAATTTAATTAACATACTATATTATTAGTTTCAGAAGTAGAATTTAGTGATTCATCAGTTGCATGTAACACCCGGTGCTCATTATATCACATGCCCTCCTTAATGCCCATCACCCAGTTACCCCATTCCCCCACCCACCTGCCCTCCAGCAACCCTGTTTGTTTCCTAGAGTTAAGAGTCTCTTATGCTTTGCCTCCCTCTCTGTTTTCATCTAATTTTATTTTTCCTTCCCTTCCCCTATGTTCCTCTGTTTCCTAAATTCCACATAAGAGTGAAATCATATGGTATTTGTCTTTCTCTGATTTATTTCACTTAGCATAATACACTCTAGTTCCATCCACATCGTTGCAAATGGCAAGATTTCATTCTTTTTGATGGCTGAGTAATATTCCACTGTGTGTGTGTGTGTGTGTGTGTATATATATATATATATACCTCTTCTTTACCTATTCGTCTGTCAATGGACATCTGTGCTCTTTCCATATTTTGGTTATTGTGGGCATTGCTGCTATAAACATTGGGGTGCATGTGCCCCTTCAAATCATTATGTTTATATCCTTTGGATAAATACCTAGTAGTGCAATTGCTGGGTCACAGGGTAGCTCTATTTTTTTAAGGATTTTATTTATTTATTTGATAGAGAGAGAGAGAGAGATTGAGAGAGGGAGAGCCGGAAGGAGAAGCAGACTCCCCATGGAGCAGGGAGCCCAACATGGGGCTCCATCCAGGAAACCTGAGATCATGACCTGCTGAAGGCACACTCTTAACCAACTGAGCCACCCAGGCGTCCTGGGTAGCTCTAATTTTAACTTTTTGAAGAACCTCCATACTCTTCCAGAGTAGCCACACCAGCTTGCATTCCCACCAACAGTGTAAAAGGGTTTCTCTTTCTCTGCATCCTCGCCAACATCTGTCGTTTCTTGACTTGTTAATTTTGGCCATTCTGACTGGTATGAGGTGGTATCTCATTGTGGTTTTGATTTGTATTTTCCTGATGCCAAGTGATGTTGAACATTTTTTTGTGTGTCTGTTGGCCATTGTATGTCTTCTCTGGAGAAATGTCTGTTCATGTCTTCTGCCCATTTCTTGACTGGATTTTTTGTTTTTTGGGTGTTGAGTGTGATACATTTTTTATAGATTTTGGATACTAGCTCTTTGTCTGATAATACATTGCAAATATCTTCTCCCATTCTGTAGGTTGCCTTTTAGTTTTGTTGACTGTTTCCTTTGCTGTGCAAAAGCTTTTTATCTTGATAAAGTCCCAATAGTTCAGTTTTGCTTTTGTTTCTCTTGCCTTTGGAAACATGTCTAGCAAGAAGTTGCTGTGGCCAAGGTCACAGAGGTTGCTGCCTGTGTTCTCTAGGATTATGATGGATTTACCATTTAGGTATCCATTTAGAGTTTATTTTTGTGTATGGTGTAAGAAAGTGGTCCAGTTTCATTCTTCTGCATGTGGCTGTCCAATTTTCCCAACACCATTTGTTGAAGACACTGGTTTTTTTTTCCATTGGATATTCTTTCCTGCTTTGTCAGAGATTAATTGACCATAGAGTTGAGGGTCCATTTCTGGGTTCTCTATTCTGTTCCATTGATCTATGTGTCTGTTTTTGTGCCAGTACCATACTGTCTTGATGATTACAACTTTGTAATACAGCTTAAAGTCCAGAATTGTGATGCCTGCAGCTTTGGTTTTCTTTTTCAACATTACTTTGGCTATTTGGGGTCTTTTCTGGTTCCATACAAATTTTAAGATTGTTTGTTCCAGCTCTGTGAAAAATGTTGTTGGTATTTTGATAGGGATTGCATGGAATGTGTAGATTGTTTTGGGTAGCATAGACATTTTAACAATATTTGTTCTTCCAATCCATGAACATGGAATGTTTTCCCATTTCTTTGTGTCTTCCTCAATTTCTTTCATAAGTGTTCTGTAGTTTTCAGAGTACAGATCCTTTACCTCTTTGTTTAGGCTTATTCCTAGGTATCTTATTGTTTTTGGTGAAAATGTAAATGGGATCTATTCCTTGATTTCTCTTTCTTCTGCCTCATTGTTAGTATATAGAAATACAACTGACTTCTGTGCATTGATTTTATATCCTGCGACTTTGCCGAATTCCGGTGTCAGTTCTAGCAATTATTTGCTGGAATCTTTTGGGTTTTCTACATAGAGTATCATGTTGTCTGCTAAGAGTGAAAGTTTGACTTCATCTTTGCCAGTTTGGATGCCTTTTATTTCTTTTTGTTGTTGAATTGCTGAGGCTAGGACTTCTAGTACTATGTTGAACAGTAGTGGTGGGAGTAGACATCCCTGTCGTGTTCCTGACCTTGGGGGAAAAAGCTCTGTTTTTCCCCATTGAGGATGATATTCACTGTGGGTTTTTCATATATGGCTTTTATGATATTGAGGTATGTTTCCTCTATCCCTACGCTGTGGAGAGTTTTTCTGAAAAAAAGGATGCTGTATTTTGTCAAATGCTTTTTTCTGCATCTTTTGAGAGGATCATATGGTTCTTGTCCTTTCTTTTATTAATGTGGTGTATCACATTTATTGATTTGCAGATGTTGAACCACCCTTGCAGTCCAGGAATAAATCCCACTTGGTCATGGTGAATAATCCTTTTAATGTTTTTTTAGCTAGTATCTTGGTGAGAATTTTTGCATTCATGTTCATCAGGGATATTGGTCTGTAATTCTCCTTTTTGGTGTGGTCGTTATCTGGTTTTGGGATCAGAGTAATGCTAGCCTCATAAAATGAGTTTGGAAGTTTTCCTTCCATTTCTGTTTTTTGAAACAGTTTCAGAATAGGTATTAATTCTTTCAGTGTTTAGTAGAATTCGCCTGGGAAGCCATCCAGCCTTGGACTCCTGTTTCTTGGGAGATTTTTGATTACTGATTCAGTTTCTTTGTTGGTTATGGGTCTGTTCAGGTTTTCTATTTCTTCCTGTTTCAGTTTTGGTAGTTTATATGTTTCTAGGAATGCATCCATTTTTCCAGATTGCCTAATTTGTTGGCATATGATTGCTTATAATATTCTCTTATAATTGTTTGTATTTCTTTGGTGTTGTTTGTGATCTCTCCTCTTTCATTCATGATTTTATTTATTTGGGTCCTTTCTCTCTTCTTTTTGATAAGTCTGGCTAGGAGTTTATTGCTCTTTTTTTTTTTAAGATTTTATTTATTTGAGAGAGAGAGAGAGAGACAGAGACAGAGCATGAACAGGGGGAGGAGGCAGAGGGAGAGGGAGAAGCAGGCTCCCTGCTGAGCAGGGACCCCCCCCCAATGCAAGGCTCAATCCCAGGACTGTGGGATCATGACCTGAGCTGAAGCCAGACACTTAACTGACTGAGCCATCCAGGCACCCTGGAATTTATTGATCTTATTAATTCTTTCAAAGAACCAGATCCTAATTTCGTTGATCTGTTCTATTGTTTTTATTTCTATATCATTGATTTCTGCCCTAATCTTTATTATTTCTCTTCTCTTTCTGGATTTAGGCTTTATTTGCTGTTCTTTTTCCAGATCTAGGGTGTAATGTTAGGTTGTGTATTTGAGGCTTTTCTTATTTTTTGAGAAAGGCCTGTATTGCAATATATTTCTCTCTTAGGACCACCTTTGTTACATCCCAAAGGTTCTGAACTGTTGTGTTTTCATTTTCATTTGCCTCCATGGATCCTGGTTAACCCATTCATTCTTTAGTAGGATGCTCTTTAATCTCTATGTATTTGTGGTCCTTCCAAATTTTTTCTTATGGTTGACTTCAAGTTTTAAAGTATTGTGGTCTGAAAATTTGCATGTTATAATCTCAATCTTTTTATACTGGTTGAGACCTGATTTGTGACTCAGTATGTGATCTATTCTGGACAGTGTTCCATGTGCACTTGACAAGAATATGTATTCTACTGCTTTAGGATGAAATGCTCTGAATATATTTAACAGAATATATCTGTTAAGTCCATCTGGTCCAGTGTGTCATTCAAAGCCCTTGTTTCCTTGTTGATCTTCTGCTTAGATGATCTGTCCATTGCTGAGAGTGAGGTGTTGAAGTCCCCTACTATTATTGTATTATTATCAATGAATTTCTTTAATTTTGTTATTAATTGGTTTATATATTTGGCTGCTCCCAAGTTAGGGGCATAAATATTTACAATTGTTAGATCTTCCTGTTAGATAGACACTTTTATTATGATATAGTGTCCTTCTTATTACAGTCTTTGGCTTAAAATCTAGTTTGTCTGATATAAGGATGGCTATTCCAGCTTTCTTTTGATGTCCATTGGCATGATAAATGGTTCTCTACCCCCTCACTTTCAACTTGGAGCTGTCTTTGGATCTAACATGAGTCTCTTGTAAGCAGCATATAAGATGGGTCTTTTTTTATTAATCCATTCTGATATCATATATCTTTTGATTAGAACATTTACTCCATTTACATTCAGAATAATTATTGAAAGATATGAAGTTAGTGCCATTGTGTTACCTGTAAAGTCACTGTTCCTGTAGATTGTTTGCGTTCCTTTCTGGTCTTTGTTAATTTTGGGCTCTCCCTCCGCTGAAAGGACCCCCTTTAATATTTCTTGCAGGGCTGGTTTAATGTTCACAAATTCCTTTAGTTTTTGTTTGTCCTGGAACCTCTTTATCTCTCCTTCATTCTGAATGACAACCTTGTTGGATAAAGAATTCTGGGCCGCCCGCACATTTTTCCAGTTTAGCACATTGAATATGTCATGCCATTCCTTTCTAGCCTGCAGGTCCCTGGGCACAGGTCTCCTGCCAGCCTTATGTTTCTACCCTTGTAGGTTAAGGACCTCATGTTCCGAGCTGCTTTCAGGATATTCTCTTTATCTTTGAAATGCATGAATGCAAGCTTTACTATTATATGTCAAGGTTTTGACCTATTTTTATTGATTTTGAGGGGGGTTCTCTGTACCTCCTGGACTTGAATGCCTGTTTCCTTCCCCAGATTAGGGAAGTTCTCAGCTATAATTTGTTCAAATAGACCTTCTGTCCCTTGGAGAGAGAGAACCTTAAGCAGGCTCCACACTTAGCAAGGGACCCACTGCTGGATTCGATCTCATGACCCTGAGATCATGACCTGAGCTGAAATCAAGAGTCAGATGCTTAACCAGCTGTCACCCAGGCATCGTCACAGACTTCACTCTTAATTAGCTGTATGACTTGGGCAAATTACCTAATCTTTTTGTGCTTCTGTTTCTTCATCTGAAAAATGGGAATAATAGTTGTTTTTTCCTTAAAGGATGTTGTAAGGATTAAATAAGATAGTAAATATAAATATCTTATCATAGTAGTTGGCACATAGTAAGCTGATATACAGTAACTGCTTAATAATAATATTGTTATCTCTTTCCTTTGAAGATTTTTTTAGTTTTGCTGTCATGATCTAATTAGCTCTTTTTATTTGGTCACTTTTTTTTTTTCAGATTGCAAATATATTACATGGTCATTTTAGAAAATAAAAGAAAAAAATGACCTCCAGCAAATAGGGAATATACATTTTCTTCATGTTCATATGGAATTTAAAAAAATGGATCACAAGTAAGTCCATAAAGTCTCAACAAATATCAAAGGATCTACAGCATGTAGTCTTTGTTCTCTGACCACAATAAAATAAGATTAGAAAATAGTAACAAAAAGATAACTGAAAATCCTGTATAATTTTGGAAACAAAAGCACACTTTCAGTCATCTCTGGATCAGAGAAGATACACTAAAACTTATGAAATATTTAAGTGACAACAGGATCACTCTATGTCAGACCTGTGGACTAAAACTAAAATTAAAATTCTAGTTTAGGGTGCCTGGGTGGCTCAGATGGTTAAGCGTCTGCCTTCAGCTCAGGTCATGATCTCAGGATCCTGGGATTGAGTCCCACATCTGGCTCCTTGCTCAGCGAGGAGCTTGCTTCTCCCTCTGCCTGCCACTCCCCCTGCTTGTACTCTCCCTCTCTCTGGCAAATAAATAAATAAATAATCTTAAAAAAAATTCTAGTTTAACATATATATTAGAATATAAGAAACATTGAAAATTATAAGCAAGGCATTTAACTCAAGGAGTTAGAAAAAAAGAATAGGATACTAGCAAGCAAAACAATATTTGCTTTATGGGAGTCTCAGAGGCAAAGGGAGAGGGAGGGGCAGGAGAACTGATTAAAAAAATAATGGTTGAAAACTCCCCAAATCTGAGTAATCGAAAGAAAGTAGAAGAAAAATAGGAAAAAAGTAGAAGTGAAGTAATGACATTGAAAATAAAGAAAAGAGAGGATCAACGAACCAAAATCTAATTTAGTGAAAAAGACAGAATTGATAAACCTTTGATAATATTTGATAATTTTTGATATTTGATAATATCAGAGAGGTGGAGAGCATAAATAATAATTACAATTTTAAAAGATGGAGCATACACACAGGAAAAACTAAGACTTAAAAAATCATTACATCGGGCACCTGGGTGGCTCAGTTGGTTGAGCAAGTGCCTTCGGCTTAGGTCATGATCCTGGAGTCCCAGGATCGAGTCTCGCATCGTGCTCCCAGCTCAGCAGGGGGTCTGCTCTCTCTCTGGCCCTCTCCCCTCTCATGCTCTCTTTCACCCTTTCTCTCTCAAATAAATAAAGTCTTAAAAAAAATCATTACATTCATCAACTGATGAATGGATAAAGAGGATGTGGTGTGTGTGTGTGTGTGTGTGTGTGTGTATAAAATTGAATATTACTCAGCCACCAAAAATGATGAAATCTTGCCATTTGCAATGATGTGAATGGAGCTAGATGTATTATGCTAGTGAAATAAGTCAGAGAAACACAAATACCATATGATTTCACTCATGTGGAATTTAAGAAACAAAACAGATGAACAAATGGGAAGGGGGAGAAAGAGAGAGAGGGAACAAACCATAAGAGACTCTTAACCATAGAAAACAAACTGAAGGTTGTTGGAGGGAGATGAGTGGGCGATGGGCTAGATGGGTGATGGGTATTAAGGAGTGTACTTGTTGTAATGAGCACTGGGTATTATATGTAAGTGATGAATCACTGAATTCCACCCCTGAAACCAATATTATGCTATACATTAACTAACTAGAATTTAAATAAAAATTTGAAGAAAAAAATCATTAGAAAATATTATAAATAATTTTATGACAATACATTTGAAAACTTGGATGAAATGGACAATTTTCTTATAAAGTATAAATTACCAAAATTAATTCAAGAAAAAAATAGAAATCTTGACTAGATCATGGTTATTTTGAAAAAATGAATAAGTAATAAAAATAGGCCTCTTTCCCCCACCCCCACCTAATTCTGGGCTCAGACATTTTAAAAGGTAAGATTTACTGCACTTTTAGGGAAAAGGTAATCTCTGGCTTATACAATGTTCAGAGAATTGGAAAAGAGAGTTGGAAAACTGCTTAATGGCCGTAGTAGAAAGAAAAGTTATAGGCCAATCTCATTTAATAACAAAGATGCAAACATCTTAAATAAAATATTAACAAATTGAATCTAGATTGTGTATTACAAAATGTAATGTACTGGGTTGGGTTTAGTCCATTAATGAGAGGTTGATTTTAACATTAGAAAAAAATATTAGTATAATTTACTACATTAAAGGACTGAATGAACAAAACCACATGATAATTTCAAAAGATGTAGGAAGTCTTTTGAAAAAAATGTTGCACTCATCCATGATGAATGCTTTTAGGGAAATAGAAATAGAAGAAACCTTCCTTAATTTTAAGGCTCTCTATCAAAAACCTGAAGCAAACTTACCTAGTATTGAATCTTTATTATTTATTTATGTATGTATGTATGTATGTATGTATGTATGTATGTATGTATGTATGGCGTGAAGCCCAATGTGGGGCTTGGACTCACAACCCTGAGATCAAGACCTGAGCTGAGATCAACAGTCAGACGCTTAACCGTCAGCCACCCAGGCACCTCAGTATTGAATCCTTAGAAGCATTCTTTAAAGTCAGAAACAAGGGGCCCCTGGGTGGCTCAGTCAGTTAAGCATCTGCCTTTGGCTCAGGTCATGA
Source organism: Mirounga angustirostris (assembly GCF_029215605.1). Taxonomy (NCBI): domain Eukaryota; kingdom Metazoa; phylum Chordata; class Mammalia; order Carnivora; family Phocidae; genus Mirounga; species Mirounga angustirostris. The sequence goes on from NW_026991714.1 coordinate 52,992,155, forward strand.
TCCAGTGGTCCTGGGATTGAGCCCCGTGTGGGGCTACCTGCTTCCTGCTCATTAGGGAGCCCCTCTCCCTCTCTTCCTTGCTTGTGCTCTCTGTTGCCATCTCTGTCACTATCTCTGTCAGTATCTCTGTCTCTCAAATAAGTAAAATCTCTCAAAAAAATAAAGTCAGAAACAAGACTATGATATTCACTATCATGGCTTTTTTTAAAAAATAAGATTTTATTTATTTATTTGTCAGAGAGCGAGCACAAGCAGGGGGAGCAGCAGGCAGAGGGAGAAGCAGGCTCCTGCTGAGCAAGGAGCCCGATGCAGGACTCGATCTCAGGACCTTGGGATCATGACCTGAGCTGAAGGCAGACGCTTAACCAACTGAGCCACCCAGGCATCCCTGTCATGGCTTTTGTTTGTTTATTTATTTATTTATTTATTTATTTATTTATTTATTTATTTGACAGAGAGAGAGAGACAGTGAGAGAGGGAACACAAGCAGGGAGTGGGAGAGGGAGAAGCAGACTCCCCGCTGAGCAGGGAGCCCGATGCTGGGCTCAATCCCAGGACCCTGGGATCATGACCTGAGCTGAAGGTAGACGCTTAACGACTGAGCCACCCAGGTGCCCCTATCATGGCTTTTATTAATGACTAGGGTGGCGGGGCGCCTGGGTGGCTCAGTTGGTTAAGCGACTGCCTTCGGCTCAGGTCATGATCCCGGAGTCCTGGGATCGAGTCCCGCATCGGGCTCCCTGCTTGGCAGGGAGTCTGCTTCTCCCTCTGACCCTCCTCCCTCTCATGCTCTTGGTCTCTCATTCTCTCTCTCTCGCAAATAAATAAATAAAATACTAAAAAAAAAAAAAAAAAAAAAACACCGAAAAAAAAAACCCACCAAAAAAAAAAAAAAATGACTAGGGTGGCAGTCCTAGCAAGTGCACTAAGATAAGAAAAATAAATAAGAGACATAACACAGTATGTGCTGGAGCTGGCTTTTACCAGCTCTTGCCAGCTGATTGTTAAAATTTCAGGGGTTTTGTAAATTGGTTGACATCACATTGGTAGGTTGAAGTTGGCCATGTTAGGAGTATATATCATGGAAATTGCTAATGGTACAAATCAGGGATTTCTCCCCAGAGAACTAGTGGTAAACATTTACCAGCAAACTGCTGGGTATAAGAATTTGAGTGGAAGAAATAAAACTCTCATTATTCATAGGGATATAGATTTAAATCCAAGGGAATCTACTATTAGTACTAATAGAATGTAATTTAGCAAGAATATGGACATAAGATCAGTACCCCAGGTGAGCTTTCAATATACCATCAACAATCAGGGAAGGTAATAAAAATACAAATCTTATTCACAGCAAAACCATACAGAAATTAGGACTAAATCTGACAAAAGAATTGCAAGACATTTATGGCAAAAAGTTTAAAACCTTATTGAGTTACATCAAAGAAGACCCAAATTGTGTATATGTTTTACACAGTGAGATTAAGTATCATCAAGATGGCAATTTAAATCCAAATTAATTTATCAATCTAGTTAATATCACATTAGGTTTTTTTTAAAATACAAACTGAGAAGCTGACCCTAAATTTCAGTGGGGAAATGATGAAATATTTAATATGTGGAGAACAGTGATTATTAATCTGGAAAAAAAGTTAAATTAGATACCTGTATTGTACCATGCACAAAAATCAATTACAGGTTTATGCAAGATATGAATATGAAAAGAAAAAGTTTCAAACTTTGTGAAAGATAGAGGAGGATTGTTATATTCTTGAGATGTCACTCAATATCTTAAAACAAGAAGTAATAACAAAACCATTAAAAGAAAAGATATATATATTTTATATATATAAATTTAAAATTATATACCAAAGATACTATAAACACAGTGACAAGGTAACACACAGACTACAAGAGGATGTTTGTAATATCTTTTCAACCCACAAAGGACATATCTGCTTAAGACCATCTACTAATCAATAAGAATAATTGAACCCAATAGAAAAATAGAAAAAGGATAGGAACAAGCAGTTAATTCATGGAAGAGAAATGCTTATGGCCAATAAGTATATAAAATGTCAACTTCACTATTAAAAATGCAAATTTAAACAATGAGCTATCACTAACTCACTCGTTAGATTGGTAATTTTAATATCTGTGTATAGTGTAAGAAAGTGGTCCAGTTTTCATTCTTTTGCATGTTGCTGTCCAGTTTTCCTAGCACCATTTGTTGAAAAGACTGTCTTTTCTCCTTGAATATTCATTCCTGTACTGTCAAAAAATTAATTGACCATATAGTGTGGGTTCGTTTCTGGGTTTTCTGTTCTGTTTTATTTATCTATGTGTTGATTTTTGTGCCAGTACCATACTGTTTTGATCACTGCAGCTTTGTAATATAACCTGAACTCCAGAATCGTGATGCCTCCAGCTTTGCTTTCCTTTTTCAAGGTTGCTTTGGCTATTCGGGGTCTTTCATGGTTCCATACAAATTTTAGGGTTGGTTGTTCTAGCTCTGTGAAAAATGCTGTTGGTATTTTGATAGGGATTGCATTAAATGTGTAGATCACTTTGGGTAGTATAGACATTTTAACAATATTTGTTCTTCTAATCCATTAGCATGGAATGTTTTCCCATTTCTGTGTATTTCATCTTCATCTCTTTCATTAGTGTTTTATAATTTTCAGAGTACTGGTCTTTCACCTCTTTGGTTAGGTTTATTCCTAAGTATCTTACAGTTTTTGGTACAATTGCAAATGGGATTGATTCCTTCATTTCTTTTTCTGCTGCTTCATTAATGGTGTATAGATATGCTACAAATTTCTGTATGTTGTTTTTCTATCCTGTGACTTTATGGAATTCGTGTGTCAGTTCTAGCAATTTTTTTGGTGGAGTCTTTTGGGTTTTCTATATAGAGTATCATGTCATCTGCAAATAGTGTAAGTTTGGCTTCTTTTGTGCCAATTTGGATGCCTTCCATTTCTTTTTGTTGTCTGATTGCTGTGGCTAGGATTTCCAGTATTATGTTGAATAACAGTGGTGAAAATAGACATCCCTGTCTTATTCCTGACCATAGAGGAAAAGCCCTATTTTTTTCCCATTGAGAATGATATTAGTTGTGGGTTTTTCATATATGGACTTTATTATTCAGGCCTTATTCATCGTATAACTGAAAGTTTGTACCCTTTGACCGGCCTCTTCCTATTTTCTCCACCTCTCAGTCCCTGGCAAGCACTGTTCTACTCTATTTCTATGAGATCAACTTTTTTTTTTTTCTTTTTTCTTTTTGTTTTTAGATTCCACATATATGTGATACTGTGCAGTATTTGGGTTTCTCTGTCTTATTTCACTTAACATAGTGTCCTTCAGGTTCATCCAAGTTGTTGCAATGGCAGGATTTCCTTCTTTTTTTAAAAGATTTTATTTATTTTTTAGAGAATGAGCGAGAGAGAAACAGCATGAGAGGGGAGAGGGTCAGAGGGAGAAGCAGGCTCCCCGCTGAGCCGGGAGCCCGATGTGGGACTCGATCCCAGGACCCTGGGATCATGACCTGAGCCCAAGGCAGACGCTTAACCATCTGAGCCACCCAGGCGCCCTTCCTTCTTTTTTTTAAAAGGGTGAATAATATTCATTGTGTGTGTATATGTGAACACTGATGATGTATTGGAGCATAACAAGTCATTGGCCTCGAATTAAAAGACTTTTAGTTGAAGGACTGCAGTATAGATGTCTCTATAAAGTAAGAAGATGTATGCCATTTATTTGTGGATGATACTCAGAAGTGGAAAAGAAAGAAAATGGTTTTCAAGGTGATTGATGAATCATGTTTGCTTTCACGATTTCCTTTCTTATTAAATACTGGAGAATTGGACACTTAATCCAAAAGAAGGAGGAGAATGAAACAGTTCTGATAGTCTCAGCTCTCTGTTCTCCTGACTTCTGGTCTATTGGGAAGTGCCTTGTTTTCTTCTTGAGCCAAGGATAGGTCTCTGCAGTTGGCGGTTTATTGATGATGGAACCTCCTCTGGTTCTGGCAGGGCTCTGGTCACTAAACCTGACCATACTCAAACAAGTGTGACCAGAACTAATTACCATTTTAAAATTTGTCTCCCCATGCAACCAGCAAACATTTATTAAGGGTGGTGGAAGAGCCAGACCTTGTGCTGGGAATGGGGGATAGAAAGATGAATGAATTCAGCCTTGGACAAGTTTATAGTTTAGCAGAAAACAGCTATGTAAATAATCACTGTATGGTGGAATAAAGTATGAAATAGCTTAGAGGGGAGATAAGTCAACTTTACCTGGAAGTATTGGACATGGTCAGGGAAGGTTTTATAGAGGAGGCAATATTTCTATTGAATCCTGAAGAATGACCAAGAGTTTACCAGACAAAGGAGAGTTGAGGGATAGGGCATGGCGGACAGTATAGTAATCACAGTGTCCGATTTTAGTGTCACAATATTGCTCATATTCTGGTATACTTGCTCACTATTTTAGGTAACTGAAATACTGGTCTTTTTATAGGTCTAATAGTTTTATTTGATATCTAAAAAATGAAATCTGAGTTACTTATGAATTGAGAACAATAGTAATGATTTAATTGCTCAATGTATACAAAAAGTCAAACTGAAGTTTACAGATTTAGATGATCTACATTGTGGTTTTGTAAAATTTCTGTTATAAGAATAATTTGAGTCCAAAAACTTCCCAACTAAGTAAAATGTGAATCTCATGGTTTTGAAATTGATCAGAAAACTGAAATGGAATCTCTGTACGTGAAAAGACTAAAAAAAACAAATATGAACCAGCCAAGTTTTCTCTGCGGAAAAAATTACAGCTTACTCTTTTTTTTTTTTTTTAAATTTAGAGAGAGAGAGAAAGAGCGAGGGGGGGCAGAGGGAGACAGAGAATCTTAAACAAGCTCCATGACGTGGGGCTCGATCTCACAACCCCAAGATCATGACCTGAGCCAAAATCAAGAGTTGGACGTTTAACCAACTAAGCCACCCAGGCGCCCCCTATAGCTTACTCCTAATAAAAAGATTTCAGTGTTTGCAAAAAAGCAAAAAACTGTTCAGAGATCTCTCTCTTTTCAAATTAGAAGTGAGATAATTTGAAGGAAAATACTTGCTGTTGGAATGCCTGGGTGGCTCAGTCCATTAAGCGTCTGCCTTCGGCTCAGGTCATGATCTCAGAATCCAGGGATCCAGCCCCGCATCAGACTCCCTGCTTAGTGGGGGGTCTACTTCTTCCTCTGTCCTCACCCTGCTCTCATGCTCTCTCTCTCAAATAAATAAATAAAATCTTAAAAAAAAGAAAGAAAATACTTGATGTTAGTTTATAACCACTTCTTTTTTTTTTTTTTTTAAGATTTTATTTATTTATTTATTTGACACACAGAGAGAGAGAGCACAAGCAGGGGAGTGGCAGGCAGAGGCAGAGGGAGAAGCAGGCTCCCTGCAGAGCAGGGCGAGCCCGATGTGGGACTCGATCCCAGGACCCTGGGATCATGACCTGAGCTGAAGGCAGTCACTTAACCGACTGAGCCACCCAGGTGCCCAGTTTATAACCACTTCTAACTAATGTTGAGTGAGAAAAACTTCAGTAGCTAAAAAAATTTGTACAAAAATATCTTGGTGATACCATTGACACACTTAGAAAAATCAAATAATGTTTCATTTGAAATTTTCATGATTAATTACATTTCTTTATTTTTATAGTGTTTGTTTTTTTATCCTTAATTTTTGTTAGCTTTTTAAAAAAGATTTTATTTATTTATTTGTCAGAGAGAGAGAGCACAAGCAGGGGGAGCGGCCAGCAGAGGGAGAAGCAGGCTTCCCACTGAGCAAGGAGCCCGATGCGGGACTGGATCCCAGGACCCTGGGATCATGACCCAAGCTGAAGGCAGATGCTTAACCAACTGAGCCACCGAGGCATCCCAATTTTTGTTAGTTTTATCTGACAATTTATATTGCTAGTAGAATGAAAATATATACTTAGCATTTCTATTTCATACTTATGCTTTTTTGGTATCTTATGTTTATACATTTTCATAAATGTATTAACATTAAAATGTATTAAATAGTTTCACTAATTAAAAAAGTGAATTCTGCACTCCATTTTATAAAATACTAGTATTAATACTAAGTAAACATTAAATTTATACTAGAATTATTTTATTCCATTCCTGTGATTATTTCAGGTAGAAAAAACCCCAGCATATGCAAAGTTGCAGAGGCATGGAACATGATTTAGGGAATTCAAAGAATCTGGTACTGGCGTGGTAGGTGGGTTGTGAGAAATATTCTAGATAGGTGAGTATTTTGCTCCCTGGCCTATTATTTGTTTTTGACTCATCATCCCTGTTCTTGGACTTTGACCTCACCATATACCTTCATTAACGTATAGCAACCCTGAGAAAAGTACTTGTCTTCTCTGTGCTTTTGTTTTCTTATCTATAAATGAGAACAAGCTGGTGCCTGCTTCATAGGATGGTAGTGAGTTCATAGCTGTAAAGCACATAGAACATTGCCTACATAGAGGAAAAGATTCCTTTTCCTGTCTGATCTTTTGCCTCCTATGAATTACCTGCTTAGTTGACTCATTCTGTATTTAGTAACCAGTAGTCCCCCACAAAGAGATTATTTTTTCTCTCAGAATTAACCCCAGTCCTTCCCAGTTCCATTTAGGGTACCTTTCTTCCTACTGGAATTTCTAACGTGTGGCCCTCTGTATCCCTCTCCTGGGATCCAATGCTCATTGCCAACATTATGGGAGGACATTAGGAAAACCCCTTTCTCTTCTGGATGTTTTTGAAATCATCTTATTTAATTGTTTTTCTTCTTCTGGGAAGACAATGGGGTTAATGTATTACAAGGATCTGTGTGTTTCCTCTAGAAAACAGACCATCCCAACAAGGGGAAAAAACATGTAAAGGTGTTTTAAAAACATGTAATTTTTTTGGTAAAAGCCTCTGTTTAGAAATCTTGTTTTATTGTTTTTAAGCTATGTATATTAAATAGGAAAAAAAAATTAGATGTTACCAGTGGCATGTAACTTCAGCCTTGAGAAAAGCAATATAAGGAGCCAGAACATCTCATTTGGAATGGCCTCTTGCTCGCGTGAGCAGTGTCTTGTCTGTAGACAGTGTCTCCCTCCACAGCAAATCAGGGGCCCTGGACCTTTTGGCTGATTGAAGACTTCTGTCTTCAGGCAGAAGGCAAGAACAACGAGGGTGGTATCAGGGTATTTCTCTCTTTTTTTATAGATGATAAAGGCACAATGAGATTCTTGGGCTAGTCTCTATCTTTTCATTTTTGAAATTTCTCATTTGTTGTGATGTTAAGAAAAAAAAAGTTGGGCCAAGGAGGAGAGGTAATTCCAATTTTGGCTGATCCTGGAGTGGATCACTTGATGTTCCTTCTGATTCCCTTCAGGTTATGATTTCCTCAAGACAAAGGTAGTTTACAACTTGATGTAAAACAGACCTGGGATTGTGGGAATGTGGCAAGTAGGGAGCCAGGGAGAGGTTTCTGGAAGGAAGCAGAGGAATCACTTTTCTCTTTTTCCCTACTCTACTTAGTGACAAGCATTTAGGTGCCATTTCCTACTCCTTACAAATCCTTTATTTGGCAACAGACCTGGGTTTGAATCTGCTTTGGCTATTTGCTACCAGTGTGGCCTTGGGCAAGGTCTGGCCTCTCTGACCTTCACTGTCCTTTCTATCTTTTAATGGGGTTAACAATACTGACTTCATAAGGTTCTTGAAGGGGTTGAGTCCAGTTGTAGTACATAAAGTGCCCGGTACATGATAGAGTCAACACATCTATTCATTCTTTTGCTCAATTCTTCTTGTAGTAGCAGTACAAGCCTCTTCGGCCAGTTAAATGAGTCACAAATACATCCTGTGGGTAAGTTAAAACAAGGAACTTTTGACTTGATTAGTGTAAAAAAATTTTAATGATGCCTCCCTAGTTTTTCACCCTCATAGTAGTTGCCTCAGCAAGTCTAAAAAACAACTTCCTAATTTGGTGGGTCATGATTTCAGTTTTAATTGAAATGATTAATTTCCAAACCAAAGGCATACACAGTTGTCATAATTCCTATGATTGCATTAACAATAATGTTAGTGTAATTAGAGTTTGCTGAAATCCCTTGGACTAGAGTCGTGGGTCCAATTGTGTTCCAAAATAGATTACTTCTAGGGAGGTTGCTGTCTTCCTTAGAAGATGTTGAAGAGCTCAGACTTCAGGCTACCTGTGTTGGTATCTTGCATCCATCATTTACTGGCTGTGTTCCTTGGGCAAGTTTCTGGACCTCAGTTTCTGTCTTCTCTGGACCTCAGTTTCCTTATCTGGGGATTATAATAGTTCTGACCTCATGGGGTTTTTATGAACTAAATGAGTGTACTATATATAAAGTACTTAGAATAGTGCCTACCTCACAGTAATTGTTCAAGACTTGATCGTCATTATGATCTTCTGTTCAATAAAACAGCCTGAAACAATGTATTCTGTTTGACCTGACCATCTTCATTCTCTTGGTTAGGTTACACACTCTTACACTGTGCCGCAGCCTGGGGTCGTTTGGAAACTTTGAAAGCACTGGTGGAGTTGGACGTTGATATAGAAGCGCTGAACTTCCGGGAAGAAAGAGCACGAGATGTTGCTGCTCGGTATTCCCAGACCGAGTGCGTTGAATTCCTGGACTGGGCAGGTAAGGAGGCCTACAGGGTAGTAGTGTAACCAAATTAACGAGCGTTCACTCCTTGGTAAGTCACAGAACCTACCCTAGGTGAGTTTTCTCACAAAGTAAACTTTATTGGCAGCAAATAAGGAGATCATGGAGGGTAACTTCCAAAGCTATGACTCCCCAAGCAAGGGTGCATGGGTTCCTTTTATTTAGGGTTAGGATATTTAAAAAGGGGATCCTTGTCATTGTACAGGCGAGCATAAGGCCCCCCATGCACCTTAAGGAAACATGCCTATACATACATTGTATGTTATGTAAATGAGGCTTGGGTCCTCCTTGGGTGGAGATTTCAGTATTAGAGTGAGATAAAGATAGTTGTGGGTTATTCTAGAGGTCACCCGATGGCCCATCTGTGCTCAAACTGGTCTGGGTAGTCTGGGCAGTCTGGGCTGGCTGGAGGTCTCAGGGCAGTTGCTATTGTGTAAGGGGTGGTTTCGGTTTCCATTTCCTGAATTAAGAGATAAGCGGGAAATAAGTGCTTAAGGAAAAAAAAAAATATGGGACAGAGGTTGGTGCGCGCAAGCAGGTGGGTAGTAAAGGTCGGGTCTTGGGATCTAGCTGGTGACAGTAGAAAAGGACTGAGTGATGGATTTTTTTTCCCCTATGAGTTATAGGTTATACCATCAACAAAGCAAGAGATGATTACCATTTTCACCTTTTATCAAGTTTTATTTGTACATGTAATCATAGCTGGTGATAGTGTGTGAAATCCACTTTTTTTTTTTTTCCTATTTTGCTATTGATCTCAAACATTGTACTTAATAGAAACTCTACATATTGGAAGTTAGTTGATTGACTAATTTGTAACAATTTCACCAGTAATTTTCCATAAGAACGTATGTATGATATATGTTAGGGGCCATTTTCTGAGAGACTTAGGCAGAGTGGACCATTTCTTTTCTTTTTTTTTTAATGGTGTATTTGAGTCATATATTTGCTTTCCCAGGTAGATACAGTTATAATAATTTAAAATGACTTTTCAGGCAAAATTAATCTATAGTGTTAGAAGTTAGAATAGCAGTTACCTTTCTCGCATGAGGGGAATTTCTAGGGTGTAACTTTTTTTTCTTGATCTGGTTGCTGGTTCCATGATGTGTTCATTTGTGAAAATTTATTGTGCTGTACATTTGTAATTTTTGCACTTTTCTGCATGTATGTTAAAGCTGCAATCAAAAGTCAAAAAGCTATGTGCTATTTTGAGTTTTAGTGATATTTTGCTACATTCATTTCCACAGCCCTGTAGAAGATAGCTTAGGGATTCCAGGGAGATAATACCTGTGTAATTATGTATGTGTACACACATTGGTTAAAAAACTAGTACTTGTGAAGTTCATGGCATTCATTTTGCATAGTTCTCTTGCATTTGTGCTTTTCAGCAAGCATTTATTAAATGCCCACTATGAGTATAGCATTGTTGCAGGTACAACTGGTTGTTCCTGCCCTCTGGACATTGGTTAGGTGGGGGATGATAAGCTATAGACATAAATAACATCAGAAAGCCTATGAATAAGGGTTAAAATCAGCAGAGGAGGTGGTCCATGCTATGGGGTGGTCAGAGAACGTGAAGTTGGAGCATGTTGGAGTTGAACTGGGCCTTGGAGAATGGGTGGGATTTTAATACATTAGAAGGGGACAGGGTGTGAGCACAGCCTGAGGGCTGGGGATGAAAGTGGCATATTGAGGGACAGTGACGAGATTGCCTTACCAGAATAGCAAGTTGTAATTTGCAAATGCGGGCTACAGCACAGGTGGAATCATAAAAGAGAAAGTACATAGGCTTTTGAATCAAATTGCTGGAGTTTATATGCTGGTGTCTCCGTTTGAAACCTATGTGACCTTGGACAAGGTACTTAAATTCTTTATACCTTAGTTTTATTTTCCAGAAAAGGGACCAATAATAGATCCTACCTCTTGGCAGTTGTGAGATGATATAAAGCACTTCCCACAAGGCCTGGTGTGTGATTAGCACTTGAAAAATGCTAATTTTTATTACAGCCAGATAATACCCTGAAATGCCAGGTTAAGGTGTTTTCATTTCATTTCTGTTGCAACTGGGAGCCACTGAAAGTTTTATGTAGAAAAGGAAGAGGATGAAAGTGATATTTAGGAAGAGTCATCTGGTAGCAGTAAGGAACTTGCTTATCAGTAACATGAGAGGGGGACTGGGAGAATAGAAATAAGGAAATTGAGGGAAAGTAGCACATTTGGAAAGAAAAAGATGAGTTATATTTTGCGGATTATTTTGCAGATAATTATCCACTTGTACTAAATGTTTTCTAGGGGCAATATTTCTAAGAATAGCTTCAATTTCATGGTGAGATCTGTAAGTAAAAAGAAAACAAATAGCAAAGAATTTAAGCAATCTCCCATGAAGTTATTGTAGCTGAAATTCACATTGTATAATTTAAAATCCATTTTTGAAGAATGACCCATGGTACTTAAAAACAAAACAAAACAAAACAAAACACAAACCAGGGACAAATTTAAATGTAACTTTTCTGAAAAGAAACAGTTTGGAACTTATGGGTGTGGAGTTCCAGCTGTTTTCTTCTTCCTAATATCCATCTGTTTCGTTTGGGTCCTTACATTCTTGGGGGAATTATACTTAACATTTCCTAAGAATTGAGATAAAAGAAGACTACAATACTATATAAACGAGTATCCTGTTTTCAGATCAGCGATGGAATTGTAAGGATTGGAGCTTCATGGTAATGTAGCTGGGGAATGTCAGAAACACAAACTATTCAACAAAACATTTAACATTTGTTTAATTCAGACTTAATGAGAGTTTAAACCACTACTATTTCTTGTTCTAGTGATTAGAGTATGAGTCACCTGGAGAAGTTTAAGGGGTTGAGGACTCCCTATGTTGCCAGCTGGACTGGGGAGACCCCCCTGGGCCCGGAGGCCTCTGCCCAGCCCATCCCCAGGATGTCACTGAAGGCTTTTGGTCTCCTCACTAGAAGGAATTCATGGGCAGACCAGACACAAAGATTGAGTGGTGCAAGTAGGAGAGTTTATTAAAGTAAGAATACGCTCTCAAGATGTGAGAGCAGGTGAGCTTGAGAGAGAGCTGAATGCCCTGGTTTGGGGTCTCTATCTTTTATTGACAGTTGTTAACTAGGGGGTGGAATATTCATTACTTGGGGAGGGGATTTCTTGGGAGCAAAGTTTTGTACATTTTCTTGCTTATGTCATCACGGTTTCCAGCCTTCTTTGCCTTGGGCCTGTCTGGTTTGATCAGCTTCATGTGGCTTGTTTTGGAGTGCTGTCAGGACAGGTTCTCTAACTTTCCCAATAATTGGCCATAACTCCCCCTTTGCTGGCCTCCAGGCATCCTGTTAAAGCCTGTCTACTCTAAAGCCCACCCAAAAAGATTCTCCTCCATACAGTAGAAAATTCCACTCTTAGAGAGCAATTGCTTTGGATTTTCGAGGTTTGGAGACTTTTCAAGAGTTTTCATTCAAAGAAATTTGTATCAATGTTCTGTTAGAGGGAGCTGGTTGACAGGTCAGAACTCTGAAAGGATGGAAGAGACATTTTTGGAGATTAAGTGTAGGGTTGTGCTAAGGGAGAATGGAAGTAAGGAGGAGTCTGGAAACTGGGCTCATAAACTTTTAATAATCCATAATAACCTGAGCATGCACTATTCTATTACTTGTAAAGACTATAGAGTCTTACTCATTGTTTCAAGAATTGTTTTTTTTTTTTAAGAATTGTTTTTTAAAAGTTTTTTTTCTCCCTTATATTGATGGGAGGTGTATTACAGAACTGGCATGTTTTTCTGTATGTTTTATTTTTTATTTTTATTTTTTTTTAAAGATTTTATTTATTTATTTGTGTGAGAGAGAATGAGAGAGAGCACATGAGAGGGGGGAGGGTCAGGGAGAGGCAGACTCCCTGCCGAGCAGGGAGCCTGATGTGGGACTCGATCCCGGGACTCCAGGATCATGACCTGAGCCGAAGGCAGTCGCTTAACCAACTGAGCCACCCAGGCGCCCTTTCTGTATGTTTGAAATCAAATCTTCTGTCCTAGTCTCAGATAGGGCTCCCAATTTGTTTGGAAAATCTGGTAACCATACTTATAAAAATTGAGGTGGCTGATCAACAAAAGTCTGGAATATTTTCTAAAAACTGAGGTATCTTATCAACCAAAGCCTGAAATTTTAGAAATGTTGATGCTTAATCATTTGTCATAATGAAAATGGAAAAATTTATTTATTTATTTATTTATTTATTTATTTATTTTTTTTAAAGATTTTTTATTTATTTATTTGACAGAGAGAGACATAGAGAGAGCAGGAACACAAGCAGGGGGAGAGGGAGAAGCAGGCTTCCCGCTGAGCAGGGAGCCCGATGTGGGACTCGATCCCAGGACCCTGGGACCATGACCTGAGCCGAAGGCAGACGCTTAACGACTGAGCCACCCAGGCGCCCGAAAATGGAAAAATTTATACTTTAAAAAATTATTATGTTTCTTAATATTTCCATACTATTTTAGCAATCTGAGATGGGAAATTAAAAGTTTCTGTGTGACCAAAAAATCTACTCAGGAAAGTAAGAAAAATCACAAATTAATTTTATTTATTTATTTATTATTAATTAATTTATTTAAAGTAGTCTCCATGCCCAAGGTGGAGTGAACGTGGGGCTTGAACTCATGACCCTGAGATCAAGACCTGAGCTGAGATTAAGAGTCAGACGCTTAACCAACTGAGCCACCCAGGCACCCCACAAATATTATTTAAATCAGAGATTTATTGAAACACTAAATCAAGATTCTGTTTTACATATTGATTAATGATTAGTAATCTAACACACTAAAAAGAAAAAAAAACAAACAAGAAGTGATTATATACAATCTTTTTCTTGGTACTCTAGTAAGTATGGATGCCTTTTTAGTTGAATAGAAGTAATTTTTCAACCCATACTTCTTTGGAAAGATTCAGTAAAGTATGTGACAAAAACAAATTACAAGGGCTCTCAAAGAACCATTTTTATCCTTGCATGAGTTGTCTCAACAGATTTCTTGTGTAATCTCCATATGGGATTGAACTACATTTGCATACAGATAGGTCTAGTATCCTCTGGCTCCTTCTTCACTCCTCTTCCTCTTTAGTTTTCGGTGCTTGACTTTCTTAGCTGGAGGATGATGGGACATCTGATTCAGGTATTTGGTCATCATTGATGTTGTGGCCACCAGCCGGCAGAGTATTTGGTCAATGTCATAGATGGACTGATTTTCTAGGTCCTTACCAAATGTATCTGAGGAGGCTGGTTTTTTCAGCTAAAAGAAGAAAGACAGATGATATTATAGATTTTTTTCTTACTGTAGTTCAGATTACATTTGTTTTCTGGATATGTACACTTAAACTCTAAACACTACCCGTTATGTATCTATACAAAAGAAAGGTTACTATAAAAGGTGTTAAGTGCAGAAGAAATGCTCTTTTGTATATGATTATAAGATTATAGTGATCATTATCACCATCAGCAAGCATTTAATAGTGCTTTTTATGGTTAGAGCATTCTGCTGAAAGAAATTACTTGAATATTAGTAAAATGTTTTCCTTTACTAAGCAGCCTCCATGTATAATGCAGTCAAATCCTAGTAATTTTATAAATATCTCATTGTTGTGAAGGTCAGCGAGCTTTTAAGATTACCTCAAAATACAGCGCCATTGGCAAAGTAGGAAATTAGTTTAAGAGCACCATTTCCCAGAAAATTATCCTAACCTTAGAAATTAGTTTATAGTCTATTTAAAAAAGAAAAAAATACATGACAACTTTGACATACTTAGCTTTCTTAGATAGATCTGGAAGGGACTTTACAGATCTTTGTCCAGATACTTCATTTATGGATGAGACAGCTAAGAAAGATTGAATGACTTACCTATGGGCCCAGACAGATAACTTCATCTCCTACCCATTCTACTCACTGTAGCTCACTACTTTCCTGATCTATTTTGTAACTTGAAAGAGAGAGGATGAACTAGATTATTTTAAGGGCTTTCTAATTCAGTACACATTGTTGAGCCCCAAGTATGTGCAAGACACTGTACTACATGTTTAGGGGTGAGTGGTGGGGGCAAGGACATGTTACAAAGAGGAATAAGATATGGTACTTTCCTTCAAAGAAGCTGATAATCTTATGTTTTAAAGTCTATGGTATTTATAACTATTCCTATTTGCATCACTAATTCACCTTTTTTTGGTGTTTTTTCCATTTCATCCACAGGTAATGCACAGATAAAACAGACAGGATTAAAAAGAGAGCTTGTACTAAAATATAAATGAGATGTAAAGAACCCTGAAATATATCCATATTAGCAAAACTGCAGCATAGTTTGTCCAGAGGGTAAGGTAGGCAGTGAGATGGAGAAGGCTTAACTTGCAGATAATGCATTTCTTCTGGAAAAATCTCCCATCCAACCTTTGTCCAGAGAGTTCCATCACAAATGCAGAAGCTCTCCCTAAAGAAGCAGATAAACAACAGAGAAAAAGTTAGGGATAGTCCTTGAATGGACATCTTTCTCAACTGGGGAAAAAAAAATCTATAGCCAAAAAATTGGTCACAGAGCAGAATCACTCTGGGATCAGTTAATATGGTGCTCCACTGAAAGCATTGTCAGCACAATATACACTGATGATCATTATAACATCATCAGTCATAGTGATTCAGGATAAATTCAGTGATGTCATAAAGGACCACATTAGAACTAAAAGGTGTCACCTAGCCAATTACTGGGTTCTTTTCTTTCTCTTTCTTTCCTTCTTTCTTTCTTTCTTTCCTTCCTTCCTTCTTTCTTTCTTTCTTTCTTTCTTTCTTTCTTTCTTTCTTTCTTTCTTTCTTTCTTTCTTTCTTTCTTTTCCTTCCTTCCTTCCTTCCTTCCTTCCTTCCTTCCTTCCTTCCTTCCTTCTTTCTTTCTTTCTTTCCTTCTTTCTTTCTTTTTTCCTTCCTTCCTTCCTTCCTTCCTTCCTTCCTTCCTTCCTTCCTTCCTTCCTTCCTTCCTTCCTTCCTTCCCTCTTTCTCTCTTTCTCTCTTTGTATTTTTAAGTAATCTGTACACCCATCATGGGGCTTGAACTCACAACCCCAAGAGTAAGAGTTGCATGCTTCACCAACTGAGCCAGCCAGGCACTCCTGGGTTTCTTAGGGATATTTTTCCTTGCTTTTTGCCAGAATGTTTTGACCTTTTTCCCTTTTCTGAAAAATGAAGACTTTACTAATTTTTGCTTGCTAATAAATTCTGTAATCATATTAACAGATTTTCATGGAAATAATTTACCTGTATCTCCTCCAAACCTTCTGAGGTATGGCAGTTTTATATCTACCTAAAGTGTTGCTATAGCCATACTGTTTCACACAATTTAGCATCTGCTTCTGTTTTTTTCACTCTGGAATGTCCTTCCCTTCAAATAGTTAAGCAAATATTGAGTTCCTCCCCCTTTTAACCTGTGTCCCTTTGGTGGCAATGTGGTACTGTCCAATAGTGAGTGAGGGGTGGGGAATTTGGCATGGAGTATGATAAAAAGATGAGACATAGATCCTGCCTTTAAAGGGCTTACAGTCTAGAGATAGAAGCAAAAAACAAGATAGGAAAAATTATGAGATAGACTAAAATGAGAGCTAACTCAAATTACAATCATGTAATGGTTGAGAGAGCAATCAGTTCTATTTGGGGGAATCAGAAGTCAGAAGTTTCACAAAAGAGTATTCGAGTAAGCTTTGAAGAACGAGTAGAATTTTGGAAGATGGCAATGCAGAGAGGGCATCTTAGGTTGAGGAAACATAATGGAGAAATTCTCTGTCAACATTCATATAATAAATACTTATTGAGTACCTCTATGTGCTAAATACTGTCCTAGGACCTGAGAATATATACACAATTTGGCACAAAACAGAATCTTTATGTTCCTCAGTTTACTCTCCAGTAGGAAGACCCAGAAACTATATCTGTCAAAATCTATAAATCTATAGAGAGCTTTCGAGAAAAGTAGAACGGCAAGGGGGTTATGAAATCGCCGGCAAGGGGGTTTTGAAGTTGCCAGTAAGTGAATGAGTGAGTGTGTGTTCCTTTATAGAGGGCAAACAGGAAAGGCCTCTCTGATAAGCTAATGTCTGAGCAGACAGACAGCTGAGGAACTGAGAGTGAGCCATGTTGACAGGTGGGGATGTTGCTCTGTAAATAATGGGTAGACTCTCTGGATGAATGTTGGAAGGGATAAAGCTAGAAAGGTAGTTTGTGGCTAGGTGGATGTTGGAGGGCTCTGTGTTTTATTCAGTAGTCAGTAGGGAGTCATTTAGAGAGTTTTGAGGAGAAGAGTGACATAATGATAAACTTACCGAGTGCTTTACTATGTCCCAGGCACTGTGCCAAGATACTTGCATGCATTATACTACATTTTGTTTAGTCCTTACAGTTATATGAGGACTGTACTACAATACTTCCATTTTATAGATGAAACCTAGAGAGGTTAAGGTATTACTGTGGTCTAAGTGTTTGTGTCTTCCTACCCCCAATTCATATGTTGAATACTAATGCCCAGTGTGATAGTTTTAGGAGGTGTAGGGCCTTTGGGAGGTGCTTAGGAAATGAGG
The DNA here is from genome assembly GCF_029215605.1 of Mirounga angustirostris. Taxonomy (NCBI): domain Eukaryota; kingdom Metazoa; phylum Chordata; class Mammalia; order Carnivora; family Phocidae; genus Mirounga; species Mirounga angustirostris. The sequence goes on from NW_026991714.1 coordinate 53,009,504, forward strand.
GTGGAACCCTTACAAATAAGATTAGTGTCCTTATAAGAGTTCTCACAGAGCTCCCTAGCCCCTTCCACCATGTGAAGGCATAGTGAGAATATGCCAGCTATGAAGAAGGAGGGTCTCATCAGACCACAACCATGTTGGTGCCTTGATCTTGGACTTCTCAGTCTCCAGAACCGTGAGAAATGAATTTCTGTTGTTTATAATCTACCCAGTCGGTGATGTTTTGCTATAGCAGCCTGAATGCATTACACAGGTATGGTGGCATTAGGAGGATGCTTGCAATAAACTCCTTTCTCTACCAAGCCACCCCTAATAAACATGTGCTCTCAGTAAAATCAGTGTGCTTATCATACAAATGCAGTTTCATGACAAGTTCTTTAGTCCCATCTTCTGACTAATTCCTCCATCCTGTATTGGAATTCTGGAACTACCACTGACTCCAGGTTACCCAAATAGTGTAGCCAAAACCTAAACCTTGGATTCCAGTTTAGGGAATTAATTTTGCTTGCAGCGTGAATGATAGGTTTGAATCTGCGAAGGGCTGGAAGCAAGAATACTAGTTAACTGGTCCCTATACGTTAATACAATTCCTGGAGCACCTGGGTGACTCGGTTGAGCGTCCAACTCTTGATCTTGGCTCGGGTCTTGATCTCAGGGTTGTGCGTTTGAGCCCTGTGTTGAGTCCAGCAAACAAACAAACCAAAAAACCCTAAAAACTATTCCAGACATGGGTCTGAATTTGACCTCTTTTATTATGTCCACTTTACAGATAGACAAATGAGGCTTAGGAGATTGTTAGTTACTACAGATGACACAGCTGAGTGTTACAGTGATTTTTTTTAAAGTTTCTGTTTCAATTCCAGTTAGTTACCATACAGTGTAATATTAGTTTCAGATGTACAATTTAGTGATTCAACACTCCACACAGCACCCAGGGCTCATCACAACAAGCGCCCTCCTCAGTCGCCATCACCTATTTCACCCAACCCCCTACCCGACTCCCCTCTGGTAACCATCAGTTTGTTCTCTATAGTTAAGAGTCTGTTTCTTGGTGTGCCTCTCTCTCTCTCTTTTCCCCCTTTGCTCATTTGTTTTGTTTCTTAAATTCCACATAGGAGCAAAATCATATGGTATTTGTCTTTTTCTAATTGACTTATTTTGCTTAGCATAATACTCTCTCTAGCTCCATCCACATCCTTGCAAATGGCAAGATTGCATTCCTTTTTAAGGTTAAGTAATATTCCAATTTATATATATACCTTAAGTAATATTCCATTTTATATATATACCACATCAATATAGATGGGCACTTGGGCTGTTTCTGTAGTTTGGCTATTGTAGATAATGCTGCTGTAAACATTGGTGTCCATGTACCCCTTTGAATTGGTATTATTGTATTCTTTGGGTAAATACTGCAATTGCTGAATTGTAGAGTGGTTCTGTGTTTGACTTTTGAGGAACCACCATACTGTTTTCCACAGTGGCTGCACCAGTTTGCCTTCCCACCAGCAGTGCAAGAGGGTTCCCTTTCTCCACATCCTCACCAATACCTGTTGTTTCTTGTATTTTTTATTTTAGCTCTTCTGACAGATGTGAGGTGAAATCACATTGTAGTTTTGATTTGTATTTCTCTGATGATGAGTAATGTGGAGCATCTTTTCATGTCTGTTGGCCAGCTGATGTCTTTAGAAAAATGTCTATCCATGTTTTTTACCCGTTTTTTAGTTGGATTATTTGTTTTTTGGATGTTGAATTGTATAGGTTCTTTATCAGAGATGTCATTTGCAAATATCTTCCCCCATTCCACAAGTTGCCTTTTAGTTTTGTTGTTTGTTTCCTTCTCTGTGCAGAAGCTTTTTATTTTGATGAAGTCCCGATCCTTTATTTTTGCTCTTGTTTTCCTTGCCTCCAGAGACATATCTAGAAAGAAGCTGCTATTGCCAATGTCAAAGAGGTTACTGCCTGTGTTCTCCACTAGGACTTTTTAGTAGTTTCCTGTCTCACATTTAGGTCTTTTATCCATTTTGAAGTTATTTTTGTGTAGGGTGTAAGAAAGTGGTCCAGTTTCATTCTTTTGCATGTTGCTCTCCAGTTTTCCCAACACCATTTGTTGAAGAGACTCTTTTCCATTGGCTCTTTATTGAAGATTAATTGACCATATAGTTGTGGGTTCATTTATGGATTCTCTATTCTGTTCCATTGGTCTATGTGTCTATTTTTGTGCTGTTTACTGTTTTGATCACTACAGCTTTGTAATATAACCTGAACTCCAGAATTGTGATGCCTCCAGCTTTGCTTTTCTTTTTCAAGGTTGCTTTGGCTATTTGGGGTCTTTCATGGTTCTATACAAATTTTAGGATTGGTTGTTCTAGCTCTGTGAAAAATGCTGTTGGTATTTTGATAGGGATTGCATTAAATGTGTAGATCACTTTGGGTAGTATAGACATTTTAACAATATTTGTCCTTCTAATCCATGGATGTTTTCCATTTCTCTGTGTTTTATCTTCGTCTCTTTCATCAGTGTTTTATAGTTTTCAGAGTACTGGTCTTTCACCTCTTTGGTTAGGTTTATTCCTAAGTATTTTATGGTTTTTAGTACAGTTGTAAATGGGATTAATGCCCTAATTTGTCTTTCTGCTGCTTCATTATTGGTGTATAGAAATACAACATATTTCTGTATGTTGTTTTTGTATCCTGTGACTTTACAGAATTCGTGTATCAGTTCTACAGGTTTTTGGTGCAGTCTTTTGGGTTTTCTATATAGAGTATCATGTCATCTGCAAATAGTGAAAATTTGACTTCTATGCCAATTTGGATGCCTTTTACTTCTTTTTATTGTCTGATTGCTGTGACTAGGACTTCCAGTACTATGTTGAATACCAGTGGTGAGAGTAGACATCCCTGTCTTGTTCCTGACCATAGAGGAAAAGCTCTGTTTTTTTTCCCATTGAGAATGATATTAGTTGTGGTTTTTCATATATGGACTTTATTATGCTGAGATACATTCCCTCTAACCCTACTTTGTTGAGAGTTTTTATCATGAATGGATGTTGTACTTTGTCAAATGCTTTTTCTGCATCTATTGAAAGGGTCATATGGTTCTTATCCTTTCTTTTATTAATGTGGTGTATCACATTGATTGATTTGCGAATATTGAACTACCCTTGCAGCCCAGGAATAAATCCCACTTGATTTGTTCACAGACGAATTCTACCAAACATTTAAAGAAGAGCTAATACTTATTCTTCTCAAACTATTCCAAAAAATAGAAAAGGAAGGAAAACTTCCAAATTCATTCTATGAGGCCATGATTGGTGAATGATTCTTTTAATCCTTTGGGTTCTGTTTGCTATTGAGAATTTTTGTATCCATGTTCATCGGGGATATTGGCCTGTAGTTTTCTTTTTAGGGGAGTCTTTTTCTGGTTTTGGTATCAGGGTAATGCTGGCCTCATAGAATGAATTCCAAAACTATTTTTTGGAATAGTTTGAGAAGAATAGGTATTAACTCTTCTTTAATTATTTGGTAGAATTTGTCTGTGAAGCCATCTGGCCCTGGACTTTGGTTTGTTGGGAGATTTTTATTACTGATTCATTTTCTTTGCTGGTTATCAGTCCGTTCAAGTTTTATGTTTCTTCCTGTTTCAGTTTTGGTAGTTTATACATTTCTAGGAATTTATCCATTTCTTCTAGGTTGTCCAGTTTTTTGGCATATAGTTTTTCATAATCTTCTCTTATGATTGTTTGCATTTCTGTGGTGTTCGTTGTTATTTCTCTTCTCTTGTTCATGATTTTATTTATTTGGGTCCTTTTTATTTTCTTTTTGGTAAGTGTGGCTAGGGGTTTATCAATTTAATTAATTCTTTCAAAGAACCAACTCCTGGTTTCATTGATCTGTTCCATTGTTTTTTTAGTTTCTGTATCATTTATTTCTGCTCTAATCTTTATTATTTCCTTCCTTCTTTTGGTTTTAGGCTTTTTCCTTGTTCTTTCTCTAGCTCCTTTAGGTGTAAGGTTAGGTTGTTTACTTGAGATTTTTCTTGCTTCCTGAGCTAGGCCTGTATTGCTATGTACTTCCCTCTTGTGACCACTTTTGCTGCATCCCAAGTGTTTTGGACCATTTTGCTTTCATTTTCATTTGTTTCTATGTTTTTTTAATTTCTTCTTTGATTTCCTGGCTGACCCATTCATTGTTTTGTAGCATGTTGTTTAAGCTCCATGTATTTGTGGACTTTTCAATTTTTTGTGTGTGTGGTTGACTTCAACATTGTAGTCAGAAAATATGCATGGTATGATCTCAATCTTTCTGTACTTGTTGAGGCCTGATTCATGACTTAGTATGTGATCTATTCTTTTTTTTTTTTTAAAGATTTTATTTATTTATTTGAAAGATAGAGACATAGCAAGAGAGGGAACACAAGCAGGGGGAGTGGGAGAGAGAGAAGCAGGCTTCCCGCCGAGCAGGGAGCCCAATGTGGGGCTCGATCCCAGGACCCTGAGACCATGACCTGAGCCGAAGGTAGACGCTTAACCAACTGAGCCACCCAGGTGCCCCAGTATGTGATCTATTCTTGAGACTGTCCCATGTGCACTTGAAAAGAATATGTATTCTGCTGTTTTAGGATGGCAAGTTCTGAATATGTCTATTAAGTCCATGTGATCCAGTGTGTCATTCAAAGCCATTATTTCCATCAATCAAAGAAAGACATGTATCATATGACCTCACTGATATGAGGAATTCTTAATATCAGGAAACAAACTGAGGGTTGCTGGAGTGGTGGGGGGTGGGAGGGATATGGGGGTGGCTAGGTGATAGACATTGGGGAGGGTATGTGCTATGGTGAGCTCTGTGAACTGTGTAAGACTGTTGAGTCACAGACCTGAACCTCTGAAACAAATAATACATTATATGTTAAAAAAAGAAGAAGAAGAAGAAGAAGAAGATAGCAAGAAGGGAAAAATGAAGGGGGGGGGAATTGAAGGGGGAGACGAACCATGAGAGACTATGGACTCTGAGAAACAAACAGGGTTCTAGAGGGGAGGGGGGTGGGAGGATGGGTTAGCCTGGTGATGGGTATTAAAGAGGGCATGTACTGAATGGAGCACTGGGTCTTATACTCAAACAATGAATCATGGAACACTACATCAAAAACTAATGATGTAATGTATGGTGATTAACATACATAATAAAAAAAAAAGCCATTATTTCCTTGTTGATTTTCTGTTTAGATGATATGTGCATTGATACAAGTGGGGTGTTAAAGTCCTCTACTATTACTGTGTTTTATCAATTAGTTCCTTTATGTTTTTTATTATATATTTGGGTGCTCCCATCCTGGATGCATAAATATTTATAATTATTAGTTGGATTATCCCCTTTTTTATGCTATAGTGTCCTTCTTTATCTCTTGTTACAGTCTTCATTTTATTTATTTATTTATTTAATTTTTTATTATGTTAATCCCCATACATTACATCATTAGTTTTAGATGTAGTGTTCCATGATTCATTGTTTGTGCATAACACCCAGTGCTCCATGCAGAACGTGCCCTCTATAATACCCATCACCAGGCTAACCCATCCTCCCACCCCCCCTCCCCTCTAGAACCCTCAGTTTGTTTTTCAGAGTCCATCGTCTCTCATGATTCGTCTACCCCTCCGATTCCCCCTGCTTCATTCTTCCCGTCCTGCTATCTTCTTCTTCTTTTTTTTTCTTAACATATATTGCATTATTCGTTTCAGAGGTACAGTTCTGAGATTCAACAGTCTTGCACAATTCACAGCGCTTACCAGAGCACATACCCTCCCCAGTGTTTATCACCTGGCCACCCCATCCCTCCCACCCCACCCCCCACTCCAGCAACCCTCAGTTTGTTTCCTGAGATTAAGAATTCCTCATATCAGTGAGGTCATATGATACATGTGTTTCTCTGATTGACTTATTTCGCTCAGCATAATACTCTCCAGTTCCATCCACATCATTGCAAATGGCAAGATCTCATTCCTTTTGATGGCTGCATAATATTCCATTGTGTGTGTGTGTGTGTGTATATATATATATATATATATATATATATATATATATATATATACCACCTCTTCTTTATCCATTCATCTGTCAGTGGACATCTTGGCTCTTTCCACAGTTTGGCTATTGTGGACATTGCTGCTATAAACATCGGGGTGCACGTACCCTTTCAGATCCCTACTTTTGTATCTTTGGGGTAAATACCCAGTAGTGCAATTGCTGGATCATATGGTAGCTTTATTTTAAACTTTTTGAGGAACCTCCATACTGTTTTCCAGAGTGGCTGCACCAGCTTGCATTCCCACCAACAGTGTAGGAGGGTTCCCCTTTCTCTGCATCCCCGCCAACATCTGTCATTTCCTGACTTGTTAATTTTAGCCATTCTGACTGGTATGAGGTGGTATCTCATTGAGGTTTTGATTTGGATTTCCCTGATGCCGAGTGATGTTGAGCACTTTTTCATGTGTCTCTTGGCCATTTGGATGTCTTCTTTGCAGAAATGTCTGTTCATGTCTTCTGCCCATTTCTTGACTGGATTCTTTGTTCTTTGGGTGTTGAGTTTGATAAGTTCTTTATAGATTTTGGATACTAGCCCTTTATCTGATATGTCATTTGCAAATATCTTCTCCCATTCTGCCGGTTGTCTTTTGGTTTTGTTGACTGTTTCTTTTGCTGTGCAAAAGCTGTTTATCTTGATGAAGTCCCAATAGTTCATTTTTGCCCTTGCTTCCCTTGCCTTTGGCGATGTTTCTAGGAAGAAGTTGCTGCAGCTGAGGTCGAAGAGGTTGCTGCCTGTGTTCTCCTTTAGGATTTTGATGGACTCCTGTCTCACATTGAGGTCTTTCAACCATTTGGAGTCTATTTTTGTGTGTGGTGTAAGGAAATGGTCCAGTTTCATTCTTCTGCATGTGGCTGTCCAATTTTCCTAACACTATTTGTTGAAGAGACTGTCTTTGTTCCATTGGACATTCTTTCCTGGTTTCTCAAAGATTAGTTGACCATAGGGTTGAGGGTCTACTTCTGGGCTCTCTTTTTTGTTCCATTGACCTATGTGTCTGTTTTTGTGCCAGTACCATACTGTCTTGATGATGACAGCTTTGTAATAGAGCTGGAAGTCCGGAATTGTGATGCCACCAGCTTTGCTTTTCTTTTTCAACATTCCTCTGGCTATTTGGGGTCTTTTCTGGTTCCATATAGATTTTAAGATTATTTGTTCCATTTCTTTGAAAAAAGTGGATGGTATTTCAATGGGGATTGCATTGAATGTGTAGATTGCTCTAGGTAGCATTGACATCTTCACAATATTTGTTCTTCCAGTGTATGAGCATGGAATGTTTTTCCATTTCTTTGTATCTTCCTCTCTTTCATGAGTAGTTTATAGTTTTCTGAGTACAGATCCTTTGCCTCTTTGGTTAGATTTATTCCTAGGTATCTTATGTTTTTGGGTGCAATTGTAAATGGGATTGACTCCTTAATTTCTCTTTCTTCTGTCTTGTTGTTGGTGTATAGGAATGCCACTGATTTCTGTGCATTGATTTTATATCCTGCCACTTGACTGAATTCCTGTATGAGTTCTAGCAGTTTTGGGGTGGAGTCTTTGGGGTTTTCCACATAAAGTATCATATCATCTGCAAAGAGTGAGAGTTTGACTTCTTCTTTGCCGATTTGGATGCCTTTGATTTCTTTTTGTTGTCTGATTGCTGTGGCTAGGACTTCTAATACTATGTTGAATAGCAGTGGTGATAGTGGACATCCCTGCCACGTTCCTGACCTTAGGGGGAAAGCTCTCAGTTTTTCTCCATTGAGAATGATATTTGCTGTAGGTTTTTCATAGATGGCTTTTATGATATTGAGGTATGTACCCTCTATGCCTATACTCTGAAGAGTTTTGATCAAGAAAGGATGCTTACAGTTTCATTTTAAAGTCAAGTTTTCTCATATAAGAATTGCTACTCAGGTGTTCTTTTGACATCCATTAGTATGATAAATGGTTCTTTATCCCCTCACTTTCAGTCTGCAGGTGTGAAATGAGTTTCATGTAAGCAGCATATAGATGAGTCTTGGTTTTTTTTATCCAGTCTGGTACCCTGTGTTTTTTTATTGGAACATTTAGTCCATTTACATTCAGAGTAATTATTGATAGATATGTACTTAGTGCCATTTTATTACTTGTTTTGTCATTGTTTCTGGTGATGTTCTCTGTTCCTTTCTTATTTGTGTCACTTTTGGTCTTTCCTTTCTACTCAAGGCGTCCCTTTTAATATTTCTTTCAGGACTGGTTTAGTTTTTGTTTGTCTGGGAAACTCTTTTTCTCTCCTTCTCGTCTGAATGATAGCCTTGCTGGATAGAATATTCTTGGCTGCACATTTTTCCCATTCAGCACTTTGACTATGTCATACCACTCCCTTCTGGCTGGTCGTGTTTTTGTTGAGAAATCTGCAGCTAGCCTTATGGGTTTTCCCTTGTAAGTTAAGGACTTCTTTTGTCTTTCTGCTTTTAAGATTTTTTCTTTATGACTATATTTTGCAAATTTAGTTACAATATTTTTGGTGTTGGCCTGCTTTGGTTGATTTTTTTTTTTTCCTTTGGTTGATTTTGATGGGAATTCTCTGTGCCTCCTGGATCTGGATGTTTGTTTCCTTCTCCAGATTAGGGAAGTTTTTTGCTATTATTTTTTCAAATAATTTTTCTGCTCCCTTTTCTCTCTTCTTCTTCTGGGACTCCTATAATACAAATGTTATTACTTTTGATGAAGTCACTCAGTTCCATAAGATGAAGTCTATTCTAATGTTCCATAATTCTTCTCTCTTTTGTTCAGCTTCCTTATTTTCCATTATTTTGTCTTCTATATCAATAATTCATTCGTTGTTTTCTTTCAGCCTGCTGTTCATTGCCTCAAACCTGTTTCTAATCTCACTTATTACATTTTTCACTTCTGACAGATTCTTTTTAACTCTCTTATTTCTGTGTTATGGGTCTCCCTGAAGTTTTCCATTCTTTTCTCAAGTCCAGTGAGTATCTTTATGATGCTTTAAATTCTCCATCAGGCATGTTACTTATATTTGTTTCACTCAGATCTCTGGCTATGACCTTATCTTGTTCTTTCATGTGGGATGAATTCTTCCATCTTGGCACTTTGTCTAAGTCTCCGTCTCCTCCTCCTCCCCCTCCTCCTCCTCCTCCCCCCTCCCCCTCTTCCTCCTCCTCCTCCTTCTTCTTCTTCTTTCTCCTTCTTCTTCTTCTTCTTCTTCTTCTTCTTCTTCTTCTTCTTCTTCTTCTTCTTCTTCTTCTTCTTGGCTTCTCTCACTTTAGTTGTGGAATTTGTTCTGTCAGTCTTCAGGTTCATTTCTGGGGTATTTAGGATGATTGTTATCTACTTCTGTTTGTGGGATGAGATGAGCCTAGGGTCCCCCTATCCTGCTTCCATCTTCCTCTGTACAGTGATCTTTTTAACTCTCTCAAAAACTCCTATGTGGAGTTTCATGAGATTGTGTATGCTGATCATGATAGGCTGGATAACAGCCCCCAGAGATATCCAGGTCCTAATTACTGGAACCCATGAATGTTATAGGGCCAAATGGACTTTGCAGATACGATAAGGATTAAGGATTTTGAGATTGAGAGATTATCCTGGATTCTCCTGGTGGACCCTAAATATAATCACAGTGTCCTTATAAGAAGGAAATAGATGTTTGACAGGAAAAGGAGAAGGTGATGTGACTGGAAGCAGAGAGTGGCATGATGCACTCTGAAGGTGTTGGGAGGGGCTACAATCTGAGGAAAACATAAAATTGCTAGAAGATGAAAAAAGCAAGGAATGGTTTTTCCCCTCAGGCCTCTAGAAGGAGTCAGCCCTGTCTATGCTTGACTATAGTCCAGTGAAACCAATTTCAGACTTCTGGCACCTAGAAGTGTAAAATAATACATTAGTGTCTTAAGCCGTCAAGTCTATGATAATTTGTTATAGCAGCCATAGGAAACTAATACAGATTTTGGTACATGGAATTGAGGTGCAGCTGTAAAAAATATCTAAATATGTGGAAGTGGCTTTGGAATTGGGTAATGAGTAGATAGAAGAATTTTGAGGTGCAACATAGAAAAAGCCTAGGTTGCCTTGAGTGGACTGTTGGTAGAAACACAGATGTTAGAGATGCTGCTGGTGAGGGCTCAGAAGGAAATGAGGAGCATGTTATTGGAAAATGGAGGAAAGACAATCATGGCAGAAAGCTTGGCTTAATTGTGTCCTGTCCTTATACCAAAAGCAGAACTTGTAAGTGGGGAACTTGGACATTTAGCTAAAGGGATTTCCAAACAAAGTGTTGAAGACATGACCTGGTTTCTTCTTGTTGCTTATAGTAACATGTGAGAGGGGAAAGATAAATTGAGGAAAAAATTGTTATGTAAAAGGGAAACAGGACTTGACGATTTGGGAAATTCTCAGCCTATCCAGGTAGCAAAAGTGCTAAAATTAGGAGATTCACTATTAGGAAAGTGCTAAAATTAGGAGATTCACTATTAGGAAAGTGTGCTCTGGAGAAAAGGCAAGGATGTGGCTGGACAGTGTTTTGTGCTGAAGAGATTGGGTGTGATACTCATGGCTCCCCTCAGTCATCTTAGCAGAAGTCAGAAATAGAAATAAGATTATTCCGGAAGGACCCATGGAGGAGCCTGTTGCTTAATGGAATGAGTATCTGTGGCTTGCAGGGAGACTCACAAGGTTTTTGAGGATGTTATACCAGTAGGAACATTGTCAGTTTGAACAAAGGGACACAGAGAAAACAAAAAGAAGAAAGGCTGCTTGGAGTGCCTGGGTGGCTCAGTTGGTTAAGCGTCTGCCTTTGGCTCTGGTCATGATCTCAGGGTCCTGGGATCCAGCCCCATGTTGGGCTCCCTGCTCAGTGGGGAGTCTGCTTCTCCCTCTCCCTCTGCTGCTTCCCCTGCTTGTGCTCTCTCTCTCTCAAAAAGATAAATAAAATGTTTAAAAAAAAAAAAAGAAAAGAAAAGAAAAGAAAAAAGGCTGCTGGACTCCCAAAACCCTACAGTCAGGAAACAGACTGATGAAGCTATTCAGCTCGAATACATGCTACCTTTCCTAAAAAAGAATGATTCAGGCTGAAACACAGGCCAAGAGGATGGAGCCTTCTGCTACAGAGGATTATTCCTAGGTCTTGACACCTAATAGGATTTGCCCTGTGGGATTCCAAAATTGCTTGGGACTGGTGACTCCTGTTTTCCTTCCACTTTCTCCCTTTCTGAATGGCAGTGTCTACAACTCTTACACTGTGCCTGTCCCACCATTGTATTTTGGGAGTAGAGAACTTGATTTCTAGTTTCACAAGTCTGCAGATGGAGAGGAATTTTACTCCAGAATGATGGATCACACCAAAGTCTCACCCATAGCTTGTTTAGCTGATTTAGATGATGAGGTTTGAGACTTTTGAGTTGATGATATTTTAGATGAGCATTTGGACATGGGTTGATGTTGTAATGTGCTGAGATTTTTGGATGTTGGCATGAGGTGAATGTATTTTGCATGTGGGATAGATGTGAATTTTAGGGCAGGCTGTGATGAGCTGAAAAATGGCTACCAAACATATCTAGGTCCTTATTCCTGGAACCTGTGAATGTTATTTCATATGGCAAAATGAATTTTGTAGATCCTTCAGTTAAGGATGAGAAGATTATTCTGGTTTATCAAGGTGAGACCTGATGTACTTTGAAGATGGAGGAAAGAGCCACCAGTCAAGGATACAGGCTACCACTAGTGGTTGAAAAGGACAAGAAAATGGGTTTTCCTCTTGGGTCCCTCAGATAGAATCAGCCTTGCCAACACCTTGACTTTAGCCCATTGATACCAGTTTCAAACTTCTGGATTCTAGAACTGTGAGAGAATAAATTTGTGTTGTTGTCAGCCATCAAAGTTTGTTACAGCAGCCATAGGAAGTTAATACTTCAACCTTCAGATGAATTTGGGGCTTATTTACAACTTATAATATTCGGTTGTTCCATCTAGGAATATGGTAAACCTTTCCATTTATTTAAGTCTTTTATTTCTCTCCAAGTGTAATTTTATTCAAACAGGTCTTGCAGATTTTGTGATGACATTACTATGGGTGCTATAGTGAATGGAATTATTTTAAACACTTTTTTTTTTTAAAGGGAAAAGCTGGGCGCCTGGCTGGCTCAGTTGGAGGAGCATGCAGCTCTTGATCTCGGGGTCATGGGTTCAAGCCCCATGTTATGTGTAGAGATTACTTAAATGAATAAATATTAAAAAAAGAGAAAAGCTATTTTTGAATTTATTTTGAAGGATCACAAGGGGTAAAGCAAGTGACGGCTCATCTATTGGAAATGAATTTTTGTTTCTTTCTCTAGAGTAGAAATTTTAATGGAATATGGTCTCTTTGGGATTAGGTATCACATATAATATTTATTTGTCTTCAAAATTTTAGCACCATTTTAGGAACATGGTGAATGTCCCAAAGTGCTATGCTAGTTGAGTATCATCTATCTTGAAATTCAGTGAAAACAACCTTAACAAATCTTCTACACACAGTCTTTTTTTTTTTTTTTAAGATTTTTTATTTATTTACTTGAGAGAGAGTGAGCAAACAAGAGAGAGCATGAGTGGGGGGCAAGGGCAGAGGGAGGGGGAGAAGCTGACTCTTCACTGAGCAGGGAGCCCAATGTGGGGCTCAATCACAAGACCCTGGGATCATAACCTGAGCTGAAGGCAGACTCCTAACTGACTGAGCCACCCAGGCGCCCATTCTATACACAGTCTTTATAAACTCCAGATATATAATAGTGCCTTGTAAATAGTTGAGCATATTTCTTAGTCTTTGTCTTATTATTGTGCATTTTATTGTCCTATTCCTTCAGATGCAAGGCTGGCTCTGAAAAAATATATTGCAAAGGTCTCTGCAGCGGTTACAGACACAGAAAAGGGACCAGGGAAGCTCTTTAAGGAAGACAAGGTACTGCATTATGATTATTGTTTGTTCAGAAGTCTTTTGAGATTTTTGCCTTACATCTTTAATTTCTATACTAATGCTCTAGAGGTAGGTGGTGGTCCTTACTGCTGTCTTCTCCCTCCCTCCCTTCCCACTTTCCTCCTACCCTTCTTCCCTCCCTCCTTCCTTCCTTTGCTCCTTCCTTAATAAACAACTAGGAAGAAATAGACTGATAAAAATTAAATGAAATAATATAAAGGAGTGACATAGAGATGTATGCACTAAGTATTACACTCAACAACATGAATACTTTTTAAAAAAGATTTATTTATTTATTTATTGAAAGAGAGAGAGAGCACAAGCATGCATGAGCAAGGGGGGAGGGGGAGGGGCAGAGGGACAGGAGAGAGAGTGTTAATCAGACTCTGCATCCTGAGTAGGGAGCCCGATGCAAGGCTGTATCTTGACCCTGAGACCACCATCCTGAGATCATGACCTGAGCCAAAAATCAAGAGACAGGTGCTTAACCAACTGAGTCAGCAGGCACCTGAACATGAATACATTTTTAAAATATATTGTTGAGTGAAAAAAAAAAATCAGCAAAGACTACAGAGATTTTTATAAACTTCAAAAGCAAGCAAAATAAAACTATATGGTTTAGGGATACCTACATATAGGGTAAAACTATTAAAAAAGAAAGCAAAGTTATAAGCACAGATTGTCATGATCTCTTGGAGGAGGAGAGGGGGATGAATTATGGGCGGGGCACAGAAATAGAGTTATTCTGGCAATGTTCTACTTATTCTATTGATTAGTTGGGTCTACTGATACTCATTAAGTTTTGCTTTAAAACTTACATATATATCATATTTTAGTTTCTTTGTATATACAAAGAAATATATTACATATTCAGACGAGATCTATATATTACATATTCAAACTCTACATAATGATAAAAAAAAGATACACAAATGTAAGGATAGTTAATTGTAAAGCTGACTTCCCACATTTACCATATACTAAGTTCTGCATGTGGACTTGTTTATTGCTTTGGATATACACTAAAATAAAAATATATGTTCCAGGTACCAGAACTGTGTTTTGGTTTTAAATTATCTCTCTCAGGGTGCCTGGGTGGCTCAGTCGGTTGGGTGACTAACTCTTGATTTCAGCTCTGGTTGTGATCTCAGGGTGGTGGGATGGAGCCCCACATAGGGCTCCCAACTCAGTGGGGAGTCTGCTTAAGATTCTCTCTCTCTCTCTCTCTCGGTCTCCCCCTCCCCCTGCTTGGGCACACACTGTCTCTCTCAAATAAATCTTTAAAAAAAAAATTATCTCTTGCATTTCTGTGCAGGATATTCTGTGAATTCCCTGTGACTTATAATTCTCATGAAAAAGAATTAGCTATTGCTCAAAGTGTAATACATCCCCACGTCTGAGAACATGATAAATTACACATTTCACTTGTGGTTTGTAAAACACTTTACAAAATCTCTTATGAAACCAACAAAATATAGGCAAAATTCTATTAGAATAGCTATTTCAGCTATTGGATCTGGGAAACAAAAATTTCCTGCCACAGACAGTGCCTTGTCCAACTAGTTACTATAAAAAACTTTTTAAATTTCAGTGTTTAAGTATTTGGTTATTTGAACTAGAAAATACTGTGTACATATAGTAACAATTAGAACAAAATTGAAATGCCTAAAGCAAACTTAATAGCTTTCTCTCTTCCCATTTCCAGTCTTACTATCTTACCCTATGGTTCTGATAACAATCTTTTTTTTTTTTTTTAAAGATTTTATTTATTTGACAGAGAGAGACACAGTGAGAGAGGGAACACAAGCAGGGGGAGTGGGAGAGGGAGAAGCAGGCTTCCCGTGGAGCAGGGAGCCCGATGTGGGGCTCGATCCCAGGACCCTGAGACCATGACCTGAGCCGAAGGCAGACGCTTAATGACTGAGCCACCAGGCACCCCAACAATCTTATGTTAATTTTGCCATACTTGTCCTATCACTTATATAAATATATGTACGCACACATATGGTTTTATAAGGTTTTGTTTTTCTAAAAGTGGGATTACACTATACATATTATTCTTTTTTTAAACTACATATTATTCTTTAATTTGTTTTTTTTCCTTTTAATAATATATTATGGACATCTTTCCAAATCCACTTGATTCTACATATGTCTGCATACAATACTGCTTATTTAATAATATGGACAGGCTATGCAATAAATGCATTCATTTCTCTTATTATAAACCACAGAACAAGTAAACATCTTAAAGCAGACACCCTCAGTTTGTTGTGCATGGGCAGAAATAGCTTTGCAATGCAAACAGAGACGTTTTCAGTGAGGTGGAGCTCTTCTGGAATTTCTTGCACTTCCTCTCCTCTGAACCATCTGAGAGGGAATAAAATAGCATTGTCTGTTGAGTTGCATCCGGGTCATACCAACGACTTGTTCTTCTCCAACCTTTGCAAACATTTCTCTTTATCACAGGGCCCAATGAGACTAAAGAATTAGGGAGAGGGTGTACACTGGCCCAAGACTTCATGACTCTAGCTTATGAGTTTTATTATATACAACATTCTACTAATGTTAGAGCTGCTCTGTCCAACATAGCAACCACTAGCCATGTGTAGCTGTTTTAAGTTAGAATTAATTAAAAGTAAATAAAATTAAAAATCCAGTACCTCAATCAGACTAGCCCCTTTTCTAGTTCTCTATGGCTATAAATGTCAAATGGTGACTGGTTTGGACAATGCAGATAGCACATTTCCATCATCACAGAAAGTTCTGTTGCACAGTGCTAGTTTAGAGATACTATAGAGTTTTATTTTTCAATAAACAAGTAGAAAATAAACTCTTTGTTTCTGTCTCTAGAATACCATCCTCACTGCATGCCATGTAAAAAATGAGTGGTTGGAAACCCATTTGGAAGCTTCCATTAACGAGATTTTTGAACAGAAACAACAATTGGAAGATACCGTGACTCCTATCTTCACAAAAATGGCAACACCACGTAAGTTTTGGATGAAAATGGTTTGAATGTCAGAAAAGATGAAGATGAAGTTCAGTGTTGTTATTTCTGAGATACTCTGATTTTAACAATCTTCATTAAGTAGCCATTAACCTTTTATCAGCACATATACAAGTATGATATAACTCCCTAGGTTTATTACTAGTTTCAGTATTAAGAATAAATAAAAATAATAACTGAATTATTTCTATAGAGAATGTCTAATACTAATTTTAATATTGTTACCATTACTTGTTATTTAATTTTATATAATTTACTATGCCTTTGATTTTCAACTAGGAAGGCATGTCCTCCTAGGAGCTAGAGTGGCAGAATTTGAAAAAGCACTTTCAGTATTATAACTGCATTTTGAAAAGCCTGTTGGGGGAATACTATCCTGTTCCTGGGGAAGGTGCATTCAGAATCTTGGTGGCAGGCATACCTAAGAATTTTTAAAATACCGGCTTTATTGGGATATAATTCTTATACTATAAAATTCACCATTTAAAATGTACAATTCAGTGGTTTTCAGTATATTCACAGAGTTATACAATCATCACCACCATCTAATTTCAGAACATTTTACCACTCCAAAAAGAAACACCATTGGCAATCACCTCCCATCTCCTACGAGCCTCCGGCAACCACTGATCTTTTCTGTTTCTATAGATTTTCCTGTTCTGGACATTTCACGAATGGAATCATACAATCTGTGGCATTTTGTGTCTGGATTCTTTCATTTAGCATATTGTTTTCAAGGTTCCTCCATGTTGGAATTTGTTTCAATTTTCCTTTCTTTTCTGAATAGTATTCCATTGTATGGATTCATTCATTAGTTGATGGATATTCAAGTTTCCATGCTTTTGGCTATTATAAATAACAGTGCTGTGAGCTTTCCTGTACAAATTTGTGTGACTGCTTGTTTTCATTTCTCTTGGGAGAGAATTGCCAGGCTGTGCTTAATCATTTGAGGAACTGCTGAACTGTTGCCAATAAGCAATATATATGAAGATTCCAATTTCTCCACATCATCATCAACATTTCTATTGTCTTTTTAAAAAAAATTTAGCCATCCTAGTGGGTGTAAAGTGATATCTTAATGTAGTTCTAATTTGCATTTCCTTAATTACTAATGATGTTAAACATCTTTTATGTGTTTACTGGCCATTTGTGTATTTTCTTTGGAGCAGTATCTATCTGAATCCGTTGCCCATTTTTAAACTGGTCTTTTTGTTGTTGATTTGTAAGAGTTCTTTATGTATTTTGGAGTCAAGTCCCTTATCTGATATATGCTTTGCGAATGGTCTCTCCCATTCTGTGGATTATCTTTTTGTTTTCTTAATTGTGTTCTTTGAGACAAAAAAGCTTTAAGTTTGAAGTCCAGTTTATCTATTTTTCCTTTTGTTGCTTATGCTTTCAGTGTCATATCTAGAAACATTGCCTAATCCAAGGTCACCAAGACTTAGTCTTATGTTTTTTTGTAAGAGTTTTGTAGTTTTAGCTCCTTTTCTTTTAGCTCTCTGGTCCATTTTGAGTTATTTTTTATATATGAGGTGAACTCATTCTTTTGAATGTGGATATTGAGTACCAAAGACTTTTTTGTTTGTCAGAAGGGGCTCTGTTTTTTTCTGTCAGAATATCCCTTGCTGTCTTTCCCCGGTATATGTAGAGCTTATGCAGAGCACACGCTGAGGTCCCCTTAAGGGAGACAGAGGCTTTACACTGTCCTTGTCTGTAAGCAGCCCACCACCCAGTTTGTGAGTGAGGGTGCATACCTGAAAAGATAAACTCAGGGCTGTGTATATTCAAAGAAGCCTGAGTATGAAGAGGAAGCGTCATGAAGAAAGAGAAATTGCTGAAAGGATGGGGAGCAAGGGTGGGATATGAAGGGAATTCTGTAATGAAAGCCCAGTCTGATGATGAGAGGTTCAAACATGGGAACGGAGAAGTGGCCAGGATCCATCTGGCTGATTGTAGTTGAGTCTGTGAGGAATAGGAGAAGAGAAGGTTGGAAAGTTAACTTGCGCTCACTTCATTAAAAGTACTGAATTATAAGCTTAGAAGTTTGGTCTTTATTTCCAGGGCAGTGGGTTGCCATTTAAGGCTTTGGGGTAGCAGAGAAGAGGGATTAAGTAAGGGATAATACTATGGCTTTCCTTATAAAATGGATGAAGAAGAGACTGGAGGGAGTGAGACCATCATAGTCCAGGAGTGAGATGACTAAGGCCTGAATTATTGATGGTACAGTTTGGTTCCCACCATCTCCCACTATCTACCGCTGCTGTTAGCCTGGCCCATCACCCCTTCCTGCTTCCCTTCCCATCTCTGAGGAAGATCACCTCTCCCCCCAGGTCTCCTACACCCCCTCCAAGCACCTCAGTATCTTATACCTTCATATTATAGAAGTGTTAGATCTTGGAACCTCTGAAATGATCCCCTCAGTTTACAGTGAAGAAAGTGAAGACCAAAGAAGTTAAGCAGTTTATTCAAATTATTCTATTCAATAGCAGAATTAGGAAGAATAATACCGATTATATTGGAAATGTGACCTCATACCTTTAAATATTAAAAAAAAAAAAAAGGGTAGGGGAGAATTCTTGAATTGATATACCCATACCAAGGCTTCATTAATGACTGGTTCAGGCTGGGACATACTCATTTATTTCCTGCCAATTATTTTAAAAACTGGCTTCATTTTTATTTTATATGACAAGCTAATTAAGTGTAATTTTAAAATCTGCTTCCTTTCAGGTCAAGCGAAAAGTGCCAAATCTGTAGCCTAAGCCATGGTCAGAAAAGAAGTCAATCAAGATCATACCTTCTACTGAATATATATTTTATAAAAGACCACACTTCCTTCTAGTATTTATAAAAGCAAACTTATTCAATATGCCAGTTGAAGTAAAGAAAATCGATGTGAGGTTTTATAAAAAGGTTTAAGTATGAAATTAAATCACCCTTTTTAAAATTTTACCCTATTCAGCATGCTTATTTCCAGACACTCTGGCCTTGTCTCTGCTCCAAGTGCAGGTCCGTGTGAGTCCCACATGCTCTTTCCAGAGAGCACTCGGGTACGAATCACTCACCAAGGCTCTCTGGGAGCTCTAATGTCTATATAGGGAATCTAACAGTTTTCTTTGTAACTGAGGCAGGACATTTCCATTCAACTGAGGAATTGTTAAAAAAAAAGATGTATTACCTAGGAAAAATTTGTTCTCCCTCTCTCAAAAGGAAAGCTATAGAATGCCATTCTAGAGCAAGGAAATATTAAGAATGGTTTGGATCAGGGTCCTTTTCTTGTACAGCTATTACTTTTTACGTCCAAATTAAAATTTACCTGTGAGGTGGTATTTAGTCTTTTAGTGAAACCTTCATTTCTTTATCTTTAACCTCCACCTCCTTGGTCTGTCTCTCTACACACACACACACACACACACACACACACCCATATTTAGATTTCCCATATTCTGTAGGTTTGGCAATATAGATATTTCAGCGGGACTCCATGGTATCTTTCTTTCTGTTCTGTTTTATACTTTTTAGGTTTTAAGTATCACTGCTGGTTTCATATTAGTGATTTGGAATGTCGTTTTTTCCTAGTTTATCTGAAAGCCCCCGAGACTTCCATTACTTTTGATTTTGTGGAAAATTTTTATAGAAAGAACATGTTTTAAAAAAAAAACCCACATTCGGGGCGCCTGGGTGGCTCAGTTGTTAAGCAACTGCCTTCGGCTCAGGTCATGGTCCCAGGGTCCTGGGATCGAGTCCCATATCGGGCTCTCTCCTCTGTGGGAAGCCTGCTTCTCCCTCTCCCACTCCCCCTTGCTTGTGTTCCCTCTCTCACTGTGTCTCTCTCTGTCAAATAAATAAATAAAATCTTTAAAAAAAAACCAAAAAAACAAAAAAACCCCCCACATTTATTTGTTGTTCTTAATGACTTTCTTTTTTGTCCCACCCCAAAAGCTAGTTTTTCATTATAGAGGGGAAGGAAAAGAAATAAGCAATTCAGTAATTCCTTGTCAGTTGACACTTTCTCAGCCATGGTTTTGAGATAACACTTTTAAAATTTGTGTCACAAATTTTTAAGTTTTGAGATAATTTTTATCCATGAGCGATTGAGTTTCAGTTGCCTTCAGCAAAAGAACAGGGCAGTAACTGCCACTCCCCTTTGGTAGACCCAGTGGAGTCCCACGAAGAAGGATGTCTGTCTGTATTTGCTCAGTTCTCCTGCTGTGCGCTGCGAAGTCCGTTACCTTTAAGCACCACAGCAATTTGGGACAAGGCTAGTTGCCATTTTTACTGTTTCTGCTCTAACTTTCTGTTTTCTGAGCCTTGATCTTGAATATGACATGACTTCCCAGGCATATGGTCCTGGTAATTAGGGGAGGATTCTTGAATCTCACTTCAAAGATTCCTAGATAAGACTGAGACACTTGTGGAGATGCCTAGTACAAAATAAACCTCTCTCTCCTTTATTTGTCTTTCAATCCTTATCTTCAAACTTCTTGAAGCTTTTAATGTATATGGTCATGTTGTCTTCTGGAAACTCCTTGATTGCCACATTTTTGTCATTATGGTTCCTTTACCTTCTTCTTCTTCTTCTTCTTTTTTTAAATTATTTATGAGAGAAAGAGAGAGAGAGTGCAAGCACAGGTGGGGGGAGGGGCAGAGGGAGAGGGAGAATAAGGCTCCTTGCTGAGCAAGGAGCCTGACGTGGGGCCCAATCCCCGGGCCCCAAGATCATGACCTGAGCCGTAGGCAGACACTTAACTGACTGAGCCACCCAGGTGCCCCTGGTTCCTTTACTTTTTTAACAATCTCCTTTTCTAACTCCTTCACTAGTTTCTGTGGTCTGAATGTGTTTGTATCCTTCCCGCCGCCCCCAGATTCATTTGTTAAGATCTAATGCCCAATATGATAGTGTTAGGAGGTGGAGCCTTTGGGAGGTCTCTTCTCATGAAAGAGACCTCCAAACAGTTCACTTGCCCCTTGCACCATGTGAGGTTACAGTAAAAAGACAGCCATCTAGGAGATGGGCTCTCACCAGACACTGAATCTTCTGGTGCCATGATCTTGAACTTCCCAGCCTCCAGAACTGTAAGAAATAAATGTTTGTTGTTTATGAAGTACCCAGTTGATAGTCTTTTGTTATAGTAGCCCAGACCAAGACACCAGATCCTATTCTTCATCTTGCCTCCAGCAATGGAAACTTCTCAAAAGTCAGTCCTAGCTTACAATTTTATATATCAGGTATAGCTCAATAAAGCTGAAAAAAAAAAAGCCAATTCTGACCCTTGGCCAATCAGTCTGTAATTCTCCACCCCCTGGCCTTCTCTATCCCCAGTGTTAGGAAGATCTAATCCCTCCTTCTTTGGGGCACCTACAGTGCGAATAGCCACATATATATTATGTTTAATTGTTCACATGTTTGTCTCCCCATGTGAATTGTGAGCTTTTTGAGGGTAGGGGCTTTGTCATGTTTTTCTTCATACTCTTAGCCTGTAAGTTAGTAAGTTAATAAATAACAGTAGAATAAATTCTCTTTTGGTGCTACCTTATTCATGGAGCTCACTAGTCTTCATTCATTTATAGAACTTATTCACCTTTTCTAAAAACGACTCCTGAACCCTTCTCTGCGTATCTTGTTTGTGCCAGTGCCCCATTTTAACTCCCACTCCTCCAGTAAGCCAGCTGCATGCACACACAGCGTCATGACTATATATCTAGTTTCTCCTGTAACCTTCTATTTTCTGACCTTCACCTTGAATACCACACTACTTTGTAGTCATGTGAACCTGGTGATTACCAAGGGATTCCTGGATCTCACTTCAAAGATTCCACTGATGTGAGGATCTGAGTTTTGAGAGATACAGTACTTCCTGTGATCTGTTATTGCATTGAATTACATGCCGCAGATGTTATCTGAACACCCACAGAGCTATTTCAGTTTGCATACTAGTAAATTAAATCACATTATTTGAGAAGTGGTCAAGCAAAGGCTAAATTCAATGCTGTGATAAACTCTACATAGTGGTTCCTGAGACTTCTGTATTTTGACTGGAAAAATGTGAAAAAATGGAGGAGATTGAAATGACATCACTAAGAAAACAAGTACTATCTGCTTTCACTATAACTTAAAGAAAACATTTTAACATCAGAAAAGAAGGGAAAGTATGATTTCATTGTAAGGCTCTGCCCTTTAAATTGAATAAATTAAGCTTTATTATGGACTTTTATATTTTTCTCATTTTTCCATGTATGATGGAACTTTTGTCATGAATCACCACCGGTTTATGGTCCAGCCTTTGAGAACAACTGTCTAGACTGAGCTGAAGCAGGCAGAATGCTATTTAGGTTAACATGACGCCCCAAGTTGTAAAGGGCTGACGGTACACTCTGATATTTGATCTAATATGTGGTACATTATATTCTCCAAGTTGGCCACATCTCCTATGCCACATGCTCATCTTACAATGTGATCATGACCTTCCTCGCAGAGAGAGGTGGGTCTCTGTTCTCTCCTCTTCCATCTGAGCAGGCCTGTGACTATAGTGGAAGTAATACTACATGATTTCCGTAGATCATAAAAAGTGATGCAGTCTCCAGCTAGTTCTTTTGAGATGCTCAGTCTTGGAAACCAGTCTGTATGGAGAGACCCTTGTGGACAGAAACTGAGGCCCCAACCTGAAGCCCTGTCTGAGTTGCAGCTAGCAGGCACCGCCAACCTGCTGCCATGTGAGTGAGCCATCTTGGAAGTGGATCCTCCAATCCAGCCACTGCAGCCAGTGCTATATGGAGCGAAGACAAGCCTTCTCTGTTGAGTGCTACCAAAATTGTAGATTTCAGCTAAATAAATGATTGTTGTTGTTTTAACCTACTAAGCTTTGTGTCTGTTTGTTATGCAGCAATACATAACATACAAATTTTGGACTCTGGAAGCGAGAAATGGATATAACAAATCCTAAAATATGTGGTGTTGCCTTTTTGGGCCTGGGTGACAGGCAGAAGCCCAAAGGGCCTAGAGGAGAGTATCAGTGAAAGCCTGCAGAATGTTTAAAAGCCCCTAGGAGGTGACTAGTGGGAGTTTATAGGGAAGAGAGGAAAATGTTATTAGAAACTGGAGAAAAGGGGCCCTTGTTATGTGATGGTGGTAAGTTTGATCACACTGTTGTCTAAGTAATGAACTCAGTGATCATGCTAAGGATTTTTCTAGACAGTAGTCAAGTGCCACTTGGCTTCTTCTACTGGTGTGAAAGGAGAGAGATGAGCTGAAAAGGAACAGTTCATTTTTCAAATGAAAGTTAAAAAGTATAATGCAGCCAGTACTCACTGGGTTTGAAAATAAAATTGTTTCTCATGCCTAGCCTTTCTAGGTGGCAAAAAAGTCTCAAACTAAGAAATGGATTCTGAGAAAGGATAAAATCTCAGGTGGGATTTTGAGGTCATAAGACCTCAGAGATACCTAATGTGGTGCCTCCTGGAACTTCTGAGACTTGAGATAGGCTTTCTCAGTGCTTCTAGGAAGATGACCTCTGGCTGCTGTAGGCAATCATTGTCCTAGCTAAACCAAAATGCAAAGAGAATAGCTCTCTGTCAATAATGGTATATATTAAGCTTAGGAACCATCTAATTGGTCCTATCTGAGTCCCATGTCCATCCCTGAACCAATCATTGTATAGGGGGATGAGAAACTATGACTAACCAGCCTTGTCTCAGTCAGATAATATAATCTATTATGAGAATATGGGGTTGAGGGAAACACCCTGGGCAGCCTCTCAGCCCTCAGCTCCTAAAGCTATCATAGTCTACTCAGCTGGCTCTATGCAAAGTGGTGAAATACAGATTTATTATTGCTTTTCTTTAAGCTCTATGGGAAAGATTGTGATGTAAAGAAATTCAATCATCTCTGTATTTTAGTTATGTTCTATCTCTAGCAGAACTATGTGTAATCTAGAGCCAACTATGAATTTTGTCCGAGTTTTCTCAAGGTATGAGGATTTTTCTAAAAGCCATGGAGAATCTTGGGTGCCTGGGTGGCTCAGTTAGTTAAGCGACTGCCTTCAGCTCAGGTCATGATCCTGGAGTCCTGGGATCGAGTCCCACATTGGGCTCCCGGCTCGGCGGGGAGCCTGCTTCTCCCTCTGACCCTTTCCCCTCTCATGCTGTTTCTCACTCGCTCTCTAATAAATGAATAAATAAAATCTTAAAAAAAAAAGCCATGGAGAATCTGAATTTTGAAATGTAAGTCTTCACAAGACTTACCCATCGGGTCTAGATGACCCAAGTGAGTTGAGGGGACAGCAGGGTAGGAACTAGATAGAAGGCGGAAGGACATTACTCAAAATGATATGAAGCATTTTAGAGAATTCAAGGCGACCAGTGGTATAGGTAACATAAAGATGAAAATGGGAGAAAGAGTAGTGAACTTGGTAACTAGGAGAGGTAAGTAAGGGCACGGGAAAGAGTAAGAAATGGGTCTCTCAAGAGACAGCCTGTGAATAAGATAGATTTTTTTTTTTTTAAACATGATCCTTGGGATTTATGGCTGAGTGGTTTAAAAGACCCGTACCAGACAACAACAAACTGTTGAAAGCAAGTATTTTGGACAATGGTGTATGAGTACCAGTGGTGGTTGCTGCAATCAGGGCCAGACATAGAGCTGTGACTAAAACTCTTTAGTTTCAAGTAGGAATTGGGACTTTCATTGGTCAAAGTTTCTTTGATATATAGTGATGGCAAAGATTGATGATAGACTTAGTAATCTCACTGCTGTGGTGCTATTCTTGGTGCCCTGGGGAAGAGTGTTAGAGGAGTATGACATAAGAATGGGAGAGTAGAATTTCATTGTCACAAATAACCTCCTTGGAAAGAAACCATAAATTATTAACAATGTTCATTTGTTTAAATTTGCACTGTGTTTTTAGTGATTAGATTTGAGGCAAAGAAAATCAGTTAAAACAGTTGTTGGTATAGACACAGCTTGAGCATTAAGAAATGCAAGCTTCCCTGGAACTGGATCACTTAGCTGCTTCTGGGTTGGGGGTGGGGATGTTGTATATAGCCAATCAGAATGAAAGTAAGTTGGCAAGCAACCAATGGGAATTAGGCATGGAAATGACTTTGGGTGTGATATCAGTTGGCAGTACCGTCCCTGGCAAACAGCCACAGAGCTGAACATTGTTCTTCGTGATTTTCAAGAGCCTTCATCTTGATTTCAACTCTGAACCAGCTTAGCCTTGGAAGATGGTATCTCTGGTCTTGGTAGTTTGGAGAACCTGATTTGAGAGTGATGCTGTAGTGACAGGTGGGGATAGCAGGATGTGAGGATGCCAAGGACCTGAAGGGCTATTTGAGGGACAGGTGAAGTGATTTGAAGATGTAGCATCTTGAATCTCATTTCTGGCCCATTTCTGCTTCACACCAGAATCATTATCTTGTAGACCAAACAAATGCAAAATGAAGAACCAAAGGTTAACTCTAAATATTATTGGGGATACTTCAGGAACCTCTAGGAATTCTTAGGTTAAGGTTAACTGCAAGGAAAAATAAAACAGAATGAGTCCTTCTCAGGACCACCACATAGATTTGTGCGGGCTGTGTTCTGCACAAGGGCACCAGCTGAGGGTAGGTACTGGGGCTGAAATCAAACCCATTATTTATGTGCCAAGCCATGTGCCCTGTATTCAGGAAGGGGGACTTTTTCTAATTCACTTAAAGGCACCATATGATAAAACCTCAATTTTAGTATTTTCCTTTGTTTTTAGGTTATTCACCCCCCTCTCCATCCCGACCTTATCTGGTGTGACTCAACTTTGACCTCATTTGGATTTTGGATTTGGAGGGGCCCAAGAGAGGGAAAAGGAAACATGGGATTGAAATAGTAAAGGGGAATTCCAGAATGATTTGCACCCATAGAGGAAGAGGTCCCCCTCAAAAAGTTCAGTTGATCAAATATTATGGAGAGCCTATTATGGGCCACATACTGTGTGCACAGCCTTAAGGAAAAATAATATCCAGCCCCGACCCTTGAGAAACTCACTGTCCAATGAGAAAGGCAAACACACTACTAGATCATACAATGATTAAGTGCAGAAATCAGTGCAGTCGCTCTCCCATATATATGTAGAAATGTGAGGAAGAAACACTAGCCCCGCTGTTGGTGTTCCTATAAAATGCTCTTCGAGCAAAAGGTAGAAAAGAAGGTATCCATGTGTGCCCTATGGCAAGACGAGATGTGCTCAGATCTGAGTGTGGTAAAATCTTACGTAGAAAGAACGTGGATGCACTGAGACCTGGCAAGTCTCATTTTCTTCTTTTTGCGTATTAGAACAGGTTAGTCTGTGGTGGTGAAGATAATAACTCACATACGAATTCGTCAAGTTACAACTGAGAAAGCCATGTCAAACATGAACTCTTCCTTCTGGATGCAAGGAGAAGGTAACAGACCTGACTTGCTCTGTGGAAGTTCAGCTGGCTACACCGTCAAAAGTGGACATTTCATAATGCTTGTGTGTTCCACTATTGTTTTGGGAGGTAGGTGGTTGTTTCTGAATTTCATCTTTCCTCTGCCCTCTGAGCCTTTCTCAGTGCAGAAAGCGATGGCAACATCATCAAAAGAAGTCCAGTGAGATTGTAAGATGTGAGTGAACGCCAGCAATGTAGCTTCATTTAATTATCAGTAGTGTCTACACTATGTTCCTTCCTTCAGTGGCATGTGCTGAGCACAGAAGAGGGGTAGGCGGAAGGGGAATTAGACAGTCCTTGACCTCAAGGAGTCCTCTCGCTGGGGAGATGCGTAAACAGTAATTACAATGTAGTGGGGTTAGTTGAACTGTCAAGTTGTGGTCCAGCATCTCTGGTAATGAGCAGGAAAGCCTCATGCCACCGGCCTGCCAGGCTTAACCTAACCAACATGTATCTGGGATGAGGGGAGGGTGATGGGGGCAAATAGGACCCAGACATTTGTTTCACAATTTGCACAGTTGCTGTCATCAATTTTGCCCATTTTATTATGGCTTTGGTGTGAGTTTACTTCAGGGACCATGCCATGCACTCCATCCCTAGTGGGAACTTAGGAGAGACTTCACAAGTAAGGGCCTCTTCAATGATCATTAAGAATTCAGTAGGTATGGTGAATGATATTCATGCAGATGAGACACCAGATTAAGAAACACAGGTACTTTATTCCCCAGTTCAACGCTAGTGATTAGGGAAAAGTTTCTAGTCCTCTTTAAAACTTTTTTCTTTAAAATCCTTTCTGGAATTGGGAAGACTATAAAGAAACAATGAAGCAAACACTCATAAAAACTTCTTCAATTTTACTTACCAGAGTGAGTAAAATCACCTTCTCTGGGGTGAGCCTTTAAAACACACACTAATGGCCCTGGTCCCCTGTGGTACTAGGAGGTGCTGGTGACCATGAATTTCACCAGCTCTAGATCCTTGATGATTACGTGGAGATAAGTACTCCAGCAGTAAAGGGCATTGCAGAAATAGTTCGAGAAACGTGACTTTAGCCCCACACAAAAGAAGTATTCAACAAATATCTACTGATTTAGCTAGAAGACAGGAAATGCAGAATCTGGAATGGCAGTGAATCTTGCCCTAGGCATAAAGTAATTGGATTATAGTCCATCTATTGCTTCTGGAGGGAATGAACTGAATAATGTTGGACAGAGAAGAGTGGCAAGGCAAGAAAATGCATGTAGGCAGAGAGTAACCCATGTCTTCTGTGACTTGTCTGGTGAGGACAGTTTTCCCTATAGTTAGAGCTCAGTTGAAAGTATTTCTGGCTTTTAGGAAAACTATAGAATACATATTGCTCTAGTTATTACCAATAAAAGGTGTGCTATGTAGATACGAAGTTTGGCTTTTCATAATTCCTCATCCTCAGATCCATAGGGAGGACACTTGTACAGTGATCCTCATGTGCCCATCGGTGGGCAAATGGGAAATTGTTGGAACTTCAGTATTTTCCAGATTCACCTGTGAGAGAGGCTTCATTATGTGTGTCTGAAGAGACAGCATTTGTAATAGCTGTCAATTGTTTATTCATAATGATGTGACACTCAGGAAGTTTCAAATTAAATAGAGAAAGGGGATAGTAAATGTTTCGAAACTATACATTATGTCTAAATAACACATGGATTTCTTCAGGATTTTTGAGGACCTGTTTAAAGAATTCTGAAGTCACTGTCTTGATAATTCTTTCTGTGGTAGGATTTGTGATAGGACAACTGGCTCACAATTCTGTGGAGGTAATGTATGTATAATAAATTAGTAAATTAAAGGACAAAGACCCAAAATCAAGGTCCACTCTCACCCCTACCCCTGAATGTATGGAATTAAAAAAAAAAGTGAGGGGCGCCTGGGTGGCTCAGTCGTTAAGCGTCTGCCTTCGGCTCAGGTCATGGTCCCAGGGTCCTGGGATCGAGCCCCGCATCGGGCTCCCTGCTCTGTGGGAAGCCTGCTTCTCCCTCTCCCACTCCCTCTGCTTGTGTTCCCTCTCTCTCTGTCTCTCTCTGTCAAATAAATAAATAAAATCTTAAAAAAAAAAAAAAAAGAACATTAAAAAAAAAAAAGTGAACAGCTGGGGTGCCTGGGTGGCTCGGTTGGTTAAGCATCTGTGATGCTTAACTCTTGATCTCGGGGTTGTGAGTTCAGGCCCCGTGTTGGGCTCCACGCCCAGCTTAAATAAAAAATTAAAAATTAAAAAAAATGTGAACAGCTACTGAAAAAAATTCCTCTGGTATTATAAATTTTGAAAATGAAAAACCATACAATAAAAGAGATATAAATTAGAGGCGCTTAAGATAAAACACTAGTAT
This sequence comes from Mirounga angustirostris, assembly GCF_029215605.1. NCBI lineage: Eukaryota > Metazoa > Chordata > Mammalia > Carnivora > Phocidae > Mirounga > Mirounga angustirostris. The sequence goes on from NW_026991714.1 coordinate 53,038,336, forward strand.
GGAAGTAAGGAAAATTGGATTGCATTCTTGGGTTCCTCATCGTCTGCCTTGGGAGCCTCACTCTTGTTTCTTTCCCCTGTCCATATACGGGCTTCATCCGTGCTATTGTCTGCAACAAAGGCAGCTGTTACTGTCATAATGAAACATGGTTACTCTTTCCTAACTGCTAGATTCAATGCAAAATGTGTCATATAATATATAATACAGATACAAGAAAAATTTTATTAATTTATTAACTCTTGATTTCAAATGCATAACAGTGTGATCAATAATGATTTGTCTCCACTCATTCTTTTTATTTTTTAAAAATGGAGATGATGCTTGTATCTATCTAGGATTTTAAAAGCCTCTTGTTACTCTTCCGAAACACCCGAGTTACTACTAACGTCATTTGAGTGTTTACTATGTGCCAGGCTCGCTTTAAAGTGTTTTGTGTTTATTAGTTTATTAGCTTATTATTAATTCTTTTTCTCCAGTGAAATATGGAGCTGTTTAATTTTAAAAATGTGTTTTATTTGAGTATAGTTGACATACCATGTTACATTAGTTTCAGGTGTACAACATAGTGATTCAACTTCTCTATATTTTATGCTATGCTCAACTTATTAATTCTTGAGTTAATTCACTCACCTTCACAGAAACCCAGTGGAAGGAGGTATTCTATCCCATTTTACAGGTGAGGAAACTGAGGCACAGGGAGGTTAAGTAACAAAGAATAAAATATTAGTTGAGCCAAAAACTTTAGTGTACAACCTTCATGATTTATGTCTTATATACACAATATGTGCTATTAGCTGTGTTATTTTTCTCTACTTGATTCACTGAAGGACTTTATTATTTTCTTTAAAGATTTATTTACTTATTTGAGAGAGAGCGAGCGAGCGCTGGGGAAGTGCAGGAGGTGGGGGGGGGGGGGCAGAAGGGAGAGAATCTCAAGCAGACTTCCAGCTGAGCAGGGAGCCCAAACCGGAGCTCAATTCCACAACCCATGAGATCCCGACCTGAGCCAAAACCGAGTCAGACGCTCAACTGACAGCCACCCAGGTGTCCCAACTCACTGAAGGACTGAAATGAAAAATCCTAAGCAAATGTTTGTGAAATCACAAGTACTTGTGCAAGTTTCTCTTTTTCTGTCTTAATGCAAATTAGAATAAATATCTAACAGTCAAATAAAAAAAACACTTATCTGTGAACACCTGAACTCCTGTCCGAGATTACCAGTGGCAGGGGTATCACTTGTGAAAACACTGATTACAGTCTTACCACAAACGATGTTTGTGTAGCCCAAGCTCACAAAATTCTCGGGTGAATAGAGGACTGTACATATAACTCATCTGGACAGTCAGATCAAGAAATCTACAAAACCCTGAGGACTGGCCTCATAGATAATTGCTCATTAGTTGCAGATTGGAATATACTAAAACTTACATTGATTGATATAACACCAATTTCTAATACCTCAAATTACCTAATACTAATTTCCAATACCTCAGAATGGCAGCCAACTAATTTCTTTTTTTGTCCTTGTTAGTTTAGGTGTACCAAATTGTCTATCCTCTTCTGAGAACACCAAGTTTTTCACTTTATTGTTATTTTTCACCTATAATTATATTTATGGCTGCTTTGGATGTGGACTTTTGTATCCTCAAGAATGTGTTCTGGCAGGTGAGAACAATTTTTAAAAAAATTATGATCACTCTTGCTTATTTATGTTAGCAGACAATATGTATGTCTATAAAGAAGATTAATCATTCATAAATCTCACAGTTTAGTTGTTCTATCCTCCTTATTCTGTGGAACCACTATTAAAAGGGAGTTGAGGGGGAGAGAGAAGGAATAAATATTTGCTGAGTGACCACCGTGAGTAGGCACTGAGTAAATATCTCCATTTTATATATAAACAAATTGCAGCTCAGCGGTCACAAACAAGGCTGATAAATGGCAGAACCTGGATTCTAATCCCACATCTGACTTCATCTCAACTGTCTCTGAAGGTTTGCCCATTTTCACTACTAGGATTGTTTTATTTGTGGCTTCTCTCTTTTTTTCTTAATCATGCTTGCCAGATGATTTTATTTTCCCTTTCAAAGAACATTTTATTTTCTTTAGTTTTATTCTGTATTTTTTCTAACATCTTGACTTAGATATTAGTTGGTTGATTTTTAGCTTTCTTATTTTTTGTATTTTGTACATTTAAGGTTTTAAATTTTTCTGTAACTACTCTTTTAGCTTCACCCATGTTTTGATTTTTAGTGTTTTTTGGTTTTGTTTTTATTTTTTTAGAGAGAGAGCGGGAGTGCATGCGTGCCTGCCTGCCTACACACATGGTGCAGGGGAGGGGCAGAGAGAGAGTCTTAAGCAGGCTCCACACCCAGTGCAGAGCTGCAAGGGGCTTGATCTCTCAACCCTGAGATCATGACCTGAGCCGAAATCAAGAGTCGATGCTTAACCAACTGAGCCATCCAGGCACCCAATGATTTTTAGTGTTTTCATTACATCCCAAACCTACGTAAAATTTTTACTATACTTTTTCCTTTGACCCATTGATTATTTTTTCCCCATGTGTGGAAGAATTTTGTTTGTTTTATTTATTATTGAAGTACAGTTGACATACAATATTATATTAATTTCAGGTGTATATCCTAGTGATTGATAATCATATACATATGAAATGCTCACTATGATGAGTGTAGTCACCATTTGTCATCATACAAAGTTATTACAATATTAATGACCATATTCCCTATGTTGTACTTTTATCCCTGTGACTTATTTTATAACTGAAAGTTTGTACCTCTTAGACCTCTTCTACTATTTTGCCCATCCCCCCACCCCTTTCCCCTCTGTCGACCATCAGTGTGTTCTCTGTATTTATGAGTCTATTTCTGGTTTTTGTTTATTTATTTATTTATTTTTTAGATTCCACCATAAATGGAATCATATGGTATTTGTCTTTTTCTTACTGACTTATTTCACTTAGCACAATACCCTCTAGGTTCATTCATGTTGTTTTAAATGGCAAAACTTCATTTTTTATGGCTGAGTAATATTCCTATACACACACACACACACACACATATATACATATACCACACAGAGGTTTTAGTAAACAGCTTTGTATATATATATGCCACATCTTTATCCACTCATCTATTGATGGACACTTAGGTTGCTTTCATATCTTGGCTATTGTAAATAATGCTGCAATAAACAGGGATGCATATATCTTTTTGAATTAGTGTTTTGTTTTCTTTGGATAAATACCTAGAAGTGAGATTACTGGATCTTATGATACTTCTAGTTTTAGTTTTTTGAGGAAACTCCATATTGTTCTCCACAGTGGCTGCAACAATTTAAATTCTTACCAACAGCACATGAGGATCCTTCTTCTTTATATCCGTTTCAACACTTGTCATTTCTTGCCTTTTTGATACTATCATTCTGACTGGCGTGAGGTGACATCTCACTGTGGTTTTGATTTGCATTTCCCTGATGATTTGTTATGTTGAGCATCTTTTCATGTGTCTGTCGGTCATCTGCATGTCTTTGGAAAAATGTCTATTAGGTCCTTTGCCCATTTTTAATTGGATTATTTGCTTTTTAACCTATTAATTACTTAGAGGTTATTTTAAAATTTCCAAATATGTTTTATTATTTCTTTTATCAGATTGTGACCAGAGAATGTGTTTTGTATATCAACTCTTGTGATTTGTGGAGATTTGCTTTGTGGCCTTGTACTTCAGTTCCCCAGAATGTTCTGTGTTTGCTTTATAAGAGTATATATTTTCTAATTTTTGAGTTCAGGGGTCTAAATTCGTTCAGTAACTTATTTTGTTTATTATGAAGTTTGGTCTTCCATATCTTTGCCAGTATTGTTTTTCAACTTAATACAAAAAAACTTCCATTATAACTATGGATTTATCAGTTTTTCTTTGTGATTCTGCCAGTTTTTACTTTACATAGATAGAAACTCTGTTTTTAAGTGCCTACAAGTATTGTTATTTTCCTAGTTATTTTTTTCTCATTATCTAGTTACCCTTTTATCTCAAATAATGCATTTTGCCTTCAGTCAATTTCGTCTGGTATTACTATAGGCATACCAGCTTTGTTTTGCTTAGTATTTGCCTGCTACAAGTTTTCCATCCTTCCACTTTCAAGATTTTTGGGTCCTTATGTTTAGATGTCTTTTTTATAATATATAGCTAGATTTTATTATTTTATCCAGGTTGAGCATCTCTGCTGCTTTAAAAACTAGTTTAATATTTGTTGTGGTTAAAAATAGACTCAGAAAAAAAAAATAGACTCAGAAGGGCAAAGGATTTGAACAGATTTGAGGCACCAAGGAAGATATGTGGAAGAAAATAGTGTTTAGAAATATGCTCAACACCATAAGTCACTGGAGAAATAGAAATTGAAACTATGGTGACATGTACCACTACATATCTACTGGAATGGTAATAGCAGCAACAATAACAAGCCTGATAATACCGAGTGCTGGTGAGAATGCAGTGAGAATGCAAAATGGTACAGCCACTTTGGAAAACAGTTTAGGAGTTTCTTATAAAGTGAAACATACACCTGCCATATGACCCAGCAATTCCACTCCTATGTATTTACTGAAGTGAAATGAAAGCTTGTTTACACTAAAACCTCTGTGTGAATCATTTTTATAGCCGCCTCATTCATAATCTGTAAATTCTAGAAACAACTCAAATGCTCTTCAGCTCATGAATGAATAAACAAATTGTGACACACCTTATAATGCAATATTACCCAGCAATGAAAAAGGAGCATTAAGGGCCACAACATAGAAGAATTTCAGGTGCCTTATGCTAAGAGAAGGAAACCAGACTCAAAAGGCTACCTATGTATAATTCTATTCATAGACCTTCCTTCTAGCAAAGGCAAACCAGTAGGCTTGGAGGAAAGATCATTTGTTGCCAGGGACTGGGGAGAGGGAAAGGAATTAACTACAAATGGTCGACATTTATTTGTTTATTTTTTGAGACAGAGGGAGACAAAGAAGTGGGGGGTAGGGGCAGAGGGAGAAGGAGAGAGGGTCTTTTTTTTCTTTTAAGATTTTTTAAATTATTTATTTATTTGACAGAGAGAGAGAAAGAGAGAGCGAGCAAGGGGAGCAGGAGAGGGAGAAGCAGGCTCCCTGCTGAGCAGGGAGCCCTATGCAGGGCTCGATCCCAGGACCCCGGGATCATGACCTGAGCCGAAGGCAGCCGTTTAAACGACTGAGCCACCCAGGCGCCCCCGAAGAGAGGATCTTAAGCCAACTCCACACTGAGCATGGAACCCAATGCGGGGCTCCATCTCATGACTTTGAGGTCACAACCTAAGCCGAAACCAAGACTGAGATACTTTAATGGACTGTGCCACCCAGGCACCCCAAGGACATTTTTTGAGGTGATCTGTTTTGTTTCTTAATTGTGGTCATGGTTACATGACTGTATGCATCTGCCAAAACTCATATAACTCTCTATCAAAAGAATGAATTTCACTGTATATAAATTAAAAATAAGTTTTAAAAAATCAAAAGAAATAGGGGCACCTGGGTGGCACAGTCTACAGTCTTAAGTTGGTTAAGTGTCTGCCTTCGGCTCAGGTCATGATCCCAGGGTCCTGGGATTGAGTCCTGCATTGGGTTCCCTGCTCGGTGGAGAGCCTGCTTCTCCCTCTCTCTCTGCAGCTCCCCCAGCTTGTGCTGTCTCTCTGTCAAATAAATAAATAAGATCTTTAAAAAAATTAAAAAAATAAAAAATCAAAAGAAATAGATTTGGATTTGTTTCTCAATATAATTTTACACTTTGCCCTTACCATGCATTTCCTTTGCTTCTTATTCTTTCTTCCCTTCTCAATCAAGTCGATTTTTCAGTTGTCTTTGTCCTTTAATTCCTTCTTCTTGTTTAAAAGTTTTATATTCTATTTCTATTTTTGAGGCAGACACTGCTGATTGCCTATCTGATATGCATTCTCTCTTTCTTTCTCATTAACATAAACTTACTAGATTTCGCTTGGTATGGTAGTGGGCCCAGTGTGAATTATTCTATTTCCCAGCAAGTGGTAGCTGTGTAGCCTCAGAAGAGAGTGTGGCTAATGAAATGTATACAGACATCTGTTGAATAAGGCTTCTAGAAAGCCCTTAATAAGAGGGCCAAATCAGCCAGCATGTCCTCTTTGCCCTTTGTTTTACTTCTCTTTCTGCCTGCGCCCTGCAGATCAACACTGAAGAAACCAGGCAATGTTTCACAAAGAAGCAGGAAGAATTTGCATTCCATTTTAAGAACATTTTGATGTTGGGACCTATTAAGCTGGACTAGCAATAAGAAATATTAGTGAATTGTTCTTGTAACAATGAGATAGAATCTCTTTTGTTTGGGAGGGATGGTTTCTTTGAGGCAGGTAACCTAGAATACCTTTTGAAATTATTTTTTCAGAGTAATCGTATAAAGTAACTAAGATCTGATTCTTCCGTAAGTAAATGCAATCATGCCATCCTTAAATGTTAAATTAATACTGTGTTATGAATTGGTTTCACAGGTCTTGTTAACAGCATTAATTAGCTTTGTTGTGGCATTCATCATAATTGGATATGTGGTTCTGAAATTCAATAGAGATTTGTGGGATTTGCAGTCTTCCCTACTCTTTAGCATGACCCTTGGCATGACAGATCCTGTTCATTCTGTGAATTCACTGAAAACTATTGGTATGTCAGATTTATTTCTCTCTCTCACCTTGAATATATAGAGATAAATTATTTTCTTTTGATCTTGGTGAGGTTTTTTTTTTTTTTTTTGCATGATTTGTGCATCCAGCAGAGTAGATATTTATGCTATTTTTCTTGGAGATGGGGCATTGATGGACTTGAAAGATGCAATGCAAATAAGGCAACCCAAGACCTGGGATAAATAGCACCAATTATAATCTCAAATAATTTTTTCAAGAATAAAAGTAACCATTCTAGAAGGTCATAAAAATTAGCATTCTTTTTCCATTCCACTGAATTCTAAGCCTCAAGGTAGAAACTCTGCCCTACCCCAGTGAAACTTTTCCAAGGCCTTGCTACCTCTTGTTAGAACTGCCTCCCTTTTGATGTGCACTCCACTATTACTATTTAACATAGTACTGGAAGTCTTAGCCTTAGCAATCAGACAACAAAAAGAAATAAAAGGCATTTGAATGGGCAAGGAAGAAATCAAAAGTTCACTCTTTCCAGATGACGTAATACTCTATGTAGAAAACCCAAAATACTCCACCAAAAAATTGCTAGAACTAATACATGCATTTAGCAAAGTTGCAGGATGTAAAATCAATGTGCAGAAATCTGTTGTATTTTTATACACCAATAATGAAGCAGCAGAAAAAGAAATCAAGGCATTGATCCCATTTGCGATTGTACCAAAACAATAAGATACCTAAGAATAAACCTAAACAAAGAGGTAAAAGATCTGTACTCTGAAAACTATAGAACACTTATGAAAGTAATTGAAGAGGACATAAAGAAATGGAAAAACATTCCATGCTCATGGACTGGAAGAAGAAATATTGTTAAAATGTCTATACTTCCCAAGACAATCTACACATTTAATGCAATCCGATCAAAATAACACCAGCATTTTTTGCAGAGTTAGAGCAAACAGTCTAAAATTTGTATGGAACCACGAGAGACCCAGAATAGCATCCTGAAAAAGACATACAAAACTGGAGGCATTACAATTCCAGATTTCAAGCTCTATCACAAAGCTGTAGTCATCAAGACAGTATGGTACTGGCACAAAAACAGACACATAGATCAATGGAACAGAATAGAGAACCCAGAAATGGACCCACAACTATATGGTGAACTAATCCTCAATAAAGTAGGAAAGGATATACAATGGATAAAAGACAGTCTCTTCAACAAATGGTGTTGGGAAAACTGGACAGCTATATGCAAAAGAATGAAATTGGACCACTCTCTTATACCCTACACAAAAATAACTTCAAAATGGATGAAAAGACCTAAAAGACAGGAAACCATCAAGATCCTAGAGGAGAACACAGGCAGAAACCTCTTTGACTTTGGCTGAAACAACTTCTAACTAGACAAATCACCAGAGGCAAGGGAAACAAAAGCAAAAATGAACATTGGGACTTCATCAAGATAAAAAGTTTCTGCACAGTGAAGGAAACAATCAACAAAACTAAAAGGCAACCTATGGAATGGGGGAAGATATTTGCAAATGATCTATCTGGTAAGGGTTAGTATCCAAAGTCTATAAAGAACCTAACACCCAAAAGACAAAAAATCCAGTCAAGAAATAGAAGACATGAACAGACATTTTTCCGAAGAAGACATCCAGATGGCTAATAGGCACATGAAAAGATGCTCCATATCAGTCATCATCAGGGAAATACAAATCAAAGCCACAATGAGATACCACTTCACACCTGTCAGAATGGCTAAAATTAACAACACAAGAAACAACAGGTGTTGACAAGGATGTGGAGAAAGGGGAACCCTCTTACACTGTTGGTGGGAATGCAAACTGGTGCAGCCACTCTGGAAAACAGTATGGAGGTTCCTCAAAAGGCTGAAAATAGAAATACCCTAGATGCAGCAATTGTACTACTAGGTATTTATCCAAAGGATATAAAAATGCTGGTTTGAAAGGGTACACACACCCTGATGTTAATAGCAGCACTATCAACAATAGCCAAACTATGGAGAGAGCCCAAATGTCCACTGACTGATGAATGGATAAAGAAAATGTAGTATATATACACAATGGAATATTACTCAGCCATCAAAAAGAATGAAATCTTGCCATTTGCAACAACGTGATGGAGCTAGAGTGTATTATGCTAAGTGAAATAAGTCAGTCAGAGAAAGACAAATATAGTATGATCTCACTCATGTGGAATTTAAGAAAGAAAACATGAATTGGGGGGGGGAAGGATAGAGGGAAATAAACCATAAGAGACACTTAACAATATAGAACAAACTGAGGGGTGCTGGAGGGAGTTGGGTGGGGGGAATGGGCTAGATGGGTGAAGGTATTAAGGAGGGTACTTGTGATGAGCACTGAGTGTTGTAGGTAAGTGATGAATCACTGAATTCTACTTCTGAAACCAATATTGCACTGCATGTTAGTAAGTAAAATTTAAATTAAAAAAAGATAAAAAAACACACAAAAATTTTAAAAATATATACACTAGAAGAAGAAGAAGAAGAAGAAGAAGAAGAAGAAGAAGAAGAAGAAGAAGAAGAAGAAGAAGAAGAAGAGGAGGAGGAGGAGGAGGAGGAGGAGGAAGAAAGAAGAAGAAGAAGAAGGAGAAGGAGAAGGGAAGGAAGGGGACAGGGAGGGAGAAGGGAAGGGGGAGAGGGAAGAAGAAGAAGAAGAACTGCCTCCCTTTTGGTCTAGCTAACCTTAAGCAGGTAGTGGAAGGGGGTGTAGTTTATTTAAAAGAAATGGGTCAGAACATAGTTGGGCAAACATGTTCAATAATAGCTTATTCCCAAGAGGGTTTCGGGTCTTGCAGTACTTCCCCTCTTATTTGGTAAAAGATGATTTCACTCTGAAATATCCCCCTGTTGTCATGTTTTATTAACACAGCAGTAAAAACATGAAATGATTAGATGCTATGGTTTCTGTTTTCGACTCGGAAATATTTTTCTAACCAATTTTAATGTATTTATATTTAGTGGAATATATTGCCTTATGATTGGAATGGGAAACCTCCAACCTTGCCTGCAAGTGGGATTCCCAATTTTACACCCATTTATTTATTTATTTATTTAAGATTTTATTTATTTATTTGACAGAGAGAGACACAGAGAGAGAGGGAACATAAGCAGGGGGAGTGGGAGAGGGAGAAGCAGGCTTCCGGATGAGCAGGGAACCCAACGCCAGGGCTTGATCCCAGGACCCTGGGACCATGACCTGATCCGAAGGCAGATGCTTAACACCTGAGCCACCCAGGCACCCCTTTAGACCCATTTATACTTGCATTTGGGAAAATGTAAGTTTTAAGACACTTTTGGTAGTGATATCCTAAATTGTCATCTTTCTCAAAGAGTCTGATCCTGTCCTCTTTTATTTCTCTCTCTCTTTTTTAAGTACAAATTATTTTTCCTATTTTTCCTTCATCTGCCTTTCTCATTTAGCCATTTGTATTTGCCAGTTGTTTTATGCACCTCATTTTTTTCCCTGCTCCTTTTCCTGAAATCTCTTGACTGTAAGTGGCTATAAACATTATTTATTGCAGTTTCTATATTAAATTTTTTTTCAAAAAGGAAGTATAATAAAAAGTTTTCTATTTCTTTAAAAGAAAACTAGTGAAGCTATTTAGCTCTTAGTTGATATTTTCTTTATGTCAATAATGCTCAAGGTGGTATGTGGATTCTGGATCCAATAACATTTTTTCCTAATAAATTTGACTCATTTTTAGCGGGGATATCACTCTTATTTATGGTATTCACAGAGTCACCATTTTGGCTGTATGTGTGAATAAGATAAATGGTCCTTTCTTCAAAACAGTTTATTTCTAACTGTCATAATACATTAATTTTTAAAGGAAAGATTTTTTTTGCCACATGCCTAAAATTATCATAATATACAAAACTACAGTTCCTATAATGTGAATAGTGCTTCTTTTGATGTGGTGCCCTTGTGCACTGTAAACCCTGCGGTCTCAATGGCCTGACCCACTGAAAAAAGTGGTGGGTGTTCACACACAAGTGAAAAGGAAATTGTCTATTTATTACCTGTTTGAAAAGAATGCACTGGGCTCAAACAATTTTTACTTTAAAACAAATCTGGAATAGGGTCCTTATAAAGGAATAAAATACAAAGTTTTAGTATGATCTCAATTGAGGAAAAAGTTTATAAGCTTAGAAAAAGACCTCAACATTAAGGTTGTATCTGAGTCGTGAAATTGTACGTGGTTTTTGTTTTATTCTTTCTTTTTCCAAATTTTACAATGAATTAGAGAATATAAGTTAGTTCTACATTAAGCCAATAAAGAATAGGGAAGTAATTCTTGTGGTATTTTGCCATTAAACACAACTATAAGTCAAAGTCAAAGCTTCATACTGGGGCACCTGGGTGGCTCTGTCAGTTAAGCATCTGCCTTCAGCTCAGGTCATGATCCCAGGGTCCTGGGATCCAGCCCTGCATCAGGGCTGAGCAGGGAGCCTTCTTCTTCCTCTTCCTCTCCCTCTTCCTGCTCATGCTCTCTCTCGCTCTTTCTCTCTCTAAAATAAACAAAATCTTTAAAAAAAAAAAAAGCTTCATACTTCAGACCTCGTATTTTACCTGTTCCTGGTTGACTCACTGAATTTGAGGAAAGGATGAAAGGATTTCTTGACCAACTAAATCAAATGTGCTAATAGTTTCTACACCTGTTTAACCAGTAGTTTTGTGCCTTCTGTCATGGTCAAAGCTAGCAACAGGTAGCAAGCTGAAGATTGGTTAGCAACCCTCCTGGGAGTTTCCTGGGTGTGATTTGAAACTGACCCCCATACATGGAGGGCAGGGAGAAACTAAAGCAAGAGGCAGGTCACTGCAGGTTGGTAGGTGGCAGCTTTTATAAGCAAAAGACTTACATACAAGGCTTATCTTGGGCAGCAGCAAGATGAAAGCATCCCTGCACCTGCTCACCAAATCTGGAAAGTTTATGTAGAGGCATTACCTGGGTTCAGTCACGTACACTGTGTAGGTGTTCTGAACACCACATCACTATCTTAAGGCTATGTCCTTGGGGCAGCCTCTGGGAGCAGGAAAGGCAAGTGAAACTCACATTCCAAGCACAGGGGAGTGGCTGAAGGGCCTCTAATCACATGGGTCCAGGTCACAGGCCAACTGCCAGTCATATCTTCTTGGTGATACCCAAGAAGCAGGAAAATATGACCCATAAAGTGTACAAAAATAATAAGTAGATTGAGTTATGAGGCAGATGGTAGAATTATCAGACAAAAATATTAAAGCAGTTATTGTAACTCTGTATGTTCAAAAAATTAGAGGAAAGATTAAGGCTGGGTTAGAATTTACTCCTATCAGCTTATGAGAGCACATTGTTAAATAATCAGGAATTTTGCAAGCCATTTGTTAAACCATTAGTAGCTTCAAATTGGCTATGGTGGGAGTGTTTATGTGTGGAATTTGCAAATGCTACAAATGAGGTTGTTTTGTTTTTGTTTTAATTTTGTAGAAGTGATTTATCAGCATATCACTGGACATATATGGTAGATATAAAAGAGACCTAAATCAAATTTCTAGAGATGAAAAACAATAGCTAAGGCAAAAATTCCACTGATGGAAGTAGATTAGATACTGCAAAAGAAAGTATTAGGGAACTTAAAGATGCAGCAATAGAAACTATCCAAAATGAAGCACATGGAGAGAAAGACAAAGATAAGTGAACAGAACATCAGTGAGCCACTGTGGGACAACTTCAAGTGGCTTAATATATAAGTCCCCAAAAGAGAGGAGACAGAGAGGAAGAAAGAAAAAAATATTTGAAGAAATAATGAATGAAAAATTTCTAAATTTGATGAAGATTTTACAACCACAGATTTCAAGAAGCTCAACATATCATGAGCCCAAGAAGCGGAAAACTGCACCATGGCACATAAAAATCAAGTTCCTAAAAAGCAATGATAAAGGGAATATCTTAAAGGCAGCCAGAGGGAGAAAAAGAGACACATTATATGCAGAGGAACAAAACTAATGACTTCTTTTCAGAAACAATGTAAGCCAAAAGATGGTGGAGCGACATTGTTAAAGTACTAAAAGAAAAGCTTAAAATTCTCAGTGAAACTATCTTTCAAAAGCAAAGGTTAAATAAAACTTTCTTAAACATATTGAAGTTGAAAGAACTTATCACCAGCGGACCTGCACTATAAAAAAAAAATGTTAAAGGAAGTCAGGCAGAGAGAAACGTATCAAATGGAAATTTGGATCTACACAAAGCAATGGGAAGCACTGTAATTGGTAAACATATGGGGAAATATGACTTTTTTCTTATTTTAAAATCACTTTAAAAGATGACATTTAAAGCCCTGTGGGGTTTATTTATCTGCTCCTCCATTCTTTGCGTATGGTTTCCACTCTCAGGATCACAAGTTGGCTACTAAAGTTCTGGCCATCACGTCCACATTTCAGGTAAGAAGAGGAAGAAGGGCAAGGGACAAAGAGATGCTCCTTTCAACCAAGTCACCTCTCCCTCCAAGAAATTTTCCCCAAATCCCACTTGGTAACTTCCACTTATTTTTATCTCAGTGGACACTCTTAGAAGCCCAGGCTATGAGGAAAAGTGGTCATTTAACTGGACACGTTGCCACCCTGGATAAAACCAGTATTGTTACCAAGAACAGAGGATGGATACTGGTTGAGCAAGTACCAGTCACTATCACCCTATTCATAAGTTGTATATCACAAAGCAATTAATTTGATTATATTTTCCATTACACTTACCTGTTTGTGAATGTTAAGTGCCAATAAGATTTTGTATTTAATTTTTAATAACAGCTTTATTGAAATATAATCCACATACCATAAAATTCATCCTTTTAAACTGTACAGTGGCCCCTGGATAGCTCAGTCAGTAGAGCATGTGACTCTTGATCTTGGGGTCATGAGTTCAAGCCCCATTATTGAGTGTGGAGCCTACTTAAAAAGAAAAAATTAAAAAAAATTTAAACTGTAGATTTCAGGGGTCTATATTTGCAGAGTTGTACAACCATCATCACCATCTAATTTTAGAACATTTTTAATTACCCCCAAAGAAATCTCCTACCAGCAGTCACTTCTCACACCCCCATTCCCCCAAATCCCTGGCAACCACAAGTCTATTTTCTGTCTATGGATTTGCCCATTCTGGACATTTCATACAAATCAAACCATACAATATGTTTTCTGTGTTTGGCTTCTTCCACTCTGTATAATATTTTCAAAGTTCATCCATGTTGTAACATGTAACAGTCAGTACTTCATTCTTTTCTGTGGCTGAATAATTCAATTGATTATTATGAATAATACCGCTATGAACATTCATGGACAAATTTTTGTGTGGACGTAGGTTTTCAATTCTCTTGGGCATATGTCTATAAGTAGAATTGCTGGGTCATCCTTTGTACTTCTTTCTTTTTTCCTTTTATTTTTTGAGAGAGAAAGAGTGTGTGTGCAAGCACGTGCGTGTGCCAGGGGAGGGGAGAAAGGGCAGAGGGAGAGGGAGAGAGAGAATCTTAAGTAAGCTCCACACCCAGCATGGAGCCTGATGCAGCGCTTGATCTCACAACCCTGAGATCACGACCTGAGCTGAAATCAAGATTGGACGCTCAACCAACTGAGCCATCTAGGCGACCCTGTACTTATTTCTAAAATGTGATTTTTGTGGAGTCTATTCATATTTATTCAAGCTAAATATTGTGTCCTGAGAAGTGTTCTGTCTCGTTCCAAAACTCAAGTGTGATTTGAGGCCATGAACACTTCAAAGAATGTTCTTGTCCTGTTCCTTTGTCATTGGAGAGATTAAAAAATGGTGATTGGTGTTGCCTCGCAGACCCACCCCAGTCATGGCTTTTTTCTTTTTTGTTTGACATATTCCTTCTCTTCTATTTTTGTGTTTCCTGTGCAAGAGCATCATTTTCATGTACCAAATTAAATTACATTTTTTATTTCCTTTTCCAGGCATTTCCAAAATGTATACTGATATCATAAGAGGAGAATCAATGATCATTTGTGGCTTCACATCTATTTGTTTTGGAATTTTTCGGAGCAACTTTCTCCAGAGTTCCATGTTTACGGGTAGGAGCATCTTTTTTGTCTTATTTTCTAAAATCATTATTATATGATGCATTTCAATTCACACTGAAATTAAAATATATTAAAGGGCGCCTGGCAGTTTCAGTCAGGGGCATGTGACTCTTGATCTCAGGGTCGTGAGTTTGAGCCCCATGTTGTGTGTACAGATTACTTAAATAAATAAAAAAATCTTTAAAAAAGTAAAAATAAAATAAAATACATTCAAGATGTCTTAACTTTACTGCTTTCTCTATACTTTTGGACCAATTAAAGTAGAATATCAGTTAACAAGAAAATAATTACCATCTGTGTGTTTTCTTGGACAGGAAGGGGGAAAGAATGTTAAAGAAATGGTTTCATCTCTTTCCTTCACACCCATACACACACAGGCACACAAGAGTAACTTCCTTCCTGGATCAATCTGGATCTCAGTGAGTGGATATTAAGAATTGACTTGATCCTGAATTTAAGCCTGCGGGTGAAGGCAGAATGTTTCCAGGAGTACTGGAGAGTCAGGCCCTGGGAGTGATAATAGATTAGTGTGGTTAAAGTTCACTGGGGGTATGGAGCGTGTTGCTTTGCTAGGTTTCCAGAAGTGGTTCTAGTAGAAAAGAAAGGAGGTGGGGAAATCACAGCATAAAAAGGGAAAAGGTGTCCTCCTGATCTGCTTATGTGATAGTTTTAGGAGGAGAGAGGTGCTGAAAGGAGGAAGAATGTTGGTGATAAAAGGGGATTGCAGTGCTTCTCAGTGGGGAGCTAGAGGCATTTGGGGTGGGACAGTCTGTTATTTAGGACTGCCCTTGGTATTGCCTGACACATGCTCATTACTGCCAGTGTTGCCCTCAGTTATTGGGACTACGGAAAATTTCTCTTCTCCATTTCCCAAATGCCCCTGGGCTGGGGGCAGGGGTCACAAATGGACTGCAGGTTGGTGGCGACCCTGGACATGATTTGCTTGGCCCAAACATAGTTTGTAAAAAATACGAATTTGGATGTCTTTTGGTCAGACATTCACTCTCCCGTTTGTCACAGACTTTCCACATTTATGCTCTCTGCCTGGCTTTTGAGGACGTTGGAGTCTGCTGTCCCTGGATAAGTGAATCTCAAACTGTAGACTGTAAGGGAAATAATATCCCCAGAGTCTCTGTTTTGCCAGGCTTTCATGGGGAACCCCCACTTGCTGAAGAACAAGGTCCCATTCAAAATCTCAAAAGCAAACCGAAGTGCATAGACCCAAATGCCATCAATGAAAGAAATGAAAATTATAGTTCAACTTCTTTTTTTTTTTTATTTTCTTTTTTCTAGAGTTACATGTAATCTTGGGCCTCTCCTTGGACATCCTGGGAAGCATAATATGTGGATATTCGTGTGCAAGAATCATTCAGTTTATATTGACTGACCTCTTTAGCAATACACTTACTAGTGTCATTCTTTGCATTTCAATGGTGTACATGACCTTCTACATTGGTAAGAAAGAAACAGATACAAAAAATGCTGTCCTCCAAGTCAATTTTATGTATTTTTGGTTTTCATTGATCTTGAATCCAGTTGCCTCCTCCCAACTGCTTCCTCCTTGTGGTGGCCCCTCTGTACGTCTTGTCATATTATCCTTCTGCCACTTCTAGCTCTTTCCTGGTCTTTCTTAACATCCCCTTAATTCCAAGTCCAATGTCCCTTCCCTTTGCATTTCTTCTCCATGTAATTACTCTCTTATTCTTTTCGAGCCCCACCTTTTGACCTTACATTTAGTCACTGGCCATCCCCTGGAAATCACTGGCAGCTCTGTGCTGATTCCTGTTCTGACCTTAGCAACCCATCTCTAAAATGAGATTGCTGGGAAAGATGCTCCTGAGGTCTTTCCAGCCCGGCTGTCTTTCACTCAGTGGCTACCAGACTGAGGAGACTGTAGGAATGGCAGCCATTACCAGCAGCTAGGAGGCAGGAAAAGAGAGGGAGAAATCAGGTGTACCTGGATCTGGAAGAGTGGAATAATGGCAGGAGTCAGAGTGCCTAGCACTGACAGACCTGCAGTAATCATTTGCTAGTCTAGTGAGATGGGCAATTAAAGTCTTTTACTGGCCTTAGTAAGGTGGCCAGTCCCCAAGAGCCATAGTAACTGCATAGAAATGGTCATATCCTGCTTCTGCTTTCACGCCACACAGTAGAGTGACTTCCATCTGTGAAAGACCTCAGATATCAAGAGCTTAATTGCTCCTCTTGTCCTCTCCAGTCACCTAGAAGTGCTGCTTCCTCTACAGATAAAATGCCACTCAGGAGTTGCTTACTGACCCGAATCAGTAAAATTACAGAAAAAGTTCCCTGAAGGGTCATTTCCTTCATCTTCTTTCTTTCTTTCTTTCTTTCTTTCTTTCTTTCTTTCTTTCTTTCTTTCTTTCTTTCTTTCTTTCTTTCTTTCTTTCTTTCTTCTTCCTTCCTTCCTTCCTTCCTTCCTTCCTTCCTTCCTTCCTTCCTTCCTTCCTTCTTTCTTCTTCTTTCTTTCTTTCTTTCTTTCTTTCTTTCTTTCTTTCTTTCTTTCTTTCTTTCTTTCTTTCTTTCTTTCTTTCTTTCTTCTTTCTTTCTTTCTTTCTTTCTTTCCTTTTCTCCCTGTGAACCTTTATGGATGCCTTAAATGTGTGAAGAAAAAGATTTTAAACAAAAAATTAATTATTTCCATTTCTTCCACTAGATCATGAGTTCCTTGAGGTGGAGGCTGTCTCTTCAAGTTTTTATTTATTCTCTTTTCTGTGTTCCCCCAGGCCCAGTGCTTCCCATATGCCTGAAAGTAATTTAAGACATGTTGGTCGAATAAACTGATACTAATTCTCAAAGAACTTTGGAGTTAGGCAGATTTCAATTCAGACCCCAACTTCACAATTTATTAGCTTGTTGACCTTGGAATATTACTTATCCTCTCTAAGCTTTAGTTAGTTTCCTCATCTATGAAAGTGATATAGTAACACCTAATTTATAGGGGTATTGCTAGCACTAATGAGATAATGTGTGTTATGTGACTTGCTTATGCGGATGTGTTGGAGATAGAGCTTACCACCTTGTAAGAGCTGATTGCACACATCTCTTCACAACTCTGTGCAGGTGGCATCATTTGAAATTCGCCCTATTGGGAGTATTTACTGCCATGGAAATTGGCAGACACTGCCCATCAGGGATTTTTTTTTTTTAACCTCCAGAGAGCTGGTTTTAAACATTTACTACCACTGGACTCAAGTTAGGGCAGCCCACAAATGTTGGTTCCTTTCCACTTTCTTTTTTTTTTAAAGTAAAGGTCTCTTTATTTTTTATTTATTTTTTAAAAATTTTATTTATTTATTTGCGAGAGAGAATGAGATAGAGAGAACATGAGGGGGGGGGAGGGTCAGAGGGAGAAGCAGACTCCCTGCTGAGCAGGGAGCCCGATGCGGGGCTCGATCCCAGGACTCCAGGATCATGACCTGAGCCGACGGCAGTCGCTTAACCAACTGAGCCACCCAGGCGCCCGGTTCCTTTCCACTTTCTTTCTAAAAGATGACGATGCTTCCAGTCAGTGGTTGGGAGGTCTGGCGTAGATCCTTCCTTTTAGTCTCAGAAGGAATCACTGCTGAGGGAGCCTTGATGTTGGACCTCGAGCCTCCAGAACTCTGAGGCAATAAATTCATGCTGTTTAAGATAGTTTGTGGTACTCTGTTACAGCAGAGAAACAGGTACTTCTCTCTCCTCCATTGCATTTTCCTCTGCTTCACAGATTAACAAGCCACTTTGGGCAGTCCTTTACTCTTATATTTAATAAGTTCCTAACAGCAGAAGTCAGTAACAGACATGTTATCAGGAGAAGTTCCATTGCCAGAAATTCCATTGCCAAGCATAGATAAAATTCTAATTCACACTTTCTCTAATGTTACATTTCTGTCATGTTATCTAATTTTATTTTCTTCCCTCACTAAGGAACGTGCAATCAGCTGGCTTAAGCCCAGGGAGCATCTGATTGAAGTTAGAGTGTGACCTCTTTGAGTGCATGTAGTAATTTCCCATTTTTGTCTCAATTGTGTTCAATTCATGAAACCTGGACCTCAAGAAATCACTTGTACCAGCACATTCATTCTTTTTCATGAAACAAAACAAAACAAAATGGCATAGACATTGCCTCGCAAAGGACACAATGCTTCTGGAACATTGTTGGTTGACGGGTAGTACAGTTGGAAATATTAATATATCGGCCCATGGAAGAAAATTTGATTGAGGGGACAAAAGGCCCTTGAAGAGTCAATGTATAATTCATGAGACATGGTGGGTTTTATAAGAGTGTAGGCCAGAGGTATACCAAGAGAGGTGCTTATACAAGCAAGAGGAATATTTTATTGACATTATTCAGAATTTCTGGGGAATGGAGATAACAAAGAGCAGACAACTTTTCATTAGTTTTATTGTTTTAAAACTCTCTATAAACAATGCCTCCCCTTCTTCCCCGTGCCAGCGCTGATCACTCCACTGTCTCTTCACTATCATCATTGGTCTAGGTAATAAATGTCAAACCTCCGTCATTATCCGAATATATTTTAGTTAGAAAACATCCAGTCTTGAATCCTATTGCTTTTAGAAAAAAAAAGCGCCCTTTGATTCTCTTAGGAGGACCTTCACTTTTTCTAAACCAGAGAGAGGAAGAGAGAGACAAAGATTGAGAGAGCCACTTGTCTACAGCATCAATTTTCTGTGATGTTTTTTTCCATTGAGTTAGAAAAACTGTACAAGTCTATTTTTAACTATTCAGCTTTATAAAGATGAAAATTACTTCCTTTATTACATGGTCCATGACTTTATCCCCCTTCGGAACATTTAAAATACAATTGAATATAATAGCTTTTGTAATTTTGTAAAAATGTTGTCTAATTATAAAAGTAACACATATTGATTGTAGAACTTTGGAAATATTCTGAAAAGTCAAAAAGAAAAAAAAATCACCTATATACCTGTGTTATAAATTAGACCATGGATACATTTTGGTATATGTCCTCAGCCTTTAAAAAAATACGTATAAACATACATACATATGTTAATATATGCCTTTATACCATGTAATTCTATAACATTGGGATTATACTAAATAAGATGACATCAGTTTTAAAATGAAATTATTTACTGGTTTCCTCATAGCAGATGTTGTCTCTAAGTACTGTCTATTACTGAGAAAGACTATGATGAGCTTTAAAATCCAGTAATACTAATTATAGGGAAGTGGAAATAAGATTTCAAAAGACAGTTTCCCTATCATCCCAGTTCCCAGCACTCCTGGTTTTACTCTCCTTGGTTATTTATATTAAATTCAGTTAGATAAGTAGGTAAAACTAAATCTAAAGTGGACTTAAGTGATTAGATAAACCAAAGGAATAATAAAATAAATACTGAAAAGAGTGAAAATATAAAAAAATAAAATAAATAAAATTCAAATAAACAGTATTAATTTACTAAGCAGTAAAGTGAATGTATAAAAACAATGGCATAGTAATAGTGACTATCATATCTTCGTTGATTTAAAAGTGTGCCAAGCACTTTTCATGTTATTTAATTGAATCCACACAACAACTCTGTGGAGCATTATTCTTTTATACCCATTTTACAGATGCAGGGATGCTAATAGAGGAAAGGGAGGTCACATGCCCAGAGCAACCAGCTCTGCCCTGCTCCAAAGCGCTTTAACTGTCAGTGTCTATCTATTATTTACTAGACATGCGTTTGTTGGCCTGCTTTCTGTGGCTGCTTTTTTGCTACAACAGCTGAGTTGCGTAGTTGTGACATGGACTGTGTGGCCTGCAAAGACTAAATATTTACTCTGTGATCCTTTACAGAGAAAGTGTGCCAACCCCAGATCTATAGGATTAGGCCGATCCCTTGAAGCAATTTTCCAAGAAATGTGACTCTTAAGTCTCTCACCAATTCTTCACTCAAGATAAAGTACCTCAGTGTGTAGATTTGAATTCAACTAATTTTATTCATTTTTTCCTCCCCAGTGGAATTTTTGGGAATGTCGGGAATGACTGCGTTAGTCACTGTAGGACTGAATTTAGATTCCCTAAGCTTTAAACCGAGGATTGAGTTAATAATTACTAAGTAAGTCTCCTACTGTGTACTTGGTATAGATATCATAGAAGTTTAGTGCTTAAGTGGTTCTGCCTTCTTGGACACATAAGACTCCCCTTTTATAACTTTTTTCTACCTTTTAATTCTGAATTTTATTACCAGTTATATTTGAAAGCACTTAAGGTACCAACAATTGTTGACATCGATTGATATTCTTGTTATGAATAATGTATATGTGGCTCAGAGGCTGTGATCTTTTTATACATAACTCTTGATAAAAATTTACTTTGGATTGTGAGAAATTAAAAAAAATAATTCATTCCTTTGTTTCCTTCATGACGTCCATGAATGACAGTATCCTAATATGGGAAGAGCTGGAAAAGAAAAGTAGCGGAAAGTTGCCACACCAGCAAAACTCTTAACTTGCCCTTTACATTTGGTAATGCAGGGAGCCATACAAATATCTCTACATGGAGGGAAAACCGTTTGCTTGTCTTCTCAGATAAATGAAATAGGTTCTGTGTGAGAGCTGTGCTAAATTACAGGATTGTTTCAGAATTACTTCACAAGTCCTAGCTCAGTGTAGATCAAATGAAAGCAAATGTTAAAACAAGAAGCCATAATCCTGAGTTTTCCCAGGAAGATTCATTTTTTAAACTTAGACGACTATCCATTGTTCTGAAATTATGGCCTGTCTACTTTTTTGGTGTTTAAAATATTCTTTCTTTTATGAAATCCCAGTGATAGAAGATGGTACTTTATTTTTTTTTTTTTAAGATTTTATTTATTTATTTGAGTGAGAGAGAAAGCGCACAAGAGGGGGGAGCGGGAGAGGGAGAAGCAGACTCCCTGCCGAGCAGGGAGCCCGATGCGGCACTCGATCCCGGGACTCCAGGATCATGACCTGAGCCGAAGGCAGTCGCTTAACCAACTGAGCCACCCAGCGCCCAGAAGATGGTACTTTAAAAAAAAATAATTTCACTTGGCAAAATAAAAAAACTGGCACCTATAATAACTCTTCTAATTTTGTATCTCTATGAATATGACACTTAACTGGTTTTTAGAATCCAGAAGCTTGGGAATAAATAGTTCATAGAATATATACTTTTTGTCTGAATTTGGACAGTTTCCCAAGCTCAGTCATGCTGAGCTGGTTGCATATATAATGATGTCTGTCAGCATCATTATATATTACTCGTTCTATTCATTTAATTGTTTATTCTTGAACCTATTCAACCAATCCTTTCTTAATGTCTACTGTGGCCTGGATGTTGTATCTTAGGTTTGGGGCTATGTAAATAAGTCCCCTTCTCAGAAGGCACTCACAGTTAAGTGGTGGGCATGTTTATTTAAGAAACTAGTAAATCTGAATCCCTATAGATTTATTGGGATCCTACTATATGTAAGGCATTTTTTTTTATGTCCTGTGGAGACATTTGAAAAAGTATTCTCAGTTATCCCATCATTTCTGAATTTCAGAAAACTAAGCAGGGGACCTCAAACCCTTCCTTTCTCTGAGTTCAGAATCTAATGAATCAGGAGATGGGAATCAGATAGAGAATCAGACCATCTATTTGATTGGGGTAGTGCTGTTTCAGAGAACATGGCTTCCCTCTGAAGCCAAAATGAGGTTTCCTAATGCTGCTTTCCAAATGTAGATCTTGAGACCCACCTATAAGGAGGCTGGTTTGTGGAACAGGCACACTCACCTAGTTAGCTGAAAGGGAAAGTCCCAGTGGAGGGGCCCAAGAGGAGGTGGGACTTGCAATCTGCTTGTAGAAGTCAAACCCGGCCTGGGTGCAGGTGTGTTACCACATGGAACCAGAACAGCCCTGAGCCCTAACCACTGTGTTCTGGTCTACTCAGTAAGACTCTTTGGGGGTGGAGCCAGGTGTATAGATATTTGGAAAGCAATACGGGTGATTCTAATTCACTTGTCTGCTTAACGAACCATGGTGGTATAGACAATTGGCACTGCAGGGATTTAAAGGAGGATCACTTCCAATGAGAGTGCTTAGGATGGTTTCATGAAGAACACAGGATTCAAGTTAGCCTTACGAGATTTCAGTAGATGGGAAAGCAGACAGGAGAGACTTTCAAGGTTAAGGGACTTTCAAGCAAATCATGAAGGGAGAAATCCTGCAGAGGGCAGTGAGGTGTTCCAGTCAACTGTTGAAAAGTCAAGGTTAACCAGATGATTCTGGGGTTAGCTGTGGCACACCCAACAGTTTGATATGATGCCAGCTAAGCTCAGCAAAACTGCCACACCATCAATCAGGGGAGGAGATGGAGAGACTTATTTTCCTGCCTTGCTCTTGCTATTCTCCTATGAGAGGCAGCCCATGGGCATGGTGTGATGAGAGTATTGGAGGATATGGAGCCGGGTGTATTTTAGTTCCAACAAAATTCTTTTTAAATGTTGATTGTAACAGTGCTGGAGGCAAGGACCTCTGCTAAGACAAGAATGATAGGTATGTGATACATGCTTTTCTGTGAAAAGGCAACTATTTAAAAAACCCATTGCTTAAAATGTGATTTATTTTCCATTCATCCTAGGTTCCTAATAATGTTTTCAACTGTATACCAACAATTAATATATACTTTCTTTGGCATTGTAATTGGATGTGGAGAAACCAAGTATTTAGGATTTCATACTGTGGTTTTCATGTTCATCTTATTTGCAACAGTGAATTTTGTAAGGTAGGAATTATATCTTAAAGTTTGCTTACTGGACTTAGGTTCTTAAGCCCAGAATTAGAATTGGGAGGCAGTGGGTTATAGCAAGAAGAGCTCTGGACGTGGAGTCAAAAAACCTGACAATAGCTTACTGTGTGATTGGGGAAGTCTGTTTACTCTTCAAAGTTTCATCTAGAAAAGGAGAAGGGGCAAGAACAGCAGCATCAGCATCATGACCCATGAGCTTGGTAGAAATGTACATTCATGGGCCCACCCAGGAAACTTTTTCAACATGTTTGTTAAAGTTTGAGCAACACTGGAGCAGATTAATGGCTCTTAACGTTTTTGTTGACTTTCATCCTCCTTTATTATCATCATAGCTATGATAAAGCCATTTATTAAGCACCTACCATGTACATTATGCCATTAATACTAATACAACCCTATGAAGTAGGTGTTAACTGCATCATTTCACAGATGAAGCCCAGGAAGGTTAAAAACTTGCCTAGAGTTACCCAACTTGAAGGGCAGAATTGGGGTTTATTTATTATTTTTTAAAAGATTTTATTTATTTGTTTGAGAGAGAGAGAGGGAGAACACGAGCAGGGGGAGGGACAGAGGGAGAGGGAGAAGCAGGCTCCTCACTGAGCCAGGAGCCCGATGCGGGGCTTGATCCTAGGACCCTGTGATCATGACCTGAGCCAAAGGCAGATGCTTAACCAGCTGAGCCACCCAGGCGTCCCCAGAATTGGGGTTTAAATCTGACCCCATGAACATGTGTTCTCTCGAACTCCATTGCCCACTCGTAGAAGTTGTGTCTTTTGATAAGAATTCATTACAGTGTCGCTTCCACTGAGGACACACCTGGCCAAGGGAGCTTCCTTTACAAGATGTTCTCAGGGGACATTGCTTCTGCTGACTCTGGAGGCACGGCACGCCACTCAGATCATCACTCTCACACACCAGGATGTGTGTGCAATATACGTTTCTTTCTACCATGGAAGCTCATGTGCAAGTTGAGATTGGTCACAGAATATGAAGAAAGAGAAATGGCTTTTTGTACATTGTTTGACTCAGCTACACATCTGGTGTCTCATTTCATCTTCATAACAACACTAGGAGATGAGAATTTCACGGATGAAGAAACTGGCCAACAAAGGCAAAGTACCTTGCCCAAAGTCAAATGGCTAGGGAGTGCCAGAGACCTTATGTGAACTGTTGGTGTCACCTCCTTAGAGGAGAGGCTTCAATGGAAGGAGTCATCCTCAGGGGCCCTCAAAGTATGGGTGGCCTTTTCATAAGAGACTTGTTGAGAAAAACATTTTAGAGGATGAAGCCAAACTAAGGCCTGGTCATAAAAATTATTGCTAACATGAATTGAGTGCTGACCACATTCAAAACATCATTCTAAGTCCTGTGAATGTTGCCTCATTTAATCGAATCTTCACAATAATCCTTTGAGGCAAGTACACTTACTATCTCCACTTTACAGGTGAAGAAATTGAGGCTTAGAGAGGTTAAAGAACTTGCTTAAGTTTACATGGTTAGGAAAAGCAGCCTCAATTTGAACCCAGGTATACTGACTCCAGAGCCTTTTTTTCTACAACAGCCTTTCTGTTGTTGATATCAATAAATGATATGAGTTGTTCTATTTTGGCAGGACTCAATGGTATTTCAGAGAAAAATCATTTAGTAAGGGTGAAAAGGTTGGTAAGAATTACTTTGCAAAAGACTTAAATGCAAAGCAGAGGAGTTTGCTCAAATTAATTATATACATTACAGATCGTAAATGCAGATTTCTCAGTGATAGGAATTCTCTAATTGTCTTTTGAAATTCCCAGCTGAGCAATTGATACACAATATATTTTTTGAGGCTAAGAGCATGTCAATTTTATTTCTGTTGAAATCTCATTTGAGGGACAGTACTGATATTCTTTTGGTGCAGATCTCCTAAAGATAGATTCTAAATTTTTGGTACAGGGTCTTATAGAAAAATGATCTGTAGACACTTATGGAGAGCACAGTATTAAGAGTAGAGTTGTCGAGGGCGCCTGGGTGGTTCAGTTGGTTAAGCGACTGCCTTCGGCTCAGGTCATGATCCTGGAGTCCCTGGATCGAGTCCCGCATCGGGCTCCCTGCTCCGCACGGAGCCTGCTTCTCCCTCTGACCCTCCCCCCTCTCATGTGCTCTCTCCTTCTCTCTCTCTCAAATAAATAAATAACATCTTAAAAAAAAAAAAGAGTAGAGTTGTCGAATCAATATGTTGCACACCTGAAACTATCGTTAACATTGTGGGTCAACTATTCTCAAATAAGAAAAAAGAAAGGAGGGGCACCTGGGTGACTCTATCAGTTAAGCCTCTGACTCTTGAAAGCCTGGGTCATGATCTTAGGATTGTGAGATCGAGCCTTGCGTCAGTCTCCGTGTTGGGCATGGAGCCTGCTTGAGATTTTCTTTCTCCTTCTCCTTCTGTTCCTCCCCACTCTAAAAAGAAAAGAAAAGAAAAGAAAAATGATCGCACAAATTGAGGTTACTTATGTGACATTTAGTTTGTGATTCTCACAGGAGCTCAAGAAAAATTTGGTTAAGCCAAGTTTATTAATGTGCCTACAATAATTTTACTTTTTGGCCATCATCTGCATGTCCTCTTGGCCTAATTTCTGGAATAGATGAGCTTGTCAGTGTTATTTGAAGAACTTTCTTTCAGAAATTTACTACCCAAATCCGAATAGTGCCCAATAGGTTAATGATAATTCCTTATATTTGTATAAAACTTCTAGCACTGTTTTTCAAGATTTGAGTATTATATGCAAAATTTAGACAGTAGATTTGGTTTGTTCCAGAAAGTTTGAACAACTTGTCAATAAACTGATTATTTTCTCTTTCCTGAAAAAGTTTTACATGAAATTTAGTACTCAGCCATGAATAACATTGATACCTCAGGTGTGATTAATAAAATTTTTTCTCGCCACAGGTTGCTTACTATTGTGTTAGTGAGCCCCATCCTGATGCATGCGAATTATGAATATAATTGGAAATGGGGAATTGTTATAGCGTGGTCTGGAATTAGAGGAGCTTTTAGCTTACTCTTGGCTCCTGATATTCATAATCTGGCTGGACAAAAAATAGAGTCACCGCAATTGGTAGGAAAAATTGTATCTCATAATTATTCATACTTATTCATTTTTATTTATTTTGTAGTACTTATCATAGTACCCAATAATAAAGTTAACCGTTTTTAAAATTTTTTAATTTAAATTCCAGTTAGTTAACATACAGTGTAATATTAATTTCAGGTGTACAATTTAGTGATTCAATATTTACATACAATACCCGGTTATCATCACATCAAGTGCCCTCCTTAATCCCCATCACCTATTTCACCCATCCCCCCACCCATCTCCCCTCTGGTAACCATCAGTTTGTTCTCTATAGTTAAGAGTCTGTTTCTTGGTTTGCCTCCCCCTCTCTCTTTTTTTCTGCCTCTTTGTTCATTTTGTTTTTTAAATTCCACATATGAGTGAAGTCATATGGTATTTATGTTTCTCTGACTGACTTACTTCACTTAGCATTATACTCTCTAGCTCTATCCATGTTGTTGCAAATGGCAAGATTTCATTCTTTTTTGATGGCTGAGGAATATTCCATTATATGTGTGTATGTGTGTGTGTGTACCCACCACACCTTCTTCATCCATTTATCAGTCGATGGACACTTGGGCTATTTCCATAGTTTGGCTATTGTAGATAATGCTGCTATAAACATTGGGGTCCATGTATCCCTTTGAATTGGTATTTTAGTGTTTTTTGGGTAAATGCCTGGTAGTACAATTGCTGGATCATAGGGTAGGTCTATTTTCAGCCTTTTGAGGAAACTCCATACTGTTTTCCATAGTGGCTGCACCAGTTTGCCTTCCCACCAACAGTGCAGGAGGGTTCCCCTCTTTCCATATCCTCACCAACACCTGTTATTTCTGGTGCTTTTGATTTAAAGCCATTCTGGCAGGTGTGAGGTGATACCTCATTATAGTTTTGATTTGTATTTCCCTGATAATTAGTGGTATGGAGCATCGTTTCATGTGTCTATTGGCCAGCTCTATGTGTGCTTTGGAAAAATGTCTATCCATGTCTTTTACCATTTTTTGGATTATTTGTTTTTTGGGGGTATTGAGTTGTATACATTCTTTATATATTTTGGATACTAACCCTTTATCAGAGATGTCATTTGCAAATATCTTCCCCCATCCCTCCCACATAGGCTGCCTTTTAGTTTTGTTGATTGCTTCCTTCCCTGTGCAGAAGCTTTTTATTTTGATGAAGTCCCAATTGTTTATTTTTGCTTTTGTTTTCTTTGCCTCCAGAGACATACCTAGAAAGAAGTTGTTATGGCTGATGTCAAAGAGGTTAGTGCCTATATTCTCCTCTAGGATTCTAGTGGTTTCCTGTCTCATATTTAGGTCTTTCATCCATTCTGAAGTTATTTTTGTGTATGGTATAAGAAGGTGGTCCAGTTTCATTCTTTTGCATGTTGCTGTCCAGTTTTCCCAACACTATTTGTTGAAAAGACTGTCTTTTCCCCTGGAATATTCATTCCTGCTTTGCCAAAGATTAATTGACCCTATAGTTGTGGGTTCATTTCTGGGTTTTCTATTGTGTTCTATTGATTTATGTGTCTATTTTTGTGCTAGTTTTGATCATTATAGCTTTGTAATATAACCTGTACTCCAGAATTGTGATGCCTCCAGCTTTGCTTTTCTTTTTCAAGGTTGCTTTGGCTATTTGGGGTCTTTTGTAGTTCCATACAAATTTTAGGATTGTTTGTTCTAGCTCTGTGAAAAATGCTGGTGTTACTTTGATAGGGATTGCATTAAATGTGTAAATGGCTTTGGGTGGTATAGACGTTAATATTTGTTCTTCTAATCTATGAACATGGAATATCTTTCCATTTCTTCGTGTCCTCTTCAATTTCTTTCATCAGTGTTTTATAGTTTTCAGAGTACTGGTCTTTCTCCTGTTTGGCTAAGTTTATTCCTAAGTATCTTAGAGTTTTTGGTGCAATTGTAAATGGGATTGATTCTATAATTTGTCTTTCTGCTGCTTCATTATTGGTGTATAGAAGTGCAACAGATTTCTATATGTTGTTTTTGTATCTTGTGACTTTACGGAATTCATGTAGCAGTTCTTTTTTTTTATTTTTATTTTTAAAATTTAAATTCAATTAGCCAACATATAATACATCATTAGTTTTTGATGTAATGTTCAATGATTCATTAGTTTTGTATAACACCCAACGCTCATCATATCATGTGCTCTCCTTTGCCCATCACCCAGTTACCCCATCCCTTCACCCACCTCCCTTTCTGCAACCCTCAGTTTGTTTCCCAGAGTCAAGAGTTTCTCATGGTTTGTCTCCCTCTCTAATTTCTTCCCATTCAGTTTTCCCTCCCTGTCCCTATGATGCTCTGCGCTATTCCTTATATTCTACATATGAGTAAAACCATATGATAATTGTCTTAAAAATAAGGAATGCTTCACAAATTTTCATGTCATCCCTGTTCAGGGGCCATGCCAATATTCTCTGTATCATTCCGATTTTAGTATATGTGCTGCCGAAGCAAGAACTCGTGTATCAGTTGGAGCAATTTTTTGGTGGACCCATTGGGTTTTCTATATAGAGTATCATGTCATCTGCAAATAGTGAAAGTTTGACTTCTTCCTTGCTGATTTGGATGCTTTTTATTTCTTTTTGTTTTCCAACTGCTGTAGCTAGGACTTCCAGTACTATGTTGAATAACAGTGGTGAGAGTGGACATCCTTGTCTTATTCCTGACCTTAGGAGAAAAGCTCTCACTTTTTCCCCATTAGTATGATGTTACCTGTGGGTTCTTCATATATGGCCTTTATTACATTGAGGTATGTTCCCTCTAACTCTACTTTCTTGAGGGTTTTTATCATGAATGGATGTTGTACTTTGTCAAATGCTTTTTCTGCATCTATTGAAAGGGTCATATGGTTCTTATCCTTCTTTTTTTGTTAATGTGGTGTATCACATTGATTGATTTGTGAGTATTGAACCATTCTTGCAGCCCAGGCATAAATACCACTTGATCCTGGTGAATGATTCTTTCAATGTACTGTTGGATTCAGTTTGCTAGTATTTTATTGAGAATCTTTGTATCCATGTTCATCAGGGGTATTGGCCTGTAGTTTTCTTTTTTAGGGGAGTCTTTTTCTGAGTTTTGGTATCAGGGTAATGCTGGCCTCATAGAATAAATTTGGAAGCTTTCTTTCCTTTTTTACTTTTGGAATAGTTTAAGAATAGGTATTAACTCTTCTTTAAATGTTTGG
Source organism: Mirounga angustirostris (assembly GCF_029215605.1). Classification (NCBI taxonomy): domain Eukaryota; kingdom Metazoa; phylum Chordata; class Mammalia; order Carnivora; family Phocidae; genus Mirounga; species Mirounga angustirostris. The sequence continues at coordinate 53,068,223 of NW_026991714.1, forward strand.
TAGAATTCATCTGTGAAGCCGTCTGGCCCTGGATTTCTGTTTGTTGGGAGATTTTTTATAACTGATTCAGTTTCTTTGCTGGTTATCAGTCTGTTCAAGTTTTCTATTTCTGCTGGTTTCAGTTTTGGTAGTTTATATGTGTCTAGGAATTTATCCTTTTTTTGTTCAGGTTGTCCAATTTGTTGGCATATAGTTTTTCATAATCTTCTCTCATAATTGTATTTCTGTGGTGTTCTCTCATTTGTGATTTTGTTTTTTTGGGTTCTTTCTCTTTTCTTTTTGATAAGTCTGGCTAGGGGTTTATCAATTTTATTAATTTTTTCAAAGAACCAGCTCCTGGTTTCATTGATCTATTCTATTGTGTTTTTTTAAGGTTCTATATCATTTATTTCTGTTCTAATCTTTATTATTTCCTTCTTCTGCTGGCTTTATCTTCATTTGTTGTTCTTTCTCTAGTTTCTTTGAGTGTAAGGTTAGGTTGTTTATTTGAGATTTTTCTTGCTTCCTGAGGAAGGCCTGTATTGCTATATACTTCCCTCTTGTGACCACTTTTGCTGCATCCCAGAGGTTTGGGACTGTTGTTTTCATTTTCATTTATTTACATGTAGTTTTAAATTTATTATTTGATTTCCTGGTTGACCCATTCATTGTTTAGTAGCATGTTGTTTAACCTCTGTGTATTTGTGGTATTTCCAAATTTTTTCTTGTGGTTGACTTTAAGTTTCATAGCATTGTGGTCAGAAAATATGCATGGTATGATCTCAGTCTTTTTGTACTTGTTGAGTTCTGATTTGTGGCTTAGTATGTGATCTATTCTGGAGACTGTCCCATGTGCATTTGAACAGAATGTGTATTCTGCTGTTTTAGGATGGAATGTTCTGAATATATCTGTTAAGTCCATCTGGTCCAGTGTGTCATCCAAAGCTATTGTTTCCTTGTTGATTTTCTGTTTAGATGATGTGTGAATTGATGTACATGGGGTGTTAAAGTTCCCTACTATTATTGTATTATTATCAATTAGTTCCTTTATGTATTATTGTTTTATATATTTGGGTGCTCCCATGTTGGGTGCATAAATAATTACAATCATTAGATCTTCTTGTTGTATTATCCTTTTTATTATTATAGAGTGCCCTTCATCTCTTGTTTTTATTTTAAATTTTAGTTTGTCTTATATATATATATATATATTTAACAAAAACAACAAAAATGATTTATTTGTAACACAGCCTAGTCTCCATCACTTCAGCACAGCATAGTAGAAAAGAGTCACAACTGTAAGCATCATTTAGTCTAAGGCAGAACCTCATGCCCTCTGAACAGCAAACCCATCTCTCCCCAGAATCCAGCCCAGAGCCAAACTGAACACACAAACAGGCAAGCCCAGAATGAAGTTGGCCCCAGGTCTCAGAACATCTCACCCTTTCCCCACAGCCCTTCAAGCTTCCTGGCTGCAGCCTTCTACCTTCCACCCCCAACTGGGCCAACTCCTAGCCTCTGAGTCACCAGAGAGCTTTCTTTGTGGGATAATTAACAAGGATTTAAGTGTTATAGAAACAATGCCCTGTGAAATCCATTGTTCCCCAGAAGGTTTAAAATGACTCTCCATTCATAATCCTAATCACCAATGACAGCTCTTCCTTTCTTCACCATAGATGCAGGCAGTTTTGAAGTGATTATCCTCACAGCTCCATACTCAGTGTTTCCTATTAACTTTATTAAAGGCTATTCTCCTCACCCCAGGGTAGGAAGGAATCTCTACCCTTGTTGAGGGTATCCATTATTTTGTCTTCTATATCACTCTTTTTTTCCTCTGCCTTTTTCAGCCTGTGTTCATTGCTTCAAGCCTGTTTCCGGTCTCAATTATTACATTTTTCATTTCTGACAGATTCCTTTTTAACTCTATTATCTCTGTGGTAAGAGTATCCCTGAAATCTTCTATTCTTTTTCCAAGCCCAGTGAGTATCTTTATGATTGTTGCTTTAAATTCTCTATCAGGCATGTTACTTATATCTGTTTCACTTAGATCTCCGGCTGTGACCTTATCTTGTTCTTTCATGTGGGATGAATTCCTCCATCTTGATATTTTGTCTAAGCCTCTGCTTTCTTCTCTGTGTTAGAAAAGCCAGTTATGTTTCCTGCTCCTGAGAGTAATGGCTTTCTGAAGAAGAGGTCATAGAGTGTTCAGGGTCTGGCACTTCAGAGAGTGTCTCTGGTGTGTGTTGTGTGCACTCTGCTGTTGTGTTTTGGCTGCTGTATCCTTCAGACCAGTTGTCTGCAGAGGCTCTCCTTGCCTGCAGTGGGCACTTGGCCAGAGTGTAGTGAGTTTCATCTAGGTATGCTCTGGTCTGCTTGTTAAATGAGACCTGATACTACTTCCACTAGAACTGTACCCCTGCAGAACTCTGGTCAGGAGACATGTTGAGGGCAGGGACTTCTGCTGGCCTTCTGGGGAAGGGGCTGGCCGTGTTGGGACAGAGGCAGGCTTGATGGAGGGCAGGTGTGCCAGAGCGCAGGGGGCTGGGACTTGGCATAAGCAGGTTAGGCAGCCACTGTGGGCACTGTGCTGCCTCCTGAAGGTGGCTCTGTGTTTATGCTGAGGGGCAGGGGAGGGAAATGGCACCTGCTAGCTCCTTTGTCTCCAGAGAGAGGTGTGAATCCTGCCTCTCAGGTAAGGCTCCAAGAAGAGTGAGTTATCTCCCTGCTCTGTGCCCCAGGCATTCTTCAGATGCTATTTCCATGGCATCTGCCCCCAGGTTGTCTGTCTGTCTTCTCTCCAGGAGTAAGGCAGCTCCCTCAGGGCTCTATCCCAGCCAAGCCGGCTGGACTTTAAAACTTGTCTTTAAGTCCCACTTGTAGCCCCTCTCATTTTCCCAGCCAATGACTTTAGGGAAGTATTCCCCTTGTGCATTCCCCCAAGTGCCTCTCTCTCTCACCTTTCTCCATGACCAGGGCTCCCTCTCCTCCACAGCACTTACAATCTCTTTCTCCCCCAAACCACCTCTCTGTACTTCCTATCTTCCTTGATGTGGCTTCTTCTCTTCCTTTAGTTGTGGAGTTTGTTCTTTCAGTCTTCAGGTTGATTTCTGGGGGTATTTAGAGTGATTTGATAGTTATCTAGTTATGTTTGTGGGGACAAGATGAGCCTAGGGTCATCCTACTCCTTCACCAACTTCTCTCCCTTCTCCCAAAGTTAACCATTCTAAAAATTAGATTTGAAAAATGTGTTCTTTTAAGTAGAAAGGGACTTTCAAAGGAAAGTTTGTTTATGTTGACAGTATGAAAGGGACCAACAGTCAAGTAGTGGTTAATGGTGTGGGAATCAGATGGACTTGGGATCGAATCCTGGTTCCACCGTCACAGGCTGGGTGACCTTGGGCAAGTTTCCCAGATTTGTGGAACCTCAGTTTCCAGTTGAGGATTGAGATGATACTTAGTAAAATACCTGCCACTTAGCAAATGCTCAATAAATGTTACTTACTCTCCCTCAAAGCCTTTTCTTCATAGGCTAGCTGGTGGATTTCTGGGCAATCTGGTGGTGGCAATACCTGTGATACTGAGCTCCAGGGAAGACCCAAAGAGCCCAGTGCATCTGCTGACAGTGTTAGAGCCCCTTGTCATTTGTGACAATACTGTGTGAGCTAGCTGGAGAAGTTGCTAAAAGTTGCTAGAAATCCCCAGGACACCCCCACCATCTCCAAGTCAGATGCATATGAATTCCAAACCTGCTGTTGGAGGGAGAAAAGCCACTCAAATAATGTGAATTAAGAACACCTGCCCACCTCCCAAGAAAATTTAATCTGCAGGTAGATTTACAGAGTTTCTTGATATTGGCTGATTTCCAGCCCAGGGTTTTCTCTTTGTCATTTTGCTTCTGTTCCAAAAGACCCCAGCAGTACAATATAAAAATATAAAAATTTCTTTGGGGGATCAGTTATCACCCTCTCCATCTTGCATGTAGAGAAATCAAAACAAAAAGAATAGCATGTTAGGGAAAGAACTCAGGTACCCTAACTCCCAAAAGAAGTTCTTTTTAAAATGGAGTATTATATTCCTTACCATCTTTCCTGAGGATTTGCACTTTTTATCTATAGACATCATGCGGGAATTAATTTGGAGTTCAAACCAACCTGTGGTTTTGTAGAGATTTTGGGTCCTTTCATGGCCCAAAGGAAAAGTATCATAACCAACATCTGAGCTCCTTCAATTTTCTTTTGTGCAAGGAATCAGCCTAAAATCAAGTCAACAAAATGTTAACTAACATTTGATTATCCCTTACAGTATTTCCCAAATCTACGTGATGTTACACCAACCCCTTTATCGCCACCCCAGACCTACACAATCAGAATCTTCAGGGAAGAAAACCAGAAGTTGGTATCTTTTAGAAGAACTTCAGGTGCCTAGTGTTATTAGTCAAATTTGGGAAACACTCTCCAAAGGACATATTGCTATTAACTCCAGTTTCTAGTGAAGGACATTGAGGCTCAGAATGATTAAGTCAACTGACCCCAAATCACATGGCTAATAAGTGGCAGGGCCAAGACCTGCAAAAGCGGTTGTTTTTACTTCTGCGCAGTGCCTCTCAAGACCCCACCATGGTTTCTGCAGGTTTCTTCAGAGCCTCCTGGGCAGCTTTAGTAAATGCTGGTGGCAGATACCCTTTCCCATCCCCGCTGTGGTCACCACTGCCTGCGGTTGTGGGCTTTCTCCCCAGCCCTGCAGGGATGCCTACCACTTTGCTAGCTTTGCAAGGCTGCTGCTGAAAGCAGCAAGGGTGGGGAGCTCTTTGATCAGTGTTCTTATCCCTCCCAGAAATTACAAACTCTTTTCTCATTCACATTGAAAACTAATATCTGCTCCTGTGTATTATATTCAAGCAGTGTCCACAAAACAACCCTTCTGCCCCAATTTACTTATCAGAAGCAGGATTTAAAAATGTGGATTAAGATAGAATTTTGTTGTTGGTGGTTGAACAATGATTCCCTTTGGAGAACTTATTCATTTTTTTGGTTCTAACTGTGTATTTTATTTTTTAGTTTATATTGTATGTACAGGTAATATCACTAATGACTATGGGAATAAATTCATACATGATGACTCATTCAGCCAGGACACTAGGTAAACTATATCTATCTTTCATTAATTAACTGGGGAAAATAATGCAAATAGATTATTGTTGGGGATCATGGGGACATTTCTTATGGAGCTCAAGGAATTGATTATGAAATCATTCATTTTCTTTCATTCATTATTTATAGATGCTGTATTAATTGGGATATTGGTTCAGCCAGTTTAACAGAAACCACATTCACAGTGGCTTAAATAAGATAGAGGACTTTCTTTTCCTCTCCATCAAAATGTCCAAAAGAGTGGGATGGTTCTGCTTCTCTTTTATTTCTCCTCCAGTCCCTGGGGTGGTGTTCTTGTCTACAGGGTGGAAGCTGGCTCACTACCACTGTATCTTCAATCCAATCAACTAGAGAGGGGAAATGGGGAGATGGGTGGCAATGGAGGGTAAGCAGCTTACTTTTAAGGGCACAATCTAGAAATTGTATGTATCATTACCACTCACATTCCATCGGCCAGAATTTGGTCACATGGTCATTCATGAGTAAAAGAAGCTGTGAAATATTATCCCTATCTGGTTGACCATGTGCTCAGCCAAAACCTGGAGATTCAGTTGGTAAAAGAAGAAGGGGAAAATGGATATTGGGAGACAGTCAGTAGGCTGTGCCACAGTTGCCTATTTCAGAAGACATTTGAGGCCAGTGATAATAAAATGCATAAATATGAGAAAATCACACAGAGACACATGGTCAATAGAGAAATCTAGGATAAGATCATTGGTGGCAGTACAGTCAAGCAGGGATGGAGAAGATGGAGTGGGATTACACGAAGTCTTAGAATAGGGCCTTAGTATCATTCACTATCCCATGGCCTGGTCTTTAGCTCTGCTGGTGCGTGATTCTTTCAGTGTATCTAGAATTGATTAGAATGCTGGAGATTTACTGCACTCACAGGAAAATGTGGATAAAGCAGAAAATCAATTTATTAATTTATAATGAGGATGATTTATTTCTATGTCTGAAATAATTGTGATCATTATTCAGGGGGTTTATCTCTAAATACCAATTTCCTTGATAAACAAAACTAGTAGTAAGAAAGTTTCTTGGAAAGCATGGACCTAATGAGAGGTCAATGGAAGGATGATGTTGAAGGAGAGTTCTTCTAAACAAGGAAATAGCCTGGTGAATTTACCCTCTCCTACCCATGAGAGACATCAACTCTCTGCTTGTGTCCTTTCACAGTCATGCCCATTTTTAAAACTGACCCCACGAAAACTATAGCAGAACTTCCTGTTATTGCCCACCTCAAACCCAAGGGCTCCAGTATGTAAACTGAGTTAGGAAATGGGGCAGATTTTTGGTAGCTCTCCTTTTCCTCAGTTATGGATTTGTTCTTTTTCTCAGTAGAAAGGTATGCTTTGTCATCAAAAGCCTACACTGGAGCATGAGTAAAGTTAATTTGATCTTTGAAGACTTTCTCACACTCCCCTTCACACCAATTCCTTTGACTCCCAGGAATCCAGACCCACTCCATTCTCTTTGCTTAGGATATAACATCTGGATTTCTCCCATGCTTCTTTTCTTGTGATTCCTCTCATTCTGACTCTCAAAGGCAAGGTCAATCAGGGGTTTTAATGTCATGGTAATATTTTTTCTATTTCTTCCCTTACAAAAAAAAAAAAAAATATATATATATATATATTTATTTATTTATTTATTTTTGAGAGAGAGCGTGTGTTGTGAGAGCAAGGGGCAGGGGCAGAGGGAGAGAGAATCCCAAGCAGGCTTCACACTCAGCATGGAGTCTGATGTGGGGCTCGATCTCAAGACCCCAAGATCATGGCCTGAGCTAAAATCAAGAGTTGGATGCTTAGCCAACCGAGCCACCCAGGCGCACCCCCCCAATTTTTTTTATTGTAGTAGTTAAACCTAAAAATTTTTCATTATAAAACAGAAGTATATGATAAGATCTTTCTCCCCTCAGAATCCATGCTCATCCTTTCTAGAAATACTATGTGGCACATATTTAATACTGACAGAGTTGAGTTTTATCAGTAAGAGTTTCAAACCAACTACTTCTGTCTAGTCTAAGGCTTTAAGAGATTCCCTTCTCATACTCTTCCAGATCATCTTAAACACAGAGTTCATTCAAATGTATTGGTGCCACCAAGTGGCCACATACACTCATGTTTCCCCAGAGCAACTGGAAAGTGGCAGGTGCTCCATCATATGGGTAGGATATAACTAGGCAAATGAGAAAAAATTTCTTCTGTGTGGTCTCAGCCATGGGAATTTTTAATCTAAAGCTGACAACTTCTAACTTCAGCCTACAGTCAAATGTATCTTTGCTCTGGACCACAGTAAATCAAGAGGGATATGCTTCCAGACCTTTGGAATCCTGAAAATTTCAAATACCATCATTACACACAGTGTCCTGTAGAGAATGAAGTAAAGTTAAGCTAAACATTTAGAACTCATTTTAACTCTTTATGAGACCTTTCATGTGCAATTATGAAGAGAGAACAATTTTATTGAGATGGAATTCCAAGTGAGCAGACTAAGTTCATTCACTAATTAAATTCCTTTGGGGGGCACCTAGGTGGCTCTTTTGGTTAAGCATCTGCCTTGGCTCAGGTCATGATCCCAGGTCCTGGGATCAAGCCCCGCATCAGGCTCCCTGCTCAATGGGGAGCCTGCTTCTCCCTCCCTCTGCCTGCTGCTTCCCCTGCTTGTGCTCTCTCTCTCTCCGTGGAATGAATAAATAGAATCTTAAAAAAAAATAAATTCTTTTTGGTGAGTGAGCCTCACAGCTATAACTTCAAATTCATACCTCAAGAAGATAGAAATGGCTACAATTTTTGGAACATGTAGATTTGCTGGCCAGGAAACAGATATACTAAATTTGAGGGATCTCTATTGTAGTGAACTTTATATTTCAAAATTTAAAAATTTTTATAAGATTCAGTTGGAGAACTTGTTCAAATGCAAATTCCTAGGCCAAGCTGATTCTCTAGGTAAGAGGTGGAGCCAAGGAATTCGCATAGCTTAATAGGCAGCCTTCCAACCTGTAGAAGACAGGAGTAGTTTCCTACACCTTGAGAAATACTGATTGGGGACCTTGAAGAAGCAAGTCACGTCTCTAGCTAACAGGAATGAAAGGAAATGAATAAAGCATTCCTTAGCAGTTGAGTCAGATAAAGTTGAGCTCTGCAGCCAGAAGAAACAGATAGTTGGGTAATTTTCTGGGAAATTTTGAACCAAAGGTTATCCTTGCTCCAAGCACTATGGTTTGGCTGTGCAGGTGATTCACTACAGCAAGATTTCACTACACCTTGCAGGATTTTGCCTCTTCTTGCAGTTTTCACTGTATTCTATTAAGATCCTTGCTTTTTTTTTTTTGGTCACAGGTTTGTGTGCTATTTCCCTCCCAAGGCAAATGGCCATGCAAAATGCCATTAAGCACATTCAGGAGATAATACAGAACACAATAACACTGTTCAAAACAGAAAAAATTTTGACAAATGTTAATTGGACCTTAGTAGAAGAAAAAACAAAGATTGAATACAACATTCCTGTGAGTTGATACCTGGAAAACAAAAATAGTCCTCCTTTTCTCCTGGGTCTGCCTCTCCTGCTTTAGTTTATTATAAAAAAACTTGATCCTGCTAATGAAATGTCAGAAAACTAAGGACAGGGGATATACTTACTAGCTTTGCTATCTTGGTGAAAAGACTTTGAATTCTCTCTAAAGAGAAGGTCTTGGTTATCTGGCTTTATTTGCCAAATATAGGAGAATTGGTTTTTACCCACTGGCTGATTTAGTAACTATGAATGGCCTCTGCCAAGCTCATGTTTCCAACCATTTGAGGAGTTATTATAAAAAGCAGAAAACACAGGTTGTTTCAGAGAGCAGTCAAGCATAGACAGGTTTGGGGGAGAATCTGACTTGCAAATCTCCCCACATGAATTGTTACTTTACCACAATTAAAAGCAAGATTTCTCATACAGAGAGCAAACCCAGTTATACATAGCCCTTCATTTTAGCAATTCTGATTTGAGTTATTGGAATCATTGTTGAGTGATGTGTTTAGCAGCTCCTATATATTTTAGCTTATTAACTTTATCTCCTTATGTTTTCAAACTTAGTCTGATCCTTATCATGTTTCACATGATAACAAAAAGGAGGAGGAGTCCCCAACAGAAGAAGTTTTAATAGAAGAAGCCAGATTGCATGTAGCTATAATACAAATGGTTGGTACAGTTCACATAATCTGCTTTCTATTTATTTATTTTTAATTCTTGCAATGCTCTTATTTCTTACATAAGGCTTTCAGGTGACTAGAAAAAATATTTTTTCACCTTTTGATAGTGTATTGGTTATTAAAGTTTGCTTTATTAAAGTTAAAAAATAACAATAAATGTCTTAGGCTTTAAGTTCAAGTCACAAATTTATTATTCTGTTTCTAGGTCTAGTAGTTTTTAGCAGTTGACTTTTGAGGGGTCTTTGAATAGTATTTGGTGCCATTTATGTACTTATTTAACTAAGCATCTTCAAATATTTGAAACTGCTTTTATAAATTTAATGTATTTGAGTTTTTTTATATAAAATTCTCTAAAGTGCTTTTTTAACTCTTGCAAATCTAATACATTAAAATAAAACTAGTGAATCAAAAATTCTCTTAAAATATTTAAGATTTAAGATTAAATGTTTTAATATAAGGAAGATTGTACTTTTAAATAAATAAATATATATTATTATATATTATATAACTTATATTAAAAATAAGGAAGAATCCTAGGTAAAATCAAGTTTAAATCAACTTATCAAATTGTATATTTTACATTGGGGTTGTAATCTAATAGGACAAATTTTATTCAATATTACAAGTACACAAAAATATGCCCATATATTCATTATGCCCAGAGTCCATTTTTTTAAATTTTATTTTAAAACTTATTATGAAGAATTTTTAACATATACAAAAGTAGATATAACACTGTAATGAGTCCCTATGTACCCATCACCCAGCCTTAAAAACCAACATGACTAATCTTGCCCCATCTGCAGCCTCATTCACTACTCTTCTTTCCATATTATTTTGAAACAAATCCCAGATATCATATTATTTCATCTGTAAATACTTCAGCATGTATTTCAAAATTTTAAACCCTTTTAAAAAACATAGTAAATATTAATATTGTACCTAGAAATTAATAATAGTTCCTTAATAACATCAAATATCAAGTCAGTGATCAAATTTCCAATTGTCTCAATGTGATTAATGTGTATTTTCACAGTTTACATACATATATTTAAAGATTTATTTATTTGTTTTTGAGAGAGAGAGAGAGAGCGCGAGCGCAAGAGGGGGGAGGGGCAGAGGGAGAGGGAGAGAGAGATTCTCTTGTAGACTCCCCACTGAGCATGGAGCCCAGCATGGGGCTGGATCTCACAACCCTGAGATCATGACCCTGAGCCAAAATCAAGAGTCGGACCCTTTACCGACTGAGCCACCCAGGCGCCCCTCACAGTTTGTATTTTTAAAATTGAATTTGTATTTGTATTTGTATAATTCCAATTACATTGTAATTAATGGATATGCCCTTTAAGTCTCTTTTAACCTATAAATTCTTTCTTCTCTTTTATTTTTTTTGTTGAAGAACATATTTCTCCTTAATACAAAAATATTAATACTATATTTTCCTTTTTCAAGCATTTCTAAACTTAATTTAAAATATTCTCAGAGTTTGAAAGTTTCTTACCCAGGGCAGTACAGTGTGGTCACAAATTTTTTGTAGAGCCTCCTATTAAGAGGCGGTGCATATATCCCTCCCTGCTACCCCTATCTCATTGAATTTGGGCTGTTCCTATGTCTTGTTTTGACCAATAAAATGTTTCAAAGTGACTTTGGGAATGTTAGAGCAAAGCATAGAGCCTATGCTTTGAGACGATTTACAGCTTCCACCTTCTTCTACTTTGAATACCAACCTGTGATTATCATGTGAGGAAACTGGCTTGCCTCTGAAGAATGAGAGGCCACATAAAAATAAACTGAGGCATGCAGCCAGGAGTCGGTACCCTACTAACAGACTTGTAAAAAAGGCCATGTTAATTCGAAGGTTGAGGCAATAGAGCCAACCTCTCAATGGTAAGAGATGCAAAGAATTTGTGACCATATTTTTGTTTGTTTGTTTTTTCTTGGATGCTTCCCCCCGCCCAGTTTTACTTTGAGTAATAATTGACTTACATTACTGTATAAGTGTAATGCATACAGAATGATGGTTTGATTTACACATATTGTGAAATAATTACCATGGTAGTTTTCACTAACGTCCATCTTCTCATATAGATAAAAGAAAAAAAAAAGAAGAAAAGGAAAACAAATTTAGGATGTAACCATATTTAATATGTCACAGTGTGCTCGCTGGCCATAAATATTTATACCCTCCTATAAACAAAATACACTTATCCCTTTCTAAGACCTCCACCACCACACACACATACCAAGCTTCATCTTATTATGGTATCAGACTCAAAGTCCAGTATCTCATGATCTGCATTTGGTCTAGGTATGCTGAGGCTCCTTGATTGCATCTCTTTAAGTATTATTCCTCTTGATCTGGAGAGCTATGAACTAAGAAACAAGTTATCTGTCCTCCACCCCACTCCCCAACATTTAGCGCCAATCAACAGACACTTCTGTTCAAGAAGGGGAATAACAGGAAATACTTATTAATCACTGGCCCATGGCAATTCTGAAATCCAGCTGGGAATATGCACCAGAGCACCTTATTCTTTACATTTCCATAGGAAATAATCTGTTTGTAGCTGACTGGCCTTTTCAGCCTGATTTCTGTCAGTAGAAACTTGGGATGTTTCTATTCATTTAGAATAATTTCTGTCTTTTTTAGTCCAACGTGGTACAATTTCCTTAAAAACGTGTGTGTTTTCAATCAATCTGATTAGAGTCTACTCCACAATTCCGTTTCAGACGGGCCACATGTCTGAAGATAAGAGCCCGAGAAAGCCTTTTGTCTGCTTGAGAAGACAGTGTGAGTGCCGGCTTTAATCTTTCAGTGGACTTCACAAAGAGTCTTCAGGCACACCCTTGATTTGATCTTGAACCCAAGGCCATATTTTACTGTCAGCGCTCTAGATTTGATCTTTACTTTTAGATCTTTTGCCAGCTGGAGAGACTGCAGATGAGAAACAAGTTTAATTGGCAACCTGGCAAATCACGGACTCTAGATTTTCTCTAAATTCTGCTGCAGAGTAAACTGCTTCTCCTTGGTTTCTCTCTCTCTCTTCCCATGCTTTATCATAAGTAGCTTAAACAGTTGATAGTTTTAGTATTTCTAGAATATTAGATATCTAGAAATATTCTTAGTAGCCAAGTTCACTGGGCACATTTTCCACCTTCCAAGTGGCCTCAGGTGACAGTATTGCCCATTGTGGGGCCTCTTCATTAGCACGGCTGCCTCCCTTCTGCCCCTTAAAACAGTTTTTGCACTGCTCTCTGACTCTGCTCACCCCCAACTCCCAAAGCTAATGTCACATGTTTTACCCCTTTGTTATGGAGGCTCTGCACAATTGGTACTGATTTCTGTTTTGGTTAACCTTTGCTGTATGTCAAACTAGCCCAAAATTTACTGGCTTAAAACAATGGCTTATTATTTCTCATAGTTCTGTGGGTTAGCAATCTGGATGATTCTGTCATCAGTCTTGGCTGGGAGCATTCATGTGTCTGTGGTCATCTCATAGTTCAGTGGGACTGGAGAGTCCAGAATGTCCTCATTCACAGATTTGGCAGTTGATGCTAGTTGTCTTTCAGAGTACTTTGGTTGTCTTCCATATGGCCTTCTATTTTCTGGTAGAGTGGACTGGGCTTCTTCTCAGCATGGTGGACTCTGGATTCCAACAGAGTAAGAGGAGAAGCTGCGAGGCCTCTAAATCCTAGGTTCTGGAATTTGAATAATTTTTACTCCCATTCAGTGAGTTAAAGCAAATCACAAAGCTAGCCCAGAGTCAATGAGTGAAGAGGTAGACTCCCTTTCTTGGGAGAAGCAGCAATGTCAGTTGCAAGGGGGCATGGACGCAGGAAGGCATGGATACATTGGGGCCATTGTCATCATGACCTACCACATTTGCTTTTTTTAAACTAACAATCCCATGTAGTGACCCACTCCCATGTTGTCTTTTTTTTTTTTTTTTTTTTTAGTAGGTTCCACGCTTAGTGTGGAGCCCAACAAGGGGCTTGAACTCATGACCTTGAGATCAGACCTGAGCTGAGATCAAGAGTCCCACACTTAACCAACTGAGCCATCCAGGCACCCCTCCATGTTGTCTTTTTTTTTTTTTTTAAGATTTATTTGAGAGAGAGAGAGAGAGGGAGGGAGAATGTGAGTAGGGTGAGGGGCAGAGGGAGAGGGAGAGAATCCTCATGCAGACTCCCCACTGAGCATGGAGCCTGACATGGGGTTCAATTCCATGACCCTGAGATCATGACTTGAGCCAAAATCAAGAGTCAGATGCTTAACAATCTGAGCCACCCAGGCTCCCCCTTCTCCATGCTGTCTTTTAATGGCTTTTCTGAGAGTGCCCTCTACTGGCATTCCTCCTATTCTTGTGACCCCTTTCCTTTTTGGTCTCTTCCATGAACTCCTCTTTTTCTTTTATCTCTGTAATGTTAGTTTTCCTTAGAAGAGTTAACTCTCTCCATCATTCTTACCTTATAATCTCTCTGTCCTTGTTCTCAGCTGCACTCATAATTTTAATGCTCTCTAAGGATGCTCCTCAAATCTGTATTCTTCCTTCCAAAACTCTCAGTACCATGCCTTTAGACTCATAAATTCAACTGTGGCTAGACATCTCTTAGATATATCACTGGTACCTAAATCCCCACTGAACTCATCTAAAACCTGTTCTTGTATTCCTGGTCTCAGTGAATGGGCTCATTACTCCTGTGATCACTCAGATCAATCCTCTTTTTCCCTCCTTTTCCAAGCTTTATCAATCTTACCTTCTAAATACTTGTCAAATATACCCCTTTCCATTCTTGTGTCTATTAATTTAGGACATTATAACCTCTTGCCTAAATAATAACCTTCAACTGGTCTTCCTACCTCTAATATTTCGATTATCAAACCACGGTGACTTATCTAAAAGACAAAGAGGACTATACCACTTTCCTGCTTAAAATGGCCCCTCGGGTCCTACAGCATTTTCCAAAGTGAGTTCCAAAGAACACTTGCTCCACAGAATGTTAATAGGGATTGCATAACAACAAAAAAAGTTTCCATGCTCAAGTTTGTTTGGGAAATGCTAGTTTAAACAAAGTTAAACTGGTTTCTTATGGAACCCCTTCTTGTAGAATATCTCAGAATTTTTAACATACTGATATGCACTGAGACTCTCTAAGAGGGAATATTGAATATCCCCTCTCCCACTTCCTCACAAAGCATATTTATTTGGCGGCAGGGTGTGGGAGCGGGGGGTGATTCAAGTAGTATTCCACAGGATTAGCTTATTACCTTCCAGGAAGAGTTTACCTATGATATCAAGTCTATATATAAGTACAAGGTCTTTTGTAATCTGTCCCCTACCTGTTTCTCTGATTCTGTCACCATTCTCTGCCCCAGAACTCGTCGTTTACTGCACTCACCATGCTGTTTCTCATCTCTGTGCATGCACTGATGATGCCTCTCTCTGCTCACCTCCTTCTCCACTCTGCTCCCCCCATCTCCATTCTTCATTTGGATAATTATGCTCATCTTTAAAACTCAATTGAGGTGTCATCTCTTTCAGGAAGTTTTTTCTGACCCTACCCCACATCAAGTTTAATTAGTTGCCCTGTGGTTACTATTATCCTTTCACATTTCCTACCCTGTTTTACAGGTCTATTTGTCTAGTTTTCCCCTTCCTTCATGAGGCTATGAACTCAAGCCTTGGATTACATCTGCAGTGCTTTGGCATGGGGCTTGGAACTGAGTAGACATTCAATAAACAAACTTAATTTAAAAATTCCCAAATCATAGTTTTCTTGAGCCAAACCTATTTCTGGATGGGCAGGGCTGGAAATACTATAGGTGTAATAATTATATATATGCTTCAGAACTGAACTCTGGGACATACCTTCCCTTATAGTGGGTGTCTTCCCAGGGCTATCAGGAAAGCTTATAAAATGGAGATATCTATTAACTGCCTCAGTGGCCCTTGGAATAAGGATAGCCTGGCCATTGCCTTTCTACCCTTTAGAATGTAGCTTCAGAGTTCATATGCTTTATCTACCCATAAATTATGGGTGGACCATTTTCCTATTTCCTGGAAAAGGAGCTGGTAAATAGATGACTATTACCTCAAAAAATAAGTAGAATGAATTCCCTGTTTTCCTGTAGTGACTATCATCCCTACAATTATAAAACTGAGAAAATGTGCTAACTGTAGTGGAGGTTGGAAACATTTATAAACAATGGGGGTAAGCAAGAGTACCTGGTCAGCACTGAGGAAGTAAGTTTAGGCAGTAGTCTTAGGAAGTAACTTTAATCTTTAATATTAGTGGCACCTAAAAGGTGTGATTTTTCTCCTGAATTTTGTTGGGTGGTTGACACAAGAATACAGTCTACTTATATTTATAAGATGTTTTATAGAAGCCTCATGGTAATCACAAAGAAAAAACATATAGTAGATGAAAGATAAAGAGAAAGGAATTAAAGCATACTACTACAAAAAATAAATCACAAAGGAAGCCATTTAGAGAAGAAAAAGGGAACAAAGGAACTAAAGAAACAGTCAGAAAACAATGAACAGAATGGCAATAAGTCCTTATCTATCAATAATTACTTTAAATGTGAAAGCTTAAATTCTCCAATCAAAATACAGAATGGATGAATGGATTTAAAAAACCCAAATCCAACAATATGCTGCCTACAAGAGACTCACTTTAAGGACACACATAGGCTGAAAGTGAAGGTTTAGAAAAAAGATCCCATGCAAATGGTAACCAAAAGAGAGCAGGAGTGCCTATATTTATATCAGTTAAAATAGACTTTAAGGCAAGGGGCGCCTGGGTGGCTCAGTCGTTAAGCGTCTGCCTTCGGCTCAGGTCATGATCCCAGGGTCCTGGGATTGAGCCATGCATCAGGCTCCCTGCTCAGTGGGAAGCCTGCTTCTCCCTCTCCTACTACCCCCCCTGCTTGTGTTCCCTCTCTCGCTGTGTCTCTCTATCAAATAAATAAATAAAATCTTTAAAAAAAAATAGACTTTAAGGCAAAATTGGTCACAAGAGACAAAGAAGGTCACTATACAGTGGTAAAGGTACAAATATATCAAGAAGATATAACATCTGTAAATATAAATGCCTAGCACTGGAGCACCTAAATATTTAAAACAAATATTAACAGAACTGAAGGGAGAAATAGATAGCAAGAAAATTATAGTAAGGGACCTCAACATCCCACTTTTAACATTGGTTAGATAAGGGACGCCTGGGTGGCTCAGTTGGTTAAGCGACTGCCTTCGGCTCAGGTCATGATCCTGGAGTCCCGGGATCGAGTCCCGCATCGGGCTCCCTGCTCGGCAGGGAGCCTGCTTCTCCCTCTGACCCTCCCCCCTCTCATGTTCTCTGTCTCTCATTCTCTCTCTCAAATAAATAAATAAAAATATTTAAAAAAAAAAAAAAAAAAAAAAAACATTGGTTAGATAATACAAACAGAAAATTAACAAGGAAACAGTGGATCTGAATAATACTTATAGATCAAATAGACTGACAAACATATACAGAACATTTCATTCAACACACCAAAATACATATTCTTCTCAAGTTCACATGGAACATTCTCCAGGATAGATCATATATTGGGTCACAAAGCAAGCCTTACCAAATCTAAGAAGATTGAAATTATATCAAGTATCTTTTCTTTATATCATTATAAAGATGGCATAAAACTAGAAATCAATGGTATAAAATGGTATAAATGGCATAAAACTAGAAATCAATAACAGGAAGAAAACAGAAAAATTCATAAATGCATGGAAATTAGACAATACACTCCTGAACAACCAATGGGTCAAGGAAGAAATCAAAAGGGAAATCAGAAAATATCTTGACAAATGAAAATGAAAACACAATGTATCAAAACCTATGGGATGCTGCAAAACAGTTTTAAGAGGGAAATTTATAGTGATAAATGCCTACATTAAGAAAAAAGGAAGATCTGAAATAACCTAAGTACACATCAAGAAATTAGGAAAAATAACAATTTGTTCTTCAGGCCCATTTTCATGGGCCTAAATTTAGCAGAAAGAAGGAAATAATACATAAAATAGAGACTAGAAAGACAGTAGAAAAAAAATCAATGAAACTAAGAGTTGGTTTTTTGAAAATATAAGCAAAAATTGCCAAACCTTAAGCTAGAATAACCAATAAAGAATGAGAACTCAAACCAAATTATAAAAAAGTGGAGACAATACAAACTGACACCATGGAAATAAAATGATTGTAAGGTTACAATGAACAATTATAAGTCAAAGAATTAGATAACTTAGAAGAAATAGATAAATTCCTAGAAATTTAGAATCTACCAAGACTGAATCATAAAAAAAGTAGAAAATCTCAGCTGACCAATAATGAGTAAGGAGATTGAATTAATAACACAAACTTCCCAGGATCCTCTTAATAGATGCAGAAAAAGCATTTCACAAAATACAGCATCCTTTCTTTTTTTATTTTTATTTTTTTAAAAGAATTTATTTATTTATTTGACAGAGAGAGAGAGAGCGAGAGAGGGAACAAAAGCAGGGGGAGTGGGAGAGGGATAAGTAGGCCTCCTGCTGAGCAGTGAGCCCGTTGCAGGGCTCGATCCCAGGACCCTGGGTAGATGCTTAATGACTGAGCCACCCAGGCACCCCTTCTTTCTTTCCTTTTTTTTTTAAGATTTTATTTATTTATTCATTTATTTATTTGAGAGAGCTTGAGTGAGAGAGTACAAGGAGGGGGAGAGCACCAGAGGGAGAGGGAGAAGCAGGCTCCCTGCTAAGCAGGGAGCCTGATGTGGGACTCGATCCCAGGATCCTGAGATCATGACCTGAGCTGAAGGCAGATGCTTAACTGATTGAGCCACCTAGATGCCCCTACAGCATCCTTTCTTAATAAAAACCCTGAAGAAAGTAGGGATAGAAGGAACATAACATCATAAAGGCCATATACAAGAGACTCACAGCTAATGTCATCCTTAATGGGAAAAACTGAGAACTTTTCCCCTAAGGTCAGGAACATGACAGGGATGTCCATTCTCACCACTGTTGTTCAACATAGTACTGGAAGTCCTTGCTTCAGAAATCAGACAACAAAAACAAATGAAAGTCATCCAAATTGGCAAGGAAGAAGTCAAACTTTCACTCTTTGCAGATAACATGATACTCTATGTAGAAAACTAGAAAGATTCCACCAAAAAATTGCTAGAACTCATGCATGAATTCAACAAAGTCACAGGATATAAAATCAACCTACAGAAATCTGTTGTCTTCTATACACCAATAATAAAACAGCAGAAAGAGAAATCAAGAAATCAATCCCATTTACAATTGCACCAAAAACCATAAGATACCTAGAAAAAAAACGACCAAAGAGGGAAAAGATCTATACTCTGAAAACTATAGAAAACTTATGAAAGAAATTGAGGAAGACACAAAGAAATGGGAAAGCATTCCATGCTCATAGATTGGAAGAATATTGTTAAAATGTCTATACTACCCAAAGCAATCTACACATTCAATGCAATCCCAATCAAAATCCCAATTAAAATAACACTAGCATTTTTCACAGAACTAGAACAAACAATCCTAAAATTTGTATGTAACTACAAAAGACCCTGAATAGTCAAAATAATGTTGAAAAAGAAAAGCAAAGTGGGAGGCATCACAACCCCAGACATCAAGCTGTATTACAAAGCTGTAATAATCAAGACAGCATGGTACTGGCACAAAACAGACACATAGATCAATGGAAGAGAATAGAGAACCCAGAAATGGACCCACAGCTCTATGGTCAGCCAATCTTCGACAAAGCAGGAAAGAATATCCAATGGAAAAAAGACAGTGTCTTCAACAAATGGTTTTGGGAAAACTGGACAGCAACATGCAAAAGAATGAAACTGGACCACTTTCTTACACCATACACAAAAATAATTTCAAAATGGATGAAAGACCTAAATGTGAGAAAGGAAACTATCAAAATCCTAAAGGAGAACACAGGCAGAAACCTCTTTGACTTTGGCCGTAGCAACTTCTTACTAGACACATCACCAGAGGCAAGGGAGACAAAAACAAACTATTGGAACCTCATCGACATAAAAAGTTTCTGCACAGCGAGGGAAATAATCAACAAAACTAAAGGCAACAGACAGAATGGGAGGAGATATTTGCAAATGACATATCTGATAAAGGATTAGTATCCAAAATATATAAAGAACTCATCAAAATCAACACAACCCAAATAAATAATCCAGTTAAGAAATGGGCAGAAGATATGAACAGATATTTTTCCAAAGAAGACATTCAGATGGCTAAGAGACACATGAAAAAATGCTCAACATCACTCATCATCAGGGAAATACAAATGAAAACCACCTCACACCTGTCAGAATGGTTAGAATTAACAACTTAGGAAATGACAGATGTTGGCAAGGATGCAGAGAAAGGGGAACCCTCTTACACTGTTGGTGGGAATGCAAACTGGCGCAACCACTCTGGAAAACAGTAGGGAGGTTCCTCAAAAAGTTAAAAATAGAACTACCCTAGGGGTGCCTGGGTGGCTCAGTAGTTAAGCATCTGCCTTCGGCTCAGGTCATGATCCCAGGATTCTGGGATCGAGCACTGCATTGGGCTCCCTGCTCAGTGGGAAGCCTGCTTCTCCCTCTCCCTCTCCCCCTGCTTGTGTTCCCTCTCTTGCTGTGTCTCTCTCTGTCAAATAAATAAATAAAATCTTAAAAAAAATATATAGAACTACCCTAGATGCAGCAATTGCACTACTAAGTATTCATCCAGAGGATACAAAAATGCTGATTTGAAGGTGCACCTGCACTCCAATGTTTATAGCAGCAATGTCCACAATAGCTAAATTATGGAAAGAGCCCAGATGTCCATTAACTGATGAATGGATAAAGAAATGTAGTATTTATATACAATGGAATATTACTCAGCCATCAAATAGAATGAAATCTTGCCATTTGCAATGATGTGGATGGTACTAGAATGTATTATGCTAAGCAAAATAAGTTAGTCAGAGAATGACAAATATATGACTTTACTCATATGTGGAGTTTAAGAAACCAAACAGATGAACATAGGGGAAGGGAAGGAAAAATAAGATAAAAACAGAGAGGGAGGCAATCATAAAACATTTAACTATAGAGAACAAACAGGGTTGCTGGAGGGGAGGTGGGTGAGGGGATGGAAAAAATGGGTGATGGGCATTAAGGAGGACATTTGTTGGGATGAGCACTAGGTGTTATATGCAACTGATGAATCACTAAATTCTACTCCTGAAACTAATACTACACTATATGTTAACTGACTCAAATTTAAATAATAATAAAAAAATAAAAACTTCCCCACAAAGAAAAGCACAGGACCAGATGGTTTCACTGTGAACTCTAACAAACATTTTTTTAAAAGATTTTTATTTATTTATTTTAGAGAGAGTGAGGAGGGGGAAGGGCAGTGGGAGAGGGAGAGAAACTCAAGCAGATTCCCTGCTGAACATGGAGCCTGATGTGGGGCTTAATTTCATGACCCTGAGATCATGACCTGAGCTGAAATCAAGAGTTGGATGCTTAAACAACTGAGCCACCCAGGCGCCCCTACCAAACCTTTTTTTTTTTTTAAGATTTTATTTATTTATTTTGACAGAGAGAGAGAGACACAGCGAGAGTGGGAACACAAGCAGGGGCAGTGGGAGAGGGAGAAGCAGGCTCCCCATGGAGCAGGGAGCCTGATGCGGGGCTCGATCCCAGGACCCTGGGATCATGACCTGAGCTGAAGGCAGACGCTTAACGACTGAGCCACCCAGGCGCCCCCCTACCAAACGTTTTAAAGAAGAAATTTATGCCAGTCCTTCTCAAGTCTTTCAAAAAATTGAAAGAAGGGAACACTCCCAATCTCATTTTATGAGGTTAACATTATCCTGATACCCAAAAGCCAGATAAGGACACTACCAGAAAAGATAAATACAAATCAATACTGTTGAAAAATACAGATGCAAACATTCTCAACACAATACTAGCAAATGAAATTCAACAGCACATTAAAAGGATCATGAACCATGATAAAGTGGAATTTATCCCTGGGATGCAAGGATGGTTCAATATCCACAATTCAGCCAAACACCACATTGGTAGAATGAAAGATAAAAATAATATGATTTTCTCAATAGATGCAGAAAAAGCTTTTAACAAAATTCCACATCCTTTCATGATAAAAACTCTCAGCAAATTGTGTATAGAAGAAACATACTTCAGTATAATGAAGACCATATGCAACAAACCCACAGCTAACATCATACACAATGGTGAAAAGTTGAAAGCTTTCTTCCAAGATGAAGAACAAGACAAGGATGCCCACTCTTACCATGCCATTCAACATAGTACTAAAAGTCCTAGTCAGAGAAAACAGGCAAAAAGAAAGAAAGAAAGAAAGAAGAAAGAAGAAGAAAGAAAGGAAGGAAGGACGGAAGGAAGGAAGGAAGGAAGGAAGGAAGGAAGGAAGGAAGGAAGGAAGGAATAAAAGGCATCCAAATCAGACAAGAAGGAGTAAAACTGTCTCTGTTTGCACATGACATGATCTTACATATAGAAAACCATAAGGGGCACCTGGGTGGCTCAGTTGGTTAAACAGCTGCCTTTGGCTCAGGCCAGAATCCCAGTGTCCTGAGTTGGAGCCCTGCATTGGGCTCCCTGCTCGGGGGGGAGTCTGCTTTTCCCTCTCCTTTTGCCCCTCCCCCACTCATGATCTCTTACTCTCTCTCTTTCTCAAATAAATGAACAAAATCTTAAAAAAAAAAAAAAACCCTAAGGAGTCCACCAAAAAACTGTTAAAACTAATAAACGAATTCAGTAAATTTGCAGAATACAAAATCAACATAAAAATATCATTTGTATTTAAATACATTAACAAGGAATTCTGTGATATAGAATTAAAGAAAATAATGCCATTTACAATAGCATTAAAATCAATAAAATTCTTAGAAATAAATTTAACCAAGGAGGTGAAAGATCTGTACAATGAAAACTATACAACACTGATGAAAGTTATTGAAAAAGACACAAATAAGTGGAAAGATATGTTCATGGATCAGAAACATTAATATTGTCAAAACGCCTATATTACTTAGCCATTATAGATTCAATGCAATCTCTATCAAAATACCAATGGCCCTTTTCACAAAAATAGAATAAACAATCCAAAAATGTGTATAAAACCACAAAAGAACCTGAATAGCCAAAGCAAGTTTGAGAAAGAACAAAGCTGGAGGCATCACACTTCCTGATTTCAAACTATACTACAAAGCTATAGTAACCAAAACAGTATAGTACTGGCATAAAAACGGACACATAGACCAACAGAACAGAATTGAGACACCCAAAATAAACCCATGCATGTATGGTCAACTAATATTTGACAAGAGAGTGAAAAATACCAATGAGGAAAAGTTAGTGTTTTCAATAAATTGTGGGAAACCGGGGGATTCACATGCAAAAGAATGAAATTGGGCCTCTATCTTATACCACTCACAAAATTAACTCAAAATGGATTAAAGATTTAGATATAAGACTGAAACCATAAAACTCTTATAAGAAAACACAAAGAAAAAGCTCCTTGACATTGGTCTTGACAACCAATTTTTTAATATATTACCCAAGACACAAGCAATAGAAGCAACTGCAACTAAAAAAGTTTCTGAACAGTAAAATAATCAATAAAATGATAAGGCAACCTATAGAATGGGTGAAATTATTTGCAAACCTTATGTCAGATAAGAGGTTAATATCCAAAAAATATAAGAAACTCATAAAAGTCTATAGAAAAAAACCCAAATAATCTGATTAAAAATAGGCAGAGGACCTGAATAGACACTTTTCCAAAGAAGACATACAAATGGCCAACCACATGTAGAGGTACTCAATGTAACTAATCATAAGGGAAATGCTAATCAAAACTATAATGACAACCTATGGAATGGAAAAAAATATATTGCAAATGACATATCTGATAAAGGGTTAATATCCAAGATATATAAAGGACTCATAAAACTCAACACCCCAAAAAACAAATAATCCAATTAAAAAATGGGCAGAAGACATGAACAGACACCTCTCCAAACAAGACATGCAGATGGCAAACAGACACATGAAAAGATATTCATCATCACTGATCATCAGGAAAATGCAAATCAAAACTACAGAGAAATATCACCTCACACCTGTCAGAATGGCTAAAATCAAGACAAGAAACAACAGGTATTGGTGAGGATGTGGAGAAAGGGGAACACTCTTGCACTGTTGGTGGGCATGCAAACTGGTGTGGCCATTGTGGAAAACAGTATGGAGGTTCCTCAAAAGTTAAAATAGAACCACCCTCTGATCCAGGAATCACACTACTGGGTATTTACCCAAAGAATACAAAACCCCTAATTTAAAGGGATACATGCACCCCTATGTTTATAGCAGCATTATTTATAATAGCCAAGATATGGAAGCAGCCCAAGTGTCCATCGACTGATGAATGGATAAAGAAGTGGTATAATATTGCAACGACATGGATAGACTGGAGAGTATAATGATAAATGAAGCAAGTGAGTCAGAGAAAAACAAATACCATATAATTTCACTCATATATGGAATTTAAGAAATAAAACAAACCAAGGGAAAATATAGAGAGATAGAGACAAACCAAGAAACAGAACTATAGAGAACAAACTGAGGGGAGGTGGGTAGGGAGATGAATGCAATAGGTGATGGGGATAAAGGAATGCACTTGTGATGACCACCAGGTGACTAAAATAACTTGAAAAAAAAAGTATAATGAGATATCACATCACATCTGTTAGAATGACTATCCCCCCAAACACAAGAGATATATGTTGGCTAAGATGTGGAGAAAAGGGAACTCTTGTGCACTGTTGGTGGGAATGTAAATTGATACAGTCACTACAGAAAATGATATAAAGATTCCTCAAAAAATTAAAGCTAGAACTATCATATATTCTAGCAACCCCACTGGTATACGTCAGAAGGAAATGATAATAGGATCTCAAGGAGATCTCTCTACTCCCATGTTTCTTTCAGCATTATTCACAATAGTCAAGGCATGGAAACAACCTAAGTGTCCACTGATGGATGAATAAAGAAAATGTTATCTATCTATCTATCTATCTATCTATCTATCTATCTATCTATCTATCTATCTATCTATCATCTATCTATCATCTATCATCTATCAATCTAATAATGGAATGTTATTCAACCACAGAACAGTCATTTGTGATTTGAGGACATTATGCTAGGTAAAATAAGTCAGACAGAGAAAGACAAATATTGTATGATTTCACTTATGTGTGGAATCTAAAAAAAAAAGAAAGTCAAACTCATAGAAACAGAGTGAAATGGTGGTTTCCAGGGATTGGGTGGTAAGGGAAATGGGGGCGATGTTAACCAAAGTGTACAAACTTCCAGTTATAAGATGAATAAATTCTGGGGCTCTAATATACAGCACGGTGACTATAACAATTCTATATTATATACTTGAAAGTTACTAAGAGAGTGGATCTTAAATCACACACAATCACGCACAAAAAGTTGTAATTATGTGAGATAATGGATGAGTTAACTAATCTTACCATTGTAACCATTTTGCAATATATATGAGTGTATCAAATCATCACATTGTACACCTTAAACTTACACAATGTTACATGTCAATTATATCACAATAAACCTAGCAAAAAGGGAAAAAAAAGAACACAATTTACTTTTCTCTCTTGGTAGTTCTTTAAGAGGTTGAGATGATTAGTTAACCTTTGAATTAATACTTTGCACTATCCTGCTCCAGAAAGATGATGCTATGATGCTGTTTATATTACTAAAGAAAACTCTGAATTGTATAGATTTTGAGTTTCTGAAGCTAGGAAACTTGGTATCTTTTCTTGCATCCAGGATAGTACTTTGCAAAAAGATGAATATTCAGTAAATATTTAAATTGAATGAATTTTTTTGCTGCTACAGGATTTTTCTGGTAAAAGTATACTTTCCTATAATGAATTCAGTACTAATAGTGAGGACTATGTAAAGGTAAAGCAGAATATATTATATTATATTATGTTTGATCCTTTGTAATGTTTATTTAAAATTGTATGTTTAGAGTAGCTTTGAAAAACAGTGTAATGATGGAATCCTCAGTGTAGAGGCAGCCCGGATATTAATTGGTGCAACCAAAACCTATTGCCCCATCCGAGGAAAGTAAGTATAATACTTCTTAAATTGTTATTTCCAAAATCAAATGGGTATATGGTAAAAAAAAAAATCAAACTGAGAGTTAAATGTCCAGATTGATCTATCTATTTCTCTCACCTATCTTCATCTATCTGTCTATCCATCCATATATCCATCTACTTCTTATTTTACTTGTTTACATTTTTTCCCACTGAAGGTTCATAACTTTGGTGTCAATAGGAGATTCTGGAGGAATATCTGACTACAGTGTAATTAAATAAGAGACTAGGGGAGCCATGAAAGAGAACCTATGTAATTTCATATACTATTATATTTATCTTTTCTTTGTATCATGTTTACTAAGTTACTGGATAAAGGTAGGTAGGGAAGCCTGGAGCCTGCCATTAGTCAGGTGGAGCAAGCCTTGAAGGAATTGACCCAACTGATGGACCTTGGCAGTGCAATTAAATTTGATAGGAAAAGTTCAAGTATCTTGGAGATATGTCTATATCTGGTCATAGTCCTGGCAAGCATTCATTAATGGATGATCCAAGACAAAGCTTGTGGGGGCAACAATGATAGGAAATCCTGCCAGGTGATAGTTAACATTTCAACAGTCTGGTAATCTATCTGGGAGATCTAATATCAGTTCCTAAAGTTTGGGAAGGGTAGGGCCTTCAGGGCCTTGGAGAGGCTGGAGCTAGGCGAGGCATGACAAAGGGGAGCTTGATTCTGAACCCCAAAGAATTGGTCTGGAGAAGCTTTAATTATGTTCTACCTCAAGTCAAGAATGGTTCCAGGGACAGAGGCAGCAGGGGTTTCCTGTACCTGACCGTGGGTGGGTAGGTGGATGGATACAGAGGCTCAGGACAGAGCATTTTTAATAAACTTTCCCTTTTTATATTACCCCAAAGTATAGCACTTTATTTTTATTTTAACATATATGTCTATTTTTCTCTGTTAGATTCATGAGTATTTATGATGTTTCAACTTATGTAAGAGCTAGAAGTTGGCTTATGAAGTTTAAAAACATGTTAGCTTTCTTGGAATATCATAAAGATAAGGCATCTCTTATTATGTATGGGTAGGTATTGTAAACCTTTAATAGCAATATACTTAATAATACGACCTTTTCCACATTGTCAACATTGAGTAAATTGATTTTCCTTATTAAAAAATTAACTAATATTATGGTCAACTCTTATTGATCAAGTGGTGAAGGAGCAGAGCACTTGCTTCTCTTCATTCTGTTTAAGCAACTTTGTTGATACCTCTATTAGAGAGTGGGTAGGAAGAAGAAACAGGACTGGTCATATTTGGACTCTTTAAGTGGCAATTGCCATGTCTTAGGGTCATATTACAAACTGGACTGCTTTCATATTCTTCTGGGTATAACATTGAGCAGGGGAGAGAAATATCAAACTCATGGCCTACATTTTCCTCTCAATTTCATCTGTGCCATGGGGTGATTCTGTTAATGTCCATAACTAGGAAAAATACAACATGGCCTTAATAATACCTGTAACCAATCTTCCAAAATTCACAAGATACAGATTTACTTAACTTGTGTAAACTCTTTGTTTTATCATAAGTTGTGAACTTAGAGCAGGAAGACAAGACAAGGTTTTTCTATTAACAAAAGATATAAAAATGAGAAATATCAGAAAAATTCATGCTACTAAATTTTGAGTGTTGACATACCTTTCATAACAAATCCTGATAATTTTTAAACTTTTTTCCATGTATTAAGTTTGAAGAGAAATAGAAGGAATTAAAACCCTAGGGTTTTGACATATATCTAGATAACTACTTTTTGTTAGGCTCTACTTAGGATGGATTGGAAAAATTAAAAAAATATATATGTCATGGTAATTCCTGAATAGAATATGTTTCCTGTTCTTACTTTTAAGTGATGCTGACATTTTCCTCTATATTTACTTGTTTCTTGCTTTTGTTGAATGAATCTTTGCCTTGTTTCCTATGTACTATTAGACTTGATTTTAAAAAGTGCTCCCCATCCTGATATAGATTAATAAGAGCTATATTTTTATCTTTCTCCATGATGATTATGTACAGAAAGTATGCTTTAGGTTTCTGCTTATTTATTTTATATTTTTATACTCTTCTTCAAATTAATGATTTGTTAAAACAAATGTTGAACTTCAGATCTCAATTGTTATGTTTTTAAAGTGATCTAACATTTTGTTGATCTCTTTTTTCCCCAGGAATAATAAATTTCTGCTTTTTGTATATCACGTGGTATTTTCAGAAGAATTTGAATATGCAGGACATGTTATAACAGTAATGTACATTTATCCTGTTATAATGCATCTATGGCCAATGGCAAGAGAGTTAAATGTGTCAGCACTTATATCAGTAAACAACTATTTTGTATTTTTATACATATTTCGATCAGCACTGAAGGTACTGTTTAAAAAAAAATGTATCCAATGAAAAGAACAATTCGGATATCTTTGAATCTATTTCTGTCATATTGAAATAATTTGATACTAGAAGCCATTTGCTGTAATAGTTCATAGGATCCTGGAATTTTAGTAATCTTTTTTGAATTTTCTGAGTTTAATAATTTAATCAGTAGAATAGTCATGGTCTTGGATATCAAGTAAGATAAGTATCATAAAAGTGGAGAGAATCCCAATGACATGCAAGAGAAATGGAAATCCAGATGGAAAATACAAATGGTTGTTTCCCTCAAATACTCTCTATAATGATGCAAAAAGCAAATAAGTGAATAAACCCAAATTGGTTTGCTAGGTTCTTGTCATGAGACCTAAATTAATTAATTTTTTTTTTAGATTTTATTTATTTATTTGTCAGAGAGAGAGAGAGAGAGGGAGAACACAAGCAGGGGGAGTGGAAGGCAGGGGGAGAAGCAGGCTCCCTGCTGAGCAAGGAGGCTGATGTGGGACTCGATCCCAGGACCCTGGGATCATGACCTGAGCCGAAGGCAGACACTTAACTTACTGAGCCACCCAGGAGTCCCAAGAACTACTTTTTAGGATAAATACTTCAAAGATGATTTGTCAGCATTACTGTTTTCATACTTTATTATTAATAGTGTTGCAATGACTCTCTTTACTGCTATTTTTAACTGCTTGCTTTTGGCATTTCAATTTCATTATAGATTATATATATTTTGAATCAAATTATGATTTTGATGTTGGAGATTAAAAATATTTGTTTGGAACTCCAAATGAATAACTTAAAACTCAACTTTTGGGTTACAACTCATTTGTAGTTGAGGACTGAATTGTTAATTTTGAAGACCCATCCCCTCCCCCATCACTGTATAGTGCTATGAAATAATGTATATTCTGTTTGTTTTCTAAATAGATAGTAATTTTGAAAAGGAAATATTTTCATCAATATTGGAATACTTTGGACTTTCTTATCGTGCTTCTTGGAATCATTGATATCTTTTGTATATACTTTGTCAAATTGAGACCAGACAACTTCGTCCTTATTCAGATTACAGTAATACTAGGATATTTCAGAATAATCAGGTTTATTCCTTTCATCAAGGTAAAACATCACACTTCTGAATATTGGTTTTTTTTTTCCTACACTGTTAAATGTGTTAAGAAACCTCATTATTTTGAAGGAAACAAGAGAAGGAGCTGTCTTTTCTGGAATGCTTTCTCTACAGGAGTCTGCCTGGTTCACCCTCTCACCTTCTTGCAGAGAATGCCTTCCCTGATCACCCTGTGTGGTCCCCCCACACATACCAGTTTCCCATCGCATCTTCCTGACGCCCCCTCCCCAACTTGCTTCAGGTTTAGTTTTTCCTCATAGCACTTGATACCTTTGTACTGTATGTTGCATGTACTCTCCATGAGTTAGGGATTTTGTATTGGTCACTGATGTAACCTACGGCTCTAGAATGGTGCCTAGCATATAGTAAGTTCTTAATCAAATATTTGTTGAGTGAAAGAATGAAAATGTTGGTGCCACTTAAACCATGGTGACCCAGAAACAAGTTTTCTAGGCTTTAGTAAAATTTGCTCATAAAGGCCTAACTGTGCAGAAGCATGAAAATATTTTCTCTACAAGCCATTTTTATATAGCATACTGCCTATGGAACTTAACTTTGCTGTGTCCTTCAGTCTCTGTAGCAGCTACTATTCCTTCTCTCCATGCCTCTGGTTTTGATTCTGAAGGTAGATTTTCAGATTTCCAGTCTCAGCTCTTAAACTTCCTGTCTTTCTTTCCAAAGAAGTTGTCTTATATAAGCTTTTAACTTGGGAGCTTTAGATGATTTCATTTGCCACTCCATTTTTTTTTTGAGTTCTTTAATTCTTATTATGTCAAACAAGTTTATTGGTATGTGTTGAAGTTATGAAGGATTAATGTTAAAAAAAAAAACAACTGCTGAAAACTCCGGTGACAAAAGGGATTCATTAGAATCCTCCAACTATTCCCATTCTCCATGAAATTTAGTAGTCATCTTAAAGGCAGAATTGTTTGAATGCTCAGACTTGTACTTGTAGACTTTATTGTCTGTTCTTTCCTTGATTCTATATCATTGTTACCAAGCTTTGGTGTTCAAAAGCGTTACTATGCAGAGTTGTATACATAAACCCTGCTTTAAGGGGTAATTTTGATTATTTGTGATTTTTGCTTTACGAGCTTAGAGCTGAGTGTCTACATAAGGTACAACCCCACCATAACACAAAGTACACTAGAAATCAGGATGTGCAGCATGAGTCTAAGTCTTAAAATGGAAAGGAGAAGCTTCCTTAGGTAATCAGTTTTTATACAGAGATTGGATGCAGATGAAGGTAAAATGATTATTGTAGAAGTAATACTTTGTGAAATGTCTCTCTGAGGGAAGTACAGATTTAAAGATGTGTTATTGTGGAAGTCAACTCTATTCAGAGTGTGAACCAGTTGCTACTTCTGTCCAGCACACTTTGACAAATCTCCATGAAGTATACTTAAGGAATTAATATAATCAGGATTAACTTTTTCTATTGAGCACTTACTATGTTCCAGGAACTGTGCAGAGCACTTTACATATATTATCTAATTAATATATCTAATTATTGCAATAGCCCTGTGAAGTAGGTGTTACCACATATAAAGTCAGGTGCTCTAATAGCCTGTCTCAGTACAATGTGGCTTTCAAAAGAAGCCTATATTGGAGAACTTGGAGGAATATTGGAGATTTTTACCTTAGATCCTCTTAGGAACAGCTCAGGGGGTGTCAGTGCATTATGGAATAACACTTTGTAAAAATCCTCTTTACTATCTCTCCCTCTGGCCAAAGAGCATAAGAGCAGCTAAAAATCTCTTCTTTCTCTGCCCTTGTAATTCCTTTGCTATGATGTTATTTTGCTCTTCTCACCTTCCTCCTCTGTGACCTGGCTCCTCACCATCTACCCTGCATTCTGACCTGATTCTGTCTCTGTGATTGACTGTATTGGTTGTGAGGGGCTGCTCCATTGGACTTCGGGTACTTAAGTATTACTACCCTCATTTTACAGATGAGGAGACAGAATCCTCAAGGTCACAAGTAACTTGCTCAAGTCATAGAACTGGTGAATAGGAGAGCTCGCACTTCAACCTCGGAGGGTTTATATTTAAAATCCCATTTTCTTTAGTCACGACACTCTCTTGCCTCAGCTTATGATTTGAGAAATTTAGAGCTAAGAAGTATCTGAGAATGTGCATTTCTAACAAGTCTCTGGATAATGTCACTGCTCCCCAAGATGACACTTTGAGAACACCTGCCTTCAAGGGTGCTTTTCCTCATCAAATTTTCACACCTTTTTTTTCTCTTCATTGTTCCAGATAATAATCCCACTACTGATAAATATTGTAGATGTGCAGATCAAAAAGCGCCTCCGTTTGATGTATAGTATTACAAAAGGTTATGTCAAAAGTCAAGAGGATACCAAATTTTTAATAAAACAAATTTCCAGCCGAGAATCAATATATCAGGTGAGAGACAAGATTGGGAAAACAATCACTTGAGTGTAGTCATATCTTTTAAGACTACTTCTACTTGTATTTGATCCAACAGATAAATTGTGGCAAGTGAAGGGGCTTCAATTGCTTATTATGTTATAAGAGGTGCTGCAGAGGACAGTCAGGTGTCTTTATCAAACTTGTTTATGATCTTCACAGAGGAAAATCTACCCTTCATTTTTTTTTTCTGGATGCAGACGAGAGATTTGTCTGCCTTTGTAACACTCTCTAAAGGGTAGGGCAAGTTGGAAAAGGCTTCGTGCAGGAATCAAAACTCACGAGTCTTCAAAGAAAGGGTAGGTCTGAAGTGGAGAGAAAGAGAGAGGGAAAGAGAAGAAAGATTTGACGTTGAAAACTCGAAATGCTGGTGCTGAAGAATGGCTGAGTAGTAGTAGTATTTATTTACTTATTTATTTATTTATTTATTTATTTGATCATTCAAGACCCTCCTTATTTCCAGGCAGCATGAAGTAGGTACCGAATGGGAGATGAGGATGTGAGCATACTAGGCACTTGAAGATGGAGTGAATCACCTCCTGACTTGGTTCCCTCATGCCAGGCTGTCCACCCAGGACCCTCTGCAAACTAGTAGAGTAATGTTTCAAGTTCCACATGTGACTTTCTGCTTAAGAATGTTCAGTAGCAGGGCACCTGGGCAGCTCAGTTGCTTAAGCTGAGTCTTGATCTCAGGGTTGTGAGTTCAAGCCTGCGTTGGGCTCCATGCTGGATGTGGAGCCTACTTTAAAAAAAAGAAAAAAGAATATTCAGTGGCTCTGCATGGCCTGAAGGGTAAGATCTTTGAATCCAAATATATATATGTAGAGAGGAGAGAACGCAGAAAAGATGGTAAGAGAATAATCATGCAGAATTTTACAACTTGAAAGTAATAAAATTCAAGAAGTAAAAGTATCCCTCCCTGCCCTCCACGCTACGGCTTCCTAGAGACAGCCCCAGAGTAACCATTCTTCTTTTTTTTTTTAAAAAAGATTTTATTTATTTGTCAGAGAGAGAGTGAGCATGGCACGCTGAGGGAAAAACAGGCTCCCTGCTGAGCAAGGAGCCTGATGCAGGACTCGATCCCAGGACCCTGGGATCAGGACCTGAGCTGAAGGCAGGCATCCCCATAGTAACTACTCTTGTGTTAATTCCTCTACTGTTTGCCATAATAATTTTAATAATGTGCACATGTATTTTATTCTTGATTTATTATCTCTAAACAGCCTTTATTTACTCTGCCATGAAGTACAAAGAGATTAGAATATTGCTTTAGCCTTTTCTTTTTCTCCCCATCTTAAATTTTTGGAGCAATTATTTTTACAGAGAAAAGGTTTATAACATTTACATTTTATTATGTAATTATATTATGTCTTTATTCTTTTCAATAAATGACTCCATACATGGAAAACTAAAAAACAACCTTTACTTTGTTGTGATTATATATTATTCAGTGTAGAACCTATCATTTGATTCAACTCATAACAAAAGAAATATGATCAGTATCATTAAACATCTACTACTTGAAAGAGACTCTTCTAAAGGAAACAGTCAAATGGATTAATTAAAAAAGTGTTTTTTAAACTATCTTCCTCTCTTCCTTTAGCTTATATTCTTCAGCCACCCTGTCTGGAGTCCCATGTGAGCCTCATTTTTGCTTTCCTTTTTATCATGCTAGATTATGCCCATAAGTAATTTTTTTCATAGGTGATGTATGGGCTAACACATGAAAAAATCTTTGTATTTTGCTCTCATAATTGATCTTTTCACTGTCCAAAACTATTTTCTTAAAGATACTGCCATCTGTCTTCAGCATTGATGATACAAGTCTGATTTTACTTGTGCTTTTGTAGGTGACTTTTTTCTCTCTGTGTTTAGAGGCTTATAGGATTTTCCTCCTTGGAGTTCTGAATTTTTACCAGAATGTGTCTAGGTGTGATTTAAAAAAAAAAAAAGGGGGACATCTGGGTGGCTCAGTTGGTTAAGGGTCCAACTCTTAGTTTTGGCTCAGGTCATGATCTCAGGAGTGTGAGGTTGAGCCCCACCTCCAGCTCAGAGCTCATGGCGGAGTCTGCTTGAGGATTCTCTTATTCTGCCCCTTGCCCTACTCACGTGCATGCATGGTTTAAAATAAATAAATAAATCTTAAAAAAATTATCGGGGTGTGTTGTTGGCTCAGTTGGTAGAGCATGGGACTCTTGTTCTTAGGGTCTTGGGTAGGAGACATAACTTAAGAAGTAAAAAAAATAAAAAAAAATTATCCCACGCAGCACTTGTTGGAGCTTTCATAATCAGAAGATTGCCATATTTCTTCCATCACCTCTTTGATTATTCCCTCCCCTTGGTTTCTATTTTGCCATTTGCATCATTTTTTTATTATGTTATGTTTATCACCATTCATTACATCATTAGTTTTGGATGTAGTGTTCCATGATTCATTGTTTGTGCATAACACCAAGTGCTCCATGCAGAACGTGCCCTCCTCAATACCCATCAGCAGGCTAACCCATCCCCCCCACCCCCCTCCCCTCTAGAACCCTCAGTTTGTTTCTCAGAGTCCATAGTCTCTCATGGTTCGTCTCCCCCTCCGATTTCCCCCCCTTCATTTTTCCCTTCCTGCTATCTTCATCTTCTTCTTCTTTTTTTTTTTTTTTAACATATAATGTATATTTGTTTCAGAGGTACAGGTCTGTGATTCAACAGTCTGAGACAATTCAGAGCGCTCACCATAGCACATACCCTCCCCAGTGTCTATCACCTAGCTGCCCTATCCCTCCCACCCCTCACCACTCCAGCGACCCTCAGTTTGTTTCCTGAGATTAAGAATTCCTCATATGAGTGAGGTCATATGATACATGTCTTTCTCTGATTGACTTATTTCGTCAGCATAACACCCTCCAGTTCCATCCACGTCATTGCAAATGGCAAGATTTCATTCTTTCAGCACCATTTTAAACAAATTCTTGAATTTCTGGATTTAGTCCTTGTTTCAAGGTTTCTCATAACTTCCAAGTCTTACCTCTTTGCAGTGAGAACCCCCTCCCCTCAGCTTGATTTTCCATGTTCCGAATCCAGTTTGTAGCTGTGTTCATTCTGATATTCAGTCCATCTATTAAATTTTCTCTCCTCTTTTTTGACTGAACACTTTTTGATCTCCAAGTACTGTGATTGCTTCTTTTCATTGAAACTGGTTCCCCCTACCTTTTTTTTTTTTAAACAAATGTGATATTCCCTTGAATCTCTTTATTTAAAAATTTTTTGTTTCCTGTATCAGTTCTGCTTCCTTGAGGTTCATTCTTCCACTTGTCACGTTTGGTTCTTGTCTTTCATCCTGTTTTACCTGCCCCATGTTTGGTGACTTTTGCTTTTATTTTCAGATGTGTAGATGAGGGGTCCAAAGTGAACAGTATCAATAGCTGAAGGGCATTTTCTCAGCCCAAGTGAGACTCTTGATTTTTTATTTGTTTGTTTGTTTGTTTATTTATTTACTATGTTCAGTTAGCCAACATATAGTACATCATTAGAGACTCTTGATTTTTAATCTGACAATGAATTTAAATCCTGATTACTAAAGCCCAGATCTAATAATTGTGTGTGTATACACAAAATCAGGAATGGACTGAGAGTTACATCTTCTGCTTATTGTGCCTATTTTTTTGTGATGACTATGAGTTACCTCAGGCCCTCAGCCAAGAAAGAGAGGCTCTTTCCTTATTAAATCCAGGAGAGGGAAAGAGGCTGTGAAGATACCTACCCTAATGTTTTAATTTCTAAAATATACAAGAAGATATATTGTTAAATATCTTTAGAATTTAAAATTTTCTTTTTAAATCAGGGACCACTATAGAAAGAGGATAGCTGAATTTTAGCAAAGCATTTAACGTCTTTCATGACATCCTTATAGATAGGCTAGAGAACTATTCTCTGGATTTATCAAGGAAGTATCAATTATTGGATCAAATGTGCAACAGAATTCTATCTTGTTGATTTACTTTGAATATTAGAGAAGACAAAAAAAGCACAGAAAGTCTAGATGGAGCTATACTAGAAAGAAGATAGAGCTATTCATAGGAGAAAGATTTCAGAAACTGGAAGAGGAGAGAAGAAAGCATCAGTCAGTGGTGGGAGGTAATGTGTTTTGAGGAGTTTGGGGGAAGGCATTGACATGTGGGGGTGCTTGCCTCAAAGTGTAAGAGATGAAACAAATTCCCCTTTGGCATTTATAAAGGAGACTTCAGTAAAGATTTAAATTTTTTTTTTGAGATGTGTTTAGATCTCAAACTTGTGTTTTTTCTGAAAGTGACGTGGTTCAAAAACTGACCAGTGGCAGCTCACTTAGAGGAGTCACATGTATGCCCAGGCTTTAATGATTATGTTCCATGTGTGGGTAGGAGTCGGTTCCTATGCTCTCTTGTGCAGGTCGTTCTGTAACATTGTTACGGAGTTGCTATCAGTGCAGTTTGGTTTGAAGGGGTCTTCACAGCTACCTATGCACCTGTGCAAGCGGGTAGGGGCCGCGGTGTGTGGGTGCTGTGGGCAAGCCATTAATTTGGCACCTTCCCAATATTG
Source organism: Mirounga angustirostris (assembly GCF_029215605.1). Taxonomy (NCBI): domain Eukaryota; kingdom Metazoa; phylum Chordata; class Mammalia; order Carnivora; family Phocidae; genus Mirounga; species Mirounga angustirostris. The sequence goes on from NW_026991714.1 coordinate 53,104,324, forward strand.
ATTTGGTGTTATCAAGTGAAAAGAAACAATTTAATAAAAATTGTGTACCTCATTCTTATATTCAAGATGAGGGATTTATTACATGTGATTTTTCTAGACCAAAGCAACAGCAAAAACTTAATTTTAGCTACTTAAACTTTAGATAACAAGCCAGTAGGGGAACCTGGGTCACTCAGTTGGTTAAGCATCACACTCTTGATTTTGGCTCAGGTCATGATCTCAAGGTCCTGGGATGGAGCGCCGCGTTGGGCTCTGTGCTCAGCGGGGAGTCTGCTGGAGATTCTCTCCCTCTCTCCCTCTGCTTATGCGTGTGCACATACTCTCTTTCTAAAATGGATAGGTAGATCTTTTTTTTAAAAGATTTTTATTTATTTATTGGAGACAGAGAGAGTGAGAGAGAGAGCACAAGAGGGGGCGCGGAGGAGAGAGAGAGAGAGAGAGAGAGAACAAGCTGGGAGAGGGGCAGAGGGAGAGAGAGAAGCAGGCTCCGTACTGAGCAGGGAACCTGACCCGGGCTCCATCCCAGGACCCTGAGAACATGACCTGAGCCAAAGGCAGATGCTTAACCAACTGACCCACCCAGGTGCCCCTAAAATGGATAGATAAATCTTAAAACAAAACAAAACAAAAAATAAGCCAGTAAAATAACACTGTGTTCGTTACTCTTCCCTGTAAATAGCACTATGCGGTGTTATTTGGGCGCAGGATTTCAGTTATCTGTACCTGACAATCCTAGGGAACTGCCTGTTGTTTGCTGCCAGGGCTGTTGGTGTGGCCAAGTGCAAGCTCCAGAAAGATTTAAAGTTGGAGAATAAGCTCCACAAAGAGCAGTGCCTGGGACATGGTGGGCATTTGACCAATACCCATTGTATGATTGAACACAGCTTAAACCACGGTTAGCCCTGGAGTAGAGCTATCTCTTAGTTATGTCAGGAGTTATCCATAGGAAACATGAACTAATCAATTACCATCGTTTCTCATTATTCCCCTTGTTTTTATGCTCCTGATAGACTGGCTGCCCAAACAGCTGCTCAGTGGGCTCCCTCTTAACAAAGCTCTGTCTGTGAGAATTCTCCTTGGTGCACAGCAGAATGCACACTAATCTTTTCTGAGAAAGGCTGGGTCCAGTAGTTATGCAAGCTACTGACTGCACACTATTCATTGTAATATGAGTGGGAACACAGGGAAAGCAGCAGAATTGGCACAGAGGGAAGAACTGAGCTAAACATCTCCCCCAAATCATAAACTAAGTGGGATTTCTTCTTTTTCTCAGATTTTAAAGCCAGACATGCAGTTAGTGTAATAACAAATTAATGTCTTTCTTAACTTCTTACAGAAATTACATGAAATTTTGGAAACCAACAAACGAGATGCTGTCAAAGAACTAGGTAGGTAGTTGGGAGTATCTGATTTCCTGAAATCACACCTTATTATCCCATAATTTTACCAAGGGAAGACTTTCCTTCACTTACTCATTTATTCACACAACAAGCATTTATTGAACACAGGCGAGGTATGCCAAAAATGCAGAGCTTAGTGGAGGGTATGAGAATATCAATGGATAATTGCAGAAAGTTAGAAGTTTTGCATTTGCTATGGGAACATAGCAGAAAGAATGAGGAGTGTAGAAAGTGTATTAAAGTGGCAAGATCAGATTCCTTAAGGCTGTAAGAAAAAGACACACGATGATTACATTTGACAAAGGGTGTTTTTGTTTTATTTTACTTTGCTTGCAAGGATACTCAGGAATGTGGGGCTACAAGGGATGTCATTTCTTGAGCATCTACAATCACTCTGCTTGAGCTGAAGCACACAGCAGGAGCCCTGGGATTTTATACAAAGCTTCTTGGGTCTGTTTTCCTTGTAAGGGGCTGTAGGCCAGGCTCTCAATGTATGCAAAAGTATCTGGGAGAGAGCCTGGCATAAATGGAAGTTATTATAAAATAAATCAAGTAAAACCACTTTGTATTCCTAACCACATTATAAGATGTCATATGGATTTATGAGGATGATACTTTCCAAATCAAAATTGGAAGAATGTGGCCTAATGAATGAAATTGTGAATTTGGAGACAATATGCCAGAAATTTTGGCACTGTCTCAGAAAATCCAGGACCCACCTTTGCCTTTACATATGGGTAGATTTTTATTTCTGTGCTTTTAAAGATTAGGGGCCGGCCTAGGAGCTGCTGTCTCATATTACGCTTTTATTTTTTATTTTTTTTAAAGATTTTATTTATTTATTTGACAAAGAGAGAGATAGCGAGAGCAGGAACACAAGCAGGGGGAGTGGGAGAGGGAGAAGCAGGCTTCCCGCCAAGCAGAGAGCCCGATGCGGGGCTCGATCCCAGGACCCTGGGATCCTGACCTGAGCTGAAGGCAGACGCTTAACGACTGAGCCACCCAGGCACCCCTCATATTATGCTTTTAGATTACTATGGAATATTACAAAGTTCTCTTGATTCAGTCCTGTAAAACGGAGTGCCTGTTCCCAAATGGTTACTAAAACTGATTGTCAAATGTTAATTATGTCAAGAACTGTGTTAACAGGTTTATATGCATTATCTCACTTAATCCTTATGATTACTCTATGAGGCAAATACTATTATCATCTTCATCTTATAGATGATGAAGCTATAGATTTAAGGTTTAGAAAGGTTAAATTGCCTGAAGTCGTATGGGTGGTTAAGTAGTGAGCCAGATTTCCAGCCAAGGTGTACTTGACATTGAAACCTAAGTTCCTTTTTTTTAAAAAAATTTTTTTAAATTTTAAGTAGGTTTCACACCCAACGTGGGGCTTGAATTCACAACCCCGAGATCAAGAGTCAAGTGCTCCACTGACCTATGTTCCTGATCACACTATCCTTCATTATACCAGCCAGTTAAAAAAAAAGTCTGGTACCTTCCAGGTATCAGGCATTTTGGTCCATGTTAGGAATACAAAGATGAAAGAGATGCAGTTTTGGTCGTGACTCACAGTCCAGTTCGTGACTTTTTGTGTTCATTAAAGAGGACAAGATAGGGGTGCCTGGGTGGCTCAGTTGGTTGGGCGACTGCCTTCGGCTCAGGTCATGATCCCGGAGTCCTGGGATCAAGCCCCGCATCGGGCTTCCTGCTCCGCAGGGAGCCTGCTTCTCCCTCTGACCCTCTCCCCTCTCATGCTGTTTCTCTCTCTCCCTCGCTCTCTGATAAATAAATAAATAAAATCTTAAAAAAAAAAAGAGGACAAGATATGCAATTTGATCTCAGAAAGCTCCACCAGCTGAGTCCAGGGGCTCTTTTGTTAAGTCATTTATTCATTCACCCAACAAAAGTTATATGATATTTAGCAGGAGACAAATAAGTAAAAATCAAAATACCACAATGTATTAAGTTCCATAATGGAGATATGTAGGACATATCATGGAAATAAGGCAGAGAAAGTGATTTTCTCCTAGTTGGTGGGGGAAGCCAGTTTTCAATGTTCTCATCCATAAAATGGAGTTGAAAAACTCTAGTCCTTCCAGCCTCACAAGTTCTGTATGAGACAGGAATGATAGGTACTGTGTAAATACTTTGGAAATTATAAAGCACTACACAAATATTAGCTATTATTGTGCTTATTGCATTGTTTGCTTACTAACAGTTTTATTTGCTTCAGGACTCATAGAGCATGAGGGTCGTGATGTTGTCATCGCTTTGAAGACGAGGCAGGCAATCCGGAGTGTGATTGCTAAAGCTCTGAAAAACCTCACTTTCCTTTGGTCAAGAGGTATTATTGATAAACATGAGGGCATCGAGATGAATAAGGTAATAAAGCTATTTTCCACGTGGCTTGATTCCATGGGCCCAACACCCAAGCCTGCATTGTTACTTGAGTGTAATGAGTGAGGGCGATTAAATCAGGTGTTGGCTCTGTCCTTTGCCTATAGCCTTTGTTAATGCCCGTGGAAGCTAGCACCAGCGCTACCTGGTATACACCATGTCAAAACTGTTTGGTTGCAAGTAACAGAAACCAACCTGAGTTGGGGGATTTATTATAAAGACACATGGTGTCTTCAGAACCCACAATAGCCAGACCATGTGGCCAGGCCTGAGGAAGGGACTTGACTGCAGACCTAGAAAGCTTTCCAGATTCTCCATTTCATATCAGGGTTGCCCTCTGTGCCATCTTCTTTTGGCTCCCTCTACAAACTCAACGACATTTTTCTGCTTCTCTATCTACTGGTAGAATGTGCTGTGCCCAGTCCTAGCAGCTGTGGCATGGGAGGTGGGAATCACATAATGTTAACACGGTTGGGAAAGGATCAGCTTGTGTGCCTACGCCGGCACTTTGTGTGTTTTGTGGGGATCAGGGAGGGGGCAGTTCTGAGAGGAGAGGAGTAGGGAAGACACCATCGTTGGTTATTGATAAATAGACTTTTGAAAAACGATATATGTGTTTGCAAAAAAAATAGGGACATAAGACAGAGGAAAGCATGGTTAATATTTAATGCTATTTATTCACATCTACCATCTAGACTGTGTATTTGTGCAAATATGATTGTTCTTTCTATCCTTTGTAAGAATCTGTTTCCTAGCATAAGGCCATAAGAAACATGGAAGTTCTGGGGCGCCTGGGTGGCTCAGTCCTTAAGCGTATGCCTTCGGCTCAGGTCATGATCCCAGGGTCCTGGGATTGAGCCCCGCATCGGGCTCACTGCTCAGTGGGAAGTCTGCCTCTCCCTCTCCCACTCCCTGCCCTCCCCACCACTTGTGTTCCCTCTCTTGCTGTCTCTCTCTGGCAAATAAATAGATAAATAAAATCTTAAACAAAACAAAACCAAAAAAACCAAAAAATCCGCATGGAAGTTCTGGTCCCACATTCTGTCTGTGTTGCCCACTGATTAGCTGCTCTGTGTGTCATATGTTTTTCCTTATCACTGGCAGCTCCTGGCCAAGTGTCACATGCACTGTGCTTCTGGTCATTCCCAGGACATAGTCCCCTCTCCATGGTTCCCAAAGGGAGATAGGTGTGGGACAGGCCAGCTTTCCCCTTTAAGGCTCTATCTCTTTAGATTAATATCATGGCAAAGGACTAAATGGGTAATATGATTTCTCCATAGTGTCTGACAGACAGAAGAAAAGGACTACTTTACAGTATTCTTCAAATTATACCTCTACACACACTGTGTTTTCTATTCTATTTTTTTCACTTATCACTTTGAAGGCTATATCAGATTCAATTGAATGCTTGATACCCATTAATTAAAATAAATAAATAATAGCCCTTATGAGGAGAGAGATTTTTTTTTCCTATAGGTTTGTCTAGAAAGGTAATGGGTAAATCAATTATTCAATAGTTACTTATTGAATGCATACTGATTGCCTAGTTGTCAGCCAAAGAGATAATTATCTTCCAAGGCATAAGGAGATAGTCATAAGGAGTTAGCTAGCTAATTCAATTTAATTGAGTAAATATATGTTGAATACCTACTATGTGCCATGGACTCTTGAGGAGATTGGGATACTTAGTACAACATTGCCCCCAAAGTCCATTGGCTTTTCCTTGTTCTTTCATTTAATCCTTTATTCATACATTCAACAAAAGTTACATAATAGGAGGGTGAGGCAGATAAGTAAAAATAATAATACTATAATGTAATCAGTTCCATAGGGAGATCTGTAGGAGATGCTATGGGAATAAGGCAGACAAGTGATTATCTCTTACCTGGGAAGCCAAAGAAGTTTTCTGAGAGCCCACAAAGGTGGAACTATATCTTTCAAAATTAGAAGAATTTAGAGAAGCAAATCATACATATGAAAAATATTTGAGAAAATGTGGCATTAAATTGTACAGTAATCAACTTTGAAGTTTAGATGATTTGAAATTAAGACACAGTGGCATGCAGTGTTAACTGGATTATAAAGATAATAAACTCAAATTTAGTTAATATATCAATTCATAAATTCAGTGAGTTAAGGGAAGAATAGGGACCAAAAAAGTTTAGAGGATAATTTAAGTAGAGTGAGAGAAATTGTGAGTCAAAATCAAAATAAATTTACATAACAGTAGTTTTGTTAGATTTTCTTAATTTTTACCTACTTACCCTTTCCCATCACAGGATCTGATCACCATTATTTTGATTGTTTTGTTTTCAGGTACTCCTTGCAAAAATAAAAGCACTGAATAACTTTCCAATGGCAATACCACCGCCTACTCCTGATAAATATCTTCATAATATTGTTTGGCTGGAAAATAAAGATGTTCTCATTGAGTTCTTCAAGGTAAAGATTCTGTCTTCTATTCTGACTCAGGTTTGATGATAATTATTTTCCACTCCCTAATGTAAGACTAAAAAAAAGCATATTCAAAGCAAGAATCCTGTGATGGCCAATGAAGGGTAAGCCAAAATGGAGGCCCAGCAAAACCCAGAGGAGTAGATTTCACTTGGAGTTTACAGGGCAAAGATGATTTTTCACAATGGCTTATCTGCTTAGGATAAGCTATCTGTGTGATCTGATTATTACGAATCCCATCTTATTTTATGTTGTAGAGTTCTGCACTTCCAGATACACCCTCTGGAAAAGACCTTTTTTAGAGCAAGGGTCTCAAGTTCAAATTACTATACAGGCCAGGCAGATGATATAAAAGTAAAACAAGCTGTGTATAGTATTATAGGGAACAGTGAGAATTGTGGTATATTCCAGAGTTCATGGTCTGTCTAAAGTCAGCTGAGTGTTGTTATAGGAGTTTGAACTCTTCCAAGAAATATTTATTGAATATTCTCTTTGTGCTGGAGACTGTTGTAGGTTTGAAGATAATGCCAGTAAACAAAGTAAATGAAGTCCCTGCTTTGGACTTTATATTATATGGATAGAGATGGACAATAAACACACCAACACACAAATATATAGTCTATTAGATAATTGTCAATGCTATGGATAGATATGTCAATGCTTTTAGTCTTACATTAGGGAGTGGAAAAGGGAGAAAAGGGAATATAGTTGGGAAGCTATTTTATACGGGGTGATCAGGGAAGGCTGCTCTAATAAGGTGACATTTGAAGAGAGATCCACAAGCAGTAGCATACCAGGTAGATAATCTGGGAGAAGAGCATTCCAGGCAAGTTCAACGCCCTGGTGTGGAGTGTGCTCAGTTTGTTCAAGGAACATCCCCAAAGCCTCTGTGGCAGAAGCAGTGATGGCAAGAGCCGATGAAGTTGGAGTAGTTGTGGAGACCGAGTTTGTACAACTCTGTAGGCCAGGACTTTGGATTTTACTCTGAATTAAATGGGAACTTATGGAAAGGTTTTGAACAGAGAAGTGATATGATCTAACTTACAATGAAAAATGACCTCCTTGCTGTGTTGAGAATAGGCTCTAAGGGGACAAGGGCAAGCCAGGGAGATGATGATTGTAATGGAGGCAAGAGGTGATGGGGACTTGGATTAGAGGAAGTGGTAAGTGGTCAGACTCTTGATGTGTTTTGAAGGTAGAGCTATTAGATCCTGATAGGAGTGTTAGAGAGAGAAGACAACTTCTGGGATTTTAGTCTGAAAATAGGATGGAGTTCCTATTGACTTAGATGGAGAAGAGAAGATTTATATGGTGGGCACAAGCATTCAATTCTGAATGAGTTAAATTTAAGAAAGCCATTAGACATCCAAATGGAGATGTTGAGTAGGCAGTAGGATATGTGACTGGAATTCGGGTGAGAGGCCAAATGGGAGATAGAGATTTTGGAGTTGTCAGCATAGAGACTTGATGAGATAATTTAAGGAATTATTATGGACATCCAAGGATTGAGTCCCAGGCTATCCAACATTTAGAGGGGAGATGAGGAGGAATTAGTGAAAAGAATAGAAAAAGAGTGGGTGCCTGGGTGGCTCAGTTGGTTAAGCGACTGCCTTCAGCTCAGGTCATGATCCTGGAGTCCCTGGATCGAGTCCCGCATTGGGCTCCCTGCTCGGTGGGGAGTATGCTTCTCCCTCTGACCCTCCCCTCTCTCATGCTCTCTGTCTCATTCTCTCTCTCAAATAAATAAATAAATAAAATCTTAAAAAAAAAAAAAGAATAGAAAAAGAAATCAGATTTGTGTTTACCAGAGGCAGAGGATGGGGGGAGGGGGAATTGAAGGAAGATGGTCAAAAGGTACAAACTTCCATGTTATAAGATAAATGAGTACTAGGAATGTGCTGTACAACATGATGATTATATAGTTGACACTGCTGAATGGTAATATTTGAAAGTTGCTGAGATTAAATCCTAAAAGTTCAGATCACAAGAAAAATAATTTCTTTTTGTAACTAGAAGAGGTAATGGATGTTAACTAAATTTGTGGTAATTGTTTCATAATATATGTATGTTGAGTCATTATGCTGTATACCTTCAAGTTGAGCAGTGCTGTGTGTCAATTACATCTCAATAAAACTGGGAAAAAAGGAGATTTGAGGAGTAATCCATTAGGTGGGAGGAAAACTAAAGGAGAGTGGTGTTCCAGAAGCTGAGTGAAGAAAATATTTCATAAAGGAGAATGTAAGCAACTATGTCAAATGAGGCTGAGAACAAATCAGATGAAGATTGAAAATTGACTATTAGATTTAATAATGTAGAGGTCAGATTTTTTTTAAAAAACAAAAGCCGTAGATCTGAATTTTTATGTGAAATTTCCAAATTTTAAAAATTTGGCAAGAATTCAAAATTTTAAAAGTATCATGCAGGCCAAACAAAATGCATCCTTGGATTAGATGTGACCCACAGACCACCAGTTTGTGGCTTTGGTTTTAAGTGGCTATTGTATGAATTAAAAGGTTTATAACGTTTTCATCAACCTGTTAAAACCTCTGCTAGATTTTTAGAATCAGGAAAACTCTGTGACAAAAAATGGTGTTTGCTTTACCACAAATTTGGTTGTACCATAATTTGTGATCTAGGCAGGTAGATATATAAGGCATCTGTTTGTCCATAATGTCTTGTTTTCTAGAAAGACAACAATCATAATGAGGTTCTACTGAGATTGATTCCTTTTTTACTATACTAATGTTTTCTTCATGCTAGAAATTTTTGAAGTTTTCTTTTGAAATTGATTTCAAATTTACTTGAATTAAGACTCCTTTGGTTGTGGGGCACCTGGGTGGCTCAGTTGGTTAAGTGTCTACCTTTGGCTTAGGTCATGATCCTGGGGTCCTGGGATCAAGCCCTGAATAGGGCTCCCTGCTCAGCAAGGAGTCTGCTTCTCCCTCTGCCCCTCCCCCCCTTAATGCTCCCTCCCTCTCTTTCTCAAATAAATAAAGTCTTTAAAAAAAAAAGGACTCCTTTGGTTGAAAGTAACAAAAGCTTACTTGAACTAGTTTAAGCAAAGGGGAAGTTGACTGAAAAGACGATGAAGTGGTGTATAGAAGCTGCTAAGAAATAGTTAGCTAACAGTGGGTATGGTGGGATTCAGGCCGGCTCAGGAATATCATTGGCGGCCATCTTTGGACCTTTCTTCTAGCACTTGGATATCATGCTCAGTTCTCAATTCCCAGGCTCTTTGTCTCTCCATTCAAATTCTTGAGAGAGAAATCTAACTGGCTTAGCTTAGATCTGATGTCTTGCTTTGCTGAGTACAAGTGTGGCTGCAAGAAGGAGGAGGAAACCAGATGGGATGGCCAGGGGCCATAGGGGATACTTTGGAAAATGGGTCTCAAATAAATGGGTGTGGGAGGTGGGAGATAGGCTTGGACCGGGAAGAAGGTATCTCAAAACTGTTTCTTTTAATTTGCCTTCTGCTTAGTTTTGTTGAAATCCAATTTAAGATAAAATTAGAATTTGGTTCTTTATAGGTAGTAATTTTCACAAGTGTAACTAACTGACCATCCAGCAGTGAATGGGGAGTAATGGGAAACCAACGAAAGAAGGTAGCTCTATAATTTAGTGATTCACAGACACCTGAGGTGAACCTGTCATAGAGGCACAACCTTCTTCCCATCCCTAACTTGCCATACCTCTGCAAGGCTGTTGGACTTTCTCTACCCTCTTACAGGCTTCTCTCAGTCTAAGTGCCCCCTTTCCTTAATATGTTGGTTCTTGAGAGACTTTTCAATTGGATTTTACCAGGATAAAAATTGTGATGAATTGGAAATACATAGGCATTATTCTCATTAGGGACAGCCCAGGGATTATGTGGCTAACCAAAATCCACATAGTAGACAAAACAAACACCCCTTATTGTAGACTATAATTTCAATCTTGGTTTCCATCACAGCTACAATAGTTAATTTTAACTACTCCTCCCTTCTTTCATCCTCCAACTGGTGTGGTTAATTAAAAACATAATGTTCTATAATGATAAGCCGGAAGTCAATGGTAGAAAACCAAGGTCTGAATAATACATAAGCTGGATAATTGGCTTTAGGTGACTTTAAGAAAACATTGGGAAGTCATCCATGCTTGTTTCAACACTGTCAAATAATTCAGAAGTACATAAAGTGAAAAGTGAAAACTCATCACTCTTAGCCCACACTTAGAGATAACCACTATGAATAATTTAGAAATATGTTTCCTACATATCTTTGTATAATGCAAATCTGTCCCCCTGATTCTCCTGTTACAAACCCTTCAGTGGCTCCTCCTTGGTTTTGGGAAAAAGCCCAAAACTCTTTAATGTGCCTATGAGACCCTTCAAGGTCTGGCTCTGGCTCACCTCTCCAGTCCTTTCTCCACTGGGGCTGCATGATAACTTTCACGAGCCCTGGCACTTTGCCTTAGTGGGCCTCTTCCCCCATCAAAAAGTACAAAAAATTATACTTTATGACTGTGTTAGTATAAAGATGAATATATTAGTATTAAATGTTTTAGTATTAAAACATTTTCCTCTACCAGAAGTTGTTTTATTCCCTTCTGATTTAAAAAGAAACCAGAATGTTGTTGTGAGTCTCTAAAGTATTGGGAATCCTACGCACTATGCCTGTTGAAGCCTAATTGATAACTCAGTCCTGGTCTCCACCCCTCCCTGTCTGAGACATACTGAATCTTCTGCAGTTTTGTTACCCCAAGTGCAGATGTTCTATTTGCCTTTGGTCTTTGCATATACTGAATCCTCTGCCCTTGAATGATGTTCAACTCATTGTATTCTGGCTCTCTGTTACCCTTCCTTCAAGCCTCAGCTTAGCTGTTCCTTCCTCTTTAAAGTCTTTCCTGGACAGGGCACCTGGGTGGCTCAGTCGTTAAGCATCTGCCTTCGGCTCGGGTCATGATCTCGGGGTCCAGGAATCAAGTCTCACATCGGGTTTCCTGCTTGGCGGGAAGCCTGCTTCTCCCTCTCCCACTCCCCCTGCTTGTGTTCCTGCTCTCGCTCTCTCTCTCTGTCAAATAAATAAATAAAATCTTAAAAAAAAAGAAATAAAGTCTTTCCTGGACACCCAAGATGGGGGTCCTGTGGCCTTTCTGGACTTTTCCAGAGCATCCTGTCTTTGTCTCCTTTGTCAGAAGTATCACACTTTTTTGTAAACATCTACTCAACTGAGCATTTGTTGGGTGTTTCCACCAGTCACTGTGATCACAAAGTCTACAGTTTGCCTGCTTGTCCCTTTCTTTTAAAAAAATTGATGAGGTATGTCAGCATGTTATAATTAATTAACAAACCACAGAATATAGTTTGAGGGTTTTTTTTCTACTTGAAAACCATTTTAGCTTTAAAGTCTTATTTCTATTTAGAAAAGTAGACTATGAAACTTTTGTGTTGACTCCCTTTTTATTTTTCTTGCAGGAGAGAGCCAAACTTGCCTATTTTGACTATGGAGATGTCATTTGTAGAGAAGGTGAAATGCCACAAGGAATCTACTTAATTATTTCAGGAATGGCAATTGTAAGGGACTATTTATTCTTTACTGAAAATGTATTTTGAAATATATGATTTTAATATAAGGAGAAATTTAGGAACCAGGAAAGTTTTAAATTCTTTTTAAAATATTTATTTATTTATTTTGAGAGAGAGAGCACGAGTGTGAATTGTGGGGGAGGAGAAGAGGGGAAAAAACTCAAATAGAGTCTGTGCTGAGCATGGAGCCCCAACTGGGGCTCGGTTCCAGGACCCTGAGATCATGACCTGAGCTGAAATCAAGAGTCAGATGCTTAACTGACAGCCACTGAGGCACCTTGAAAGTTTTAAATTTTTAACATAATTTCTAAATGAAACCATTTCTGCTCAGAGTGAACACTACAGCTGAGAGATAATACCCAACATCTGGGGCACCTGGGTGGCTCAGTCGTTAAGCGGCTGCCTTCAGCTCAGGTCATGATCCCAGGGTCCTGGGACCGAGTCCCACATCAGGCTCCCTGCTCCACGGGAAGCCTGCTTCCCCCTCTCGCACTCCTGCTGCTTGTGTTCCTGCTCTTGCTATCTCTGTCTCTGTCAAATAAATAAATAAAATCTTAAAAAAAAAAAGGAGATAATACCCAAGATCTGAAAAGCACTTCCATTTTAACAGAATGCTTTTATAACCATTACTTATTTCTTGCAGCAATCCTAGGAGGAAGTGGTCTTTTCCATGATGTTCAGATAAGGAAACCAGTACTTGGAGTTATTGAGAGTCAAGAATGAGGGGATGGACCACAATATCAGATCCTTACAGAGATCATATAGAATGAGGATTGAAAATACAAGCTTTACCTCACCAATAGGAGGCTTTTGGTGACCAGAGAGAGAAAGATGTTAGTAGAGTGAGGGGAACAAGAATCCTTTAGAATCTGAATGCTAGTAGCTGAATACATGGGTGAGCCCCAGCTTATGGCCCAAATAATTCCCAGGCCCTAAATGATGCTTACAAGTGACAAACCCTTATTATAATGCACATAATATCTTTGGCTTTCTAGTTGTGGAAGGGGTATTTCAGACCTTAAAAATATATAATTGATCACGAAAATAAACTATTTTGATAAATATATTATAATACACACGTGTAGCACTTATTAAATGTCTGGCACTTTTCATTCATTCACTCATTCACTCAACAAATATTTACTTCACTACTACTTGCAGCAGGCACTGTTCATTCTAGGCATGGGGAATTGAGAAAACAGACAAAAATCCCTGCCGTCTTACAGTTCACTTTCTAGTAGAGGCATGGAAGGAGATGGGACAATGAGCAAACTAAATAAGTTAAATACACAGTATGTTAGAAGTGATTGACAGCTGAAGAAGTTAGTTGTAATTTTTTAAAGGGTGGTCAAAATGGCAATATATTATGACATTTAATCCTTATAACAGCCTTATTTTTTGCATGGGAAAACTGGTGCGCAGAGAAATTAATTCACTTGTCTCCCAAGGGCACACAGTAAGAGGTCAAGAACTTTGAACCTATGGAATTGGCCTCGGTATCCATGTCCTTAGCCATTATTCTATGCTGCTTCCAGTAGAATCCTTGTACTATGCTCCCATTCGAATCATAACAAAGGTACACTGTTACCATATTTATTAGATATGTCAAATCGAACATTTAAAAGCTGCAACATACATTTTCCTTTGGGGAATTTTCCTGCAATGACTGGCCTAATTAAGTCTTCTTAAAGAGTAACTGCAACAATATTTGGGCTGAAGATGTTATGTTAGTGTTCAGTTGATGCCATAGCAACTCAGCATGCATTTCGTGGCTTAGATTATCCCACAGTTCTTAGTTCAGTAGTCCTGCGGGCTTAGCTGCTTTCTCTGCTTGAGTCTCACAAGGCCAATATCAAAGGGTCAGCAGGGCAGTGTTCCCTTCTGGAAACTGAGGGCAGAATCCATTTCCAGATTCTTTGAGGTCGTTGGTAGAATCCAGTTCCTTACGGCTCTAGGACAGACGTCCCTGCTTCTTTGCAGTCTGTCAGCTGGGACCCACTTCCAGCACCCAAGCTGCTCCTCCATCCTTGCAGGCAGGCACTCATCTCAGAGCCGAAGTACATGAAGTACTGTCAATCGCTCTCTTGATGCTGCGTCTCTCTGATCGGCTCTACTTCCTTTTCTACTTTTGAGGGCTCTTGTGATTGATTGCATTGGCCCACCAGGATAATCCAGAATCGGCTCTTTAAAGTGTGCTGATTAGTGACCTTCACTCCATCTGCAAAGTCCCTTCACAGCGGTACCTAGATTAATGTTTGATTGAATAGCAAAAGAGACAGGAATCTTGGAAGGACTTCTTTAAATTCTGCCTCTAGATGTTATCTTCTTTTCTTCATTTGTAAAAAGCAGAGACATTCTTCATTGCCCAAAGAGTCTTTGAACTGCATTCAAAATTAAATTAGAAAAATGTCAAAGCCCTTTGGAAGCATGACTGCCTCTAAATATCTGAATGGTAATCACTGGCAGGGGGGCAGTTTCATAGCCAACTTCTTCAGTGACCCTTTGTTTCCTGTTTCTTGTGTCCTGAACAATAGCCTTCCTCTTTGATGTTCACAGCTACACTTTCTGAAAAATTCTGATTTTCAGAATTTTGGCTGATTCCTGCAGCTTCCTCCTGAAATCTGATCACTTTCTTATTTCCCCATCCATGCCTATCCATTCTTTTCCTGAAGTGACTCAGTCATCCTGTAGTCACCCTAAAAACTTTTTCTGTTGATGGCCCATGGAAATTATTATTATTTTTAAAATAATCTCCACCACCAACATGGGGCTCAAACTCAGGACCCCAAGATCAAGAGTCACACGCTCTATGTACTGAGCCAGCCAGGCGCCCCCCATGGGAATTATTCTTAAGCATTTTAAAGGGCAACAAGATTGATGGAAATCATGGCTTGGTTTGGAGGCATCTGATTTCTGCATCCATGTAATCAAAGGTCTTCTTCCACCCGAGGTACTAGCTTATTATGGTAAGAATTTCTAATGATGAGGGAACAGAAGGCAAGTTTAAGACAAAGCAGAAGCTGACACCCCACAACCCCCCACCATGGGATATATGTGACATTCCTCATGCACTCCTGGCTGCCCTAAAGCTAAGAAAAAGAAAAACAAATAGTTAACTTCTAGAGATCATAATCCTACAAGACATGAGTCTCCCTCAGCTTACAAATGTCTTAGCAATCTACAAGAACAAAGCATTTCTATCAATAACCTAGCTTCCAGAAGGAAATGTAGATACAATTAAAAGTCCTTATAACCTGCAGCTCATTGACAGATACTTGAAGTGGGCAGAGTGTAATGTTCCTCCAGGAAGCTCCTAATTAATGTTAGGATTAATCACAATGCCTTGCTAGAGGGAAAAATAATATTAACTTGACAATGGCAAGGCCTCTGGTAATCCTGTGAGTCTTCTTTAACATATGAAAATCCTTTTGAAACCTCCCTTTTCCTTACCTCTCCCCAACCCCATAGTATATAATCAGCCACCCGTTCTGCCCACGGGTCCTGTCCCTGTGCTTTAATAAACCACCATTTTGCACCAAAGATGTCTCAAGAATTCCTTCTTGGTCGTGGGCTCTGGACCTCACCCCCACCTAACCTCACCTATATTCCAAAACCCCATCTAATGGATTCAGAATGGATGGTTGCATTAGTTGCAGACTGCAATCAGTACTTTTGGTGGGATTTTTACAGAAGGAAGGTATAAGTAAGTAGAAAGTTGTAAGTGGGGCATCTGTAAAGATAAAGATTGGAAACAATCCTTCCCTGGGAGAATTGAAATGTGAAAAGAACTGATTTTTTTGGAAGCCTTAATACCTTTTTCACACCTGAAAGCGTTCATAAAGAGTCTTTTCCTTCCATTGTTAATAATTGCAGGAAACAGTGGGAGCTCCTACGACTTGGTCAAGGATTTTTAATTTTGTATTTCCCTTTGCAGTTGCATAGTTCACCTCCTACCTTCGGAATAGACATTAGCCTAAGGTCTGATAGAGGGTCCCAAACCATGTTTACAGAATACTGTACCAGTGGGGACATAATTGGAGAGCTGAGCTGTCTGCTTAAGCGTGAAATTGAATATACCGCCATCTGTGAAACTATTTTACAGGTAAGAAACTGGTTCTGTCTGTATTGTGGGCTATTAGTTAATTCTTCCTGAAGTAAATAAGGAATGCCAGCATCTTTTCTTCCTTTGGGTTCTGATATCTTATGCAGTCACCCACCCAGCTATTGTGAAGTAGAGTAGACTAGCTGTGGGACCTGGAGTGAGCGATTTTAACCTCTTTGTGTCTTAGTGTCCTTGTTTATTAAAAGAGAATATCTAACTTTTGACGTTATGAAGATTAGGAAAATATCTAAGGGAAGTGCCTGGCACGTATAGGCACTCAATGAAAGACCACTGTTATGAGAGCAGTGTTTTTAACAAATACTTGTTTTTAAACTCCCTGTCTCCCATTTTTCACTGGCTTAAGTAAGAAGTTATCTAATCAACAAATAAATGGCCTGATATTCCACTACATGTGGGGGATTCAAACAGAAATGAGCCAGAGTTGCTGCTTATAAGGAATTCTCCAGCTTTTGGGACTGTTACATGCAATAGAGCAGGGTCCAGAGTCTTAGGGGTGTGTGGGACACAAGGCAATGTTGCTTTGTCAGTTTCATACTATTTCATTTCCGGAAGAGGACAGGAGGCATAATTTAGTCACATGGCTGAACTGAAGTCATTGAAGTTCATGTAGCTTGAATTCTGAAGGAGCAGTCTTCCTTATTCAGGGAAGTTGACTTCTGAAAACAAACACTGTGAATCAGCCTGTGGCCGGCATGCCGGGGTGCAAGAGCACCTGGCTCCGGGGCTCCCCAACAGACCAGGTTTGGCCACTTACCGCTGACAAGATCCAATGGCTGAGACACGAGTGGTGGAAAGGAATTTGTTTCAGTGAGGTCAACACTGGGAAGACAGCGGACTAGAAGCTCAAAGACTCTTCAACGTGCTGAAAATACTTCCAGGTTTAGGAAGTAAGGAAAATGTGGGGCAAAGGTGGGTACATGCAGGGGGGCAGTAAAGGTCAAATTGATCACTGTCTTGGAGTCGCTGGCAGGGTCTTGCTGCCTCAGGGCAGTCATTACTGCTTGCAGTGAGAGTTTCCTTCCCATCCGGGGGTGCTTTGCCCTCAGGGTCTTCTGCCTGAGCCAAGAGACAAGCTGGAAAGAAAAACCCAACTGGAAAGTTTGAGGTCAAAATGGAGGCAGCTGAAGTCCTCTTTTGAGCCTACTTCGCCTACTTCGCCTACTGTGGCAGTAAAAATAGATATGTTTATGTGGCTTAGTTTGTGAATCTTAGGCTCATGAGCTATATCCTTTATCATAGCTATTGACTGGTATAAATTTTCCTGGGTATTGCTAAGTGTACGCTTTAATTGAAGTGTAAATTTTATTAAAACAATTTCTCCATAATGCAATGCTTTTAAATGCCAGAGTATCAGAATTGTACTAGATTTGATAGTACTAGGGGAAGATTAAATCTTACAGGCACCTTGTTTTCTGATGGCCGTGTAATTTAGTTCTGAATCAAGTTTGCTGCTTGGTACCTTGTGGTTTTAGGCCTGCTTTATCTCCCTGGAGGATTTATATGAAGGTTTTGATGTCTTCTGGCCATCCTTGGAATATAAAATATGGCTAAAGCTTGCGCTCATTATTGCCTGTCAGTATTTTGAATCAAGTCTCACTGATGAGGTAAGTTAAATGATTCAAGTATGAATGAATTTTTATTTACTTTTTATAAAATGCATTTCATATTTTTGAGACAGAAAAAGGAAGGCTGTGTCTTACCTTCTAAAATGAGATTCTGGGGCGCCTGGGTGGCTCAGTTGGTTAAGCGACTGCCTTCGGCTCAGGTCATGATCCTGGAGTCCCAGGATCGAGTCCCGCATTGGGCTCCCTACTCAGCGGGGGGTCTGCTTCTCCCTCTGACCCTCTTCCCTCTCGTGCTCTCTGTCTCTCATTCTCTCTCTCAAATAAATAAATAAAATCTTTAAAAAAAAATAAATAAAATGAGATTCTATGGGCACCTGGCTTGCTCAGTCGGAAGAGCATGTGACTCTTGATCTTGGGGTTGTAGGTTCAAGCCCCATGTTGGGTGTAGAGATTACTTAAATAGATAAAATAAAAAAAAAATAAAATGAGATTCTAGAATTTTAACCACTCTTGTCCTGACTTCCTGCAGATCTTTAATCCTCTTGTCACAGCTAATTTTCCCAGGCTACCTGCAGTCATACCTTTAAAAAAAGGAGTAGATTCAGCAAATATTAAATAAGTAGATTCCCAGGAACAAAATTAGCATTAATCAGAATGAGTTAATGAAGTTTGGTGTTTATTCATTGTTTTTTGTGTGTGTGTCTGGGCTTTGGAATTTTTTTTTTAAAGATTTTATTTATTTATTTGAGAGAGAGCACAAGCAGTGGGGAGGAGCAGAGGGAGAGGGAGAAGCAGGCTCCCTGCTGAGCAGGGATCCCAATGCAGGGCTTGATCCCAGGACCTCGAGATCATGATCTGAGCAGAAGGCAGTTGCTTAACCAACTGAGCCACCCGGGTGCCCCCCAGAGCTTTGGCATTTTTTTTTTTTTTAAGATTTTATTTATTTATTTGACAGAGAGAGACACAGAGAGAGAGGGAACACAAGCAGGGGGAGTGGGAGAGGGAGAAGCAGGCTTCCCGCTGAGCAGGGAGCCCTATGTGGGGCTCGATCCCAGGACCCTGGGATCATGACCTGAGCTGAAGGCAGATGCTTAAAGACTGAGCCACCCGGGTGCCCTTGGGGCTTTAGCAATTTTTAAAAGAAGGCCCCGGGGTGTTTCTAATGTGTATCCAGTGATGAGGACCACTGCTCTAAATTCTGTCAATAGGGAATACAAGAGGAATAGCAGGTTTCTGGAGGAAATAATGATCCCTTTTCACTAATATGCAGATACATAATGACTTCTGCTTTCAAGCTCAAAATCCCCAGCATTATGAGGCAATCTGCCTAGGCCCAGGTAGATGCCAATTGAGTTTCTTCTTGGGGCTGGGTTCCTGTTGGCTTTTCCCATGACCACAGTGAGTACTGATTGGGGCGGTGTTTATTATAGTCTACTCTACCCATGTTAATATAAATCTCCTGCCTTTTCAAAATCTTTATTGGGGTAACTGAGACTCTTTCATGAACTTTTTCTCTAACAAGTAGTAGCTCAAGTCTGTTCTTGGTTGGCATAATTTACAATCCATATTTATATCCTATTTAATAATTATTTGAGTCCCTATTATAAGTTAGGAACTGGGGAAGTGACAGACCTGGAGTTCAACAATATTCATTGCATTGAGAGACTGGATATGAATGTTGGGTTAAAAAATTAGCATGTCTCAAGAGAATGAGAAGACAAGTCACAGAGTGGGAGAATATATTTGCAAAAGACACATCTGATAAAGGACTGTAATTCAAAATATACAAAGAACACTTAAAACTCAACAATAGGAAAACAAACTACCCAATTAAAAAATGGGCCAGGTTTCTGCTCCCCCCCCGCACAAGTGCCCCTCCAGCTGCACCAAGCTCTCTCAGAGCTCCTGGCGCCTGCTAAGCTAGTGCCCCTGATGTCTCTCTCCAGCCATCATCATGATCATCTACCAGGACCTCATCAGCCATGATGAGATGTTCTCCAACATCTACAAAATCTGGGAGATCAGGCATGGGCTGTGCCTGGGGGTGGAGGGGATGATGGTCAGTAGGACAGAGGGGAACACTGATGACTCGTTCATTGGTGGAAATGCCACTGGTGAAGGCTGGGAGGCGGAGGTACCAAAATCACAGTCATTACTGATGTTGATATTTTCCTGAACCATCACTTGCAGGAAACTTCACAAAAGAAGTCTAAAGAGGTACATCAAAGATTGCCTGAAATCAATCAAAGGCAAACATGAAAAACAGAGACCAGGAAGAGTAAATCCTTTTATGACAGGGGCTACAGAACAAATCAAGCACATCCTTGCTAGTTTCAAAAATGACCAGTTCTTTATTGACCAGATGGATTCTGGATTGGAATTTGCTGGACTACTGTGAGGATGGATATATGATTTTCTTTAAGGATGGTTCAGAAATGGAAAAATGTTAATGAATTTGGCTATTACTTTAGATGTATCACCTGTTGTCATAACTGGCTACTGCTCTTCATCCACATAGCACCAGGACTTAGACAAATAGGACTGATGTCATCTTGAGCTCCTCATTTATTTTGACGTGATTTATTTGGAGCAGAGACATTGTTTTTAAGAAAAAAAAAAAAACCCAAAACAGGGGACCCTGGGTGGCTCAGTCGTTAAGCGTCTGCCTTCGGCTCAGGTCAGGATCCCAGGGTCCTGGGATCGAGCCCCGCATCGGGCTCCCTGCTTGGCGGGAAGCCTGCTTCTCCCTCTCCCACTCCCCCTGCTTGTGTTCCCTCTCTCGCTGTGTCTCTCTCTGTCAAATAAATAAATAAATAAAATCTTTAAAAAAAAAGAAAAACAAAACAAAACATGTCATGTAGGTTGTCTAAAAATAAAACGCTTTTAAACTAAAAAAAAAAAAAAAAACGTGCCTAAGCAGGGGGTGGAACCCTTGCTGGGACAGTGTGGTCTCAGGACCCTCGGGGTCACACAAAGACCGGGGGTGCCTGAGTGTGGCAGAGCTCCCAGGTAACGGAGCACGGAAGTTGGCTGCAGAGACGGAGCTGAGGAGCGGGCTCTCAGCTCGGGGTTGCCATAAACTGTAATCCGCGGCACAGTCGGGCCACTGCTCCTCCAGCAGGGACCCAACAAGTGGCAGATCCGGGGAGACTCCCCTTCCTCCCCCAGGAGGAGCGGCACGGGAGCGCACCGCAGGGATCTGCTGGGTTTGGAGACTCCACACGGGGTTGGGTGCCAGAGGTAGAAACACTCCATCACAGGCCAGGTGAGCACGAGTGTGGCCAGAGACCGGGGAGATGGCAGTGATTGACTGCTTTTCTCTGGGGGCGCACTGAGGAGTGGGGCCCTGAGTTCTTGGCTCCTCCAGGGCAGATATTGGGAGGCCACCATTTCACTCTCACCCTCCAAAGCTGTATGGAAAGCTTGCAGGGAACAAAAGCTCCCGAGAGTAAATCCGAGCAGATTACTAAACCCGGACCAGCAAGGGCAGGGCAATTCTGCCTCTGGCAAAGACATTTGGGGACCACGGCAACAGGCCCCTCCCCCAGAAGATCCACAAGAACAGCCAGCCAAGACCAAGTTTACCGATCAATGAGAACGGCAGAACTCCAGCGCTAGGGGAATACTGCACATAGAATCCATGGCTTTTTTACCATGATTCTTTAGTCTTTCAAAGTTAATTTTTTTTAACTTTCTTTTTTTTTTTAATATTTCTTTTTCCCTTTTTCAACCAACATCTTATCAATCCCTTTTTTTAAAAAATCTTTTTTATTTTTCATTTTTAGAGTCATATTCTATCCCTTCATAGTAGTTAACCTTATTTTTGGTGTATATATATATAAGTTGTTCTCTCTTTAAAACTTTGGGATACAGTTTCTTCTAACAGACCAAAATATACCCTAAATCTCTAATGTATGGCTTTGTTCTAGTCTCCTGCCTGATCACATTCTCTCCTTTTTTTTTTTTTAAATCCTCTTCTTTCTTTTTTCAACCAACTTCTTATCATCAATTCCTTTTATAAAATCTTTTATAATTTTCATCTTTACAATCATATTCCATCCCTTCATCACATATATCCTTATTTTTGTATATATATAAGCTTTTCTTTCTTTAAAATTTTGGGAGACCCTTTCTTCTAACAGACCAAAATACACCCAAAATCTAGTGTGTGGCACTGATCTATGCACCAGCCTGATCATATTTGATCATATTCTGTTTTTTTGTTTGTTTCTTTGTTTGTTTTATCTTTTTCTTTCTTTTTCTTTCTTTTTTCTCTTTCTCTCCCTTTCTTTTCCCCCAATTTCAGGTCTCTTCTGATTTGTTTAGTGTATATTTTTCTGGGATCGTTGTTACCTTGTTAGCATTTTGTTCTCTCATTCATCTATTCTCCTCTGGACAAAATGACAAGATGGAAAAAATCACCTCAAAAAAAAAGAACAAGAGGTAGTACCGATCGCCAGGGACCTAATCAATACGGACATCAGTAAGATGTCGGAACTACAGTTCAGAATGACGATTTTAAAGATACTAGCTGGGCTTGAAAAAAGCATGGAAGATTTTAGAGAAACCCTTTCTGGAGAAATAAAAGAACTAAAATCTAACCAAGTCAAAATCAAAAAGGCTATGAATGAGGTGCAATAAAAAATGGAGGCTCTAACTGCTAGGATAAATGAGGCAGAAGAGAGAATCAGTGATATAGAAGACCAAGTGATGGAAAATAAAGAAGCTGAGAAAAAGAGAGATAAACAACTACTGGATCACGAGGGCAGAATTCGAGAGATAAGTGATACCATAAGGCGAAACAATATTAGAATAACTGGGATCCCAGAAGAAGAGGAAAGAGAGAGAGGGGCAGAAGGTATATTGGAGCAAATTATAGCAGAGAACTTCCCTAATTTGGAGAAGGAAACAGGCATCAAAACCCAAGAGGCACAGAAAACCCCCCTCAAAATCAATAAAAATAGGTCAACACCCCAACATCTAATAGTAAAACTTATGAGTCTCAGAGACAAAGAGAAAATCCTGAAAGCAGCTTGGGAGAAGAGATATGTAACCTACAATGGTAGAAACATTAGATTGGCAACAGACCTATCCACAGAGACCTGGCAGGCCAGAAAGGACTGGCATGATATATTCAGAGCACCAAATGAGAAAAATATGCAGCCAAGAATACTATATCCAGCTAGGCTGTCATTGAAAATAGAAGGAGAGATAAAAAGCTTCCAGGACAAACAAAAATGAAAGGAATTTGCAAACACGGAACCAGCCCTACAAGAAATATTGAAAGGGGTCCTCTAAGCAAAGAGAGAGCCTAAAAGTTACATAGACCAGAAAGGAACAGAGACAATATACAATAACAGTCACCTTACAGGCAATACAATGGCACTAAATTCCTATCTTTCAATAGTGACCCTGAATGTAAATGGGCTAAATGCCCCAATCAAAAGACACAGGCTATCAGATTGGATAAAAAAAACAAGACCCATCGATATGCTGTCTGCAAGAGACTCATTTTTTTTCTTTCTTTTTAAAAAAATTTTTAATTGTTATGTTAATCACCATACTAATATTACATCATTAGTTTTTGATGTAGTGTTCCATGATTCATTTTTTGTGTGTAACACCTCGTGGTCCATGCAGAACGTGCCCTCTTTAATATCCATCACCAGGCTAACCCATCCTCCCACCCCCCTCTGCTCTAGAACTCTCAGTTTGTTTTTCAGAGTCCATTGTGCAAGAGACTCATTTTAGACCCAAAGACACCCCCAGATTAAAATTGAGGGGGTGGAAAACCATTTACCATGCTAATGGATACCAAAAGAAAGCTGGGGTGGCAATCCTTATATCAGACAAATTAGATTTTAAACCAAAGACTATAATAAGAGATGAGGAAGGACACTATATCCTACTTAAAGGGTCTATCCAACAAGAAGATCTAACAATTCTAAATATCTATGCCCCTAGCATGGGAGCAGCCAATTAATAACAAAAGGAAAGAAACACATCGACAACAATACAATAATAGTGGGGGACTTGAACACCCCCCTCAATGAAATGGACAGATCATCTAAGCAAAAGATCAACAAAGAAATAAAGACTTTAAATGACACACTGCACCAAATGGACTTCACAGATATATTCAGAACATTCCATCCCAAACCAACAGAATACACATTTTCTCTAGTGCCCAAGGAACATTCCCCAGAATCGATCACATCCTAGGTCACAAATCAGGTCTCAACTGGTACCAAAAGATTGGGATCATTCTCTGCATATTTTCAAACCACAATGCTTTGAAACTAGAACTCAATCACAGGAGGAAAGTCAGAAAGAACTCAAATACATGGAGGCTAAAGAGCATCCTACTAAAGAATGAATGGGTCAACCAGGAAATTAATGAAGAATTTAAAAAAATTAATGGAAACCAATGAAAATGAAAACACAACTGTTCAAAATCTTTGGGATGCAGCAAAGGCGGTCCTAAGAGGAAAGTATATAGCAATACAAGCCTTTCTCAAGAAACAAGAAAGGTCTCAAATACACAACCTAACCCTACACGTAAAGGAGCTGGAGAGAGAACAGCAAATAAAGCCTAAACCCAGCAGGAGAAGAGAAATAATGAAGATCAGAGCAAGGGGGCGCCCGGGTAGCTCAGTTGGTTAAGCGACTGCCTTAGGCTCAGGTCATGATCTCAGGGTCCTGGGATCGAGCCCTGCATCGGGCTCCCTGCTCGGCGGGAAGCCTGCTTCTCCCTCTCCCACTCCCCCTGCTTGTGTTCCCTCTCTCACTGTCTCTCTCTCTGTCAAATAAATAAATAAAATCTTAAAAAAAAAAAGATACATGTATAAAAAAAAAAGATCAGAGCAGGAATCAATGAAATAGAAACCAAAAGAACAGTAGAACAGATCAACGAAACTAGGAGCTGGTTCTCTGAAAGAAACCCCTGGCCAGACTTATCAAAAAGAAAAGACAAATGACCCAAATCAACAAAATCATGAATGAAAGAGGAGAGATCACAACCAACACCAAAGAAATACAAACAATTATAAGAACATATCATGAGCAACTCTATGGCAGCAAATTAGATAACCTGGAAGAAACGGATGTATTCCTAGAAATGTATCAACTACCAAAACTGAACCAGGGAGAAAAAAAAAAAAAAAACGGAACCAGGAAGAAATAGAAAACCTGAACAGACCAATAACCACTAAGGAAATTGAAGCAGTCATCAAAAATCTCCCAACAAACAAAAGCCCAGGGCCAGATGGCTTCCCAGGGGAATTCTACCAAACATTTCAAGAAGAATTAAATGAAACTGTTCCAAAAAATAGAAATGGAAGGAAAACTTCCAAACTCGTTTTAAAAGGCCACCATTACCTTGATCCCCAAACCAGACAAAGACCCCATCAAAAAGGAGAATTACACAACAAGTTCATCCTTGATGAACATGGATGCAAAAGTTCTCACCAAAATGCTAGCCAATAGGATCCAACAGTACATTAAAAGGATTTTTCACCACGACCAAGTGGGATTTATCCCTGGGTTGCATTGGTTCAACATCTGCAAATCAATCAATGTGATACAATACATTAATAAAAGAAAGACCAAGAACCTTATGATCCTCTCAATAGATGCAGAGAAAGCATTTGACAAAGTACAGCAACTTTCTTGATCAAAACTCTTCAGAGTATAGGGATAGAGGGTACATACCTCAATATCATAAAAGCCATCCATGAAAAACCCACAGCAAATATCATTCTCAATGGGAAAAAACTGAGAGCTTTCCCCCTAAGGTCAGGAACATGGCAGGGATGTCCACTATCACCACTGCTATTCAACATAGTATTAGAAGTCCTAGGGATGGCTGGGTGGCTCAGTCGGTTAAGCGGCTGCCTTCGGCCCAGGTCATGATCCCAGGGTCCTGGGATCGAGTCCCATATTGGGCTCCTTGCTCAGCAGGGAGCCTGCTTCTCCCTCTCTCTCCCTCTGCTTGTGCTCTCTCTGTCAAATAAATAAAAATCTTAAAAAAAAAAAAAAAAGTCCTAGCCACAGCAATCAGACAACAAAAAGAAATAAAAGGCATCCAAATCGGCAAAGAAGAAGTCAAACTCTCGCTCTTTGCAGATGATATGATACTTTATGTGGAAAATCCAAAAGACTCCACCCCAAAACTGCTAGATCTCATACAGGAATTCAGTTAAGTGGCAGGATATAAAATCAATGCACAGAAATCAGTGGCATTCCTATACACCAACAACAAGACAGAAGAAAAAGAAATTAAGGGGTCGATCCCATTTACAATTGCACCCAAAACCATAAGATACCTAGGAATAAATCCAACCAAAGAGGCAAAGAATCTGGACTCAGAAAACTATAAAATACTCATGAAAGAAATTGAGGAAGACACAAAGAAATGGAAAAGCATTCCATGCTCATGGATGGGAAGAACAAATATTGTGAAAATGTCTATGCTACCTAGAGCAATCTACACATTTAATGCAATCCCCATCAAAATACCATCAACTTTTTTCAAAGAAATGGATCAAATAATCCTAAAATTTGTATGGAACCAGAAAAGACCCCGAATAGACAGAGGAATGTTGAAAAAGAAAAGCAAAGCTGGTGGCATCACAATTCTGGACTTCCAGCTCTATTACAAAGCTGTTGTCATCAAGACAGTATGGTACTGGCACAAAAACAGACACATAGATCAATGGAACAGAACAGAGAGCCCAGAAATGGACCCTCAACTCTTTGGTCAACTAATCTTCGACAAAGCAGGAAAGAATGTCCAATGGAAAGAAGAGCGTCTTTTCAACAAATGGTGTTGGGAAAATTGGACAGCCACATGCAGAAGAATGAAACTGGACCGTTTCCTTACACCACACACAAAAATAGACTCCAAATGGTTGAAAGACCTCAATGTGAGACAGGAGTCCATCAAAATCCTAAAGGAGAACACAGGCAGCAACCTCTTTGACCTCAGCTGCAGCAACTTCTTCCTAGAAACATCGCCAAAGGCAAGGGAGGCAAGGGCAAAAATGAACTATTGGGACTTCATCAAGATAAAAAGCTTTTGCACAGCAAAAGAAACAGTCAACAAAACCAAAAGACAACCGACAGAATGGGAGAAGATATTTGCAAATGACATATCAGATAAAGGGCTAGTATCCAAAATCTATAAAGAACTTATCAAACTCAACACCCAAAGTACAAATGATCCAATCAAGAAATGGGCAGAAGACATGAACAGACATTTCTGCAAAGAAGACTTCCAAATGGCCAAGAGACACATGAAAAAGTGCTCAACATCACTTGGCATTAGGGAAATCCAAATCAAAACCTCAATGAGATACCACCTCACACCAGTCAGAATGGCTAAAATTAACAAGTCAGGATACGACAGATGTTGGCGGGGATGTGGAGAAAGGGGAACCCTCCTACACTGTTGGTGGGAATGCAAGCTGGTGCAGCCACTCTGGAAAACCGTATGGAGGTTCCTCAAAAAGTTGAAAATAGAGCTATCATACGATCCAGTAATTGCACTACTGGATATTTACCCCAAAGATACAAATGTAGTGATCCGAAGGGGTACGTGTACCCTGATGTTTATAGCAGCAATGTCCACAATAGCCAAACTATGGAAAGAGCCAAGATGTCCATTGACAGATGAATGGATAAAGAAGTGGTATATATATACAATGGAATATTATGCAGCCATCAAAAGGAATGAAATCTTGCCATTTGCAACGACATGGATGGAACTGGAGAGTATTATGCTGAGCGAAATAAGTCAATCAGAGAAACACATGTGTCATATGATCTCACTAATATGAGGAATTCTTAATCTCAGGAAACAAACTGAGGGTTGCTGGAGTGGTGGGGGGTGGGAGGCATGGGGTGGCTGGGTGATAGACACTGGGGACGCTATGTGCTATGATGAGTGCTGTGAATTGTGTAAGACTGTTGAATCACAGACCTGTACCTCTGCAACAAATAATACATTATATGTTAAAAAAAAGAAGAAGATAGTAGGAAAGGAAAAATGAAGGGGGAGAAATCGGAGTGGGGACGAACCATGAGAGACTGTGGACTCTGAGAAACAAACTGAGGGTTCTAGAGGGGAGGGGGTGAGGGGATGGGTTAGCCTGGTGGTAGGTATTAAAGAGGGCACATATTGAATGGAGCACTGAGTGTTATACGCAAACAATGAATCATAGAACACTACTTCAAAAACTAATGATGTAATGTATGGTGACTAACATAACATAATAAAAAAAAAGGGCCAAAAATCTTGACAATTCACCAAAAAACATATGTAGATGGCAAATAAACATGTTCTACAATCATATGTCCTCAGAACAATGTAACAATGTGATTCCATTATGCACCTATTAGAATAGCCAACATTTGGAACACTGACAACCCCAAATGCTGCAGGATATGGAGCAGCAGGAAGTCTCATTCATTGCTGGTAGGAATGTAAAATGGTAGAGCCACTTTAGAAAGTATGGAGGTTTCTTACAAAACTGAACATACTCTTACCATATGATCCAGTAATCAGTATCCTTGATATTTATCCAAAGAAGTTGAAGACTTGGGGTGCCTGGGTGGCTCAGTAAGTTAAGTGTCTGTCCTCAGCTCAGGTCATGATCTCAGGGTCCTGGGATCAAGCCCGGTGTCCAGCTCTCTGCTCAGTGGGGAGCCTCCTTCTCCCTCTGCCACTCCCCTCCCCCCGCTTGTACTGTCTGTCTGTCTCAAATAAACAAAATCTTTTAACAAAAAGAAGTTGAAAATGTTGTTTTAAGGAAGTCATGTTTCTTTAACTATGTGGCAATTATTTTCAGAAAAATTTTAGCAGAAGGGTAAAAAGATTTAGATTCTTCTCTTTGCTTTGCCTCTTCGTGAGAAGTGGGACACATTTAGTATGTCTAATATGGGTGTAGTATGAAACTCCAGAGGAGAGAATTAGGACCAACAGGTCGAAATTGTATGGAGTTAGATTTGACTCAATAATAAGGTGAATGCCCTTTCATTTTTTAAAAAGATTTTATTTATTTATTTGAGAGAGAAAGTGCATATGCACACTTGTTGGGCGAGGGGCAGAGGGAGAGGGAGAAGCAGGCTTCCCACTGAGCAGGGAGCCTGACCCTGGGACTCAATCCCAGGACCCTGAGATCATGACCTGAGCTGAAGGCAGATGCTTACCAGAACCCAGAGAATCTTTATTTAACACTTTGGCTTATTTCCTTCTAGTCTTTTCCCATCAAAGAAGTAGACAAGACTTTTTAGAACCCCTGAAAAGGGGATTAGAATCACTGATAAGCTTATACTGCAACCCTTCCTCTAAACCGTATAACTCAAAATTTACATGCATTTAAAAACCAAAATACTTTATTTTTTTAAGATTTTTCTCCTTCCAAAATTTAGGTATTTGCTAGTTATGTTTTTCATGCCTCAGCTGACTTAGTGCTCTCAGCGGGTAGGTGTTCAGTTTTCCCATTAGGGACCCAGGTTCGAGGGCTGGGTCGTATAGTTGTGAATGGAGATGTTCAGAGTGAGGGCACTGTCCGGAAGATTCCTACCATGGGACTGACCTCTAAATGCCTGTATGCCTGTATTAGTTTGCTGGAGCTGCTGTAACAAAGTACCACAACCTGGGTGACTTAAACCACAGAAATTTATTGTCTCACAGTTCTTGAGGCAAGAAATCAAGGTGTCAGCAGGGTTGGTTCCTACTAGGAGCAATGAGGGAGGGAATCTGGTCCAGGTCTCCTCTTTGGCTTGCAGATGACTGTCTTCATCCCACATGGAGTTCTCCCTGTATGTGTGTCTGTGTCCAAATCTCTCCCCCCACTTTTTTTTTTTTAAGATTTTATTTATTTGTCAGAGAGAGAGAGAGAAAGAGAGAGAAAGAGAGCACAAGCAGGGGGAGAAGCAGGCTCCCCGCTGAGCAAGGAGCCTGATACGGGGCTCGATCTCAGGACTCTGCGATCATGTCCTCAGCTGAAGGCAGGTGCTTAACTGACTGAGTCACCCAGGCATCCCTCACTTCCCCCTTTTTAAAGAAGCTTTATACTCACTGTGGGACTTGAACTCATGATCCTGAGATCAAGAGTCATGTGCTCTACCGACTGAGCCAGCCAGGTGCCCCCAAATCTCCCCTATTTATTTATTTGAGAGAGAGAGAGAGTGCGCTAGAGCACAAGCAGGGGAGGGGCACAGGGAGAGGGAGAGGGGAAGCCAACTCCCTAGTGAACATGGAGCCCCACACGGGGCTCAATCTCCTGACCCAGAGATCATGACCTGAGCTGAAACCAAGAGTCAGATGCTTAATTGACTGAGTCACCCCTGCACCTCTTCCCCTTTTTATAAGGACACCAGTCATATTGGATTATTTGCCCACCCTACTCCAGTATGACTTCGTCTTAACTTAAACAATTACATCTGCAATGACCCTATTTCCAAATAAAGTCACATTCTAATGTACCGAGGCTCAGAACATCAACATATTAATTTTTTGGGGGGAGGACACAATTCAACCCATACATAACATCTTCCTTCCACCTCTAAAGACTATTATCCTGAGCCTTAAAGTATGACTCAGACTCAGTGTGTTGCTTTGTTTTGTTTTGGCTTTTTGATATTGTTTGTTCACTTGCCCAGCAGGGTGTTCACTTACTGCCAGGTAAAACCGAATCCACAAGGCGTAGCTGACCACCTGCTGAGGCTGATTGAGAGCTCAGGGAAACCTGTGAATCAGGCTGGGCATCCATAACCAGGGCCACTAATACTAACAACATAAACACTCTGAGTTCATGATCTTGTCTGAGGTCATTCTGAACTCTAAATAAATTCTGTCTGTTGGTCCTACGGTCTAAATGCCTTTTGACTCCCTCAAAGAACTCAGCTCAATCAGTGAATGTGCTTTCTTCCTGATTCCATGTGTCCTTTGGCATGATTTATAGAAAAAATGTAATTTTATTGTAGGACTTGGACTTTCAGAAGTGTGTGGCATCCAATCTGGCATACGTGGAGACTTTATCAAGCTATAATGAAATGACTATTGATAATGTAACCATGAAATTCGTTATTATTGTGTATGGTAGTGTCATTGATACTAAGACAGAGTTACCCTATCTTGCACCTTGCATTTTGCCTAAAACCTGTGAGCAGGTAAGGACAGTTATTTCTAAGGAGTAATTTGCTTTCCATGGTGCCCTATAAATGACTTGAAAACTCAACTGACCACCTTAAAAAGAAATGTAACCTGGAAGGACCCTGCAGTTTTCACCACCTTTAACAAAACAGTCCAAACATGCCCTGGGCTGTTTGTGCCCAATTCAGGAGTGAGACCCAGAGGGCACAGGGGGCTGGAGTCCGACTGCTCTCTGCTTGCCAAGCCATTTGCCCTGGAGTGGGGCTGTGCCTCCTGAGGGACGGGGGTGCATTTGTCCCTCTTGTAGCATTCTTATCTTTGTATCTCTCAGTAGTTCAGAGGATGACAGTAATCTAGATGCTTTTCCAGTAGAAAATGAAAATCTCTTTAGCTTTGTAGCTAGGGGTGGGGGTGAGGCAGGGAATAGCAGGAACAATGCTCACAGTTTGGTTTAAGACACCAAGGTTTGGAATCAGGCCTACTTGGGTTTCAAGCCCAAGCCCTGTGCCCACTAGTGTGTGAGCAAAGGCAAGCTGCCTTCTGACCCTCCGTTTCCCTTTAGTGAGACGAGGCTGACAGCAGCTGCCCATCGGTAGAGTTCTTGTGAGGATCCAGGGAGACAGTATCTGGTCTCTAGAGATGAGAGTTACAATTATATCACTTGTATGCTCCTTGCCTTCCGGGAGGGCAGATTTTGGCGGGCACACAGGGCAAAAGCTCTAAGAAAAGAAGACAGTCCTGCCACCTGGGAAGGCTGGGCCTTGAGCCTTTGAACATCAGCGTCGGGGTACAAGTAACTCTGTAGGTGTCAAGGATTCCCTGTTTTCCAAGCTGGAAATGTCTGGTCTGGTTATAAGTAAGGTGTAGAGAGTTCCTTTCTGATGTCTATAAATAACACAGAAGATAATTTTCTGGCCCAAGACTTCTTGAAACAACGTTAAAGGGGATTTGAAATGAAAAAGATGGAGAGCTTAGGCTGGAAGCCCAGTTCTGAGTTTGGCTTATTTCTTATATTCTTTGAAAACATTAGGGAGGAGGCAGCTTAGAGATCAAAGGATGCTCTTCTGACTACTTTTGACTTTTTCCCTTTAGGTTCAGGGAACTTCAGATTTAAGCAAGCTGCTGGTTGTGCAAGCATCTGAGCCTGCCAAAAATACTGATGACGCCAAAGTCATGGGTAAGGGGTAGCCCGTCAGTGGTAGGAAAACCATGCAAAACTCATTTAATTCTAAGAAAATGACTTGAGGGTATTATGTGGGTTTATCATCAGTCCTCATCCTTGGGCCCGCCCTGGCTGCCATATTGCTTCTGGGAGGTCATCCATCAGAGTCTTCCAGACACTGAAATCCAGGTGGCTCCTTTCTCTCTCTTGTCCCTTCCTTCACACCCATGCTGGTAGAGAGTAGCTTCTGTGTTGTACCCTGTTCCAGTCCTGGCAGGCTGGACTCACAGAATGCTGTTGGGGGCAGAGCAAGAACGGGAAGGACAGAGACTCACTCACAGTGGGTCCAGGTGTGGTGAGCTTGTGCGCTCCCAACAACCAAAGGGAATATGGAACCTGACCCTTGCTCTTTGAATATTCCAAACCATAGTCACAGCCACAACTCAACTGTCTAGCCTGAGGGGCACTTTGATAGTTACTAAGTAATTACAGTCACTAAATGTGTATTAGTATCCCATTGCATGTATCATGGTGCTAAGCAGTACACCGAGAAGATGAGGTAGGAAGGCCTTGCTCTAGAGAAAATGCATTCCCTTCCTTCATTTCATAATCAGTGCTCCTGCTCTACCAAGCCGTGTTGTCATCTCCCCAACTGCCCCAGCTTGAAAACAGTCAGCCTTAGTATGCTTCTCCAATTGGCACCGTCCTGGCGTTTCCAGTTCACGTGATCGGCCAGCTCATTGCATTGTCATGCAATTCTTCATGAATTGTTAACTCAAGGGGGGGGGGTTGGGTTTACATGATTTCAAATTGTGTGCAGAAAGTGACATTTTATTAATATTTTATATCTCATTTCTCATTTGCACAATTCTTATAAAATACAGCCCCACTGTATGCTGGGCTCCATGCCCAGTGCTAGATGGGGAGCAAGCCAAACAAGGTCTCTGCCCTTCTGAGGAGGAAAGACATTCAATAAGTAATTCCACTTCTCTCCCAGAAGTAAATTCAACCTCAGACATTGTTGTGGCTTACTTTCTACCTCTGTTCTGGGGTCACGGGCACCACCTGATTTTGGGGAGCCCCCTCTGCTCCAGGTCTTCTGTTCAAGCTGGGGAACACTGAAATAATCCTTACTCCAGCCCTCAGAGTCTTCAGTCCGCCTCTCTGCAGCTTCCATAGTTCTCTTGGGGCAGCGGAGTCTATGGCAGGGCTTGGAGCTCAGGGCCTAGTGTGAACCCCCTCGGGGCTGCTGAGTCAGGATCTTAGTACTGCCAGGAAGCAGGGCACAGGTCCCCATTTGTCCTGGGCCTGTAGGCCTCTCTCCTTCTTCAGGCTCTCTGAATCAGTCATTTTAGATGGATGGTACTATATCACTCTGTATTCCCCAGTGAATTTGGGACAAAAGTCACATATCGTAGGCTCACGGACTGGACTCAGCTGATGCACTGGATTTGATCCACATACATGTTTTGTTTTAAAAATTTAAGTTGCAGAGTATGAACATCTAAACATTTCACATTTAAAAAAAAAATCCAGATTTTGAGCTTTTCTTGAAAAACTCAGAAAGCGTGCCAACACTTGGTCCTCGTTCCTGTATGTGGCAACACATAGAGCTGCGCCTGGGGGAAACACACAGTGTGCAGTTTGCCGCGGTCCACACCCTGCCCTCTTGTCTCAGATATGGCCCACTTCCTTGTCTGTGTGACCTGCCTATTCTCATTTGACTTTGTCAGCCCTTGCGTGGGAGTCTTGGGAGCCTAGTAACAGGAAACTAAAGAACCTGTATGGAAGGGGAGAAGGGAAAGAGGAGACCTACTGGGAGAAAGCAAATTGATATTTCAGAATATTCTTCTGCTACCTTTACTCTTAAATTCCTAATTTAGTTTTTCTGTCTGATGCATGTATTTGATTGGCTCAGTCAACACTGGTCTTCGAATGACCCAGAGAGAATATAATTGGAAGAGAAAAAATGAGGTAATAAACCTGATACTTGGATTCGATTTTTCTTACTGTGACTATTAAACTACATAGCTGGAATGAGCTGTGAAGCTGAGTAGCAAAATGTAGGTGGTTGGGTGGTGAGAAAAGAGATCCTTAGTGGCAGCTCACTGATTAGAAAAAATTGGGATAAACCTCACCTGAATTATTTAACAATTAAAATGATACAATGTTTTTGAAAGATGTGATTTTGCCCCAGGTCCCTCTTCCCAATTTCCCCCCTCTTGACCTCCTTCCCGTGATGGCTCAATAGTGGGGATCACCCTAAGATCATTTTAGCAGAAATTCTGGGCCTGCCCGGTCATCTGTGATAGTCAGGGTGGTGTACAGAGTGTTGGGGGAAGGAAAAGTCACATTGACCAAGCTTATGATTTATGGTTCCTTTAAAGAAAGCAGCTTAGTTCTTTTTAGGCAGCCTTCCTAGGGTCATCCTCTCCTCTTTCTTAAAAGGACCCTGTTTCACAAATGGGAAACCTAATTGGGAGTCAATTAACTGACTTAACTGACTCCTCATTGTCACCGTCTTTTCCAGGCCCCATTATTTAAAAAAAAAAAAAAAATTCTCGTTTTTTAGGAAAGAGGTTTCCAGTTATCCTGGAATCGGTCACAAAGTTAACCGGAATTCAACTCACCTGCATCTCTTTTCCTGAGGCGCCCCTTTGTCGGACTGCTCTTACTGAATTAACGCAGTATGTCTTCACAAGAGGATGTTTGATGGCATAGAAATGCACACGTATCTCTCAGAGCCCTTAATATAGAAGATCTTTTAGAGGGAATGTTCTGGATGATAAGAGAAACTTCTCAGTAAGTTTTCTGATTGCATTTAACAGTTAATGTTTCTCCTGAAACACTCATCGTCTAATATTTTGCTTTTGAGTTTCTTGTATAGTTGGAAAGTGGATCCCATTTTAGAAAAGAATACTAACGGTGCTAATGTGATATGCAGGGTCAGGTTAAAGACTGAGCTAACCTCCTGGCCCAAGTGCCGAACGATTACCTGGCAAGGACGTTACTTAAAAGTTGCTGGAACAGTGAACTGCTGTGTTTATTTCAGAAGTGATGGACTGCTGTAAAAGTTCTAATTTTAAGCAGTCGCATTATTACTTGAGATGTTTAGAAATTCGTCAGGCTAATAATACAGTTCATGGTCTACCAATGAGAGTAAAAGTCATCAAGGGCATTGTACAATTAATATATTACTGACTGAAGCATATGACCCATAGTTTGATATGTTGTTAGTGCCTCCCTAACATTTTCCAGAGAAAAGTTATTCCCTCCCTCCCCAATTTAGTAAATGTTGAAAAATGGAACTATGTTCTCCATCTTAGTTACTGAAAGAAAAGTTTAGGAGAAATTAACAATCTTACATTGCATAATACTGTTTGGTATCACTTTTCAATTTCTTTTTAAAAGTCAAATAAAGTTTAGTTTTATGGCCTGGTTGTTTATTTTATTTGGAATCCATCATCTCTTTTCATTTCAACAAGATTTTGAAAGGATATTCGGTTCTCTGCTTTATGGAAAACCAGAATAGAGGTAAGAATAGAAGAAAAGGTGAGAGAAAAAGTCAGTCCTAACTATTAGAATCTTCTGGGCACCTAGCATAATAGGGCAGTATTTCAGCGTGGACTGTGGATTACCAGCGTGTCAGCAAATTCTGGATGTGGCTGCAGATACAGGAACCTGGCCACTGGGACTGAACCACACAGGCTTCATTTTCCTTTTTCTCATTATATAAAAATGTTGACACACAATGCTACGTTGGTTTCAGGTGTACAACATAGCAATTCAATTTCTCTAAACCTTATGCTGTGCTCACCACACAATGCTATTAGAGTAGCATTGACAATATCCCCTACGCTGTACCTTTCATCCCCGTGACTTATTCTATTAAGGGCTTCATTTTTCTTATGGTAACAGCATGTCTGGAAATAGGCAGAGGGGGGTGGGTACAGCGGCTTGCGGAAGTCATCGTGGAGCTAGGCTGCAGCCCCTGCCCTTGTCCTCGTCCTGGGACTTTGAGCCTCAGGCTGGCAAAATGGCATTTGTACGCCCAGGCAGCCTACTGGCTTTTCAGTAGGGCAAGGAGGTTTTGCCTTTTCTTCAGGAATGGACCTCATCCCAGGCCAGCACTGTCAGATGCCCAAACCTATCACCTTAAGATGAATTTTAACTGGCACCTCACTTTGCCACCCTTACTACAATCTGGGTGTTTTTGGTGAAAAACAAGGGGTAAGTGAATATTGGGCTAACCACTGCAGTTTATCTGCTGGACTCCGCATCATCACCACCTGGGTTGTTACCAATGAAGAGCATCTGGCCACCTAGAGCTCAGTCTCTGGGAGTGGGCCCCTGGGGTCTGCATTTCAATACTCCTCAGGTGATTACATTTTGAAACTTGAGATAGGCTGCCCTCAGTCTTTCTTAGGAGGCATGTTACCACGCATTTGAAAGAACTAGAGGACAATACATTCCATGTATATGTTAGGATGCTTTTGGCCTAAACCCAACTCAAAAAGGCTTAAATCTTAAGGAAATTTATTATTTTATGTACTATGTAAGTCCAGAGGCAGGATGGGTTCATGGTTGGTGGACTCTGTGGAGATGATGCAGGATCGTTTTCCTCTCCACTTTGCTGTTGACCTTTACAGCCTCACTCTGTGGTTCCCCACTCCCAGGTTGTCAGATGCTGCCTCCCGATTGCTGTCAGGACATATAATTCTTCTAGAAACTCCAATGATCCTTTGTGTCTCATTCGCAAGAACTGAATCACTTGCCCATTTCTGAGCCAGTTACTGCAAAGAAAGTGGTAATGACCTTATACCCAGTTAACACACGCTTTGAGCTAAAATTAAAATTGTCAGTATTTCAATTTGCATTGCCCCAAGGGGTGGAGTTGGAGGGAGTAAACCACTAAACCGGCCAGTTCGTTGCACCCAATCGGCATTTTGACTTGGCCACTTAGACACAGCCATTCTGGCTCCTCCCCCCCTTTGCTAAGCATCTCCACGATGAAGATTCCTACACTTAGGGTGCAGGTTAGAGGTGAGATCAGACTTGCAGCAAGACCACACAGGCTCCCCACTTTGAGAATCTTAGAAGCCTGTGTATTCCCGCCGAAGTCCCATGGACTGCCTCTCAGATTCCTTATGTTTCTCTCATAGTCACGATGGTCATATGTTAATTCACTTCCAATTAATAAATCTTGGAATGAATGATGCAATTTATTCTGTTCTCCCATGAAAATCGAGAGCAGCAACTCTCAGTAGGGGAGCTCTACTCTCCATGCCCACTAGTGTATTAAAGATGTACTTAGGATCACTTCTACCCTGGAAACGCATATTTATTATGTGATTTTTTATATTTGGAAAAGAATACTTTCACAAAGCCTCATGGCTGCTTGGTGACAGAGCCAGAACTCGATTTGGGGGGGTAAATGGCCCCCTTTTCTTTGAGCTTTTTCACCGTCTTTATATTGACATCATATATACGGAGAGAGTAGAGATGGCCAAACAAAAACACCAAGGTTTGGGTGCCTGAGGGAGTGAGGAGGGGGGCGGTAGATTTACTGGGGGAAAAGTTGATGAATCTGATTTTGAATTTGCAAATTCAATGGGACATGTTCCATTGGTTAGTAAAGACCAACACTCAGGTCCGGATAATTACTGTTGGGAGATTTAGACTTTGAACTGTCCCCATGAAAGAAAAGTTGAAGCCATACTGTCCAAGAGACAAGGACTAGAGGTGTCAAACAGCCAACGGAGGAGAACAGCGAGGAATCTAATAGCTGGGGAGGTGACAGGGGACCAAGGCTCCCGGGATTAGTTAGGACCAGGTATTAGTTCTTTAAGGGCAAAACATACTGTGACTTAAGAGGTGAGAGCAGAACACCAGTCCTCTTGTCTTTCAGACCAGCATTCTTCAGGATACTGGGTAACTTGGAATTTTCACTCCATTCTCAACCTTCCTGGTGTCACTCAAATTTTACATGTGGAGAGTTCAAGGAAACTAGACTTAATGACTTGTCCAACACCTGGCACCAGGCATCATGTTTTATATTATTACACTCAATAAAAATATAAAGGGCTCCATGCAAGAGACTCCACCAGGTATGGGACCCTTCTTTCTAAACCCCGGACGTATTAGCACAGTCTAATAAAAGTCCGAGAGACCATGAGCTCAGAGTAGTTGGTATTCTTTCGCGAAAAGCACAGATGTACTATTCTCCTCGAGATTTATATTCTTAAGCCTAGTCATCCAATTAAAGTAATATGTCAGGAGAGCTCTTTCTAGCAGGATCCACAAACTGAAGGACCCAGGGAAGTAACAGGAAGGAGCAAAGTGGGCCAAGAGTTGTGGTGAAATCACTGGTTCGTCAGCTGTTCCTGGCTTTTCATTATATGAAATCTTACGGATCTGCCT
The DNA here is from genome assembly GCF_029215605.1 of Mirounga angustirostris. Classification (NCBI taxonomy): domain Eukaryota; kingdom Metazoa; phylum Chordata; class Mammalia; order Carnivora; family Phocidae; genus Mirounga; species Mirounga angustirostris. Next base: position 53,142,573 of record NW_026991714.1, read on the forward strand.
TTGGAGAAAAGCAGCAGTACCAATGCTAGCAAGCCTCTGCCCTGCAGGACGGTGTCTACCCGAGTGCTTCAGAACGCGACGACAGAATTCTCTGATCCAGTTCTAGCAAAGGATTTATTTGCTGATCCCCCAAAAACCAAGAATCAGAAACAGCCTCACTGCCCTCACTGCAAGAAAAGTTCTACGATAAAACATCTTCCATCCTCTTCTCCTCTCTTCCCAAGGTGTGCCCTTGCTTGCGTCCATCAGCGCAGAGCAGACCGACAGATGGAAATACTTTGTATGAAAGGCACATGGCACCCAGTACGCCTCCCCGCAGGCAAGTGGAGCCTTCTCCACAGCCTCCCTCTTTTGACAGAAATTTATTGAAACATTTTCTTTAGAGCAAAATATTTAAAGATCCTTCCCCCTGCTCATCCCACTTCAGTTATCTACTGAAAAAGTATAGAATTGAAAGGTTTTTTGCCCCTGCTATGATCCAAACACCGAACAGTGAAGAACACCTGGATACTCTTAGTTTTGGGGTTATATACTCACATATCACAGAGGAATCTGAACCTCAAGTTCTGGATTTGATTAGAACAGCTGAAAAACAGATAGTCATTCTATGATGGAGCAAAGCAGGCTTTTTCAACCGCGCTACCTCACTGATCCCAAAGCTCGTAGAGATCCAAGATTTGAGCCTCTCACATGGACTGTACTTCAGAGAGTCAGCGGAGGAGAGTGCTAAGGTATATGAACAGAGTTGAATGCTGGTGAAGGCACAGAGTAAAGGATCCCAAGAGATTTTTAGTGCCATTTTCATTTAATAAGCCAGTAGCAGAGCAACCTAAAGACCCTCGCTGCGATCACACCAGGATGTTTCTATGGAACAGCTGCAGAACAGGACTGGCAGCCGGCATCGTCCGGCTCACTGAGCTCGGCCAACAGCCCCTGCACCAGCTCCTCGGAGAGACTAGGGCTGGGGTGTGTAGCGGAGGTACTTCTTGCCTGATGGGAGCTCTTTGGTGAAGACTCCTTTAGGGAAGAGTTTTTTGGCTTCATCTTCAGGGATGGTTGGAAGAACCATCACGCTATCTCCAACCTATTGGAAGACATTGAGAATGGTGAAATCCAGTCTTACAGAGAAGCCTAAAGGCAAGAGTTGACTTTAGACAAGTAGCTACAGGTGCTCATGAGAAGAACTCAGTATTGGTTACTCTCCTCTGAGGAATTTTGTTTTCACAGGTTGATCTTTGACACTTTCGTGAGGGAACTATTTCCCTATCCTAACAAGTAGTCTTATTTTAAACCCTGTGATGGCTTGGCACCACACTTTAAAATGTTAATTGTAAGTCCTTGTTGCTGCCCTGTGTGAATGATTCCTGCCTCCTCTCTCATCCCCGGCTCCTCACCCCATTTCCTGCTCCTCCCCTTGCAGGCACGCTGGCTTGTCTTCTGTTTCTTGAACCTACCATGCTCGCTTTCATTAGCTCTTCCTTCTGCCTGCAGTGTTCTTCTCTCATAGATACCCATGGCTTGGTCCCTTGCTTTCTTTGTGTCCTTCCCAAAGGTCCCTTCAGAGAAAGGCCTTCCTTGACAGCCAATAGCAGAGCAACCTAAAGACCCTCCCACCCCTGCGTTCCTATTCTCTCCACCTCTGCTTGATTATTCTGTCACACTCACTGTCACCTAACAGTAAACTTGCTTACTGTTTGTCTCCACCCACTAGAGTGTAAGCTCTAGGAGGGCAGGGACTTCTATTTACGTTTATATTTATATTGTTTGCTGCTGTATCCCAGTGCCCACTGCCCAGGCTCAGTAGACGCATGTTCGGTGGATGATATACAGAATTTAAGTGATTCGCCTGCCAGGAAGAACAAAACAACACAACCTGGTATTCAGGTTAGCATATTTTAAAAATGTAGCTATGTGAAGATACCCTTCTGATAGCCCTGTCCTACCTTTTGCAGAAATCGTAGAGATTAAAAGTTTATGAACAGGATTCCAAGAATTCTACATGAGTTTAAAAGACTGAATGAAGCTTAAGAGAAATGAAATGCTCCATGACATTAATACACCACAGAGTTTTATAGCCATGACTTAAGTGGCCAATCTAAGTCTAGCTATAAATATTCTGCCATCATTTTGCTAGTTTTGGGAAGGGTTAAAGGTTTTTTAAAAGAATTCTTTTATTGAAAGGCATCATTCTGACCAATTAATTTGGTCACATGATCTAAAATTTAGGAAGCAATATAGGGAGTTTGTATTTTATAATAAAAGGTGTTAAAGACCTTGACAATGGCCTCACAGCAAATCTGAAACTCAGCCATGAGAAGTCCAGCCAGTGTGTCTGCATACCAGAAAAAGAGCCCCATGTAACAAAGACCCTGAAGATAGCCATTGAGAGACCAGCCCCTTAGGCGTTGCAGGCAAGGTGAGTATCTTTACCTTCCAATCAACTGGGGTGGCAACCCTCTTTTCTGCCGTTAGCTGGAGAGAGGTAATTACTCTGAGAATCTCATCAAAGTTCCTGCCAGTGGTCGCTGGATAGAGGATAGACAGCTTCAGTTTCTTATCAGGACCAAAAATAAACACCTGCAAAGCACACAAATGCATAAATAGAAGAATTCTTGAAGTGTTTTTGATGTTAAAGCCTCTCTGAAAGCTCTTAAGTCATCAGAAATGTTCAAGGCTGTTAAAAATAAAAATAAAGACACACAAAACACCCCCCACCCTCCAACACCTAGAAGGATACATCAAACTGTTAACCTGGGTAGCTGGAGTTTAGGTAATTTTCTTCTCCATGTTATTTTTCTTTTTTTTAAGATTTATTTTTTATTTTTAAGTGATCTCTACACCCAACATGGGGCTTGAACTCACAACCCCAAGATCAAGAGTCACATGCTCTACCGACTGAGCCAGCCAGGCACCCCTCCATGTTATTTTTCTAAACTTAGAAGGGAATTCTCTTGGCTCTGGCTGGCTCAGTACAAAAACTGATATGCAAATTGAATCCGGAAAGGCCTCGGGAGGGTACTATGTTAACTAGGGATGGTTATCTTAAAAAATATACTCATGGGAGTTGATACTGGTCCTCAAATAGTTGTACAGTTTTGCAGATGAGGGACTAAGTTTGTTCTGGAGTGGGTAAGGACAGAACAAATAGGAATTCCGAACAAATAGGAATTCCAAACCAGAGCTGCCTTATGGAAAAGGGTATGGCCCACCACTTTGAAGAGAGGGCTGTCAGGAGAGCTGAAGAAAAGATTCCTCATTTCTAGATTACATCTTAGGACAACTACTTATTTTATGTAGATTTCCAAAAGCTGTCAAATTCAGCAACTTAAAAATTTAGCTGAAAACTTTATTTGCATTAGCAGTACAGACGGTCAGTGAGACTGCCATTAATACAGTTATTTTGTAATTGGAGATATTCCCCTATTTCCAGGAGTTGGTGCAAGCACTCAATTAGACATAGACCCTGGCCGGTCATGAGGACTCAATAATGGATTTCTAGGACTCACCACACGCGCAGTCACAGGCATGCCCTTTTCGTCCTTCTCCACCGGGTCCAGCATGCCTAACAGGATGGCAAGGTCCCGATTCTTATCATCAATGATAGGGAAAGGTAATGTTTCTGTGGGCTCCTGACCGTTGTAAGCATTGATATCCTGAAATGCAGGTGAGAGAGGAAAAAGAAATCTAAACCAAGCACATCTTCGGAATTCAATCACAGTTAACGGCTCTTATCTTGCAAGATAGGGAAGAGGACCACAATCATCATTTTCTCTAAGCAATTTGAGCATGAAAATGAATGAATGAACGCTCCTCATCCCAATCAGTCACTGACAGAAAGAACAGTGTGGTACAGTACTTAGGTTACTTAGGTTATAACCACAGACCCTTTCCATGCCCAGTTCTCTTAAAAATTGGCATGCTTTTACTGCTTGAAGTGGCAAGAAAGCAGCAAAGTTGAATACTGTAGAGGTAGATCCCAATCCAATGTACCTCAGGATATGCAACAAGTAAACACCATTAGAAATAATGGGTTCATTAAGTCCATCACATCTAGAAATAATGCCACATGCAGAGATTAATTCTATAGATCTGGTCCCTGCCCGCTAAGTACCCTGACCCAGACACGATGCTACTGGAAGGCAGATTATCAAGAAATGGGAAAAAAAAAAAACCCACAAAACTTAAAGCAAATCCAAGAATAGAGAGTTGATTATGTACTTTAAGGATAAGTAAAATGTAAATTTTACGGGTGGAAAGGCAGAGGTAAATTTACACTAGGGTGAAATCCACATAGAAAACAGCATTTCAGGTCTGAACTGAAAGACAATAATGTACTCTCCCCCCTACTCTGTTTTCTTCCCCTAGTTAACTGCACTCATTCACTTCTATTTTTCCTATCCCTAGAAGTCTTTGGGGAAAAAAAAAATCTAGCTTCATTATTTGATGAAGCATCGATATAGCACTTAAAGTGGGGTCAGCAGGGTGGATGAGCAAAGTTCCTGCCTTCAGAGAAATGTCTCCTTTGGTTCAGATGATTCCCCTATGAAGTAGCAGCAAATGCAAGATTTTAACATGTAAATGGCAGATTGTGAACGCTGAGGTATACTGGTCCCCATTTATAGGTCTGCTGAGTTAGTTGAGACTTCAGGAAAGACTTCGGCCTGGGGCCTTGGAGGCTGGATCAGATTTTCACAGGTAAGGGGAGCACTATTAATGAAATAGGAAGGCAAGTATGAGCATAAAGAATTGAGAAGAGAGTGAGTCACTTAGCTGGGCAGAGTTTTAGGAAGTAGCGGAAAAGAGGATTTAAAGTTGGAATGAGGTTTATTTATTATGTGGAGACTTGAAAGTAAATCGGGTGGATGTCATGGCAGTTCTAGAATCTTTAATTTCTCCACAGAGACGTGACAGGGTAAGAGTGGCATCGATGAATTCTGAAATGGATAACAGCACATTTTGAACATGTTCCTTAATTTTATTATCTTAACTTCTCTTCTCTAGTCACTGGCTCCCTTCAAGTCACCACACCTAAAAAATGATCCATATGGCTTCATGCGAGAGGCACCCCGAATTCTCCTATTTAACCAGCTGAACGTCAAATTCTGGCCGCTGCTTCGGATAATTGGGAAGTGTCTTCTATTGAATGCAATCCCCACCGTGAAAATTCTGAGGCAGAAGCTCACCAGCTGAAATGAACCTGGGCACACTCACACTGCTATACTTTAAGAGGTGTTATACAGTAGGTGATAAGCTCTTCCTTCAGTGATTCCTAGTTTTAACCATTGCTATACCGTAAGAATTGTCAACACTGCCACTTGCCCAATGGGTATTCCGTGACATCCAGGAACACCAAAGAACCACATGCTTTGGCTTTATTCTATCCTAAATCAGGCTAATGCCTGCCCTCTAGCAACTTATATCACAAACAGCATTGGTGTGAGGTTTCAACTGTACTGCCATCATTTTCCAGCAGGACCATCCTGAGCAAGTCCCTCCAACTCTGTGGAAGAAGGAAAAGGTATTCCCATGGGCAAATACGAGGGCACGAACTACACACCTCCCTCAAAGGGCTGTTTCTGGACACAAATGAGAAATGGCCTGTGAGACCGCTGTAGGAATGCAGCCGCTATTCACAGCCAGAAGTAAGGAATGAGAAAAAATTCCACCCCAAGAAAGAGCAATGCCCTTGTCTTTTCTCCTGATACAGTTCTTCTAATCTGACATTGAGAATCAACGAGCGTGAGACGGCCAGGGGATGCAGCCCCAGGTGGCCAACTCACAAGTCAGGACCATACCTTTTATTCAGTTGTACGCGAAGTGCCTGACATACCGCGTGGCACACGGTAAGCGGCCCTCCAAGCTTACCTATCAGCATTATTTAGTGGCACACATCGTAGCAAAGTCATCAAAATGTTCTTGAGTTAAGCCTAGACTACCACATTCATTGTCCAAGTAAATCCTTTTGTTGCAAGTAGGCAATTCCTTCAGTTCATGCATTCCACACGTACAGACCGACTGCCTAGGACATACTGGGTGCCATGCATTGACATACTGGGTGCCAAGCATTGCTCAGCAGTGCACAGAATGGCAGTCGGCCCCGCCGAGCCTCCACTCTGCTGGGTGCGGACAAATGAACAAACGAAACTAGCGATTTGCAGAGCATTTTCTTTTAGATGGTGACAAGTGCTAAGGAGAAAATTAACCAGAGGGGGCTGGAGGGGCGTTATAATCTTAGATAAGGAGGCCATGGGAAGGCTTTAATGAGGTGTCATTTGAGTCAAGACCAGAAAGAGGGGAGGGCAAGCCACAAAGAGTCTTCCAAATAGGATTCTGGATAATTTTAAGGTGGAGTAGACGAGTTTACTGATGAATCAGACATGGATACAGAAAAACCAGAGGCGGGGCGCCTGGGTGGCTCAGTTGGTTAAGCGACTGCCTTCGGCCCAGGTCATGATCCTGGAGTCCCAGGATCGAGTCCCACATCGGGCTCCCTGCTCGACAGGGAGTCTGCTTCTCCCTCTAACCCTCCCCCGTCTCATGCTCTCTCTATCTCATTCTCTCTCTCAAATAAATAAATAAAATCTTAAAAAAAAAAAAAAAAAAGAAAAACCAGAGGCATTAAGGATGACGCCTGGCTCTTTGGCCTGAGCAACTATGAAAATGCAGTGTCCATTAGCTAAGATGAGTAAGACCTTGGATTAAGAAAAGGAACCCCGTGTTTGATATACTAGGTGTGAGATGATGGGACATCCCAGGGGAGAGGCTGAGTTGGCACTGGTTGTACTGGTCTGGAAGCCAGCAGAGTCTGGCCTAGAGATGGAAATTTGGGAATCACAGCATTCAGATGTGAGTGGATGAGTTCACCAAGGGGAAGGGTGTAGGTAAAAAGAGAAGGCATCCAAGAAATGCATCCAGGGCAACTTCAGCAGAAATTAGGAGATGATGGAACTCAGTCTGAGCATAAACAGGAATAGCTAGAGATGTGGTATCTGGAAGCCAAGAGAGAAAAATGTTTCAGAATCTACAGTGATCAGTGGGTTGAAGACTGCTTGTAGGCCAAGAAAGATTAGGGCTGAGAACCTAGCATTTAGCAAGGTGGAGGTCACAGTGCGGTCTAAGTCAGATTTTCACATAATCAGTGAAGTTTGAATTTGAGGTTACTTGTACCTTTACCTCAAAAAACCAAGCTACTCTAAAAATTAATAACTCAGGAAACAACAGATGTTGGCGAGGATGTGGAGAAAGGGGAACCCTCTTACACTGCTGGTGGGAATTCAAACTGGTGCAGCTACTCTGGAAAATAGTATGGAGGTTCCTCCAAAAGTTAAAAATAGAGCCATCCTATGACCCAGCAATTGCACTACTGGGTATCTACCCAAAGAATGCAAACAGTGATTTGAAAGGGCACATGCACCCCAGTGTTTACAGCAGCAATGTCCACAATAGCCAAAACATGGAAAGAGCCCAGATGTTCATCAACCGATGAATGGATAAAGAAGATGTGGTATACACACACACACTGGAATATTATGCAGCCATCAGAAAGAATGAAATCTTGCCATTTGCAATGACATGGATGGAACTAGAGGGTATTATGCTAAGCAAAGTAAGTCAGTCAGAGAAAGACAAGTACCATATAATTCCACTCATATGTGGAATTTAAGAAACAAAGCAGATGAACATAGGGGCAGGGAAAGAAAAATAAAGATAAAAACAGAATGGGAGGCAAACCATAAGAGACTCTTAACTATAGGAAGCAAATTGAGGGTTGCTGGAGGTGGAGGTGGGTGGAGGGCTGGGGTAACTGGGTGATGGACATTAAGGAGGGCACGTGATGTAATGAGCACTGGGTGTTACATGCAACTGACGAATCACTAAATTCTACCCCTGAAACTAATAATACACTGTATGTTAACTAAACTGAATTTAAATAAAAAATAAAAAAACAAAACCAAAACCAAGCTACTCTATATAATTTAGAAATTGATCTATAATTTCAAAGCACATGCCAACGGGTATTATACCTTGCTCCAGGCAAGATGGTCTTCAACACTGTCCACCGAAAGGGCAATCATCTTAACGTTCTTTTTGGCAAATTCTGGTGCCAGCTTCGCAGCTCTGCCAAGCTCTGTGGTGCACACGGGGGTAAAATCCCGAGGGTGGGAGAAGAGAATGCCCCATCTGAAAGAAAGGAAGAGGAAGTCACAACTTACTGGAGAGGTTATCACCATCAATGTAGAATGAGAAATCACAAATCCTAGGTCAAAAATGACTTTCTTTTTAATTTATTTTTTAAAAAGATTTTTATTTATTTATTTGTCAGAGAGAGAGAGCACACAAGCAGGGGGAGCAGCAGAGGGAGAGGGAGGGAGAAGCAGGCTTCCCGCGGAGGAGGGAGACCGATGTGGGGCTCGATCCCAGGACTCTGGGATCATGACCTGAGCCGAAGGCAGACGCTTAATGACTGAGCAACCCAGGCGCCCCAACTTTCTTTTTTAAATGAATGCTTATGAGGACAATTACTTTTAGATTTTTGTCGAGGAATGCTTTCTGATCTTCTTACTTCCAGAAAAGCCCATGTTTAATGCCCAATTCCACATGATAAATGTCTTAAAAGACTCTAATTTAAGGGTCTTGCCTCCTTTAATAACTATAGGGCCACCCTGACTCTTTTCAGCTCATAAAATCTGTGCTATTTAAACCAACAAGCTTATTGAAATAACTTCCCCCCCCTTGCTTACTCCTATTTTTTTTTTCTAGGCACAGAGACCCTGACATTTAGCTTCAACAATTGATGTCCCAATGTGCCCCAATCCAAACAAATGCCTGATTGCAATAATAAGCAGGTTATGTAATCTGAAATAAATAGGCTTCTATCCCCTATTTATATGTAAAATTAAAGTTGACACTTGGCTTCTGTGTAGTGAATGGATATAAAAACTTTTGTAAGTAGGCTTTCCTGACCTAGCCTGCCAAACAGGACACCCAGTCTTTGCACCCTGACAAAATAGCTGTTTTACCTGTCTCTTCGTTTGCAGTTTCTTTTTCTTCCTGCTTTAGACCAAGTGGGCAGAAAACTGAGAGCCTACAACAGATTTTTAAAACTACAGATTCTTAGGTAAATCCTGGTATCTAAATCATCATTGCCTAAGGTAAAACTTTGTATAGATTTTAAGCACAGTTCAAGTCACCAAGAACTTTTGGACTACCACTTCCTTCTCTTCGGCAACAGAAGCTACTCTTCTGACTGAAAAGGAAAATTTAACACTCGGTTTTCCACGACCCTTGTTGATGTATGTTAAACCAGAATCCTAAACTATCTTTAAAAAAAAAGTGCGCCCGGGGGGCTCAGTGGGTTAAACTCAGGTCATGATCTCGGGGTCCTGGGATCGAGTTCCGCATTGGGCTCCTTGCTCAGTGGGAAGCCTGCTTCTCCCTCTCTCTGCTGCTCCCCCTGCTTGTGCTTACACTGTCAAATAAATAAATAAAATCTTAAAAAAACAAACAAACAGACCAGGATCCTAAACTAGTAGATTACTAAACCTAGCCTAGATGCCAAGCTGACCTCTCAAAGTTTGCCAAGTTTCCTGAAGCACAAAGAACAAAAGCAGACACAAGGGTACCTCCTTTCCACCTACATCTGTCACTTGGGACTCCCAGGGCTTCAGGAAAGGAAAAGCCTTCCCATAAAAAGGATAGAAGGCCCTATGGCAAGACTGGGAAGAGAGGTAATATTTTAGTCTTATCTCGGAAGCTAAACAGGGTCGGGCCTGGTTGGTACTTGGATGGGAGAGAGGTAATATTTTTAAGATTCTGGAGGATTGTGGTAGATTTACTTTTTTATGAAGGGCAGTAAGAGGGACATTCATCTTTTGAAAGAAATAATCTAGGCATAGGTAAAATCTAGGCCTTAGATTCTATGGAAAAGGATCGGCTTAAGGGTCAGATGAGACTTAAGAGAGTCTCCAGGAGTTGAGAAAAAAATAAACAGGACATTTCTTCCTGTGTTGTTACAGGGTTGATGAATTACAAGTGTGAGACATACTCTTTCCATTGTGTGTCGAGAAGGTTTTGCTGAATCATGCTAAGGAACTGAGTTTAAGCCACTTGACAACCTGCACCCCTCAGAAGCCAAACTCCAGTTTGCCATGTGGCTAGGAATAGGATAACAGAATGTCTTACTTCGGCCTGCCTTCCCCTCTAAGTCTCCCTACTGTGCTCTTAAGAGTAGTTCAATTACATTATCCCATTTCCTTCCTTATTTTCAAAAGACAAAAGGTTTCCTCCTTTAAGGGAAGGGTCCCTACTCACCCCCAGGAAACCCCAGGAAAACACGTTTTGTTTGGTGAAAATGTACTGTAAAGTATCTGCTTCTACCACATACATACAAAAATAGTGATAAAGCTCATTAAACTCACCAAATGCAGCACCCAAACCCCTTAGCTGTTTCCAATTGTCAGAGGTAGGGCAGATACCTGTATTGTTTGAAATTATTATTATTTTTTTCTCCAAAAAACACCTGGATCAAAAAGTGGCATCTGAATTAAGATCACACACAGAATGGAGTTGGGAAAAATTGTATTAGGCAAAATCAATATGTTATAATTATATAAAGAGCTCAAACTTCTTTTTGGGGTAGGGGAGGGAATACTACCCCATGCCTTATCTGAGGCCGACTTGTTATACTACTTGTTTATAAACGCAGGTATTTTTCTCATCTTCCTACTGGTGGCTCCCTGAGAAGGTACTACTTTTAATGAAATCAAGATAGATCCAGGGGCCAATAAGCAACAACAAGAGGAAACCCAAAAATTAGGGTTAGGGTTAGCTTAAATAGTGACAGCATTTATAATTATTGCTATAGTATGTTAATATTTATCTTTAATCTATACAGTCTAAGAGTTCTGGTAAGATTTTGTTGTATGGGCTACAGATGGGAATGGGAAGGAACATACCCTGAAAATCCCATGGACTTTTGGAGAAATACTAATACCTAGATTATGAGATTGGATACAATCTGTATGTCTGAGGTCTTTTCCTACCTTTAATGTCTGAATGTTCCAGTTCTCATCTTTTTTTCTAGCCTAGTTCTCTCTTTCACAAAGCTTAGCTCTTCCCTTAATCAGTGGCTGGACAATGGATTTAAGGGATTGTAAGGGGATGCGTAGGCCTAAAATGCAGGTTCTCTGCATAGCCCCATCCAGTTATTGATTAATCTCATAAAATTCCCTCTCTCTGCCTACAGACACATATACCTGGATGCTGTATATAAAAAGGATACAAATCATGGAGGAATTGTTAAGCCTTACAACATCACAGTGTAAAATGAACACACAAACAAAAAGCCAGGAACAGAGTCATACATACAAAGAACCAGCGGTTGCTAGAGGCGGTGGGAGGATGGGTGAAATAGATGAAGGGGATTAAGAGGTGCAAACCTGCAGTTACAGAATATGTAAGTCATGGATATGAAAAGTACAGCATGGGGAATACAGTCAATAATACTGTAATGTATGGTGACACACGGTGACAACACTCACTGTGATGAGCACTGAGTAATGTACAGAATTCTCTAATTACTCTGCTGTACACCTGAAGCTAATAAACACTGTACGCCAATTATCCTTCAATAATTAAAAAAAAAAAAAAGGAAAACCAGTGTGGTGGGGCTGCTGGAACTCCAGAATATAATGACACATCTTTGGGATGTTTCAGATTAAAACTAAGCAACTTGACAGCTTGCTGATTCAGGAGCTGTAGAATGGAAAACCAGGGCAACGCCGACCTACTCCCAGTCATGACGGTCTGACTGCCAGGCCAGATTTGGCTATCACCAGCAAGGCCACGTGCGGGAAGCAAGGCAGCAGGGGCAGGAAGCGGTGAGGGGCACACCACTGGGAAACAAAAGGGTCTCCAGAGCGGGGAGGGACAAGCGTCCTGGCGCCAGCAAGAGCCTGCCTACTGCGGCGCCAAGAACCGGCCACCGCCGCGGAGCAACCTCAGAAAGCCCTCCCCTCCCAGTGCTGCAAGTGCTGGAATGAAGGGCACACCTACATGCAGAGTGTTCTTGGTTCCTCCCAGGGCTGTTATCAAATCATATCCCAGCCCCCGCAGGAGGCTCTGGACAACAAGTCTTTCAGCCAGTTATTTGGCAGCTGGTGGTTTTAAATTTTACTTTTTGTGTCGAGAAGCCTGAAACGCCAGCGCAGCAAGCAGGACTTCAGATAACGCGCTGGGCCGTCCCGAGCCTTCAGCCGGCAGCAGTGTCTTCAGACCGGCCTGAAACACCCACCTTCCCCAGGGAGCAAATTCCAGAACGCAGGGAGGGAGGTGCGACCCTGGGCACGAATCCCGGGACGTGACCGCTGATGCCGCCCGACCCTTGCCCCCGCTGGGCCTCGGCTTGACCGCGCTACTTGGCACCGCTCACCAAACCGAGTGAGACAGGCAACCAACCCTCCGCATCCGCCTCCGGTTCCCGGACCTGCGGGAACCCAGTTTCGCTCCCCTCCCCCTTTCCCGCCGCGGAGCTAGCTCAGCCACGCGGGGGCCGCAGGCGGGAGGGGGGTCCAGTGGCCGGCCCCCAGCAGCGCTCGGCCGACGCGGGGCAGGGGCCACTCGGCCAGAGGCACGTGCAGGAACCGGTGCGGGGAGGAGGCGGGCGGCGAGCAGGAGGCTGAGCGGGAAGGAGGACGGAAGGGAGAAGAAACAGGGAAGGCACCTCCGAGGCCGGGCGTAACCCGAGGCCAAGGCAGGGCTATGAGGTGGCCACTTACGAGTCTCCCAGATAGTCGTGGAAACGGATGCGGCCGACGGTAGTATTGGCCTCGAAGTTGGGAGCCTCGTTCCCGAGAAGGAGACCTCCGGGCATGGCGGCAGCGGTGACGCGGGAAGACGAGGACGCGCAGCAGCGACAGCCACCAGCTTGCCGGCTCTGGCGGTGTAGCTACCGGCCGCAGAGTAAACGCGGCCGCGAGGGGTGGGACGCGGGCGGAGTGGGCGGGGTCAGAGGCGGAGTCTAGGTGGGCGGGGCCGTGGCAGGAGAGGGTCGGGACTGGACCCGGCCGCGGGCGGGGTGGACCGAGCGGAGGTCCGCGCGGGTGCGAGGGAGGGTCCGGACCTCCCGAGCGAGGGGCGGGGCAAAGGTGGATGAGCTCTAGGCACTGGTCGGCTGCCTCTGAACTGGCCCGGAGCCTGCGGGCACTCGCCCGCGTCTCCACTCACGTGACGTTGGACTCAGGGACCTTACCCCCTGGAGGCTTGGAGGTGAGCTAGATTTGATCCTGCAGTGCGTCCGGGCTTTGAAGGTGCAAGGAAGCGGAGCGCAGTAGAAGGGGAGCCCCGAGGCGGAGAATCGGGGTGCGGGATGACGAATCCGCGGAGGTTCTCCTGTACGCTCACGCTCGGTCTCCTGACCCCTCCACTTACCCCTCTTTAAGTGTGAACTTCTGGAATCCTGACCACCCCAGCCAGGCTAGCTGTCATGAACTCTGTATCAGAGGATGTGGCAAGACCCAGACATGTAGGGGACCTTATGTCAGAGGAAGTGGCTTTCATATTGCAGCAAAAATTCCAGCACCTATGTCATCAGTCACCGCCTGGGGGAATGTGACTAAACTTTTATTTCACTTCCCTCTCCCAGGGGAAGTCAACGCAATTATCCTGAAATTTAGATATCCATTTTTTTTTTTTTTTTTTTAGATATCCATTTTTAAAAGATATATTTATTTATGGGGGGAGGGGCAGAGGGAGAGGGAATCTGAAGCCGACTCCCCGCTGAGCGTGAACCCCAGGAGGGGCTCTATACCACAACCCATGAGATCATGACCTCAGCGGAAACCAGGAGTTAGTTGCTCATGGGACTGAACCACCCAGGTACCCCTGAAATCTGCATATACATTTTAAAGCATACTTATTGCGACCTGCTGTGTGCAAGTCAACTCTGCCACCCAAGGAAGTGGGAAGTTTAGATTCATTTATTTGCTATGTGCCAAGCATGAGGCAGACAAAATGACTGGTCTCTTGGAGCTTTCCTTCTAGTAGGGGAGACATAATAAACAAGAATATATTAGATAGCAGTAAATCCTATTTAGAGAAATAAAATAAGGTTCTGTGCTAGAGGGTGGCTGGGGAGCTGCTTTGGATTGGATGGTTTGATCTGGGAAAGCCTCTAGGATGATGTAGGTAAACTACTTGGCACATAGTAAGTGCTCTGGAAATGGTAGCTATTATTTGGCTGATGATAATGGCTTATGCAGTACCTCTTGCTTTGCAAACTGTGTGGGAGGCACTGTTCCAGGCCTGGTGGTACAGTGAAGAGCTACAGTCCCTGCTCTTACAGGGAAGGCAGATGTACATACAGTTATGATAAAAATATAGAGTAAATGCTGATGGGGGAGGGTGCTAAATGGTTGGCGTTCAGAAGTGGGAAAATTCACTGCATGGAGCTCCTTAGGCTTAAGGAAGGCACATAGCAATGTTAAGAGAAGTGACTCACATACTGTAATTTCAGTTTTCATCATAGTGCTGTGTGTGGGGTGTGTGTGCGGGCTTGCTAACCGTATTTACTCAGTTTTCCCCTGAACAAGGATTTACAGTAAGATTACTGGTAAAATTTCTAGCAACTCTAGAGAACGCTATAGAGCTACTGTAATTTCATATCTAAACTAATTTGACTCCAAGCTTTGGTTTCAAAAGTGCTATGTCTTAACTCCTTTTGCAGGGGGGTAGAAAGAGAGGAGGGAAAGGAGGGTAATTTAACTTTAATAGACTATTATTAATGCCATGGGGATAGGGTAGACAACCCAGATTTACCACAACTATGGAGAATACAGAAATAGACTATTGATCTCTAGAAAAAGCATAATTGGGGTGCCTGGGTGGCTCAGTCGTTAAGCGTCTGCCTTTGGCTCAGGTCATGATCCCAGGGTCCTGGGATCGAGCCCTGCATCGGGCTCCCTGCTTGGCGGGAAGCCTGCTTCTCCCACTCCCCACCCCCCCGCATGTGTTCCTGCTCTCACTGTGTCTCTCTTTGTCAAATAAATAAATAAAATCTTAAAAAAAAAAAGCGCGTAATTGTGGAACTGTCTGTTGTAAATTAAGCAAATATAATAAAATGAGATAAATGCCTGTTAGGATTTGCAGTGCCAGAGACTGCACACTGGAAGTCTTCTTGGCCCCTGCATGCTTCTTTGCTTTAGCCTCTGCAGCATTTTAAGTTCTTTTGAATTAGCTGACAACATTCGGAAAACAGGATTTTTTACAAAAATATCTGGATTTCTGTCTCCTGGAAAGTCAGATCTAGCCACACTGGTCCCACGTTGCATGTGGATGAACAGTGGCTGGAGAGTAGCTTTCTAAGAGTGCATATGTTCCCTGTTACTCAGAAGGTTCCTCACCACATACCGACATTAGTGTCTATTGTCACTTTAATGCCCCTCTTGCACTGTTATAGTTTCTAGAATAGAATTAGGAGGAAAATGAATCCTATCCTAATGTATCCCTATCTCTGTCAAAATTGTGAAAATGAAAGGTTGACCAAGGGCCATATGCTCCAAGGAAGAAAAAGATAGAGTGTATTTCTTTGTCAAAGGAAAGAAGAGTCCCATATACTTAATGTGCAAAATTGTAAGAATACTGTTTGTCCTGTGTGGCCTGTGTAAGAATACTGTTTGTCCTGTGTGGCCGCTGAGGTCATGATCTCATGGGTTGTGGGATAGAGCCCCTCCTGGGGTTCACGCTCAGTGGGGAGTCGGCTTCAGATTCCCTCTCCCTCTGCCCCTCCCCCCATAAATAAATATATCTTTAAAAAATGGATATCTAAATTTCAGGATAATTGCGTTGACTATTTTATAGTTCGCAATACTGGGAGAGGGAAGTGAAATAAAAGTTTAGTCACATTCCCCCAGGCGGTGACTGATGACATAGGTGCTGGAATTTTTGCTGCAATATGAAAGCCACTGAAGGTAGGTGCTCCATGGGGTGAGTCCCTCCCGGAGGGCAGCAGTTAGAGCTCTTTTCCCAAGGGCTAGCAGGAAGCACCATGGGAAGGAGGCAGGGAGGGGGGCCAAGGAAGGCGTTCCAGGGAGAGACCAGAATGTGAAAAAGGGAGACCGTCTAAGGGAGGAATTAACTCTGCAGACAGGGGAGAGGCTGTGGTATCAGGGGAGGAAGATGTTTTCTGGCAGCTGGCAGGGTTGGAGAGAGTCTTGAAGTTCTGAGAAATAACCCCTGAACGGCAGGAAGGAAGGGATTGCTGGGATTTTCAGAGGGCTATGACTCCTGTCTGACTGGTAGGCCCTTCTTCCTTTACCACTTTGGACGGACTGAAGGAAAAGGTGGAAGGATTGGCAATGGCCATTTGGAAGAGCAACGGTGCCTTACTGTCTCTCTCTCATTGTCTCAACTAGGTTGTGAACTCCTAAAGGCTTGACCGTATTTTACTGATAAATATTTGTGACCCACTAGACATGCTGGGCATGGGGCTAGATTACACGACTCGCTGGAGAAGCAGTTAGCTACCTCCTGCCGCCACAACAACAAAGTTTGTCAGCCTCCAGCTGGGAATAAAAGAGCTGCGTGGCCCTAGTGATAACTGTAGCTAGGGAAAAATCCTTATGCGTTGTGGGGGGTGATGGGGGAGATACATAAAACTTGAAATTAATGTTAGGGAGGTGGAATTAGGTTTTTAAAAGCAATTCTTATAAGCTTTCTTGTTAAATCTGATTGTCATTTCAGAAATAAAAATAGAAAGAAGGCTGGTGCACGGGAAACTTGTGTGTGGATCAGGACAGTGCTGCCCACCTGCTGTATGAGCAGGGCTGCTAATCTCTCCACTGCTCTTCTCTATCTTTGGTAATGCGGTCACTCCTCCCTGTTGTATCTACTACAGGACATCCGCAATCTGGAAAGAAACCAAGGTGGGAGTGAAAATGAAAATACAACAGCTGTTAAAATGCTGGAATGATGAATAATAACTCAGCAGGGCTCTGGAGTTGTAAATTCTGACACTTATTTTCCCAAATAAAGCACCCTGAAAGTTTACTTTTTACCCTGAAAGAGACTGCTTACAAAGTTCCACAAATAACAATTTTTTGGGGGTGGGGGAGAAATTTGTTCATAAGTGGTTAAAGGATTAGATTTAGAGACATTGTATAATTATTGGGTAACTAAAGACCCCAAGCCAATTTAGAATTGTTTGAAGGGTGGTGAGGTAAGTTAACCAGTTCTCTTATCTGCTTTTAGTTAAGCATAAGAGGCCCTATGTGCTAAGGGGAAGCATTTATTACGGTTACAGAGTGGGCAGTGAATATAAATTTGTGAAACTCCATATCTGTATATAACAGAAACTGTCATAGAAAGAGGGGAAAGGGGAAGAGGGAGAGAAAAGAGAGAGAGCAGAGAGCAGAGAAGTCACAAGAGCAGGCAGGCAGAAGAAAGAAGGAAAACAGGGAGAAAGGGAATTTGGAGAGGGACCCATTTGAATGCCTGCCTGCCTTGCCTGGGCTCCCTCCAAAGGAAAGCTGACCATATGGCCCCGCCACTCTGGCCCTCGGTGATTGCTCAGGGCTGGGTGTTGGCCCAAAGGCAGTCGGCCTCCAAACTGGCTAACAGCCCCTGAGGGAGCCTGGCACAAAGTGTTTTATTATGGGACCCTCTCTTGGTGATGGGAATGCAAGACAGCAGAGTGGGTCAGCAGTTCGCAGCAGGGGTGGAAGACAAAAGATGGTCCTAGGCGCGGAAGGGAGCAGAAGCCGTGAGCCGGAGAGTGGAGAGTAGCAGGAACTCGAAGCAGAGTAGCAGGTGAAGGGAGCAAGATAAGCACCAAGTCACTAAAACTACACTGGGGACTAGTGGCCGGCTAGCTTCTGAACTCAAACTCTTTGAGGCCTACTGCCAGGAGGGAGCTAAATAAAGGTCAGTGGTGGGAGAAGCCCTCCCCAGGAACAGGGAATAAAGTTCTGCATTTCCTGAGAATTTAAAGACAAAGACAACAACAACAAAACAACAACAACAACAACAATGATGATGATGTCAGTCTGCATGTTATTATCAACAAAATCTGGCACTTCTAAGCAATGTTGGTAATAAAATACTCCTCCCAGAAAAATCTTGATGTTGGTCTAACTTGTCAACGGTTGCTACGGTTCTTGTGGAGTTTTTAATAATGTATACATAAGCTCCAGCTTAGCACATTTTAATTACTTATCCTCTAGGAAAAAAAGTATTCTGCATACAAGTTAACTTGCAGAATTCTCCATTATAGAGTCAGCTTTCTGAATATGTGGACCTCATTCATCTCAAGAGTGAACCGATTGTGGGTCAAGCTGTCTTCCAGCACAGTTTCTGTCTATAATTCCTACATTTAATAATTGCTGCCTTTAAATAGTAGACTTGAAGTAAATGACAATAGCTCAGTGGTTATAAAGTTAAAGTAAGAGAACTTAAGTTATTTTCCTGTGAGTGACTTCTTGAAATTTTTGTTTAAAATTTAAAACACATGCTTCAGCTCAGGTCATGATCCCAGGGTCCTGGGATGTAGCCCTGCATCAGGCTCCCTGCTCAGCAGAGAGTCTGCTTCTGCCTCCATCCCTCCCCTCTGTCAAATAAATAAATAAAAATAAATAAATAAAATAAAATTTAAAACACATGTACACTGAAAACTATAAAACATTACTTGAAGAAGTTAAAGAAGACACAAATTAATGGAAAAATATCCCATATTCATGGATTGGAAGACTTAATATTATTAAGATGTTAACACTAACCCAAAGCAATTTACAGATTCAATGTAATTCCTATCAAAATCCCAAAGTTATTTCTTGCAGAAAGAGAAAAATCCATCCTAAGATTCATATGGAATACCAAGGAACTCTGAATAGCCTCAAAATTGTCTTGAAAAAGAACAAAGTTGGAGGTCTTACACTTTTCTGATTTTAAAACATATTACAAAGTTACAGTTATCAAAATAGTGTGGTATTTGCATAAACACAGACGTATAGACCAGTGAAACCGAAAAGACAGCCCATAAATAAACCCTTATGTACATGGTCAAATAATCTTTGACAAGGGTGCCAAGGCCACTCAATGAAGAAAGACATCCAGATATCTGCATGCAAATGAATGAAGTTGGACCCTCTTACTTACACCATATACTTACACCATATACAAAAAAAGGGGGGGTGTGCTTTTTGAAAAAACAAACTGCTATGAAAACTTCCTTGCCCCAAATTTAGTCCAGAGCCTCCATAAGATTACCAGTGGAGGGCAAATACAAATCCTAAAAGTTTTCTACACAAATACTAGTAAAAAAGCTTTAGCAATCCAAGTAGGTTTCCTTAACTTGTTCCATCCGTCAGAAACACAATTGGATTCAACTGTTCTTTTATAAACTAGTGAATTTTGTGTTATCATACCTGTCTCATGGCTAAAATTTTAGAATCAGAGCTATAAGATTTCTGTTTGTGTCTATATGTTTATGCATGTCTACATATGTATGTTATGTATGTGATACTTTTTTTATATTTATTTTTTTATTCTTATGTTAATCCCCATACATTACATCATTAGTTTTAGATGAAGTGTTCCATGATTCATTGTTTGTGCATAACACCCAGTGCTCCATGCAGAATGTGCCCTCCTCAATACCCACCACCAGGCTAACCCATCCTCCCACCCCCCTCCCCTCTAGAACCCTGTTTGTTTTTCAGAGTCCATCGTCTCTCATGGTTCGTCTACCCCTCCGATTTCCCCTGCTTCATTCTTCCCCTCCCGCTACCTTCTTCTTCTTTTTTTTTCTTAACATATATTGCATTATTTGTTTCAGAGGTACAGATCTGAGATTCAACAGTCTTGCACAATTCACAGTGCTTACCAGAGCACATACCCTCCCCAGTGTCTATCACCCAGTCACCCCATCCCTCCCACCCCACCCCCCACTCCAACAACCCTCCGTTTGTTTCCTGCGATTAAGAATTCCTCATATGTATGTGATACTTTTTGACCTCTGGATGCTATTGCCAGAAGTAAGTTGTAAAAGGGCTCAATTTAATTGGCTTAAAAAAATAAGCACTTACATAAATTAAGACTACTCAAATGAGTTTATGTTGTCTCTATTAGATATTTAAGATTATAAAATTTTGAAATCATCCTAAGAACAAAACATATAATAAAAATACACATATAATTAAAATAAATTGCTTAATGTAAGTCAAGCACAGAAGGAGAGAGAGAAACCATGTAGATGCTTTTAACAGATGCTTTGCTTCTATGATATTCAATGTTACAAAAATTGTCAGCAAGAAAAATAACTAAAGATGATGGCTAACTGTCAGTTTCATGATTAGTCTAAACATAATTATTTAGAAATGGGAATTAAATACATGTAAATGGAATAGGTTTATAAATGAACTTTTCAACAATGATTATGTTTTATAAAATATGGCTGCTTAAAAATAGTTTCTAAAATCTTTTTGGTAACTTGAATCTTTAAAGTTATACTAAGTTAAATTAAATTAATATACTAGATATTTATTGAATATTTAGATAATAATAAGATAAAATGCTGAAACATTAAATGCTAAATATAAATTTACCTACTTTGGCTTTTTCTTACAGGGAGACAAAAGATATTTGGGTCTGTTCATAGTGTGGATCTTCTTGCCACACTGAAAAAACTATCTATAGAAAAAAGCATATGCTTCTAGAAATTCTGAAATGATATGTTTATACATTTGCCAATCTACTACAGAATGCTGGTATATAACAAACACTTCACAACCAGCAGCTTCCTAGTTTTCACTAAAATTAGAGTTTCTAAGAGTTAAAAATTCTAATCAATATATGTAACTAAAAATGCTAGAAATAATAAGGAAAAAAATTCTGTAGGGAAAATATACAAATAAGGCAGGATATGTTTTTGGTTAAAAAAAAAGATATGAGGTATGATGTGTCTTTGTTAAAGAAAATGGAAAGTAATCTTGTCCTAGGTTAGAGGTTATTTAAAGTTTGTTTCCAAATTAAAAAAAAAAAAAGGAGGATAAAGGATAAAAACTAAATAGATACAGAAAGTTGGGAAGAAGACAAGGAGAGAGAGAAAATCTTATCTTGTGTTGTCAAGCTGGCTAAAAGTAAATGAATTTATTATAAGGGTTTAAAAAATAAGATTTAATATCAATAACATACCTACGCAAAGAAACCAGAATGTTATTCCCATATATGCCTCTTTGACATAAAATTTATTTTGAGCTGAAGGCAACTCAGCAAAGCCAGGAAAAGCTCCTCTTTTTCATAAAAGGCAGGACATAAATTCTCCCTTTGTTGGAGACAGACTCTTTAACAGTTTAGACATGGCACTAGAGAAATCCACAAACAAACATTACTGCCTTTGTTTCCTCCTGAATATTTACCTTCCCACAGGATTTATTAGACATGCAGATTATCAAGCCCCATGCCAGACCTGCTGAATCAGGAACTCTGGGGATGGGACCCCGAGCAATATGTGTTTTAACAAGTCTTACAGGGGATTCTCATACTCTGGACTAAAATAGTATGGTGTCATTTACTGGGATTGGTTCAAGAATGGGCATTCGATCCAATACTTGCTAATGAGACATAATGTCCACTAGGAGAACTTCTGGGAAAACCATTCTCATTCCTGAGTGAAAATCAAAGGGAGTGAGTTTTTCATCTTCTTCTGGAAATTTTGCTTAGAAATATTGCAGTTATGTTGCTGCAAAACCAGGAATGACATAATACCAAGAGCAGCAGAGCAGAATGATGGAAAAGATCTGGATTCGTGGGGCGCCTGGGTGGCTCAGTTGGTTAAGTGTCTGCCTTCGGCTCAGGTCATGATCCCAGGATCCAGGATAGAGCCCCGCATCGGGCTCCCTGCTCCGCGGGAAGCCCGCTTCTCCCTCTTCCACTCCCCCTGCTTGTGTTCCCTCTCTCGCTGTGTCTCTGTCAAATAAATAAATAAAATCTTAAAAAAAAAAAAAAAAAGATCTAGATTCTTAATAGCGTCATTGAACCTACAACCTGCCCTGAAACTTATTCTACCTCTAGACATACTTCTAAGTCAAGAAATATCCTTATTTTTAAAGAGAATTTGAGTCAGGATTTCTGTTAGTTGCCATCAAACATATCTCATAGTCTGATACATTCGACTTGCTAATATTTTACTTTGGATTTTAAAAAAAAATTTTAGAGAGAGAGAGAGAGAGCGCATGAGTGGGGGGCAGGGGTCAGAGGGAGAGAGAGAGAATCTTTTTTTTTTTTTTTTTAAAGATTTTATTTATTTATTTGAGAGAGAGAATGAGAGACAGAGAGCATGAGAGGGAGGAGGGTCAGAGGGAGAAGCAGACTCCCTGCTGAGCTGGGAGCCCGATGCGGGACTCGATCCCGGGACTCCAGGATCATGACCTGAGCCGAAGGCAGTTGCTTAACCAACTGAGCCACCCAGGCGCCCCAGAGAGAGAGAATCTTAAGCAGGCTCCATGCCCAGCCCTACACGGGGCTTGATTTCATGACCCTGAGATCATGACCTGGGCCAAAATCAAGAGTCAGATGCTTCACCAGCTGAGCCACCCAGGCACCCCTTTATTTTAGATTTTTAAATGTATATTCATTAGTAAAAATGAACCAAGATATATTTTATTTTTGTTGGCATTGCTTTTAGTATCAGGATTAAACTTCTTAAAGTAAATTGGGAAGCTTGTCATAATTTTTATTATCTGAATAATTTAAATAACTCAGGAATTAAGTGTTCTTTAAGATATGTAAGACTTTCTGATAAAGTCATCTGAAACTAGTGCTTTTTTTGAAGTTAGATCTTTTGCTACATTTTCAAGTTCTTTGATTATTTGGCTAATTTTCTCTCTGTGAGCCAATATTAGTAATTTATATTTAAAAAAATCTATTTCAGGGCACCTAACTGGCTCAGTGGGTGGAGATGTGACTCTTGATCTCTGGGTTATGAGTTCAAGCTCCACACTGAGCACAGAGCTTACTTAAAAAAAAATCTATTTCATGTAGACTTTGTAATTTACTGGCATATATAAGAAATCTGAGAATTAAAAAACTCTATTTTTGGTTATACTCCCTTTCCCATTATATATATATATTTGTATTTTCTTGCCCTTTATTTACTTGATCAGACTTACTAATGATTTTTGTGTTGTAGCAGAGACCAAAAAAACCCTATTTTTTATTTATCAGGTCTATGCAGTTGTGTTTTGCTGTGCTCTCTAGTTCATTAATTTCTCCTTTTATTTTTATTGCTTTCTCCTATTTTCTGTTGGTTTGATTTTTTTTAAGTTTCTTTTTTTTTTTTTTTAAAGATTTTATTTATTTATTTGACAGAGAGATAGAGAGAGAAGTAGGCAGAGTGGCAGGGAGAGAGAGAGGGAGAAGCAGGCTCTCCGCTGAGCAGGGAACTGGACCTGGGGCTCGATCCCAGGACCCCAGGATCATGACCTGAGCTGATGGCAGTTGCTTAACCGACTGAGCCACCCAGGTGCCCCTTTTTTAAGTTTCTTGAATTGGATGCTTAAATCATTTATTTTCAGTCATTTATATATATTAGTAAGATCACTAAAAGCTCTGAATTTTCTTTTCAGTTAAGGTTTTCATGGTATCCCATAAGATTTGAAATGTAGTGGGTTTTATTAATTTCTAAACATTCTGTATTTTAGTATTGATTTCCGCTTTAACCCAAGAGTTATTTAGAAAACTGTTTTATAATGTTCATGTGATTAGATTGGGTTTGATATTTTTTTCTTATTAATTTCTTGTTTTATTGCAATTTGATCTGTACCTTCAGAAGCATATAGAGATTTTATTTGCAACCTAGACCTTGACAAATGTTTATTAAGCCTTCAATGACTATTTAAAATGAATGGATTGTGTCTCCTTTTAAAAGATAGGACAGGGGTATCTGGGTGGCTGTTGGTTGAATGTCCAACTCTTGTTTTTTGGCTCAGGTCATGATCTCAGGGTTGTGAGATTGAGCCCCATGTCTGGTTCCATGCTCAGCAGGGAGTCTGCTGGAGATTCTCTCTCTCCCTCCACCCCCTCTCTTTCAAATAAAAAATAAATAAATAAATAGATCTTAAAAAAAATTAAAAATAAGGGATAAGACAAATATCTGCCTATGACACCTATCTTTCTGTCTGCCCACCTGTGATTGTATCCCTCCTCTCATCTACTTAAACTTATTCAGGTCTTCCCTCTTCTGTTCACTCTTTTTCTTCCTACGTCATCAACCTGTGCTTCTCTTCTGCTCGTTCTATTAGCATACAAACATGCTCTAGTACAGTTCACTCCAACGGGAATATAATGTGAGCCACACATGTAATTA
Organism: Mirounga angustirostris; assembly: GCF_029215605.1. Taxonomy (NCBI): domain Eukaryota; kingdom Metazoa; phylum Chordata; class Mammalia; order Carnivora; family Phocidae; genus Mirounga; species Mirounga angustirostris. The sequence goes on from NW_026991714.1 coordinate 53,166,928, forward strand.
AAAATTTTATGGCAGTCATGTTAAAAAAGTAAAAAGAAAGGTAAAATTAATTGTAATGTATTTTATTTAACCCAGTATCTACAAAACTCATTTTAATATGCAATTAATATAAAAATTATTAATGAGATTATTTAATATTTTTTGTACCAAGTCTTTGTGTAATTTATACTTACAGCACATCTCACTTTGCACAGTCACATTTCAAGTGCTCAGTAGCTACCTGTGGCTAGAGGCTACCATATTGGACAGCTCTGTTGTCCCAACATTTCCTCTTGCTTCCACTCATTTCTCTGTTCCTCTCTTTTTCTCTTCCTCTATCCATTAAAACTCATCTTGTTAAAGCCAATGGAAGCTTTTCTTCACTTTCAACATATTAGACAAAGTTGATCCCTTTTTAGGGAAGCATTTCTTTCTCTGCTTCCATAACGCCATTCTCCTGATTTTTTCCTCCTCTCCCTGACTTCTCTGTTTCCTTTACTGACTCCTCATCTCTTCTCTGATTTCTACATGCTGGAGCTTCTCAGGGCACATTCCTTGACTGTTTCATCTATCTCTAGTTCCTTTGGAGGTGATATCATCGAGTCCTGTGGCCTTAAGTAGCATCTATATGCCGATAATGCTCATTTTTATCTTTGGCCAAACTCAAGATTTGTATTGCCACCTATCTGCCCATTTAACGCCTTGACCTGTGTGCATCTTATGACATATGCCCAAAATGTAATTCTTAATTCCCTATTTTCCCCACAAAAACTCATTTGATACAAGACTGGACATCCCCAGTTTTCCCCTTCTCTCTTGAAGAAAGTCATCCTGACTCCTTTTACTTACCTCCCAGGAGTAAGTCCAAGTTCAGTGATTTTGCCTCTCATGTATATCTTGTAATTGTTCATGTCCCTCCATCTTTACTACCAGCCCCTGTATTCAGGTGTTTCGGTTATTAGTTTATTTTCCCTTAGATCCAAATCCACCTTTGTCTTTGTCCTACTTTACAATCCTGGAGCTGTACTGTGCAAACTGTAGTTTTTCTCTGCCAGTGGGGTTGATGTTAGGCTCAGACTGGGGGTGGAAGGTGTGCTGGAGGGATTCTCTCAATACTGGCCCCAGCAGTATTCTTTGTGGCGATGGATTGCTCCCATGGCTCCAGCAAGTAAATGTCTTCTAGAAGATTTCTTCTTCATCCCAGTGGTGGGTGGCATGTTTCTTTAGCAGCTAAGCCATCCCGGAGAGGCCTAAATCTTTGCCTGGTACATCCCTTCTCTATATTTTGAAGTTTCCTTCTTGTTTACCATTCCTTTAGCCCTATATGTGATAGCCATAGTCTGTGGTCACCACCTCTATGACAACATAAGTTTCTCTTTTGCCTTTTTCACTAACTAGCCACCTTTTAACGGAGTGAATAGTTCTTTATATTAGGCTTTCCCTGTTTGAATTACTGGTGGTTTCTGTCTCTTGACTGGACCCTGACTAAAATGGAAATTCGTACCAAGAATATCCTAGAAGAAAACCTCCATGATTGTCTTTTGGGGTTGGTTTGGTCTGAGCCCCTTGCCAATGGGAAATACAATGCTGGTACTACATGACACTCAATGGCATAACAATCAAATGATCACACATGTTTGACTGTAATGAAATGTCAACTGAAGCAGGTGCTTTGGGGGCCCCAGCGGCTGTGCACATGGCAGTAGCAACCCCTGCAAGGACAACACTGCAGGATGGTAGTATAGTGGAGTGGTTATAGAAAAGTGAAAATTTCAGATCCCTAAACTCTTGGTTCAATTTTTGGTCTGAGATTCAGAGAACTTCCATGGCAGCCCTAAAAGGATTTTTTATTTCTTATAATCGCAGGGCTGATACTGTTGAAAATCAAATGCAAAACTTCATTTTGTTGAATTCATAGCCTTGCCAAGTTTCCAGTGTGGAAGGGACCAGAAAGGATCAGAAGAGAATAGGATACTCAAACTTGAAATAGGGAGTTCTGGTTAGACTCAAATGAAACTGAGAATCTTGAGTCACTCAGAGTCTCCCTTGCCTGACTTTCTGTATCCGAGGAGTCCACAATCCCCCAAAACCCTGTAATTCCCTTACCTGGAACTGACATGTCACCAAGGAGAGGATGCCCATGCTCCTTAAAATCTATACCAAATACCCCTTATTGCCATGAGACCCATAATTAAGGTTAAATTTCATAGCGTTCTAGTGGCCTGGAAGTGGCAGTGGGTCTCTAAACTGGTGCTGAGCTCAGGTTCCCAGATTTGTCCCTTCTTCCAGAGAGTCACTGCTTGCTCGTCAGAGTATGGAAGGGCCCAGATAACCTCAATAAACACTAGATTCCAGATTCTCAACCAGTGTTTTTCAACACCATGGTTTCAAAAACTAAATTTGAGAAGTAATTTTAGTCTCTTAAATAGAAGAATTCTCCTTATAGAAACATTATCTAGGGCGACTATTGTTCAATTCCAGACCTGTCGTCATTGTCCCCGTCCTTAGCTTCCAGACTGTGTGATACTTAGGGGGCATATACATCTTGGGTGGGAGAAATGGGGTGTTTGGCAGAGGCAGTGCTCTCTTCCTCTGATATTTGTTCTCTAGAGCTTTCTGAGCACTGAGTCATCTTTAGCAAGTGGCTGGGATTTAGCCATTGAAAGAGAAGATCCCTATGTTCCACGGAGAAGGAATGTGGGCTTGTCGTAGTCCTTAGATACTGAGCTCAAGTGTCTCTAAACTAAATTCTTTCATTGTACAGACAGCTAGGCAATTAAGGCTGTATCAACAAAGTAATTACATGTATAAGTCAGTCAGTGAAACTCTTCTGGGACTCCCCATGGACAGAGAGGTTTATTATTTTGTGTACCCACTTACGTATGTAGTCAGTTCTTGTGAATAAGCATTCAGCCTTCATCTTATGTTAGTTGAGAGCACAGTTCCAGGGCAAGCCAAGCCATGGGTTCAGGTCTCACTGGGAACTGTTAGCTTTGCTCTGTTCCATGGTCCTGTCTCTAGGATCAATACCCTGATCATAAAGGGAGCGGGGTGGGATATAGGGCTCATTCATCTGTAATAGAGGATAAACAAACAGTTGAGAGTACACACTTCCAACTAGAGGAGCTGGAATATCATTGGTGTTGCCTTTTTATATAAAGGCAGATTTACTTACCATTTAAAGAGACTGAATATTTTAAACTAGTTACAAAGTTAAGTTATTCATATATGTTGTTTCCCTCCCCTTTTCCTTCCTCATTCTCTTGTTCGTCCATTCAGCAAGAATTTGCCTCTCTATGTATAAGCCATTGTGCAAGGTGCCAGGATAAGACCTCAGTGAGCTTATACGATAACACTTTTTCCTGACCTCTTCTCAGTTTTTTTCATCCCTTTTCCTCTAAACATTTCTTCTCTCCCATCCCTTTTTCTCTTTTACATTATTATTCAAGCATATAATAAAAATAAATTGTTGCCTATTAAGCTATAGCTAATTCAGGGCGCCTGAGTGGCTCAGTTGTTTAAGCGTCTGCCTTTGGCTCAGGTCATGATCCCAGGGTCCTGGGATCGAGCCCCACTTTGGGCTCCCTGCTCAGTGGGAAGCCTGCTTCTCCCTCTCCTCCCCACTTGTGCTCTGTCTCTCACTATCTCTGTCACTGTTTCTGTGTCTCTCAAATAAATAAATAAAATTTAAAAAAAAGATATAGCTAATTCAATTCAAATTCAAATCTGGGAGATTTGCATAGTTCTTTAGCCATAGCGGGCCACACTCCATTTTATCATGGTCACTAACAACACCTGCCTGTGGGACGACTGGAGGCATGGGGTTGGCACAAGCAATGCTAGCTGCCCTACTGAGATCAGTTCCCTGAGGCTGGACTCGAAACTCTAACCGTCTGTTCCTTCAGATTTCATCTCCCTTGTCCTCCTCCAGCATGAGTAGAACCACTACCTCCCCCAGAAACACTTTGAGTTTTAGGGTATTTTCTCCGCATAGCCACTTTGCCCATGTGGGTTCTGGAAAATTTCATCGCCTAGAGGTATGTCACCATGAAAGGGAGTTTGGGAATGCCCCAGTAAGCACAATCTGTGAAAACACAAAGGCGTGTGTTTACTCTTCGTCCAGAATGGACTCTTGAAGGTTGGGGACTCTGGCTCTGTATTTTCCTGTAGCTGCATAGCAATGATCTGTTTTTCTTGCCCAGTAGGTGTGTTATGATTGCTTAATAAATACTTAATGTTAGCAACGAATAAAAACTAAGAAGCTAGGTTAGGTATTTCAGTGGTCAGGTGGACACATTCTGTTAGAACAAACTTTTCCACTTTCCTTTCCAAACTTGGGTTTGTTTTGTACTTCAATCTTGGGTCCTAAATTGGAGCCAGAAACAGTGGGTCAAAGAAGGAAACAACCCCTGAAAATAAACAAAGCTAGAGATGGGAGCTATGCATACCTTAGGCTATTTCATAACATGTACTTAGGGAGGACATGATATTGGCATTTATTGTCTTTCCCTTACAAATTGGTCATCTTTCCTTGGTTCTTTGTGTGTTGAGTAATTTTAGATTGTATTTCAGACATTTTGAATATTGAATATGAATGATTCCCACTAAAATCCCCCAGAGAATGTTGACTTGTTGGGGTATTTTTTTTTTAAAGATTTTATTTATTTATTTGAGACGCAGAGATAGAGAGAGAGAGAGCATGAGCAGGGGAGAGGCAGAGGGAGAGGGAGAAGCAGGCTCCCTGCTGAGCCAGGAGCCTGATATGGGGCTCAATCCCAGCACCCTGGGATCATGACCTGAGCCGAAGGCAGACGCTTCGAGCCACCCAGGTGCCCCGTGACTTGTTGGGGTATTTTAACAGGTAATCCACTTGGGTTATTTCAGACTGTCTGGCTATATTCTGTGGGTGATAGTTCCATTGTCATCTCAATTTTTGGAATCTTTGCTAGGCTGCTTTGAATATGTTCCATGCATGTGCAGCTCAGGGTTAAGACTGTGTCTTGTGCCAGTTCATACACAGAATTGAGAGAGTCCTTTCTCTAATTCTCTAACTCCCTCCTATCCACAATTCCCCCACATTCCCCCACCTGCAGAGCCCCCTGTTCTTGGTCCTCTGGGCCAAATAGGTGGGATTCTCTTAGAGTCTTGGATGCCGTGCTGCTACATAGTTCCTGTGACCAGGACCACTTTTGGTGCTAAGGGGAGAGTGAAAAAAGAGAGAAAATTTACCCAGTAATTTACTCCAATTCTCTGGAGTATCACAAGGCCCCCTCCCCCCCTTTTTTTTTCAGTTTTTTTGACCAGAAAGACAAGGTTTTTATTGGGATTTTAGCTGACCATGCCATTTGACATCCTGGCTGACTCTGCTAGAGTGCCTCCCTTGGCAGGCTCTGAGAGAAGGGATACACACACATACACAAAAACCCCAGATTCTCTCTCATATTCTCTAGCTCAAGTGGTCACCTTTCCCAGTCTTTCCAGATGGAGGGACTTCTCTTGAGGTGTTAGCTGTCTGCAGCACCACCATTGCAGCTCCATTGCATGACTGCCCTTGGCTCAAGAATGTGAACAAAAGAGGAAATAAAATGAGAACCCCACCCCTGCACAAATTGCTTTTACAGCTTTTGGCTCCCCTCCTTATTTAAGTTTCTTTGCTTTTCAGATTCTTTAGGTTGTTGCTTTTTGTACTTCATCTGGACTTTGTTGTTGTAGTCATCAGAAGAGACAGGTTTTAGTGAGCTGCCTCTTGCCTGCACTTTCTTTGTGTTCTCTTTCCACTTCCATCTCAACTGCCCCTGTCACAGTATGACAGACACCTACCCTATCCTTAAGTGAATGGAAACCATGGCTGTCCTTTTAAAACTACACCTTTCACCTTAGTGTTTTACTTGTGGTTTTCACATCCTGGCTAACTAAGTAAAACTTGATTAGGAGTTGTAAAATTGAAGAACTTCACTTTGAAGATGACTGATCACAAGTCCTGTTTACCACTAAAATGCAAGTATGCAACCACACCAATGGATTGTCTGTCTCTCCTGCATCTTCGTTATCAATCTTCCTCTTCCTTCCCAATCCACCTATTCAATCTCTAATTCATTCTTCTTCTGCTGCTCTCCTCCCACCCCACTTTCTTTTCCCAACCAATCCACCCATTCTTTCTGAAAGGACCTTCTTCTTGACCAGAATTTCAATACTCACTTCTAAGAACCAATCCCACTTGTAGCTCACATCTCTATCCACAATTAAATCTCTCAGAAAAATCCACAACTAAATTTCTCAGGAAAGTAAAGGCATATATATTCATTTTCACTTAAAAAGGGATTATAGTTATTCTAGAAAATTTGCACATTTTCAAAAATTAAAAACAAAAAGAATTCCCCAATAGTCTGACCACCCAAAGAGAAACACTGTTAATGTTGTATGTGTGGCCTTGAGTGTGATTTTAAAATTTAAGTTAGAAAAACTTGCAAATTACCCACATTCTTTGTAGAAAAAGCAGAAAATGTAAATAATCAAAAAGAAACAAAAATCCCCCATAATCCTACCCAGAGGTAAATACTGTTTTTAGTTCAGTGTGTGTACACGTGTTTGTGTGGGGTTAGTTGGTTGGGGTGGGGAATTGGTTGAGCCTGAACTGGTATCACAGCCTTGCTGTGCTGGAGGAAGGCGTTGGGTGAAGCAGGTGTTGATTTGTAAAGGTTGATTTACATAAAGGACTTTTGATTATGTTATCTGGACTAGGCTTGAGATGGGAACTCCTGATGAGCAAAAATTTAGGGAATAGAAAGAATTTAGTGATGTGTGTTATGTGCCTTCTTGGTTTTTTTTTTTTTCCCCTGCTGTCCCAAAAAGCTCACCCACTTGCTTTGTATATCTTAGGCCTATGGAAACAGAGACTTTAGGCAAAAGGCTTAGACGACAAAGGAAGCAGGAGTGGGAAGGGGTTTTCTTCACTTTTCAGTCAGAGCATAGCAGGTCTCCAGAGCAGTGAGCACTGAGGTCAACTTTATTTTGTGCTGCATTGGTCTATAGGTTCCTGGATCTCTAGGAGGCAACCTCTTGTGTTGGGAACGAGCATTCTACCAGTAGCTCTGGGCGGAGTGCAGCAGAAGCAAAGAGGGCGTTGCAGTGAAGGAACAAGAGAGCATAATTGAGGAGTACGTTAAAATAAGCAACCCGTGGAGACTCTAAAAGAGAACAGGGTGATTTTACTGGGAAAAGGTCCTGGGCCCCAGAGTGTAAAGAAATGTGCTTGTGTGTGTATTTATCTCTAAATCTATCTAACCAACTTAAAAAATGAGACTCTTCCAGATATCCTATTATATAATCTTTTTTCCCTTAATAATATATCTTGAACATCTTGATATATTAAATATAGAAATATTTTTTTATCATTTTAATGGCTGTATTGTATTCAATTGTATGTGTTGTCTGCATATATCATAATTACTTTAACCATTCTCTACATTTTAGGTTGTTTTCAGCTTGTTAGGATTATTATTAATTCAATTATTATTAGTAATTTATTTTATTAGTAAAATAATAATGCATTTTCTTGTTTTAAAAAAAGTCAAAATACTGTTCTAGCTTCCAAGCTTTCAGTCTTAGAATCCTGCTTGAGTCTCTTTTACTAGTTTGGTGCCATTTAAAATGTTTTGACCTATTTCTGCTCATCTTTTCTGTGTATTATGTTAAATCTATTCTCAGTTTGTTTTCCACAGCTACCAGTGCTGCCCCCCAAAAGAGAGACAAAGTGGACCCTAATGGTACCCATATATCGTTACCCTCTCTTCTGGCCCATCTCTAAGCCCACTGTCAGGAAAAGGGCTCACAGACTTACATATTCTAAATATAAATGTTATCAAACAGAATAGATTAGACTTCCTAGGGACAATTTCATTTTAAAGGCAACAAAGAAGTCTTAGAGCCAAATGATTACAAGTCTTATGTATATGGTATTTGGGTTTTGGGGAAGGGATAAGAGGGAGGGGTTGGGAGGAGTTCCGGACCAGGGGCACTGAAATACCCTTGAATTCCACAGAATGTGACCTATTTTTTTGATAAAAAATTAATCCTGGCCATCATGGATTTGAAAGGATTCTCAATGTCTTCCTCTAAAGGTTGTCACAGCAATTAAGTTTAATGATCCATTCTTGTCATGATCAAAGACATTTTCATGATTTTTCCACCCATGAAACCAGCATTTTGAGATTTAAAAAAATCAAACATATTATGTACTAATTATCTCTACTTCTTAAAATAGAAACATTTAAAAAGATTTTTTTTCTAATAATAAAAGAAATATATGCACATTGTACTAAAATTCAAGGATTATAGGAATGAACAAAGTAGAGTCCCCAGAATCCAATCCCCAGATGCAAATAGATTGTGCACATCTGAATAGATTTTATTCTGTGCCTACATATCTGCCCCCCACCACCCACCCCTTAATACCTAACAGAGGTGGAATCATACTACACTATTTTGCAAATTGCTTTTTTCCACATAAAACCTATAACAGGCACCTTTCTTGATCCATTCAGATGGAGGTATTTAACCTATGGATATGTATTTAACCTATTTTTTCTTCATTGATATTTAGATTCTCAATTTTTTTGATATTTTAAGCAATAAAGAGTCTCATAGCTGCATCATTGCTGACTTTTTTTTTTCTGAAGGAATTTCTAGAAATAGAATTTGTTTTATCAAAGGGTATGAGTATTTTACATTTTAAAATATATTGCTTAAATGCTCCAGGAAGGTTGGACTAATTTATATTCCCACCTATCAGGGTATAAGAAAACCTGTTTGTTTCCACACTCTCTTGCCAATGAAGTGTATTATCAAACTTTTTAATCTTTGCTGATCTGACCGGTACAAAAATTTCTTTCTTTTTTTAAAGATTTTATTTATTTATTTGAGAGAGAGAGAACATGAGCAGGGGGAGGGGCAGAGGGAGAAGCAGACTCCCCACTGAGCAGGGACCCCAACATGGGGCTCAATCCCAGGACCCTGAGCCTGACCCATGACCTGAGCCGAAAGCAGAGGCTTAACCAACTGAGCCACCCGGGCGCCCGTGATACAAAAATTTCTAAAAACATTAATTAATTGCTCTGATTTTCAATGCTCCTTTTATTATAATTAAGTTTCCTCCAAAACCTACGTTTATTTTTAGGCTCTCTTTTCTGTTTTATTGGCCTTTTCTTTTCTTTATCAATATCATACTGTTTTACTAACTTCTTTTTACTAACTTTACTAACTTACTAACTTTACTGACTTTTACTAACATTATTTAGTAGTATGTTTTGATAGCTACTAGAGATGACCTACCTTCAGGATATTTCTTTTCTAAAAATGACTTCTTGCCTACATATTCTTCCATATAAGCTATTCTTATCAATTTGCCAGTTTTTAAAAACAAATACATTAAAAAACAAAAACTGGCAAGAATTAATATCGGAATTACATTAAACTTATCAGTTAAGTTGGGGAAAGGATTAACATCTTGTAAATAGTAAATTATTTTCATTTAGAGACTTGGAAGGTCTTTCCATTTTTTTCAAGGTTAATTCTATATTTTCATATATAAAGCATACAATTTTATTTATCTAGACATTGCTTATTTCTTGTTATGTTTACTCCAAGTTGTTCTCTCTTTTTAGTCACTCTTATGAAAAAGATTTGTTTCCTGTTATGTTTTCTAACTGGTTATTTCTGCTTTGCCAGAAGCCTTTGTATTTGTATATGGTTATCTCATAGCTTGCTACCACTTTGAAATCTCCTTTTAGTTCTAATGACTCTCAGTTTACTCTCTTGAATTTTCTCATTATGAACTAATGATGTATGCAAATAATTTGTTTTCTACTTTCCAGTCTTGTTAATTTTTCTCGTATTTCTCTGTAAAACAACCTGCACAATTCAATATTGAAAAATAGTGGTGATTGTGGGTGCTTTTTTTTTTTAAAAAATTTTATTTATTTGTTTGAGAGAGAGAGAGCAAGAGAGTACACAAATGGGGAAGGGGCAGAGACAGAGGGTCTAAGGCAAACTGCATAGAGCACAGGGCCTGGCATGGGGCTCCATCTCAAGACCCATCAAATCATGACCTCAGCTGAAACCAAGAGTCAGATGATCAACCAGCTGAGACACCCAGGTGCCCCTGGGAATGGGTACTTTTATCTTTGTTCATAACTTTAATGAGAATATCATTAATTTGGTCATATAATAATTTGTATTAATTAAATTAATTAATTTTAAATTATTAAATTTTAAATAATATTAAATTGTCTTCTAACCTCAGTTCACCAAGTATTTTTATCAGGAATGGATGTTGGATTTTAACAAATACATTTTTAGCATCTCTTGAGCTGTTGGTATGATTTTTCTTTTTTTTCAAGATTTATTTATTTATTTTAGAGAGGTGAGGGACATGCAGGGGGGAAGGGCAAAGGGAGAGGGAGAGAGTCTTAAACAGATTCTGTATTATTCTGTACGATTATTGTATTATTATTAATGTATTTCTTTAGTTTTGTTATTAATTGGTGTATATAATTGGCTGCTCCTATTTAGGGGCATAAATATTTACAATTTTTAGATCTTTAAATATGATATAGTGTCCTTCCTCATCTTTTATTACCATCTTTGTTTTAAAATCTAATTTGTCAGATATAAGGATTGCTACTCCAGCTTTCTTTTGATGTCCATTAGCATGATAAATGGTTTTCCACCCCCTCACTTTAAATCTGGAGGTTTCTTTGGGTCTAAAATGAGTCTCTTGTAAGCAGCATATTGATAGGTCTTAATTTTTTATCCAATCTGATATGCTGTGTCTTTTGATTGGGGCATTTAGCCCATTTACATTCAGAGTAACTATTGAAAGATATGAATTTAGTGCCATTGTATTACTTGTATAGTGACTGTCTCTGTTCCTTTCTGGTCTATGTTACTTTTGGGCTCTCTCTTCGCTTACAGGTTCCCCTTTAAAATTTCTTGCAGGGCTGGTTTAGTGATCACAAATTCTTTTATTAGTTTCTGTTTGACCTGGAAGGTTTTTATTGCTCCTTCTATTTTGAATGATATCCTTGCTGGATAAAGTATTCTTGGCTGCATATTTTTCTCATTTAGTACTCTGAATATATCATGCCAGTCCTTTCTGGCCTGCCAGGTCTCCGTGAATAGGTCTGCTGCCAATCTGATATTTCTACACTTGTATGTTACAGACCTCTTGTCCTGAGCTGCTTTCAGGATTTTCTCTTTGTCTCTGAGATTTGCAAGTTTCACTATTATATGTCAAGGTGTTGACCTATTTTTTTTATTGATTTTGAAGGGGATTCTCTGTGCCTCCTGGACTTGAATGCCTATGTCCTTCCCCAGATTAGGGATGTTTTCTGCTGTAATTTGCTCCAATATACCTTTCTGCTGTAATTTGCTCCAATATACCCCCTCTTCTGGGATCCCAATTATTCTAATATTGTTTCACTTTATGGTATCACTTATCTTTCAAATTCTCTCCTCGTGATCCAGTAGTTGTTTATCTCTCTTTTTCTCAGCTTCTTTATTCTCCATCGTTTGGTCTTTTATATCACTAATTCTCTCTTCTGTCTCACTTATCCTAGCAGTTAGAGCCTCCATTTTTGATTACATCTCATCAATAGCCTTTTTTCCCCAACTTGATTAGATTTTAGTTCTTTTATTTCTCCAGATAGGAATTCTCGAGGGTCTTCCATGCTTTTTCCAAGCCCAGCTTGTATCTTTATAGTTGTTATTCTGAAGTCTAGTTCTGACATCTTACTTAATTCATACTGATTAGGTCCCTGGCAGTCAGTACTGCCTCTTGTTCTCTTTTTTAAGGTGAGTTTTTCCATCTTGTCATTCTGTCCAGAGAAGAATAGATGAACAAGAGAATAAAATACTAAAATGGCAACAGTGACCCCAGGGAAATATACACTAAACAAATCAGAAGAGACCCAAAACTAAAATATATGAATAGAATAAAATAAAATAAAAAGAGAATATAATTAGACAGGTGAACAGAACAGAGCAATACACTGTGTGTATTTTGGTCTGTTTATTATAAAACTAGATCCCACAATTGTAAAGAGAGGAAAACTTATATATGTACAAAAATAAAATTAAATACATTGAAAGAATAGAATGTAACTGTAAAAATGAAAATTAAAAGACAAAAAAGTATAAACAGACAGGGGAACAGAACAGAGCAATACACTATATCCTGAGTGTATTTTGGTTTTTTTGTTAGAAGAAACTACATCCCAAAATTGTAATGAAAGAAAAACATATATAGACAAAAATAAAATTAATTACATTGAAAGGATAGAATGTAAGTGTAAAGATGGAAATTAAAAAAGACTTTAACCAAAAAAAAAAAAAAAAAAAAAGGAAAAGAAAAAAAAGAGAGAGAATATGACCAAACAGGTGAAGAGAACAAAGCACCCAGAATCTGGGTGTATTTTGGTCTATTTGTTAGAAGAAACTGCATCCAAAAATTGTAAAGAAAGAAAAACTTATATATATACTATAGAATATATATGTATGTATATAGTATATATGTATATATGTATATGTATATAGTATATATATACAATATATACAATAATAAAATTAAATACAATGAAAGGATAGAATGTAAGTGTAAAAAAGAAAATTAAAAAAGATAAGAAAAGAGTTGGTAAAATAAGAAATTGGTTGAAAAAGGAAAAAGAAAAAAATTAAAATTGAAAGACTAAAGAATTGTGAGTAAAAACCATGAATTCTATATAGTATTTTCCCCTAGCAGTGGAGTTTTGTATTTCTTTATGATCTGTAAACTTGGTCTTGGCCAGATGTTCTTGCTGATCTTCTGGGGGAAGGACCTGTTGCGCTGATTCTCTGGTGTCTTTGCCCCAGGTGGAATTGCACTGCCCTTGCCAGGGGGCCAGGCTAAGTAAGCTGCTCTGGATTGCTCTATGTGGATTTGTTCCCTGAAGGCTTTCCTTGCCGCTTTAGAGGATGAGAATGAAAATGGCGGCCTCCCAATCTCCAGCCCAGGCACCAAAAGCTCAGGGCCCCACTCCTCAGTGGGCCCTCAGGAAAAAGCAGTTAATCACTCCTCTCTTCCTGGTCTCCCTCCTCACTCCGTGCTCACCCAGCCTGTGGCCACGTCTTTCTATCTCAGGCATGCGACCCCATTTTGAGTCTCCAAACCCGCTCATGTGCCGTTCCTCCCAGGGAGGAAGGGGGGGGGTCTTCCCACAGTTCTGCTGCTTGCTGGGCCGCTGCTGGGAGAGCGGTTGCCTGACCATGCCACAGTTCATGCTATAAGTCAACCCTCAGCTGAGAGCCCATTCCTGGGCTGGCTGATTGCAGTTGGCTTCCCTGCTCCAATGCCTGGGAATTCTGCCATACACAAGCGTTCATCCTGTGACCCTGGAGATCCTGAGACCACACTGTCCCACCTAGGATTCTGCCCCGCTTCACCACCTGAGCATCTTTCAGTCAGGGAGGTCCTTCATTGGAGCAGACCTTTAAAAGTTCTGATTTTGAGCTCGACTGCTATATCACTTTCCAATGCTAGCTGTGGGAGGCTCCCTCTTCCCATGGTCTACCTTCCCATATACTGCCTTGGATTCACTTCTTCACACCTCCTACCTTGCAGAAAGTGGTTGCTTTTCTATTTGTAGAGTTGCAGCTATTCTTTTCTTAGATGTCTGATTGAGTTCACAGGTGTCCAGAATGATTTGATAGCTATCTAGCTGAATTCCTGGGACCAGATGAAACTAAGGTCTACTCCTCCACCATCTTGGACTCTTTATACGTGTTTCTCTCTCTCTTTGGTGGGGGTCAGATTTGCCAGAGGTTTGTCTATTTTACCTTTCTTTTCAAAATACCAGCTCTTATTTTTATTTATCAATTCTTTTATCTAATTTATTAACTTTTCTTTTTCTTTAATCAATCATCAGCATAACTGCTAATCAAACTACTACTCAATGCAGTAACTAGTATCATCAAACCAACTTGAATTCTGTCCCAAAGCAAAGAAACTTGACATTTTATTAACTTCTGCAGCCTTATCATAAATGAAATAACAATTTTAGTTGGACTTTTTACACTATGGGAAATGAGTCAGAGATTTCCGTTATTACATTTGGGATCCTAGGTAGGGATTGTTAAGGATATAATTGATATAATTGTCAAGGAAAGGGGACTGAATATATTTTATTTAACAGTGAATTTAATTTATAACTTTAAAATATTTATACTTTTAGAGGGAAAGAGAGAGATACCAAGAAATAAACTCTTAATTATAAGAACAAACTGATGATTAGTAGAGAGGAGTGGTGTGGGGGGATGGGTTAAATAGGTTATAAGGATTATGGAGTGCACTTGTCCTGATGAGCACAGGGTGCTGCATAGAATTGTTCAATCACTATATTGCACACCTGAAACTAATACAACACTGTATCTTAACTAACGGGAATTAAAATAAAAACTTAAAAAAAAAAATTTGTACTTTTGCCATGTGAATCTAAGTATTCTGTCCTGGAGCTCAGCAAAGTGTTGGCGCAAGCCTGTGGGGGATTCTTCTTGTTGTGCAAACTTTAATCCTTTTGTTTTAAATATATATACATATATATTTTAAATTTTATTTTATTATGTTAGTCATCATACAATACATCATTAGTTTTTGATGTAGTGATTATATTTTTATTCCTTGTATTTATGATGCTTTGACATCCTGAGGCCTTGCTGACTGGAGAATGTCTGCCTCTCCCAAGGTTAGTTAATTCCTAGAGATAGCAGGCAACTTGCCTATATACATGCCTTTGATATATAAACCAAGCAATCCCAAGTCCATATCCCTAATTCACTTGCTTTTATCAGGTTTCTGTAGTCTGGGATACTACCCTCTCTATCCTAAATCATCCCAGGCATAGGTACTGGACAACTAGGGATCACACCTATAGCCAAGAGCCCACTGAAATTACTTCAACTTTCCAATCCTATGCCTGCTCAGTTGCTTACCCTGCCTTGTCCATTTCTTCCTGTGAAAATCGTAATAAAGTCTTTTGGCCATACCTTCCTCTCTTTCTGCCTTCTGATCAACCCTGGTGCTTCCCCATGTGGACCTGTGTGGTGTGGCATGCCCCTTTGTCTTCAGAACTGTTAGTAACAAACTATCATTAGTGGCAAGTGTCCCCTGATCTGCTGTCCTTGCCATAGTTGAATAAAACAAATCCTGGGTACATTTAAAAACACCATTAGTTGTTGGATCATAAAAAAATCTAAGGCATGCTTGGGCAAGGTTGAGTGGTTGGGATGGAAAGGTGGAGGCATTGGGTAGGGGACTTGGAGTACCAGGTATTTACCATCTGGTGGGAATGCCATGATAAATACTGGCTGAATATCAGCCCTGAGTGCATTCCTTTACTTTATAGGTGAATCAGCTGAATGTCTGAGGTTTAGGTAGGGGTAAATCTGGGAATGCAACTGGCCAAGACTTTCTTGTCTTGTCAAACTGCCCTTTTTAGAGAAGAGACTGCATCTTTTGTGCCCATTCATTCTCCTCAGAAGGTGTTTACCTCTTAGTAAGCGAACCATGAGAGAAGAATCTAGAACTAGGTGAAGGGGCTCCTGTTCTTCAAGACCTAAAGATCTCCTTGGGAAGAAAATATGTAGTGGGTATGTATCCACAGGATGCAGATTAAGAAATGTACAGTTAACCAGAGCCATGAGAGCCTTGATCCTGAGTCTAGCAAGTTGGAGGAGATGACAAGAGAGAGGTAGGATCTAAGCTAGTTACTGAAATGTGGGCAGGACTTGGCAAAAGAGGAAGGTAAAGGGCTTCTCAGCAGAGAAGAATAGCTGGAGTAATTCAAGCTAAGAACACATGTGCTTGGGGAATGATGCTTAAGTCTGTAGAATTTGCTGGAGATGGGACACCTGGGTGGCTCAGTCGGTTAAGCGGCTGCCTTCAGCTCAGGCCATGATCTCAGGGTCCTGGGATTGAGCCCCTTGTCTGGCGCCCTGCTCAGCGGAGTCTGCTTCACGCTCTCTCTCTGTCCCTCCCCCCACTCGTGTACTGTCTCTCTTTCTCTCTCAAATAAATAAATAAAATCTTAAAAAAAAAAAAGAGAGAATCTGCTGGAGATGAGTTGGAGAGGTCCAGTGTGGAGGGCCTTGATGGAAGTGAGGACTCAGGAAGGCTGAGCTGGTGGTCGAGTAGGTACTGTGTTTGGTGCATCACAGGCACTGAGAAGATATTCTTCTGCTTGAAGAAGTGAACTCTTTATTCACAAACGCCAATGCCAGTGTGAACTTACTTGTTGCTAGTTTGACTTCATATTTGTAAAAAGGCCTCCTTCCATTCTGTTATTACTACAACTTTTAAATTCCCAACCTGGGTGGCTGAGCTGATTGAGCATCTGCCTTCAGCTCCAGTCACGATCCTAGGGTCCTGGGATCAAGCCCTGCTTCAGCCTCTGATCTCATTGGGGAGTCTGCTTCTCTCTCTCCCTCTGCCCCTCCTCTCAACTCTTTCTCAAATAAATAAATAAAATATTAAAAAAAAATCCCATTTGGTCTGAGCAGTTAGGCTTTCTTGTATAAGTGGGTGAGAAGTGGTGACTCTCCTGAAGGTTGTGCGGGAGCTGGCTTGTACCAGTTTATGAGAGCAGAATATTGAATTTTCAACAACTCAGCAAGCTGGTCATTAAATAGAGGCATTCTTTTTTTTTTTTTTTAAAGATTTTATTTATTTGAGAGAGAGAATGAGAGACAGCACAAGAGGGAAGAGGGTCAGAGGGAGAAGCAGACCCCCTGCTGAGCAGGGAGCCCGATGCGGGACTCGATCCCGGGACTCCAGGATCATGACCTGAGCCGAAGGCAGTCGCTTAACCAACTGAGCCACCCAGGCGCCCTAAATAGAGGCATTCTTAAAAATTAAATTATATATACTTACACTTAAATAAGTTACACTATAGACAAAGGTCAAAATACTCAAAAACTCATCAAAACTCATCACCTTCTGATTATTTTACCACATTTTAGTACTACATATCTCTTGAGGCTATTTACAACCATCTTATGAACAGTGGGCTTACTGCATCTACTCCCAGCTCAGTGTTCGGTGATGGCAGCTTCGGTAGCTTGGCATTGGTCATTCCTCAGTTTGCTAGGCCGCTACACAAAATTCGCTCTCCAGCCCTACTTTGGAGCAATTAGGTACCCCAGCATCTTGATCTGTCTTCTTGGATCTGCTTTGTGCGGAAGACCTGGTATCTGTCCATTGAGAAGAGATGATTGAGTTCAAGCAGATTTGATGGGGCTTGTCCAAAGTAATACAGTCCTAAAGCAGGTACCCGTTTTTCTTTCTAGGTCCACTACTTCCCAGGATTAGTACATGTGGACACACGTGGGCACAAACAAACACACATCCAAGGACACCCACATATAGAAAAGTAGATTTTTATCTTAGAGTGAAAAACAAAAAAATGTTCAAAGCACCCTTTAAAAATTAAAACTAAGAATTCTCAAAACAAGTAGTAACAATTTATCTTTGGACTTAATTTTATAGTCTTCGAATGGCAAGGGGTGGCAGGCGAAAGGGAGGGCAAAACATGAGACTGAAGCAGAGAATGGGAAAAGAAAAGAGAGGGGAGAAGTGTGGGGATGGAAAAGAGGAAAAGGGTGGGAAGGAAAGGAAATGAGTAGAGGACACGTGTGAGAAGAGGTTCATTGTGGGACGAGTGGGGAGCGCGCTGGGAGGGGGATGGAGTCAAGTGACTATGGTTCCACTTGGCCAAAGGAGGAGGAGAGGAGTTGCCCGTGCTCTGACCAGCACCCTACAGGGGTCGCAACAATCTGAGAAGTAGCTTTGATTCTTATTTTCCATTTTACTGTTTATTTTTGACAATGAGAGTTTTTTCTCATGAGCGTGTTCACTTTGTGGTGAAGTGTGAAACCGTATCAAAACCAGGCCATGGGCTTCCAAGTTCAGAGCACTCTGCACTATTTCCATTTAGCAAGTACTTTTGTGTACCTGCTATAAATGGGAGTACAAATAAATGGGAGTACAAGGGAAATATGACACATATTCCCCGACTTAACAGAGTTAAAAACTTGTACCCATAAAACAGTTTGAGACCACGCCCACCATCAACACAGGCTGCCAGAAGGAACTCAGAGACAGGCCGACGGGCAGGAGAAGCTGTTCCAGAAGGCGACTTTGAGTTCTGCACACAAGTCCTGTAGACCTTGTCGATGCAGAGGAGTGGGCTTGAGTTCACTGTGTTCCCTCCCAGCTCCCCTCCTTGACTTTCACTGATGGACGTTTCAGAACAGAGAGTCTCTTTTCTAATCAACAGTGTGCTGTACGCGCAGATACCTGACACTGTTACAGCTGGCAAGACTCTTCTCACCCCGATTATTCCACGATCAGTCTTGTATCCTCTTGTTTCTTCTGCTCTGCCATTTTCCACCTACAACATTCAATTCCTGTTGACTCAGGGACACAGAACACTTTTCTTCTCCAGAATGCCCCAACATCTCAAAATAAGACTCTGCCATTGCCCATCACAAGTGCCTTCCTTTTGGTCACCAACCACCTGCCGTGTGTACTGATGGGGCACCGGTGGCTCCAGCTCCGGGTGTCTCAGAGAGGGGATGCTGTCTCTGGGTGTCACTCTCACATGCCCTGAGCCATTCATGGAAATCAGGGGACAGCAGCAAGAGAAGGGTGTGTTGATGGTGGGCGTGGTCTCAAACTGTTTTATGGGCACATGTTTTTAACTCTGTTAGTTTCATATTTCCCTTGTACTCCCATTTATTTGTACTCCCATTTATAGTAGGTACACAAAAGTACTTGCTAAATGGAAATAGTGCATTGTGCTCTGAACTTGGAAGCCCATGGCCTGGTTTTGGATATGGTTTTATGCTTGTTACGCTTGTTAGCCCCATGAACTTGAGCAAGACTTTCAGCTTCCTTACCTCTCCACAGAGAGGAGTGGTCTCTGCCCCGCCTACCCCACTGGGATAATGTAAGAATTCACAAAAAGTGCAAATCTCCGTTGGTGAGCTGGAACTGCTGTAGAAGTAGAATAAACCCATCCTTTAGGCCTTTATTCAGCTGTCATCTCTATTGTGAGAACTTCCTGGTTTTTGAGCTTGGATCTAGGCTTGGGAGAGTGAGACAGCCCAGCTGGGGAGACTGGCCCCAAGCCCGAGCCTGCCCTTGCCTGTCACACCCTGCTCTGGGGACAAGCTACTTACAAAGTCTCAACCGGTTTCCTAAATGCGGATTTTTATTGTGGGCCTTTAGAGGTCTACGCTGTAGAGATGGTACAACATTGGACTCTGTTGTCTATAGGCTGTGGACAGACTACTTCTCTTGCTTGTCTCTTTATTCAGCAATTTGTTAGAGGCTGAGGAGTCAAAGATGAATAAAAAAAAAAAAAGCTTACAGTCCAGGGAGGGAGACAGCACAAAGAAGAAGACATATATGATTATAAATTGTGATAAGTGCCAGGGAGGAAACAGACAGGGAGGATAAGGTAGAGGGAGACAAACTTCAAGCAGTTGGCAGGGACCTGAGGGAGAACATGCCCGCCGGGCAGAGATAAGAACATTCTGGGCTGAAGGAGCAGGATTAGAGAAGGCGTTTTCTGAATGCAGAGCTGCAAGTTGTTGGGTGAGGCTGGAGTCTAGGGCAGAGACAAAGAGCACCGCCCAGGATGAGTGCAGAGAGTAGACTGGGGCCAAGTCACGTATGACTGAAAACTGGAGTATGTAGTTTTAAAATCACCTCATTGTCGGAGTCCAGGACATTTCTCTGTCTCAAAGTCAAACTAAAAATATTGCCTCTGATGCTCACACTTACATACCCATCAAAACCTGGGAACTATTCTTATCTTTCCCCTCTCTGACCACCCTATCCCATGTCCACTTCATCAGCAAATCCTGCTAATTCCCTCTGCAGATACCTTTCCAAATCCACCCAATTACTTTCACCTCCACTGTCACCACCTTCCATCAAGCCGCTGCCCCTCCTGCCTCCGATCCCCGGACGTAGAAGCCTTCTTGTTAGTCATGGGAAGGAGGGTGGGAGGGTAGGGACACCCTGATCTGCCGCCTTTGCAAGTTTCCAAAGTATAAATACATCATGGCCTCTTTCAATCTACCAAACTGATGCCGCTAAGTGTGGCCTTGGGGAGATAGGTTCACAGTCAGCTTTCTGGAGTCAGAACCAGGCAGCAGCAGCCCCGGCACTGCTTGGGTGGTCCTGTCCCCAAAAAGGAGAAGGAAATCCTGTCGTTTGATCAACATGGATGGACCGGAGGGCGTTATGCAAAGTGAAATCAGTCAGACAGACAAAGACAAATCCTGTATAGTCTCACTTGTATGTGGAATCTAAAAAAAAACAAAAACAAACCAAGGTCATGGAAAGAGATCAAATTTGTGCTTGTCAGAGGTGGGGGATGGGGTGTTGGGGGGAGGGTGGTTCAAAGCACCAACTTCCCGTCTTAAGATAAGTAAGTCCTGGAGATGTCGTGTGCAGCATGATGAATCTAGTTAACACTGCCAGCTGGATACTTGGAAGTTGCTAAAACAGTAAGTCATAAAAGTTCTCATCACGAGGAAAAAGTTTTGTTTTCATTTTTTGGTAACTATATGAGGTAACGTATGTTAACTAAACATATTGTGGTAATCATCTTGCAATACATGTGTGACAAGTCGTTGTGTTGTACGCCTTAAGCTTATACAGTGTTGTGTGTCAATTTTATTGCAGTAAAATTGGAAGAAAAAAATAAGTACAAGTAAAAATAACTCATATTTTTATACCACCATTATTCAATTTACAAATAAAATAACAATTTTAATTGGTCTCTAGTCTTTTAAAGGAAGGTTTTTAAACTTATAAAACTAGTTTTAACTTAAAGATCTTTCTAAAATTTACAACTTTGATAAACTATCAGTTGAAAGACAGGACACTGTCAGAGCTCCTTTCAGGGTGCAAAAAAAGCCTCTCTCTGACATTAAAAACTCAACTGCCGCCCCTCTAAATAGGGGTAATTTCTGGAAGGACAGCTGGACAATGGCTACCCCAAGGTGGGAAGGAGGTTTACATTTTGTCGTATAATCTTTTGTACTGTTTGAATTTTTGAAACTACATGTCTGATTTCTTTTTCAGTGAGAAATAAAAACCAGTTGGAAAATGGCCTTCCACGCTAGAAGGAGAAAACCTCCTGATGGAAAGGATGGAGATAAGATGCTTGAGGGCTCTTCCTCCCCCTCCTCCCCCCCTGGGGGGACTAGAAAGAGCTGGGAGGGAATTGTTTCATATAAAGAGAGCTGACGTCTAATAGATTGCACAAACAAGTCTTTGACCCAGCTGAACTTTTTAATCATTTACAGATATTCCATTAACTCCACGCAACTAACATTCTCTCCCTTCCCCAGTCCTAACACTGCCCAAGGGTGGACATGTAGGTCACACGTGTGAATACCCTTTGGCCAGAGATGTATGTTGGGTCGTTATGGACTGCATGAGCCTGGTACAGCTGAAAGTCAAGACAAGAAAAGACAGGACTGCCATACCCATCGCTCTTTTGCTAGCATATCTTTCAGCACATGGTAGGTGCTCAGTAATTGTTATTCCTCTTTTCCCCCTCTAGATGCAGTGTTTAATTTGTTGGCGGCCCTAGGTTTAAGCTAATGTACATGTCTTCCCTGGGCAGTGCTGCAGGCAGGAAGCATGTGTGGTTCAGACGTTCAGTGTGATGTGCTTTCGACTGTACCATATTTGATGTTGGGAGAGGTTCTTCCTGCTCCTTACCTTCACTGGGCAGATAGTACAGTGCTGGAAACCGTGGATCAGGTCTGACAAACATTTGATTTCTCAGAGGTTCATGCTTCCCTTTGGTAGAGTAGCTTTCTTGTAAGAATGCCAAATTAATGCTAAATTAATTCCTTGTGCCCTTGGGGGAATAAGCCTTCCAAGTGAATTGTAGCAACACATTTTTATAGATGCTGTTGGTAAAATAACCTGTTTAACTCTTTGCAGACTTTCAGAGGACTCAGGAAAGCCCCAGCAGGGGGCAGCTGACTGATACTCAACCTTCCTTAATCTGAAATGTACCTTGTTACATACACAATAAGAAGGCTTCAGCTGTAATTGCTACTTTTTTTTTTTTATAGTGAGAACATTTTATTACTCCACTGAATGGGTGTGTGCCAGGAAATTCTGTACTTAAAAATTACTAAGTAAACCAAATAGCTTGGACACAGTATAACTTCCAAGAAGATGCCCATAGTTCATTCAACATACCAACTCAAACCAACCAACCCTTAAAGCTCAAAACAAAATCCAGTCTTTACTTCATGTACACCATAAACTGATATAAATCCAATGTGGATTAGGGAATTAAAATTTAAACAGGAGCTATAAAAGACATAGAAGAACGTATAAATGACTTTGCCTCTCCCCCTGCTTGTGCTTTCTCTGTGTCAAATAGATAAAAAAAAAAAAAAAAAAAAAGATTTGCGTAGATGGAAACATTTTAAAATCTGTATATCAGAAAATGTAATAAAATTAAGAGGCAAAGGACATACTGGGAAAAATACTTCTACTTGTTAAGTCAAAGTCGTTGCCGTCTTTTTCTTCTTCTCCTCCCCTCCCCCTCCTCTCCCTTCTTCCTCCTCCTCTTCTTCTTCTTCTTCAAGTAAGCTGTATGCCCAACGTGGGGCTTGAACTCACGACCCTGAGATCAAGAGCCACATGCTGCACCAACTGAGTGAGCCAGACACCCCAATTCTTAATATAGAAAATAGGCAAAAGATAACAGCTCACAAAAAGGAAATACAACTGACCAATACATATATGTGGAATCATTCAATCTCATGAAAAGTCAAAGAAGTACACATTAAATCCACAGTGAGATTCTTTTTCACCTGCTCAGATTTGCAAGGGGGCATTTTCAGTCTTACATGATGCGGGTAGAAGTGAAAATTTTCTGGGGGTAATATAACCATGTGCATTAAGAGCTGTAAAAATTCTTATTTCCTTGAGGTTAACAAGAAATTTGCTGGACCTGTATGAAGAACATCTATTAAAAATTTTTTAAAAGTATTGTTTTTACTGTGGCACATACCATCTTTCTGCATGGAAAGATTCCGTTTTGCAAATAGCATATCAATTTCCTAAAATTAATTTTTTAAAAGATTTTATTTCTTTATTTGACACAGACAGAGAGCACAGAAGCAGAGGGAGTGGCAGGCAGAGGGAGAGGGAGAAACAGGTTCCCCCCTGAGCAGGATGCAGCTCGATCCCAGGACCCAGGGATCATGACCTGAGCCAAAGGCAGACACTCAACTGACTGAGCCACCCAGGCACCCCAAATTAATTTTTAAGTTTAATGCAATTCCAATGAAAAACTGTAGTAAGATGTTATTTTGGAAGGCTGATGGGAATTGACAAAGTGATTTAAATTTTTCTTTTATGTTCTGGGTATTGCATTTTCTTGGGGTGCAGAAAATTTTATTATGGATGAATAAATAGGAGAGCAAGCCAAGAAGATCTTATATAGGAACAATATGTAGGAAAGATGCATGCAATGTGATCTTAATCTGTATTCCAAAGCCGCAGAAACTAAAGACAGGGTGATGCAAGAAAAGACCTCCATGTAGATAGAACAAAATAGAGTGACCACATACAAACCCTAGAATATGTGGGGACTTAGTATGTGATTAAAAATATAGAAAAATATGATTATCCAAAGATGGGTCAATTGAGAAACTATTTGGAAAAAAGTAGCCATAGATTTTTACCTAGCAGCATATAAAAAAAATCCCCAACAGAATTAGGTAAATGAGGGGAAATGATGCTGTAAAAAACTAAAAAAGATGAATACCTATATGATTTGTAGTGAGAAAGGCCTTTTTAAGTAAATAAAAACTATAAAGGGAAAGATTGATAGACTGGTTTCACAAGAATTTAAAACTACCACGGCTAAATTATTAGGCAAACGAGTTATGACAAAAAGACAATACAATGTCAAAATTCTTCAAAAAGAAAAAGCCTAGAGAGGGCGCCTGGATGGCTCAGTCGTTAAGCGTCTGCCTTCGGCTCAGGTCATGATCCCAGGGTCCTGGGATTGAGCCCCGCATCGGGCTCCCTGCTCCGCGGGAAGCCTGCTTCTCCCTCTCCCACTCCCCCTGCTTGTGTTCTCTCTCTCGCTGTGCCTCTCTCTGTCAAATAAATAAATAAAATCTTTAAAAAAGAAAAAAAAAGAAAAAGAAAAAGCCTAGAGAGTTTGTTGTGACTGCCCTCAGGCCCGATGAGTCCCTACAACGACCTCAGGAAAGTGTGATCACAGTTTTATTACAGTGAAAGGAAACAGATTAAAATCAGCAGCAGGAAGAGGCGTATGGAGCAGAGTCTGTGAGGGCTCCACATATGGGGCTTCTGGTTGTCCTGTCGCCCTAGAGTCGTGGGTGACATCGCCTCCCGGCCATGATGGGTGAAACACACGGAGTACTGCCAACCAGGGGAGTTCACCAGAGCCTTTGGCATCCAGAGTTTTTACCGGGGCACGATCACATATAGTACACCTGGCTGGCTCCTTCTCCATCCCCTCCGGGAGGTCAGACTAATGCCTTTCTTTAGTGTCCCGTCCCTCCGGGGGTTGGAACTGGTACAGCACGGCTCAAAACCCCCATCATAAATCACATCATCAGCCTGTCTGGTGGCTAAAGCCCCTAGGCAAACAAGGCACTCTTATCAGGCAGCACTTTCCAGGGGCCTAGAGATCCCCTACCCATAGCCAAACACAAGGGACAGAACTCTCTTTGGGAAAGGTTAACCCCTGACACTTGACTACACCCCCATGGACCTCTAACTGCCATCATCCCCATCTCTGTGCCTGAGAACTTTTTTTTTTTTTTTTTTTTTTTTGACTACCAAAGGTCCTCTGCCCTCTTCCTTCAAGCAGCCTTACTTAACTGCTCTTGGAGGTAATAATCACCCTGTCCCATCCAGGTGGGGCAGTTCTGAGGGATTTCACACTAGTTCCCGGGGTTTGTCTACAAGATTAAGCTGCAGTTGTCCACCGCGGGAGCGGGCTTAGTAACACACTCCTTATCAGCTGCCTCTCCTTCTGAGGACCACTTACCCATTTCTCTCCTCACACTCTAGTCACTCAAACTTCCGGCCCTTGAAACTTTGTCTCAGGGTCGGTCTGCTTCTGGGAGACACTAAATACACAATTCAAAACAAAATTCAAGGGTGGCATGAGTATTTGGAACAGACATTCTCATCCACTCCGTTGTGGAGTGTAAATTGGTTAAAACGTGTTGATGAGTACTTGGGAAATACTTATCAAAGAGCCTTAAAATCTGCATAATCTTCAATTTAGTAGTTCTGCTTCTGAGAATGTTTCCTGAGAAATAGCTAGTGACGTGTACAAGATTTTCTTTTTTAAACAATAAACTACTTTCAAAATGAGGAAAAAGGCAATAAATAATATCCTTCATGGGTAAAACTTTTGCTTCACGGATTTAAGGTTGGATGCAACAAATAATTGACGGCAATTTTCCTTTCACCAGCCACTAATAGCCTCTTAAATTTTTCCTCAGGGGCGCCTGGGTGGCTCAGTCGTTAAGTGTCTGCCTTCGACTCAGGTCATGATCCCAGGGTCCATTGGACTCCCTGCTCAGCGGGAAGCCTGCTTCTCCCTCTCCCACTCCCCCTGCTTGTCTTCCCTCTCTCGCTGTGATTCTCTCTTTCAGATAAATAAATAAAATCTTAAAAAATATATTTTTTTCTTCAGAGGTGGATTAACTTTTGTTGACTGTAGCCATCCGTGAGAAATTATTAGGTTTCCTGTACACTGCATTCGTCTGCTCAAGTTGCCATAACACAATACCATAAACTGGGTGTCTTAGACAATAGAAGTTTATCTTCTCACAGCTCTGGAGGCTGGGAATCCCAAGATCGAGTGCCAGTGGGTTTGTTTCCTGGTGAGAGCTCTCCTCCGGGTGTGGAGAGGGCTGCCTTCTTACTGTGTCCTCACATGGTGGGGAGAGAGAGAAAGAGAGAGCTCTCTGGTGTTTCCTCTAATATGGACATGAATTCTATAGGCTAAAGCCCCCACCCTTATGACCTCATTTAACCTCAGTTACTTATTTACTCTAAATGCAGCCACACTGGGGGGTTAAGGCCTCAACATGTGAATTTTGGGAGGATGTACAGAGATCAGTCTGTAGCATATATTAATAAATATCTCAGTTATTTAGTGAGTTCCAGAACTTTCTTATTTCCTCGGCCTTGGCCATTTCCAGCTCCCTGGGTTATATCTACAAATGATATGTCTGGTAGGCTCAGGTCCGTTTTCCATCACCTTCCAGATCCATCAATATAGGGGCATTGGATGCTATTACCCGAAAGATTCAGCCTTGCTTCCTATCATGTGGTGTCAGAGTGCCAGAGATGATCATGAGTACCCAGGAAGCTTAGAGGCTCAGCAATCCTCACAACCTTCCCTTTGATGACCCCCTCCTGTCCTGTTTTGGTGGTCCATCTATAGGTAGAAACTCAGTATGATTCATGCCCAACATTCCAGTTTTCTACCAGGAGTGAGCCCTAGGCCATGTGACTAGGGTCCTAGGGTTCTATTTATTTAGTGTTTCACAATCTCCCATGGGAGCAATGGGTTGCTCTCCCAGCCAACGACACACTTGTTACCAGACACTGAGAATTTCCCTGGATTTCCTTCTTTCGTCTGCCAGATTAGCTCTCCTGAAATAAAAACCTATGGGAGCCATGCTTTTATTCACCATTCCTTTCAGAAGCTGTGTATCAATTACCAAGATGGCCTTGTGAGTGCCAGCCTCTGCAGAGGAGGGTCTTTGCTGGCTTCCCCCATTTAGACCCTATGACATTGAATGCCTGCACATTTTTTTTTTAAAAGATTTTATTTATTTATTTGACAGAGAAAGACACAGCTAGAGAGGGAACACAGCAGGGGGAGAGGGAGAAGGAGAAGCAGGCTTCCTGCAGAGCAGGGAGCCCGATGCGGGGCTCGATCCCAGGACCCTGGGATCATGACCTGAGCCGAAGACAGGCGCTTAACGACTGAGCCACCCAGGCACCCTGAATGCCTGCAGGTTTTAATATCCACCCCATTTCATGATTCTAAAACTGCCCAGACATTAAATTACAACTTTTAGAAAACAACCAAATAGTGGGAACACCCCTGTCACTCCTCTCCAGCACAGCCATGACCCCTCACCCAGTCTCTGCTGTAATCTGTCTTTCATTCCCACTCCCACGCTGGGCCTCACTAGCATCTTTCACTGGTTCAGCACTTGGTGAAAGGTGTGTGGTCAAACTGGCTGAGTCAAAATCTCCATTATGTTGCAGCACA
Organism: Mirounga angustirostris; assembly: GCF_029215605.1. Classification (NCBI taxonomy): domain Eukaryota; kingdom Metazoa; phylum Chordata; class Mammalia; order Carnivora; family Phocidae; genus Mirounga; species Mirounga angustirostris. The sequence continues at coordinate 53,194,323 of NW_026991714.1, forward strand.
TCAATTGTTGCTTTACTCACCGATTTTTTTTTTTTTTTTTGCCAGGTGCCCTAAGTGATATTTTGTATAAAAAGAAGAGAAAATGCCACACTGTAAATTATATGAGGTTCACCAGGGACCAGAAAGCAACTAGACCATCATAATAATAGTTATCAGGCACAAGTAACGTATCTTAATTAGACACAAGACAAGAAAATATAAGGGAAGGTAAAGTCATTAAAATTTTTTACATATTACTTTTCTAGGGCTGCCATAACAGAATACCATAAACTCAACACAAATTTATTGTCTCAGAGTTCTGGAGCCTGGAAATCGGAGATCAAGGTGTCAGCAGAGTTGGTTTCTGGTGAGCCTGTCTTCCTGGCTTGCAGATAGCTCCCTTCCCACCGGGTCCTCACATGGCCTTTCCTCTGTGTGCAGAGAGAGCTCTCTGGTGTCTCTTCTTCTTACAGGACACCTATTGGATTAGGGCCCAACCCTTATGACCTCCCATTTCCAAATATAGTCACGTTGGGGGTTAGGGCTTCAATATATGAATTTTGCAGTCAGTTTATAACACTCTGGTTTTGACTGCATTTTCTAATAAAGATCTAGCTGCCTTGGGCTCAGTGGATTGTCTGAGAGAGTTGGCTTCTGGCTTTGGACCAGGTACTTCACTGGGGAAGACCTCCTGACCCTGACCACCTCTTTATAGCAGATTCCTAAAAAGTGATGTGTCTTGCTTCACGCTTGTATGCACCAAGTACCCATTGGAGAGAGCCTCTTCTTCCTTCACCCCGTTGGCCATGAGTGGTTAGGTATCAGCTATCAATCCTCATGGCTTCCTTCCCCCACTTCCTGCAGACCTCCTCAGGGCATTGCCATGCCTGGCTTATTTCTCTTCGCTGCTTGATTAAATACACATTCTGACCAGAGGGCTCCGTGCTGAGCTTTAACACCAGCCCTGTGTTCATGAGACAAGTGAAGTTGGAGGAGTACAAGTCCGCTGAGAAAATAAGCACATACCCTGAGGACTGCCTTAACACTCCCTTTCCTCCAGGAAGGCCATCAGAGTAGCCATCATAGAGGGGAACCTGGGCTCTTTCCAGTTCCCTTTCGTGTATCTCCGTGACTTGGATCACAGGCTGCAGGAGGCTGGGGAGAGAGATTCCTTTCCCTTTATCTTTCCTTTCCAGATTTGCCTGCCACAGGAAGTTTCCCTGCTTTTCTAGCTCTTGGTGTTGAATGTCCTCACCGCAAGGCCCCTGTATACAAGGGGAGAGCAAGGAAGCTATCATACTTTGAGTACCTATCCTATGGTGGATGTTTGTTATACACCACTTTACTTCTTTCCCATAAAGCCCAATCTACTGTGAGGGTCAGAGGTGCTCACAGATTAGGTAATGTTCTCAGGTCACCTGCAAGTGCTTGGCTGGGATCTAAACTCAAGTCCAAACTTCACCCAAATTAGGTTATGGTCCTGAATACTCTTTTATTTTATTTTAAGTATGTTTGTTTGTTTATTTATGTAATCTCTACACCCATCATGAGACTCGAACTCATGACCCTGAGATCAGGAGTTGCTCGCTCCTCCGACTGACCCAGCCAGGTGCCCCTGAATACACTTTTTATCCCATGCATCCTGAGACCATGGAATATTGTCAGTGGAGGACAGCAGGCCCAGTAAGGCATGGGAAAGTGATCTGTCAACTGTGAAATACTTTATTCAGAAAGTGGTAGTATTGGCAAAAAGGATCTTTTTAGCAGCCAACCAACATTCCCCCCGGGGAAGAAAGCTCCGCTGAGGTTAGCTCGCTAAAGGCAGATGAATTGGCACATTGTAGCTGAGGGCCTAAAGAGGCACAAAAAGGCAGTGCTTTTTAAAAAAAGATCTTATTATTTGACAGAGAGAGACACAGCGAGAGGGGGAAGACAAGCAGGGGGAGTGGGAGAGGGAGAAGCAGGCTTCCCGTGGAGCAGAGAGCCCGATGTGGGGCTGGATCCCAGGACCCTGGGATCATGACCTGAGCCGAAGGCAGACGCCCTACGACTGAGCCACCCAGGCAGTGTTTCTGACCGGAGGGCTGGGCAGAGCCCAAAGCCCAGGGGTCAGGACAAGGCTCCTTTTCTGCTGCACAGCCAACAATTCCTGCCCCAGCGTGCTGAGAGCGCCCTCTACTGCCCATCATCTTACTTAAGAGGGAGCATAAAAACGTTTTAAGAACCTCAACCTGAAAGGCCCTGAATTTTTCTTTTTTTTTTTTTTTAAAGGTTTTATTTATTTAAGTAATCTCTACGCCCAACATGGGGCTCAAACTCACGACCCTCAAATCAAGAGTTGCGTGATCCTCCAAATGAGTCAGCCAGGGGCCTCTATTTCTCAATTTCAAACCCAATTTGAAGGTTATTGTTTAAGGAAATCAACATATTTTCTTAAAAAAAAAACTTAGTGTTGAATGATATTAAAAATGTGAGAACATTCTGCAAGGATATTGGAAACAACCACAGTTATTTGATCACTTTAAAATGTTTGTAAATAATAAATATTAATTTAATAATATAAATAACATCCTCTTTAGCCCTTTGGAGGATGGCAATGGGGAGAACTGAAAAAATAATGATCTAGCAATTGTTGGCTGAACCACATTTTAAGAAATCTAACTAAGATGAAAGAAGAAAATTCAAAATCCAAACTATCCCTCTGGAGGCTGGTTATTCACATTATATGCTGATTCTTCATTTTACAAAAGACATCAGCCTAGGCCTGGCTACCAGTGTCCCTAACCCCAGCTGAGCTCCAAGAGCCTGAGAAAGGTAGGGGTTTGTGGGATCTTTGGGCACTGGGGGAAGAGATTTGTCTGGGATTAGGTGCATAGCCTCAGATTTACATCTGACCTAAGTAACACAAATTACATAAATGTTGGGATTGCATATGTCATATAATACAATTATTTGTACGTGCAGAATATGAAATTAGTGCCTGCAGTGAACACCTCCCCAGTCTTGTCATCAGAATATACTACCAAAATGGGGATTAACATGAGAATTAAAAAAAAAAATTAAAAAAAAAAAAAAAGAATATACTACCATTTTGGGGCGCCTGGGTGGCTCAGTCAGTTAAGTGTCCAACTCTTGATTTCGGCTGAGGTCATGATCTCAGAGTCGCTGGATGGAGCCCCGCAAGGGACTCTGCACTCATTGGGGTGTCTGCTTGGGAGTCTTTCCCTCTGCCCCTTCCTCCTGCTCACCAGTGCGCTCTCTGTCTCTCATGAATAAATACATAAGTCTTAAAGAAAACCTGTACATAATTGAATACAACTTAATGAGTTTGGGGATAAGTACACACCTGTGAAGCCATCACCATCATATATGCCATAAACATATCCATCTCCTCCTAAAGTTTCCTGTTTTCTTCCTTCCCTCCCTCCATCTCTCCTTTCTGCCTGTCCGTCTGTATTTATTATTTTTGTGATAAGAACACAGCGTAAGACCTCCCCTCTCAGCGGTTTTCTAAGCATCTGATGATGCGGTGCTGTCAACTCCAGGCGGGAGCACGAGGGGTGGAGCCTGCTGGGGGTTGACTCCGCCGCTGGGGGCCGGGCTCGCCTCACTCTACCTTGAGGACTGTGGTAAAGGTGAACATAGCGTGCAGCACTAGAGTGGGCTTCCTGAGCAGGGGCTACTTCAGTGCAGGATTTATTTGACAAAGCAGAGGCTGACAGCTTGAGCCCAGCATTTCCCTGAAAGTTTTTGTTAAGACAGTCCCGACATCTGTCGTGAGGTCGCATGATGGTCGTGGTGGTTGGAGGAGGGTAGAAGATGCTGCTAAAGCTCCTTAAGATATTGCATTTATGCTCACTTAAGAACTCAACCCGTTGAATTGACTTCCTGCCTCCTTCCCTCAGGACACATTTGTAGGGTACCGACTATGTGCCAGGCACCTGCCAGTGCTGGGGATTCACAGGTGACCCAGCCCCGCGGGCTTTTTCCCAGCAGACACTGGAGGTGATGCTTAGCCTGTGTTCAGGGCTGGCTCCAGCCTTTTGAGGATCAATTCCTCCTTGGGCTCATGTTTCCAAGAGCCACAGAGAGTTAGCCTCTCTCTCTTTGCAAGTGAATGCCACACACTTTAAACCGGAATGCTTTCTATTTATTTAGGACCTAACGAATGGTAAGAGAATTCTGGATATTTTTTCTTTTCTGTTTTGGTTGAGAGCTACGAGTCTAAGCATGACAAATGTGAGCAGATCATCTGGAGAGATGAGGAAATGCAGGAAAGGGGAGAAGACCATTCTCTCTGTTGCTGAAAAATAGAAATTTTTCATAGAAACAGACATTTTCATAATTTTCTTTAAAAATGTTTTAGAATGAAAAAAGGTTTTAGAATGGAAAAATTTAAACGTGCAGAAAAGTAGAGAGAATACAACCAACATGTGCCCTCTGCTCTGCTTCAATAATTACCAACTCATGGCCTGATCTGGTTTCACACACAGCTCCTCATCTGCCTTATTTTGAAGTAAATTTGATATATTATTTCACCTGTAAACATTTTAACATGTAGTTCTAATAGATAAAGACTCCTTTAAAAAAAGTAATCACAAGTAATTCACCTACATTAGCAGTAATTCTTTAATATGGTGTACCATCTAGTCAGTTTTAAGTTTCTAATTGTCTCGTAAGTGTATATGTGCATATCTTACAGTTTATCTGTTTGAATTAGGATCCAAATGATCTCTACCTATTGTACCTGGTACCTCTCTCTCTCTTTTTAAAAAAGATTTTATTTTTTAAGTAATTTCTACACCCAACGTGGGGCTCGAACTCACAACCCTGAGATCAAGAGTTGCACACTCCACCGACTGACCCAGCCAGGTGCCCCCTTGGTAAATCTCTTAAATCTTTTTTATTTCATAGATTTCCCCCATCCGTATCCCTCTGTCTTTTATTATGCTTGTAATGTGTTGAAAAACTGAGAAATTCATCCTACAGATTTTGCTGATAAGTGGTGCTATTTTATAGGGTCCTCCATCCTCTGTTCCCTGTAAATTAGTAGTTGGATCTAGAGGGTTGATCAGATTCATTTTCTGTCAACATGACTTTGTAAGTAGTGAAATAATTTCTCTCTTTAAAAATGGCGTTCTTTATCATTTCATTGGTTTCTGAACTTGGTTGCAGTGTTTCTCAACCTTGGCACTATTGAAATTTTGGGCTGGATAATTCTTTGTTGTGGGGGCTCTCTAGTGCTCAACATAGGATGTTGAGCAGCATCCCGGCCTCTACTCATTAGATGCCAGTAGTACCCATCCCCCAGTTGTGACACTAGAAGATATCTAGATGTTCCAAATGTCCCCTAGGGAGGGTGAGGCAAAGCCACCCTTGTAGAGAACCACAGCTATGAAGAACCATCAGGTCTTAGAGGTTATCAGTCCACAACATTTAAATGTTCAAGTGTCAATTGGTTGACCATAAGGCCTTGGCCATTCACTACACCTGTCGTATGAGTTTCCTATTGCTGTGATGACAAATTACCACAAACGTGGTAGTTTAAACAATGCAAATTTACTGTCTTATAGTTCTGAGGACCAGAAGTCTGAATTGGGTTTCATTTGGCTAAAATCAAGGTGTCGGCAAGGCTGGATTCCTTCTGGAGGCTCTAGGACAGAATCTGTTTCCTTGCGTCTTCTAGCTGTTAGAAGCTGCCATCATGCCTTGGCTCAGGCCACTTCCTCCATCTTCAAAGCCAGCAAGGTAGCAGTATCAGCCCTCTCTCGCTCTGTCTATGACTCTCTTGGGTTCCCTTTATAAAAATCCTTGGGATAATAACCCACTGGAATAATCCAGAACAAGCCCCCTCCATTTAAAAATACAAAGTCCCCTTTGTCATGTAAGGTAATATAGTCACAGTTCTGAGGATTAGGACTGGACATCTTTTGGGAGCCATTATTCTGCCTTTCATATCCATATGACTGAGAATCCAAAGGAGTGGAAAATACATCAATAGATTTAAAGAGTGCTCCTAACAGAGAAGAGAACAAAAGGGTGTAGAAAGAAGAAGCAGTCATGATTTGGTCATAGCCCCCAGGCTTGGCTTCCTTTTTGCTGGTTCATAGAATCTTCACAGACACACGAAAGGCTGTGTGTGTATTTACCGTTCACCACCCCCTTCAACAGGACTGAATTGCTAACTGCTAGAGGAAAAACCAGAGTTGGACACAGAGTGGTAAAAAAAGATTTTATTTAGAAAAACGATTTCAGTAGGAGAAAGGCTGACCACAACAAGGACGAGTGGAGATTTATAGCTAAGGAACAGAATGGAGGTTGGTGGATGGAAAATTACTAAGAGGAAACATCAGGGATGAGGGGGGTGTGGGATTCTGGCTAAACTGACTTAGCAGGATTCTTGCTAAAGTGGAACAATGCAGAGATGAACACAGAAGCTCAAAAGAAAGGGTCTGTTTGAGAAGAGAGTTCAGGGGAGGCTGAGCAGAGTTTTGTCAAGGAGAGAACCTGTCCCTGACCCGTGCACTTTTCTGTCTGGTTGTAGTACTGACCCCTCAGACTGAATGTATCCCAGAGTCACCGATTTCCCTTCCAAAGTATCTCCTTTTCCCTCTAGTTGTATTAATGATGCTATCTATGTCCTTCTAGAGCCCAGAATTCAACCTCTTCCTTTACCTCATCTTACACATCAGTTGTTTGCTAAGTCCGAGGTATTTCATTTCCATGAGAGTTTTAAAATTTATCCTTTCTTCCCTGCCCTCACTACCATTCTCTTATTTCAGACTCTCAGATTCTTTTCTTCGATTATGAAATAGTCTTCCTAAATTACCCCCTAACCAGTCTCCGCGGCTCCAGTTTCTTCTCCTCCCAGTTTGTCCATCAGTGATAATAATAGCTATTCTTATGCAGCACTCTCTATATGTAATCTCTTTAATCCTTATAACCTTTCCATGAGCAGAGTTGAGCCAAGGGACAGACCAGAGGGGAAGTTCAAAATCACAACCGGTAAGGGGTGCAAAGACATCATTATAAATCAAATTCACCAGGAATTCCTGTTGGAGGGCTGGTACCTAGTTGAAAGAAAGGAGAAGACTCAGATTAACTACAAAGTTAACTGTTTGGCTGGATGGAACACTGAAGTTGCTTGGGACAGTAGAGGAAAGGCAGAGGGTCTCTATCTAAATCAGTGCTTGGCCTTTCCTTAAATAAAAAAAAATAAATAGAAGTTGAAACAATATTTAAAGAATCTCTTATAGAAGGAACACTACATTATTGCATACTTGGGGCCTCACCTATCTGGTCCCATTTTATAGATGAGGCAAATGAGCTTCAGAAGATTTAAGTAACTTGCCTGAGTTCACATAGGCTGTAAATGACAGATTTGGAATTTTATCTTAGGACTCCAAAATTCCATGTTCTTTCCACCCTATGATCTGGCTTCCATTGCATTTGCAACTTAATTTCCCACTCTTTTCTCCAATGTTGCAGTAAAACCAAACCCCTCAGTCCTCTTTGGTGGACTTTGAGTTTTCCCACCTTTGCATTTTTTTGTATGTGGTTTCCTCTGCCTCCTAGAATGGCCTTTTTTTTTTTTTTAATCATTCAGAATGATTTTATTTTAAGGATACACAATATATATACATTTGTAAGTGCACATATGATGTATTTTATGTACATGGCTTAGATAGCTGTTTAAAGACAGCCAGTGCCTACTGGGAAATTATTTTCCACAAAAGTGTGGAAAACAACAAAGGTCAACTTAGGAGACAAAAACTAGACATGGATACAAGGTAGGAATATAGGTTTTCCTAATCAAGAACAGTATCTTCACCAGCTCCTCCCTGCCAGGTGGTCACCCCAGGGCAGAAAACTTTAATCACACACGGAGCTTCAGGATGCTGGTGCCCAGAGTCCCATCTTCATCTTTGCCAAGACTATCCTCCTTGCACGCCTAGCAGCAACACATTGCCTCTAGCAAACCATCACAAGATTCCCACCTGGAAGTAATGGGTTCTTCTAAAGACCCCTCCCATAGCAGCCCATACCTTGTTTATGGCTGTTTCCACTTTGTACATTTTATTATGGATATTTATATATGGGTCATTCTCTTAGTGGACATGTCTATGAGGGCAGGTCTGTGTCTAACTCATTTTTGTGCCTCCCACAGAGCCTTGCCCATCGGAGGCACTCAAAAAATATGTATGGCTTAAAGGAGCAGGTGCAGAGATACTTCAACTGGAATTGTCCATTTCTCTCTAATTATCAAGGATTTGGTAAAACATAATATTAAAGCCAGAGACATGGAAGGTGGGTGTAGTTTTGTTTTGCTTCCATTCTGTGCCTTTGTATAAATTGTTTCTTCTCTCCTTCCTATACCACATGCTTTTGCCAGTTCATAGCTACCACTGTCTTCAAGACCTGGCTCAAAGCCGACTGGTCCTACAGGACTTCTCTACTGAGTCCAGGCCACTGTCATCGCTTTTTTTTTTTTTTTAAAGATTTTATTTATTTATTTGATAGAGAGAGACACACAGCGAGAGAGGGAACACAAGCAGGGGGAGTGGGAGAGGGAGAAGCAGGCTTCCTGAGGAGCAGGGAGCCTGATGTGGGGCTCGATCCCAGAACCCTGGGATCATGACCTGAGCCGAAGGCAGATGCTTAACGACTGAGCCCCCCAGGCGCCCCTGTCATCGCTTTTTACCCACACAGATCTATACTTGCCAAATAATCGAATCATTGATTATCATTGTCAATCATCAAACTGTTACTGAGTAGTTGGTCTATGAAAGGCTGTGCTGTGTCCTGGGAGGTCAGGGAAAGCTTTGCAGGGGAGGTGAGATCTAAGCAGGGACTTGAAGGCTGTGTTTTAGTTAAAGAGGTGGAAAGAAAGGGGAAATAAAATTATGTGTGATATTGAAAGTTTTAATTCCTACTCTTCCTGTTACTAGCAAGCTTGAGAAAAACTATTTAATCCCATCAGGGATAAATTTCCTCTTATGTAAGATGGGGATAATAAAATCTATGCTCGGGTGGTTATGAGAATTAATGTGGAAGGCTCATGTATTGGTTAGAACTCTTTTGGTTACAAGCAATATTAGTGCAGTTAATTAAGGTGCTACATGTAACAACATTTTCGGTGGTTAGCATATGGCACTGAAAAAACCTGTCAGTTTATGATGGGGACATACTCTTTTCTTCATGTCACCAAATCTCTCAACTTGTAGTCTCTACCTTGCTTAGGTTGGCTGAGGATGGGAGCAGTCTTCCATTTGGGCTCCCTTCTGCAGGGGAGAACATTTGAGTGTCTGCTGTCCCAGTCACTACAAATGGGTCAGTAATTGGCTGGTGTCCCAACGGGGAGGAGAACTGAATTATTTCCACCTCCCCTGCACACATTTTGCTGTTTTAAGTCTGTGCCTTTGCTTAGTGTTGCCTCTTCTACCTGGAATGCACAGTCTTTCCAAGCTTAGCCTGGCCAGCTCTCATGACCCCAGTAAGGGGCAATGGAGGCATCACACTAGGAAGGCACCTTGGCCCTTTTTGGCCACGTTGTGTGTCTCAGGTTCCCCTTGTCTCTGGGCACCACTCTCTCATTGCACAATGATCACACTGTGCTACAAAGACCTGCTTCTCTCACAGGAACCCTCAGCCCCGCAAGGCTGGTACATAGCACTCACTTAGTAATAGCTACTAGATGAAAGAGTGGACTTCCTCCATTCTCTCCCAGTCCTAACTTCTTTCCCTCTGGGCACCACCATTTATTCTCTATCTTTCTGCATTGTTTATGGCTTATTAGTTACAAGACCGCTTCCTCTTCTGACCATCACTATTGTTCCCCACCCTCCCCCCCATTTTAAAATGAATGATAACATTAGCTCACATCTGCTGAGAATGCTATTTGCCTGGCACTGCTTCAAGCATTTTGCATGGATAAACTCTTTTACACATTCTTTGTTGCCTAATTTTTCTGCCAGAGTTAATGACCTTGTGGAGGTACACTGTCTTGCTACTGTAGTCCCATCACAGCACAACAAATGTTACAATGAGACAAGCCGGCTGGATGTACTATCATTCAAATGTTGGAAGCTATGACTAGGAGCAACAACAACAAAAGGAAGCTAAGAACGGGATGGCCTCACCTCACGATGAATAACACTACAGTTTGTTTCCTCTTTGTGTTTGGGTTTAAATTACTATATTATGTTTCAGGTAATGTAAGCCAGAAGGACAAGTTGGGGGATGGATGGTTGTATTTAAATTTCAGTTTACAGACGTAGCCTCGAGAAAGTTACGGAAGTGTATCAGCATGAAAAACGTGAGGGGAGGTATTCATTGTCTTTTTCAAAAGAGGTAAGCTAGCAAGGAAGATAGATTTGGGAAAATTAGTCATGAGAATTCACCTTTCAGTGAATCCTTCTTGGCTGGGAAGGAAAGCTTTTCTTCTAGTTAGCTGGGAACGGTGATGGGGTTATTTTACCAGAAGATGGAAGAAGCTGGCAGATGAAGAGAACTCCCTGGACAAATAAGGGGCAATATAATACGGAAGAGATGGGGTTCAGTGAGTCTGGAGTTCCTCGGCGACACCGCTTACCAGGTGTTAGCTTCGGTCAAGTTTCTTATCTTCCTGAAAGGCTCAGTTTTCTTATCCATAAAAATAGGGTCGGGTTGCCAATTTTACCAAATAAAAATACAGGATGCCTAGTTAAATTTGAATTTCAGATATACAACATTTTTTTTTTTTAATCCCATGAAATATTTGTGTCCCATGCAGTAAGTATGTCTTTAGTATTACATGGGGCATAGTTATACTAAAACATTATTCATTGTTTATTGGATTCAAGTTTAACTGGTCTTTGGGTTCCTGGACTCAGTTCCAACATGTATATGGGGGCCTGGGTGTACTCTCCTCACCTTCAAGCAATTCTTTGGACACCAGTTGGGTATCCTACAATTTGACTCAATTCTGATACTATCAACCCAGAGATAGCACCAGATTCCACAGGTTGGGGGCTCAGTCCCACAAGACTGTCTCAAGCACCCTCCACTTCAGACACCAGTTGGAAGTGCTTCTGATGGCTATAAATCAGAGGTTCCCATCATCCCCTCCTTGGGTTTGACTAATTTGCTAGAGCAGCTCACAGAACTCAGAGAAACATTTTACTTTCTGGATTACCATCCAGTTGATCATAAAAGGAAATGAAATAGGACACAGATGAACATCCAGCTGAAAGAGATACATAGGGCAAGGCATGGGGAAAAGGCACTGAGCTTCCAGTGCCCTCTCCAGGCATGCTATCTCCCAGGATCTCCATGTGTTCACGGACCTGGAGGTTCTCCAAACCCAGTCCTTTGGGGTTTTATGGGGGTTTTATGACATAGACAAAATTGATTAAATCACTGGCCATTGGCCATGAATTCAACCTTCAGCCCCTCTTCCCTTGCCAGACGTCAGGGGGGTGGGACTGAGAGTTCTCACCCTCCAATCACATGGTTGGCTCCACTGCAACCAGCCCCCCATCCTGAGGAGCAGTACAAAAGTCACCTCATTCACACAACTAAAGACACCTTTCTCGCTCTCCACACTTAGGAAATTGCAAGGGTTTTGAGAACTGTGATATAAATCACAGTATCACAACTGGGCATCCTCTATTTGCCAGTCCTAAATGGGGTGTGATGCAAATGATTTTCTTGTAAGGGTGTTGTAAGGATAAAATAATACCACACTGAAGTCTTACAACAGTAATTGGTATATAGTCAAAATCTGAACAAATGGATGGTCTTTAATAAAGGTCTTTATTTTTAAATTTCTGCTTGATTGAGGTATAATTAAATAAAATTGTAAGATATTTAAAATGTTCATGCTGGTGGATTGATATACATATGCATTGGAAAGGATTCCCTCATCTTGTTAATTAACATGGCCATCACCTCACATATTTATTTATTTTTTCTTCTTGTGAGAACATTTGAGTTTTACTTTCTTAGGAAATTTCGGTTATACAATATGGTGTTATCGACTATAGTCACCATGCTTTACATGAACTCCTCAGACCTTATTCATCTTATAACTGACAATTTGTACCCGTTTACCAACCCCTCCCTGTTTTCCCCGCCCCCAGCCCCTGGCAACCACTTTCTACTCTCTGTTTCTATGATTTTACTTTCGTTTGTTTGTTTTTTAAGATTCTACATATAAGTGATACCAGCAGTATTTGTGTCTGTGTCTGGCTTATTTCACTTGTCATGTGCCCTCAAGATCCATCCACGTTGTTGCAAATGGTTCTTTTTTATGGCTAGATAACATTTCATGGCATATACACATCACATCTTATTATGTAGTCATCCATTGGTGGACACTTAGGTTGTTTCCATAACTTTGCAAGTGTGAAAAATGCTGCCATAACATGGAAGTGCAAATATTATTTTGATACCCTGTTTTCATTTACTTTGGGTATATCCCAGAAGTGGGATTGCTGGATCATATGGTAGTTCTAGTTTTAATTTTTGGAGGAACTTCCATACTGTTTCCATAGTACCTGTATCAATTTACATTCCCACCAACAGTGCACAAGGGGTTCCTTTCTCTGCATCTTCACCAACACTTGTTATTTCTTGTCTTTTTGATGATAACCATTCTAACAGGTATGAAGTGACATCTCCCTGTGGTTTTAATTTGCATTTCCTTGATGATTAATGATGTTGAGCACCTTTTCTTGAACCTTTGGTCATTCATATGTCCTCTTTGGAAAGATGCCTATTTAGGTTGTCTGCCCATTTTTAAATTGGCTTTTTTTTGAGTTGTAGGATTTCTTTATATATTTTGGATATTAACCCCTTATCAGATATTATGATTTGCAAACATTTTCTCCCATTTCATAAGTTTTCCTTTAGTTGATGGTTTCCTTTGCTGTCCAGAAGCTTTTTAGTTTGAGGTAGTTCCACTTGTTTGATTTTGTTTTTGCTTCATTTGCTTTTGGTGTCAACTCCAAAAAATCATTGCCAAGACCAAAGTCGAGGAGCTTACCCTTAAACTTTCTTCTAGGAGTTTTATAGTTTCAGGTCTTACCTTCAATTCTTTAATCCATTTTGAGTTAGCTTTTGTGTATAGTGTAAGATAGTGGTCCGGTTTCATTCTTTTGCATATAGCTGTTCAGTTTTCCCAACAGCATTTATTGAAGAGACCACCTTTTCCCCATTGTATATTATTGGCTCTGTTGCTGTAAATTAATTGACCCTATATGCATGGGTATATTTCTGGGCTCTCTATTCTGACCCATTGATCTATGTTCCTGTTTTATGCAAATACCACACTATTTTTTTTTTAAAGATTTTATTTATTTATTTATTAGAGAGCGAGCAAGAGAGAAACAGCATGAGAGAGGAGAGGGTCAGAGGGAGAAGCAGGCTCCCCGCTGAGCCGGGAGCCCGATGTGGGACTCAATCCCAGGACCCCGGGATCATGACCTGAGCTGAAGGCAGTCGCTTAACCAACTGAGCCACCCAGGCGCCCAATACCACACTATTTTGATTATTATAACTCTGTAGTATATTTTGCAGTTGGAAAGTGTGATATCTTCAGCTTTGTTCTTTCTCAAGATTGCTTTGGCTATTCAGGGTCTTTTGTGTTTTCATACACACTTTAGGATTTCTTTTAAATTTCTATGAAAAATGTCATTGGAATTTTGATAGGGATTGCACTGGATCTGTAGATCACTTTGGGTAGTACGAACATTTTAACAATGTCAATTCTTCCAATCCATGAGCACAGAACATTTTTCCCATTTATTTGTGTCTTTAATTTCTTTTGTAACCCTTGGTTAAATGTGTTACTAGTTTTTTTAATGCAATTGTAAATGGCATTGTTTTCTTAATTTTTCCTTTTGATAGTTTGTTAATAGTGTATAGAAATGTAACTAATTTTATATATTGATTTTGTATTCTGGAACTTTGCTGAATTAATTTATTCTTATAGATTTATGGTGGATTCTTTAGAGGTTTCTATATATAATATCGTGTAATCTGCAAACAGTAGAGTTTTAGTTCTTCCTTTCCAATTTGGATGCCTTTTATTTTTTCTTGCCTGATTGCTCTGGCTACGACTTCTAGTGCTATGTTAAGTAAAAGTGGTGTGAGTGGGTATCCTTGCTTTGCTCCTGATTTTAGAGAAAGCTCTTTTAGCTTTTCATTATTGAATATGATCTATCCATTGGGGAAAGTGGGGGTATTGGAGTCCCTACTATTATGGTGTTGCTGTCTATTTCTCCCTTCAGGTCTGTCAGTATTTGCTTTAAATATTTAGGTACTCCTAGGTTGGGTACATAAATGTTGACAGATGTTATATCTTCTTGGGATTGATTCCTTTATCATTATATGATGACCCTATTTTCTCTAGTAAAAATCTTTGTCTTAAAGTCTATTTTGTCTGATATAAGTATAGCTACCCCTGCTTTCCTTTGGTGTCCACTTGTATAGAATATCTTTTTCCATTCTTGGGTGCCTGGGTGGCTCAGTTGGTTAAGCGACTGCCTTCGGCTCAGGTCATGATTCTGGAGTCCTGGGATCGAGTCCCACATCGGGCTCCCTGCTCAGCGGGGAGTCTGCTTCTCCCTCTGACCCTCCTCCCTCTCATGCTCTCTGTATCTCATTCTCTCTGTCTCAAATAAATAAATAAAATCTTAAAAAAAAAAAAAGAATATCTTTTTCCATTCTTTCACCTTCAGTCTGTGTGTGTGTGCTTAAAGCTGAAGCAAGTCCTTTCTAGGTAGCTTTAATCCATTTATATTTAAAGTGATTATTCATAAGTATGACTATTGATATTTTCTAATTGTTTTCTGGCTTTGCAGTTCCTTTGTTTCTTCTTTTCTTGCTCTCCTTTGTGATTTGATGATTTTCTTTAGTGGAATACTTAGTTTCCTTTCTCTTTCTCTTTTGCATATCTACTATGGAATTTGCTTTGTGGTACCATGAGGCCTACATGAAACATCTTATATATATATGTATATATATATTTTAAAGATTTTATTTATTTATTTGACAGAGAAAGAGATAGCGAGAGTAGGAATACAAGCAGGGGGAGTGGGAGAGGGAGAAGCAGGCTTCCTGCGGAGCAGGGAGCCCGATGTGGGGCTCGATCCCAGGACCTTGGGATCATGACCTGAACCGAAGGCAGATGCTTAACGACTGAGCTACCCAGGTGCCCCAAAACATCTTATATTTATAATAATCTATTTTAAGCTGGTAACAACTTAACTTAAAATGCATACTAAACTGCATTTTTTTTTAAAAGATTTTATTTATTTATTTGACAGAGAGACACAGTGAGAGAAGGAACACAAGCAGGGGGAGTGGGAGAGGGAGAAGCAGGCTTCCCATGGAGCAGGGAGCCTGATGCAGGGCTCAATCCCAGGACCCTGGGATCATGACCTGAGTTGAAGGCAGACGCTTAACGACTGAGCCACCCAGGCGTCACCTAAACTGCATTTTTACTTTCACATATTTTATGTTTTTGATCTCACAATTTACATCTTCTAGTCTTGTTTTTCAAATAACAAATTATTAGTTATAGTTTTTTTTTTTTTACTACTTTTGTCTGCTAATCTTCATACTAGAGTTATAAGTGATTTACCCATCACCATTACAATATTAGAATAGTCTCAATTTAACTATATATTTACCCTTGTCAGTGAGATTTATTACTTTCATATGTTTTCCTGTTACTAATTGGCATCCTTTTGTTTCAACCTGAGGAAGTCCCCTTAACATTTCTTGTAAGTCCAGTCTAGTGGTGATGAACTCCTTCAGCTTTTGCTTATCTGAAAAATTCTTTGTCTCTCTCTCAATTCTGAAGCACAACTTTGCTGAATAGAGTATTCTTAGTTGCTAGTTTTTGTCTTTCAGCACTTTCAGTGTATTATGCCACTCCCTTCTGGCCTGTAAGGTTTCTGCTGAAGAATCTGCAAGTAGTCTTTTGGGGTTTCCCTGGTATAGAATGAGTTGTTTTTCTCTTGCTGCTTTTGAGATTCTGTCCTTTTCTTTAACTTTTGACAATTTAATTATAATGTGGCTCAGTGTGTGGCTTTATTTAGATTCATCTTATTTGGAACTTTCTGGGTTTCCTGGATCTGGATTTCTCTTTCCCGATGTTAGGGAAGTTTTCAGCCATTATTTATTTGAATAAGTTTTCTACCCCATGCCACCCCCTTTACTCTATCCTCCCCACCCCCCACTATTTTCCCTTCTGGGACCTCTATAATGTGTATATTGGTCTGCTTCACAGTGTTCCATAAGTCTTTAAGCTGTCTTAATTCTCTTAAGTCATTTTTTCTTTCTGCTCCTTTGTTTGGATGAATTCCACTGCCTTCTTCTTGGGTTCACTGATCCTTCTTTCCAGCTGATCTAGTCTGCGGTCCAACCCCTCCCTCTATTGAATATTTTAATTCAGTTATTATATTCCTCAGCTCTGTGATTTCTGTTTAGTACTTTAAAAATATATTCTATTTCTTTGTTGAAATTTTCACTTTGTTCATGTTCTCTTGACCTTAGTGAGCACCTTTATGACTATTATTTTGAACTCCCTACCTAGTAAATCACTTATGTTTCTTTCATTAAGGTCTGTTTCTTGCGTTTTTTCTTGTTCTTTTGTTTGGAACATAGTCCTCTGTTTCTTCATTTTCCTTCACTCCCTGTGTTGGTTTCTGTGCATTAGATAAAACAGCCACCCCTCCCAGTGTTGATGGAGTGGTCTTGTGCAGAAAATGAACTTTATCATTCAGCCTTATCCAAGCTCTTGGGTTTCTTAAACCTTTGTGATTGTCTAAGCCACCTTCTTTGTTTTTAGTGGGTCCCAGGAGTTGAAGGTGTGTCAATCATGTGGGTATTTTCTTGGTCACCCAATGTGTAGGAGTCACTTAGCTAGTTTCTAGGTTTCTTTCAGAGGGAATTGCTTCAAGTGTAGCTGTAGATTTGGTGTGTCTGTGGGAGGAAGTGAGTTCAGGAAACTCCTGCATCACCGTCTTTGATTAGTACGCTTTCAAGATCCTTTTCTCATTCAGCTCCTCCATGAAAGCCTTTCCTGAATCCCCCAGACTGTGGCAGCAACGTCTTGGTGCATCATGCATCTTAGTTTGATTCTATTGTACTGAGCACACTACTTTCAAAGGAAAGTGCTTAAGAAATATTTGCCCCTTCAGCAGAGACACCGTCCAGAAAGGCACTCCAGCACCCCTACAGGTAGCCCTTGGTGAAAAGTTTCCTACTGTAATTTTGGGGAAGGTGAATTATAATCAAGGACTTAAAATTACACAATGATAATTGGGGGAGGGAAGGGAATTAGTAAATTATGTCATTTAATACTTGGGAGATTTTTCATAAGAGTTTGTTCTGTAGGGTATTGGTAAAGAAAAAAATATTCAATGACACTTGGTAAAAATGGCGAGACAGACTTTATTCAGGACCATTGCAATAGGTATAGGGATTATGGCAATGGGGTTTTACAGGGGGAGAGAGATTGGCATCAATTCCAAATATAGCATGAGCAGGGAGGAATTTAAGCCAAGGATCTGAGTGAGGTTTAGTGGATGGAAAATTACTACGAGGAAACATCACAGATAAGGGGGATTCACGCTAAATTGACCTAAAGGTATTCTTGCTGAAGGCATGCCCGGGTGATCAGACATTATTACCTTGGGGATGCTGAAGGATGAGTAACATGGTCAGATACTCATGATGATCAAATATTGAGAATGGGGAGGGAGAGTTCCGGTTAAACTGACTTCGCAGGGTTTTTGCTAAAACTTGGTTTTACAAGGAAGTTTTCAGATGGGCTTAGAATAAAGTTTGGTCAAGCAAAGACTCGTTGTCAGTATCATTTTTAAAATTATATTTAGTTTATGCTAGTTAAGTTGATCTGTTTGTGGTTTTAGATATTTATTTTCTTTGTTTTGTTTTTAAGCCGAAAGAAAGTGTATTTAGCTTTATCTTATGGAAATTATGAGATGGAGTTAAAACTGCTGGTAGGCTCTTCTGGCAAGGATAAAGGCATTTAGTGCCACCTGGTGGCCATGTCTTCTTACTGCAAAGTTCCCAAGAGCAGCCCTAGAGGAAATTGGCATTTGAACTTTACCAAACCCGGAGAGCACTAAGGATGTGTCATGACAGCCAGAGACACGAACAACTGTACTCTTTCCCCCACTTCCCTCTTTCCCAAGCCTTGAGGTTGAGAAGTAGCAGCTTGCCAAGGGAAGCAGAGTAGTGAAAATGCTGAAGTCCATACCCTCCCCCCCCCGCCCCTTGATACTGTGGGTTTCTGAGCCTGAAGTGAAAAGCCAGAGAAGGAAGCTTTGTGTTGATTGGAGTACTGATTATTATGTTGGACCGGTCTTTTAAAGGCCATGATGAAGGCCTCTTTATTTCATGGCTAAAAGTGGCTAGACAATCTTTGTTGTTGCTCAGCTTTCACCCAAAGGGCAGGCAAAGTGCAAATCCAAATGGTGGCATTGAAGGGACAAAAAAAAAAAGAAAAAAATTGTGGGTTTCACTTGCATCCTGTTGTGTATAGCTCATTCAGTAAACATGTTTCAAATGCATAAATGTGAAAGGAAAAAAAATGCATAAATGTGAGGAAAAAATCAGTGGGAAAAGAAGCACATGATTCTGCCAAAGAACAGGAAAACTGAATTACATTTGGATTCTGGCTTCTCATCTCACTCATGAACAAACCAAGGTTAAAATCAGGGGATGCAGGAGCCCAAGGTAAAGTTATCAGTAGAGTCTGCTCCAGGATTCATAGTAAACTATTTTTTTAAAAAAGATTTTATTTATTTATTTGAGAGGGATGGAGAGAGATAGAGAGAGAATGAGCAGGGGGAGGGGCAGAGGGAGAGGCAAGCAGACTCCCCACTGAGCAGGGAGCCCGATGTGGGGCTTGATCCCAGGACACCTGGATCATGACCTGAGCCAAAGGCAGATGCTTCACCGACTGAGCTACCCAGGTGCCCCAGTAAATCAATTTTTAAAAAAAATCTGAAAAAATTCTCAAGTCCATTATAGCCAGGACTCAAGTGGAATCTAGTTCTGGCCTACTGACCCTGACCCAACCATGGTTAGAAGAGCTATTTCTTTTTGATCTCTCTTCCCCTCCCCGTGGGTCTTTTGCAGGCACTGCAGGCAGGCATGGAGCCTGGTTCTTCCCTAGCCGTCATCCTCCTTTCTTTTCTATGCGCCCTCGGTCTTCTGCTTCTGTTCCCCCAAATAATGCCTACCCTTTGTACATGGCGTAGCAGTCAGCCAGTGTTCACACCCACTGGCTTAGTAAGTCCTTTCTGCCCGCCCCCCCCCCCAAGGCATTCTATCTCCATTTACATGGGAGGGTCCCCAGGGCAGGGGCTGACATGCCCGAGGCCATCACACACCTGTAAGTGGCAGGGCCAGTGGGAGGCCAACTCTGGGCCTCTCTCCTTTATATTTACTGCCCTAACGTCTCTGCCCTCTTTTTCTGGCTTTCCGTTTTGGACTATGACCATATTTTTGACTTTTTTTTTTTTTTTTTTTTTTTGGTGTGTGTGTGTGAAAGTTTTCAAGACGCCCACGAGTGGAAACTGTACTCCCCCCAGCCAAATCAAACTCCGCCAGATTCCTTACAGCTGTGTGCCGTTGAAATGACTAATGAAAGCACCTTCTGCCGCTGGTGGAACTTTCACATCGGGCACTGTTGCTGGTGCTCACCAGGACCCGACCCCGCGTATTTACATACTGGATGTCACCCCAAAAGCCCCCGACCAGGGGATTTCCGGGATGTAATAAGAACGTCGCTCGGGGCCTTGGAAGGTGCACTGTCTGAACACTCGTCCTGCAGGGAAGGCGGGGTAGCATTTCGGACCCCACCCCTCCCTCACCAGGCTCTTCTCCTGGGGAGATGCCCAGTTCAGTCACCGGCCCATCGGTGGCAGGACCGTGCCTGCTTGCCAAGTACTGAGGTGCTGGGAATACCAGCAGGAGGAATTTGGGGCCCCTGGACACCCGGAGCTTGGTGCCTGGCTAAGGCATGAGACCCAAACACTCTGATAAGTTCAATCCATAACACGGGTAAAAAGGGGGCATTCTGGGAGTTCATTTGAGGGGTGCCTAACTTAGCAGTGACCAAGGGAGGCTTCCTGGGGTTTGTCATGACTGGGCTGTCTTCGACATTTTTTTAAAAAAGTCTTTTTTTCTTAAAAATAAGAAAATCTAGTTATAAAGGTAATACATTCAATTGAAATTAATTTAAACCTCATAGAAATATGTTCCTTTAGAAAAAGTTGGGGGAATGAAGAAGAAGAAGAAAGAAAACTTGATTTGTAGGATTTCTACTCAGTTGGTGCTGTGGCTTTCTTCCGGAAAAGTTGTATGTGTGTGTGTGTGTGTGTGTGTGTGTGTGTGTGAGTGTTGCGCAGGTGTGCGTGTGTAAGGGGGTGGAGTAGTGTCCTAAAGAGGGAGGTGAAGACTCTAGGGAAGGCCTTGTCCCTGTGGCCACAACCAGCCCGAGTGAGAAATCAGCCAGCCACTTACTCAGTACCCACCTGCTATGGGACTCTCGTTTTTCTGACCTGATTTTCCAGGTTTGGGTCTTGGCTCTTCCTGTCCAGTAACTTCAGAGTCTCGTCTGTGACCACTCTCCAAACAGTATATCAGGGTGTTTTTCTATGTGAAAAGGATCTCTCCCTGAAAAGAATGATAAGACCTGGTTTGAGATGTCAGTTTGTAACCTGCCACAATGCCAGGAAGAGCTCGCATTTACTGAGGACTTTCTGGGCTGAGAGCTTTATTCCTTCATAACATTAATGCTCACAAGAACCTTCTGAAGCAGGTGTTTCATCACTCCCATTTCACAGATGAGGCAAGTAAGGCTATTCCTTGCTCAGAACGCATGGCTAAGAGTTGGCAGAGCCTGGCCTCAAACCCAGGTCTGCATGACTCCTGAGTCTACGCTCGTGAACATGATCCTCCCCTGCAATCTTTCTCAAGCATATTTGGCCCCAGAAGTGTTTTTAATTACATGACCCTCATCTCTGGGCATTATTATTACCATTCCATGGGTCACAATGTGGGAAATGGTGCCCCAGGGAAACACTTTGCCCCACCCGACAGAGATAATAGCACAATCTCAGTGCTCAGTTGATGTTTCACAAAATGGGTGCTGAGGATACTTACCTCCCACCAGGGATGTGTGTGTCTTAAAAAGAACATTTGTAATGTCATTGAAGAAATGAAGCAGCGTTTTGCCTGGAATGACAATGAAGATGCCGGTGGCTACTAGGTACAGAGACCCCCCCAAACCCCAGTCCTGGGGGGGGCAAAGCTCTGCACGCTAAAATGGGGCTCAGCCGGCCAAGGGAGCCTGCTGGAGAAGAGGGGTCAGAGCTTGACTAAAGTTTGTTCAACGAAGGCGTTCTTGTTAGCATTCCGGAAGCTGTGCAAGAGGCAGGACCTAGACATAGGACTCAGAAAGATGCGAGTCAGGAAGGGTGTGGCAGCCATGGGCACAGCTGGAGCTCAGCTAGGCACCAGTGGGTGTCTCAGGGCTCCTACAGCCACTGAAGGGCTGACCTTTGGACAGTCACACAGGCTTCCTCCCATTTTTGTTTATGTCTTACTGCATCCACATAGTTTCATCCAGTGCTTTGCAAGCTTGCATTTCCAGGATTTCATACTTTCTACCCTCATTGAGACTGGAGAGCACAAAGGTTTTATTTACCTTGCACAAGGGTTTTAACCTCTTCACAAAGGAGCGATATCTTTTATTGACTGAGTTGTGTCCCCCCGCCCATTCATATATTGAATCCCTAACCCCCAATGTGACTGTTTGGAGATCCGGAACTCTAAGGAGGTAAGTAAGGTTGAATGAAGTCCTAAGGGCAGAGCTGTAATCTGATAGGACTGATCCTTCTAAGAAGAGGAAGGGACTCCACAGAGGAAAGGCTGTGGAGACACCGGCAGGTGGGAGTTGGCTGGAAGCCAGGAAGAGACGCTCACCTGAAACTGAAGTTTCAGCACCTTGATCTTGGACTTCTTGCTTCCAGAACTGTGAGAAAATCAATTTCTCTTGTGTAAGCCACCCAGGGCCAAGTAGCATAAACTAAGTCTGGTTGACTGAGACTGAAAACGAACTACTAAAAGGATACTGAATCCAGTCAGGAAGACTGGAGCCGCAGTGTGGGGTCTCATTAGGCACATGTGTAGAAGGGTGTGTGAGGACCACAGAGACACACTACAGGACACTGGGTGCTGCCGGCGGCTCTGACATCTCCAGCCCTGGACTGAGCCAGCAAGATGGGGGACCATCTTGCAGAATGAACATGCCTGCGGTCCCCGTAGTTCAGGAGCAGCACTATCTCCTTGGTAGCGCCTAAATTACCCAACTGCTACCTTCTAGCTGCAAGGAAGCCTGGAAAACTGAGCATGGGGCATTTTCAGCATTGACAGTGCTCCCATCGAGATTCATAAGGTGGGGGAGCTTTCCCAAACAATAAAGGGAGATTCAAAAATGCCAGTTGGCCAACAGGAACGAAAAGTTTCTCCACAGATAGGGAATCTCAGAGAGCCCCAAAATAGAGAGTATAGCTTCACTCATAGCACCAAGAACCAGAAATTGGAAAGCCAGGAGCTGGGTTACCCTGCCTGTGTCTCTCTGTAGTCTTTCTTTCTCTCTGTCTTCCTGAGGACTGGGTTTCCTGATCCGCTTGCTCATGGTGAGGGTCACTTCCTTCCTGACTGTGGGAAATTAGTTGCCTGTCTCCTCTGGGACTTCTGTTTCTTCTTCTTCCAGAAATCCTTCCCTATTCCCTTTTGAGGGTCCCTTCTCTGTCCATTTATGCTCTGGGTAGCTCCAGCACCAGCTCTAGGAAAGAACCACATGACCCAGGTCCAAGCTAATCATTGTATTGCCTGGCCACAGCAAATGATCCAGGGATGGACATGTGACCTAAGACAGCCTGGCACTTTAAAAAATTGAACTATAACTGGGATGCCTGGGTGGCTCAGTCAGCTAAGCGTCTGTCTTCGGCTCAGGTCATGATCCTAGGGTCCTGGGATTGAGCCCCATGTCGGGCTCCCTGCTAGTGGGGAGCCTGCTTCTCCCTCTCCCTCTGCAGCTACCCCTGCATGTGTGTACTCTCTCTCTCCCTTTCTCTTTCTCTGTCAAATAAATAAATAAAATCTTTAAAAAAATTGAACTATAACTTACATGTAAAATGCATGAATTTTAAGTGTATGACTCAATGAATTTTACATATTTATACACCTGTGGAACCACCACCAAGATGGAGGACATCTCCAGCAGCCCCAAAGGCTCCCTTACACTCTGTCAATACTCCATCCAAAGATAATCACTAGTCTGACTTTCATTACCATAGATAGAAATCTTACCTTTTTTGAATGCCATTTAGATGGAATCATACCGTATATATAATCTTTGGTATCTGGCTTTTTTGCTCAACATTATGTCTATGAGATTCATCCAAGTTGTTTTTACAGTGTTGGCTTACTCAGTTTCACACCTACATGGTATTCTATTATATGACTTTTACCACAATTTATCCATTTTACCATTGATGGACGTTTGGGCTGTTTCTGGTTTGACATTATTAAATAATGTTGCTACGTACTTTACTGTATATATCTTGGCAGATACAAGCACTCATTTCTTCGGGTATATATCAAGAGTGGAATTTCTAGGTCATAGAAAAAAATACATAATTTTAGTAGGTATTACCAAATAGTTTCCCAAGTGATTGTACCAATTTACACATTTGCCAGCAATATATGAGAACTACAGTTACTCCACATGCTTGCCTATACTTACTGTTGGCCTTAGAAGTTGTGGCCATTTTGATTGGATATCACAGTATCACATTGTAGTTTTAATTTGTATTTCCATGATGACTAATGGTGCTGAACACTTTCATATGCATATTGGCCATTTGGATATCCTGTTTGGTCAAGTAGCTGTTTCTGAAAAACACTGGTTGTTAGTCTTTTTTTTTTTTTTTTTAATTGACTTCCAGCAATTCTTTATGTATTCTCAATGCATGTATCCTTTGAGTCCAGATACAGATATTTGCTTGATAAAATGTATTGCAAACATGTTCACCTACCCAATGGTTTGCATTTTCAGTTCCTTGATGATGTACTTTGAGGGACATAAGCTTAATGTATTAATATTTTCCACAGTTATTGCTTTTTAACTTGTTCTGTTTAAAACACTGTCATGGAGTTTATATACCACAGGATTTTGGAAATTACTTGAAAACACTCTCTTATATTCTGGATTCAGAAACCAGGGTAAGGATATGGTAAATAATATTCTTGTCATCCTAACTGGGGCAAAACCACTGGTAAACCAGAACCCAAGCTAAAACCCAGGTCTCCTGGATTGAACCCTCACCCGCTACCTGTAGTCTGTCAAAGAAAGACCAGAAGGGTGGTGATGAATGACATCACTTTCGGTTCAGGCCTACGGTAGGCTAAGGTAGATGGAGGTTTTCCTCTCTTGCTTTGACCCTGGGCAAATAGAAAGTGAGATCCCGTCTGGTCTGCAGTGGCAGAGACTTCAGGAAGTCCACACAAGTCAAAGGGCCAAAGTAGATGGGTGTCAACAGGTAGAATTCAGAGGGACTTCCCCGAGGTCCTTCCTGTCAAAGAAAGAAACATTAGAGATCTTTGTGAAGAGAAAAACACCTCAAGGACTATTCCAGACTGGGTAATGTCTCCTTGGTGGGGCTGCTATGCCTTGGTTTTTAGGACACTGGGCTCCATCCCACTGTGGCCAGTTGCAGGAATCTGGGATTGAAATCCGGATGCTTCAAGCAAGTCCTAGGGGATGGCTCAGTTCCAGGGAGCAGCAGGGTTTTCTCATTGGCAGCCAGAGGGAGGTGATGGACATTTGGATGCGTTGGTGTTCACCAATGAGTGGAAGATCAGCGATGGGATGATGACTCCACAAGGCCTTTTCTGACCTCCTCTTCCGGCCTCTGACTCTCACCACCTGACTGCAACAACCAGCACCACACGGGTTCCCTTAGACATGCTCACGACTCTCAAAGTGTCACTGGGGTCTCTATACCGACAATAGACATATTTTGAATGTCCCCTCACACGATTAGAGGAATGCAGCACATTTCAGAGTGGTTCCTAAAATCAGATGTGTGGACTGATGCCAGGCTGTGTAAGAATTATCCTTGTGGGTCTTGGCTTGGGCCTGGGACCCTGGCATCTTTTTTAAGCCGGTCCAGGTGAGCACAGTAACAGATGATTCTGGAAATCATTTTGCTACTTAGTGCTTGGGCTCTGACAGACCAGGGTTTCAATTCTGCCTCTGCTTTACCCCTTAACAATTGTACTTTCTTGCCCACAAATAGCCTTTTGAGCCCTCAGTTTTCTTGTCTGCAAAATGTGGAATAATAGCAATATGTACCTCATGACTTTGTTTCTCCGAGTGAGTGAGGTAATGTGAAGCTCTTAGAGCTGAAGCCCAGAGCTTGTCGCTCAGTGAGTCACAATCACATGTGTTACCATCATTATTATTATCAGTCTGACACGTCTCTCTCCTCTCCTCTCTCCGTTCTCACGTTTCCTTTTTATGCCCTAACTGCATATTCACATTGCTTAGTTACATAAAACCAACTGCCCACATTACATTTTATTTAATACAAAGAGAACAAAGAACACATTATTATTTTGTTCTTATTGGTGAAAAAAGAGGACAGAGAAAGTGACATGATTTGACCCATATCCCCTAACTTGTAAGTGTCAGATCTGTGGTCTCAAGCCCAGACTGTGGGTTCTACAGCCAAGAAGGATGAATTGGAGAGAAATGCTGCAAAGGGGTGCCTGGATGGCTCAGTCCTTGGGCGTCTGCCTTTGGCTCAGGTCATGGTCCCAGAGTCCTGGGGTCGAGCCCCACATCAGGCTCCCTGCCTGCTTCTCCTTCTCCCACTCCCCCTGCTTGTGTTCCCTCTCTCGCTGTGTCTCTCTCTGTCAAATAAATAAATAAAATCTTAAAAAAAAAAAAAAGAAAAAGAAAAAAATGCTGCACAGCTGCGGGAGGAGACACCGTCTACTCACACCTGCTCGGCTTCAGGTTCTATGTTTCGAGCGTGTGCGTCATTGCAAAGAAGCTCAATTCATCGCCCGCTCAGTTTTAACAGATCAACTCTTTGCCACAAAGGGGAAGCGAACAGATGAAATGAAGGTTCATCCTTAACGCCTGGCTGACCAGGCGAGGCCACCGAGCCACGTTAGAAACGCGGAGTTGCTGCCCCGCATTTGAACCCACGTTTCAACCAGGTCACGAGGTTGACGTCTGAGAAGCAGTAAGAGGAGGCAGGACCCCCCAGGTGGGGTAAAGGGGTCCAAGCGCTTGCACGGAGCAGTACTTTCCCGATTGAGGGAGTTGGGATTTCCAGGGGAGAGCGACGCCATTGGTGAGGAGGACACTTCGCTCGTGGCAGGTCACACAGTAGAAGCGTTCCTTCTTATTCTTACCCACATCCCTGTGCTTCCCGTCACCAGTGTCATTCCGATAGCAGCCCCGTGGGGCCTCACTGAGACATGCTCATGACTGTGGAAGCATCATCGGAGTCTTCATAGTGACCAAGTCCCTTTCCAGTGGGCGTCTTCGAATGCTTGAACCTTTCCTCACATGATTGAGGAAGGCGGGAACAATGTGGTAGTAAAATTGGATTCGGATAGGCGTCTCCCACATCTGCGAGTCAAGATGACACGGTTGCTGATGAGTATGTTTTTGTTGTTGTTGTTGTTTTAACTGTTCTGGGTTCCAGGGATCTTCTTCCTTGAATTTCTTTGAACCACAGATTTTCACTGTTGATTCGCGAGTGTGACATGTGCAGCTCCCCCGAAGTTGTCATCGTCTAGTGTTTATGGTGGTTTGTGGATTTTTTTTTTTTTTAAGATTAGGGACTATGTCTTTTTTTTTTTTTCACTTAAATTTAAATTTTATTGAAGTATAACATGAATACAGAAAAGAGCACAAAGCTTAAGCATAGAGCTTGAGGGAATGCATAAGGATGCACCCTCCTGCACCCAGCACCTCAGTCAGGAAACAGAATGCTAAAACTGCAAAAACTCCTCACCGCTCTCTTAAAGTCACTACTTCCTCTTTCTCCTCCCACCAGGGGGACCAGAGTCCTCGCTTCTCCAACATACATTTGCTTTGTATGCGGGAACCATATTTTTATGTCAGAAAAAAAAATACTTCATTTATGACATATTATAAAACTCTAGAAGCATATGTTCTTCAGGAAATACACAACACTTGGGTTACAAGTTCTGTAGTCCTTGGCTTTACTCGTAAAAGTTGGATTTTCAATTTAATTTTGTCTTCTTATATTGTAATAATTTCAAACTTAGAGAAAACTTGTAAGAAGAGAGTAGTAATTTTTCTCTTGAATCAACTGAGGGGAATTTGCTGGCACTGATGCTCTGTCCCCGCCCCCTCCCCCCAATATTTTAGTGTATAGTTCTTTCACACAGGACGTCCTTCTACATAATGATAATACAACCATCAAAATCAGCAAAATAACATGCATACATTATCACCGCTTAATGTGAGGACACCATTCAAGTTTCGCCAACAAGTCTGAGATCACATACTGCATTTAGTTGCCGTGTCTCCTTGGTATTCAAAGTGGGAGAGTTGCTCACTCTTCCCTTGACTTTCAGAACCTCCACACTTTACAAAATTACAGGGCAGTTATTTTGTTAAGTGTACCTCAATTTGATTTTATCGGATATTTTTTCATAATTAGAGTTAGGTAATGCTTTTTTATTTTAGGCAGGAAGATCACAGAAGTGATGGTCTTCTCATTGCCTCCAATAGGTGGTGCCCAATTTTAATTTGTCTTATTAAAGGTAATATTTACCTTGATCACTTGACTAAGAGTATCTGCTAGGTTCCTTTATTGTAAAAGTATTCTTTCTCCCTTTTTACTTAGTATTTTATGGGAGGTGTTTTGAGACCATTTATATATCCCATTCTATATCAAACATTCACCCATTAGTTTTAGCATCCATTGATTATTATTTTTTTTATTCAGGTATAATGAACATAGTGTTATGTTAGTTTTGGGTGTATAATACAGTGATTCAATAATTCTGTACATTACTCAATGCTCAGATTCAATAATTCTGTACATTACTCAATGCTCACCATGATAACTGTACTCTTAATTCCCTTCACCTATTTTATCCATCCTCCCATCCACCTGCCCTCTGGCAACCACAAGTTTGTTCTCTATAGTTAAAAGTCTGGTGTGTTTTTTCTTTTTATTTGTTTCTTTTTTTCTTTGTTTTGTTTCTTAAATTCCACATATGAATGAAATCACATGGTATTTGTTTTTCTCTTACTGACTTATTTCACTTAGTTTTATACCCTCTAGATCCATCCATGTTGTTGCAAATGGCAAGATTTCATTCTTTTTTATGGTTGAGTAATATTCTGTTATATATATATATAACAGATATATATATATATCTCACATCTTCTTTATCCATTCATCTATGGATGGACATTTGGGTTGCTTCCATATCTTGACTACTGTAAATAATGCTGCAGTAAACATATAGGGGTGCATGTATCTTTTCAAATTAGTTTTTTCATTTTGTTTAGGTAAATACCCAGTAGTGCAATTACTGGATCATATGGTAATTCTATTTTTATTTTTTTTGAGGACCCTCCATACTGTTTTCCACAGTAACTACACCAGTTTGCATTCCCACCAATAGTGTATAAAGGTTCCTTTTTCTCCACGTTCTCACCAACATTTGTTATTTCTTGTGTTTTTTCATTTTAGCCATTCTGACAGGTGTGAGGTGATATCTCATTATAGTTTTGATTTGCATTTCCCTGATGGTGAGTAATGTTGAGCATCTTTTCATGTGTCTGTTGGCTATTATGTCTTCTTTAAAATAATGTCTATTCCTGTCCTTTGTGCAATCTAGTGATTATTCTTGTCTGAACCAATGTTATTATGATGGTTGCCAGATAGTTATTTTCTAACTTAATCTAATCATTCATTCTATATTTATTAGTTGGCATTCTCCTGTAAGGAAAAAATTTCTCTTCTTATCAAAATTAATTAATTAACTAATTTATTCATTTGCATCAGTATGGACTCATGGATACCTATGTTATTCACTGGGTTCTAATCTCTTATCATCATTATTTATCAAACCTGTCATCAAATTGTTCCCAATTTGGCAGTGTCCCTATCATTCTTTTAGTACTTCCTTACTTTCTGGAATAAGGTATTCTAAGAGCGTCTTCTAACTCTCCTGCCATTTCTTCTGACGGCCCTACTTCCTTTTAAAGGAGAATGGTGTTTAGAAATCAAAATGTGGATGCTAGGTATGTTTAGTGTTATTGGAATGTTACTGCTCCCAGCTTCTCTCAATGGCTAGAGCTAAGGAGCACATACACACATACTCTACTCAGGCTTCGACAACCTGCACTAAGCTGTGAGGTCACTCTCCTCATCTGCTCCTGCTCTACTATCCTGCCTTCCTGCTCTTGCCATCTGCCCAACCTACAGCTAGATCCTCTCGTCACCCTGCTCAGAACCTAATATCCTTCACCAGGCTGCTGTCACTGTCTCTCCACACAGTCACCCTCCTTCCCCATTACCACGGCCCACTCTTCTCCAATTCCCCTTCAAGGCTTCCATACCCTGGAATTCCACCTACCATGCTCAGCCCCTTTGAATAACTTTTGATTATGCAGGATGGAAGGCAGGAAAGCAGAGATGGTCACAGGGCCAACCTCTCCATCAGGTACAGTAGACACAGTTCTCAGGGCCCATGATATTTTAGGGGCCCACAACAATGTCGCAACTTTAATTTCTTTTAAATTCAGAAGAAATAATGAACATACTAATGAACCCAACCTGAATTAAATTTATTTTTATATCAATGCAAAATAAAATGTTTAATTTTTTTAAAGGTATGGAAGAGAATTTATTTAGCTTTGTGAGGTTTTACTTTCACAATAAGACATACCCTTGGCACTGTAAGACCCTATTACAGTTTCATAAATTTCCCTAATAAGGTAAATATTCAGGTTGATTTTATGAGGCTTTCAGACATTAAGTTTGAGAAAGTTAATGGTTATCAGAATTTGCACAGATGATGACAATCAAAACAGTAAATAAAATCAAAGACTAAGACTTAACACCCCTAATAACATAGTAAATTGCAATTTCTAGTCAACATCTATTCCTGTGTTATATTCATTTTGATATCTTATTTTCCATTTTATACTCTGGTGTTTTCTTCTGAATATAGGTACAAATAATCTTTTGTGTTAACTCCCACTTTTAATACCACAAAGTCACCTGGTTTACCTTGGCTATCTTTTTATCATTTAGTGTAGGATACACTTTTTAAACTAGTTACACTCTAGTAACTTTGTGAATGAAAAAATTTTAAGAAAGCTAAGAACAAATAATGGAGTCATTCTTTCACTGGGTCTCATCCAGTTTCAGGAAAACCACTTCCCAAAAGCAGCAGTTCTGTATGATAAATCTTCCTGTGTCTAAACAGAAACTGAACGAAAAGTGAAATTATGGGAATCTATGATAGTTTACTAGATATTGTGTGCTTTTAACAGCTCAACACTGGTAATACTTGATAATCAAGAGTAAAGTAATAGGCTAACATTGGAAAATGTATACTTTAATAAGTATATGAACAATTAGGTAAGCGTGTAGAGAAGCTGACCAAGCTACATATATTAGGAAATGCCAGTGTCCATCTAAATTTTCTGTATTTCATTTTTTTAAGAGAATATTTATTCAAGTTGTTTAATGTGTAATTTCTCATGTGCCATTTTGGAAGTCCTTTATTGTAAAGACTCTTCTTTTGTCTGATGACCAACAGCAGCCACAGTGTCAGTGATTATTCTGGACCTCCACGGTGGATAAATTCAATTTCTTTTTGGGACACAAGTTTCCTTCTGTATTTCTGTCCTGAGGTACTGTTTTTATTATTTCTGCAGTGTCTGGTGGACCCTGATGCACCAGCCACGCTGGTGATTTACTTCCATCAGAATGCTGTGAAGTTGAAGAGGAGTGAGGTGGTAGTCCTGTTGATCTCAAAACTTCTGATACATTGGGTTTAGGGTTGTCTCTTCTGTCAGGGGATCTTATTTATTATTATTTTTTATTCTTATGTTAATCCCCATACATTACAACATTAGTTTTAGATGAAGTGTTCCATGATTCATTGTTTGTGCACAACACCCAGTGCTCCATGCAGAATGTGCCCTCCTCAATACCCACCACCAGGCTAACCCATCCTCCCACCCCCCTCCCCTCTAGAACCCTGTTTGTTTTTCAGAGTCCATCGTCTCTCATGGTTCGTCTACCCCTCCGATTTCCCCCGCTTCATTCTTCCCCTCCCGCTACCTTCTTCTTCTTCTTCTTTTTTTTTTTTTTCTTAACATATATTGCATTATTTGTTTCAGAGGTACAGATCTGAGATTCAACAGTCTTGCACAATTCACAGCGCTTACCAGAGCACATACCCTCCCCAGTGTCTATCACCCAGTCCCCCCATCCCTCCCCCCCCCCCCCCACTCCAACAACACTTAGTTTGTTTCCTGCGATTAAGAATTTGTCAGGGGATCTTATTAATGGAGTATGTGACTCGACGACCTGAATGACCCTGCTGGCAGGTGCCATCTCACTGCCCTCATGACCCAAATTAATTTTTATGGAAGAAGGGAAGTAGCAAGGCCTTATGAAAGTTACAATGCAGCCTTGCTGCCTTGATTAGTTTCGTAGGTCCAGCTCCTTGTAGGGTTTCTGGAACATAGTATATACTCAATAAATGTGAAATAAATGAATGATTAAGTGGCCAAGTATTGGGGCTTGTATTTCTTGTTTTTCCCATGGCAGACAAGAATAGAGCAGAAAAAAAAAATTCATATTTGTTGATGGCCTGTTTACCAGAATGAGTGTTTGCTTTCCCCCAGTAGTTCAAAGCTATCTATATATTTATCCATTAATTCAAATCTTTACTGACTACCTATTATGCACATGGCTCTGCTCCCTTTGTGCGTCAGGATGGGATAGTGGAATGTCTACTTTAGTCTTAGGAGAACAAGGTGTATCTATAAGAACAAAGTCCTGAACTAATCAGCCAGTGTGGGAATTGAACTGACTCCACCTCCCTGGGAGAGCCCTCCAAAACACGGGGCTCGAGCAGGTCAGAAATGTGCTGAGATAATCCTCCAGCTCCAGCAATACACGTCCTTACTCCATGCAGCCTTTTCTATAATGTTGACACGAGCCAACTTCATCTTTTCTCAGTATGAGCCACTGTTAAAAATGTTCACACCGTCCAAACTGGTTTAGTTCCTAGTGCTGTCAGTTGCTTTTTAAACAATAATAAAATCAAGTCTAAGGCTCATGTTGAGAACTTGGTTTTATTGGTGTTGTACAATGTGAGATGGATGAGATATTTGGGGCCAGAATTGTTTACCATCTACCATTTTTGTTGAAAACTTTCTTATTCTAATCTAACTAAATTAAATGAATCATAATTCAGAAAGTGGATGAAGTTAAATTTTCCTCTGTGCTGACTATGAAAAGTACTTGACAAACACAATAATAACATAGACATGATTGTATAAGGAATACTCAATATACTTAAAATAACACATAACTTTCAAGTACCCTCAAGTACTTTGGCATAAAATCTTCCATTCAAACCTTTACTATATTCTAGGTCAGCTGTTGGCAAACTGGCCTGGAGGCCACATCCAGCATACTCTCCCTTTTTTTTATGGCCTGTAAACTAAGTATTTTTTAAAAAATGTTTTGAAGTGGTTGAAAAAAATAAAAAGAAGTATATTCTGTGATATGTGAAGATTATATTAAAATTCAAGTTTCAATGTCCGTAAGTAAGGTTTTATTCTACTCAGCTACATTTGCTTATGTATTATCTGTGGCTACCTTTGAATGATGAATGGCAGAGTTTAGTTGCAGCGGACACTATATGGTTCTCAAAGCCAGAAATATTTGCCATCTGAAACTGAACAGAAGAGTTTGCCTTCCCCGGTGTGAGGTCCTTGAGACACAGCAGTGAACAAAACAGAGATCCCTGTGTTGGAGGAGGTCATCAAGAGGGCATGACTTCCAGCTGACTGTGAGCTAGAGCCAGGCAATGGGAGGCTTCTTAGTCCCTCCCTGTCCTTGGAATGTACTTTTCCAAGGGCCATTCCCATCGTTGGAGCTGTTTCAGGGACACAACTTTAAAAAAGTAATGTGTTGTTTATTTTTTTTTATTTTTTATTTTTTTTAAAGATTTTATTTATTTATTTGAGAGAGAGAGAATGAGATAGAGCACGAGAGGGGGGAGGGTCAGAGGGAGAAGCAGACTCCCCGCCGAGCAGGGAGCCCGATGCGGGACTCGATCCTGGGACTCCAGGATCATGACCTGAGCTGAAGGCAGTCGCTTAACCAACTGAGCCACCCAGGCGCCCCAGTAATGTGTTGTTTAAAAAAAAAAAAGGTAATGTGTTATTGAGACCATTTGGACTATGTATGTGACAGAACCCTGTTAAGGCCTCTATATAAACTTTTAAGATTCTGGCAGGTGGGGATGAAGACCTACTCATCTTGTTGTCGCCCAAGACAAGCCTTGTATGTAAACTCCCTTGCTTGTTAAACCTGCCACCTACCAATCCCAAGTGGCCTGTCTCTTTCTTTTGTCTCTCCCTGCCCTCCTTGTATGGGATCCAGGTTTGAATTTCACCCAGAGAACTCCCAAGGTTGCAAACCAACACCCTGCTCTCAGGAAACTTACATTTAAGTAGGGAAAGACAGTAAACATTATATATAATATATTAAAAGGTGATCAATGTGATGGGAAAAAAAAAGTAGAGTAAGGTAACAGGAATGAAGATATTGTTGGGGGGAGGAGGATGTTACAATGTTTTTTTTTTTAAAGATTTTATTTATTTATTTGCCAGAGACAGACACAGCGAGAGAGGAACACAAGCAGGGGGAGTGGGAGAGGGAGAAGCAGGCTTCCCGCGGGGCAGGGAGCCCGATGTGGGGTTCAAGCCGAAGGCAGACACTTAACGACTGAGCCACCCAGGTGCCCAGGATGTTACAATTTCGAAGAGAACAATCAGGGTAGAACCTCATTAAAAAGATAGTACTTGAGCAAAGACTTGAAACGGGTGAGGAAGTGAGCCAATGTGGGTGTCTGGGGGGAAAAGCATTCTAGGCAGATTATGGCAGCTCCTCACAGGGTTGTTGTGTAGATTAAGTGAGTAATGTATTTAACTAAAAATAGTGCCTGGCAAATGTTAAATTCTCAAAAAACAGTTCTTTTTTTTTTAGTACCAGCTGGCTGTAGATGCTACTTTCCTCTTTGCAGGGGTCTGCTGCCCTGCGTGACTCTCGGTAGGCAATCACTATAGCAGAGAAAGGCTCTCCTGAGTACAGGGAATCTTGATACCGTAGCTTTTTCTGTCCCAGGATTAGCTTTCATCCCTGCAGCTTAGCTTTCAGGGACAGAGCGGTCTTGGAGAATCATGGGCTCAGGAGGTATCATATTTGTGGCCTGCATAATTATAAAATACAGATTCCAGAGTTTGTCATCACACACTGGCAAAGGGACTTGCCCCACCATCACACAATTAGTCAGCAGCAGAGCTTCGATAGGCATGGGGTCTTATGCTTCCAAGTCTAGTGTTCTGTTCCTGGTCTGCACTCTTCGTCCTGCACAAAATCTATTTTTATGCAGCTTATTTCTTCCAGTAAATTTTCAGGTGTGTTTGTGCAGGGACCATGTCTTACTCATTTGTTTTCCCCTTCAGAATCAGGCACCAAACAAACAAAAAACCAAAACCGTTGAAAGAATACTCGGTACCTGAACTTGATGAGCTCTATAAGGCTAGCTAGGCTGATAGATAAGAGACGGCATTTCTAGGGCAAAAAAATTGGGCAGATGATGCAGAACAAACACTTTGTTATCCTTTGTCTTAGTCTGGGTGGTTCTCAAAGTGTGGTTTATGAACCAGCAGCAGCAGCAGCATCACCTGATGCTTGTTAGAAATGCAAACTCTCGGGCCTCAACTTGAACTGACTGAATTTGAAACTCCGGGTGTGGGGCCCAGCAATCTATGCTGGAATAACACTCCAGGTGATTCTGAGGCATGCTAAAGTTTGAGAGTCCCTGGCCTCTCTTTTGTCTTTATGGATCTCTGGCCAGGACTCACCCTGCTCTGCCAAGTGCCTAAGCTATGTGTTGGGTGAGAAAGGAGCTTCTTTTATAAAACTTGGTAATAACCCAAAGGCAGGAAAATCTCTCTGGGGGAAGTTGAGATTGTATCACATTTCCAGGAGGTTTAACATATTTCCTCTGATCGGTGAAGGTGGGAAACACATTGGCATGAAGAATAACCTAGATTAGGTGTTGAAATAAAGGAAGCTTTTAAATTCCTAAAATTTTAACTCTGGTTGGCCTTTGGCTTTGGGAACAGTATGGAATCTGGAAGCTCTGCTCTGATTTAGGCAGGCCACTTGAAACATTCTCTTGCAAAAAAGCAGGAGGTCAATTAATAGTAAGTGACTTTTCCAGAGTCCTACGGCAGATCAGCCTGTAGGAAGCACACGTATTAATCATTCCAGCCTTGCAGGATTGCAGATGTGGTGTACCTTTGGCTGAGGTATGGGAAGAATAACCTAGGAATGCATCTTTGACCTAGGATAAAAGACTCTGAAAAATCCTCCCTGCTCCCCCATATATATAAAATATCTGAGCACAGGAAATGAAACTTAGAATTTGAGACAAATAGTTAAAAATATCTTTGTAAAGAAGACATGGATTTTCAAGACAATATTAACAAGGCAAATACAAACGAACAGTGAGAAGATGACAGAGAGTTCTACCTAGCACAAGCTTTACATCAGCAACATTACAAGGCAAAAATAAAGATGATCTAATCAGGTCTGACAAATGGTTGACCATAAAATCTGACATTATCAATATTTTTTTGAAAAATGGATTTATTTAAAAAAAATCTCTTCCTGCCACGTTAGGAGGACTTGCCTAAACATATAGTAAACCTTCAGGGATACAAACAATAGCATGAGGCCAGCTTGATTAGCAAGATCTTTGAAAACAGACAGAAAACAACCATTTCAGTGCTGTCTGCCTCAGGTCAGTATTTTACAACATTTCACCAATCTCACTCACACGTTTTTAGAAGTTATTTTGAAGTTTCTTGCCTGTAACGTCAAAAGACATGATGTACCATGGGGGAAAATTGTATGCTTCCTGCTGAAGTAGACATGTCTGAAATAATTCAAAGGAAAAATGGCATGAAATTAAATTTCATTCTTTGTCAGGAAATACTACTGGAAAATATACAAAAATACCACATGGAGAATTTTGTTGACAAATTGTTCCCTGCGGGATGCTTGTGACACAAATGGATGAAAGTGCAGATGTTTCTCACATGTCTCAGCTAAGTAAGTGCTAGGTTTTGTTTCAGTAGTGGAATTAGGGAAGAACCACATTTCTGAATATATTACCAAGGGAAATAAATACAGATTTCTCAACTGTATATGATTTATTGAAAACATTGTTCTGTGGGGAAAACGCTGGACTACGTAGCTTTTCTGTACTTTTAAACTATCTTCTTTGGGTGAGTTCTCAGAAATGTCACTCTCACCCTTTTCTTCTGTCACACTGCCAACCACAGTGCAAGAAGAATCCCAGGGCCAAGAAATCGGCATGTGTACTCTGCTCGAGGCTTGGACTGTATCCTGGGGGAAAATGGATCAGATTTGTGATATTGGATGGTCAGAGGCTGGAGATGGCAGAGGGCCCAGAAGGAGCCAAGTTGGAGGCAGGGACAGTTGGAAAGCAGGGCAGATGTGCTGGAAGGACAGATGATGACATCCCGAATTAGGGGTATGGGGGATGACTCAGAATGTTGAGTGAGGGTGACAGATGTCAGGAATGACTCCCAGGTTTCTGGCAGTGAGTCAGGAAGCGAGAACATTTGGAATAGATTTTTGGGAACAGACACAGGAGGTAAGCTGAGCTTTCAGTGGATGTTAGCTCCTTGGCTCCCTTCTTACATTTCGCTGTCACAACGTGCCCCCTATCCAGGTATCCTCCCACATCCAGGTAATCTCCCACATCCGGGTAACCTCCCACATCTGGGCTCTGGGCTGGGGAAGTAAAACGGCCTGACCGCAGGAGAGAAACCCCCAAATTTATGAGCTTATGCTTGCAGTTCAACTGTTATATTTGGAGTGAAATTTCTTTAAGAGTTTTAATGGTATTTCATAAGTTTTATGAGAGGTGTTGATGTAGTTTTAGGATATAGGTGAGGTTTGGTGGGGTGAGGTCCAGAGCCAATGACCAAGAAGGAATTCTTGAGACATCTTTGGTGCAAAATGGTGGTTTTATTGAGGCACAGGGACAGGACCTGTGGGCAGAAAGAGCTGCTGCCTCCCGGGGTTGTGAGGGGTGACAGATTATATACTTGGGAGGTGGGGGAGGTAAGGAAAAGGGAGGTTTCAAAAGGATTTTCATATGTTAGAGAAGGCTCACAGGATACCAGAGGCCTTGGCGTTGTCAAGTTAAGGTTGTTTTTCCCTCTAGCAAAGCAATAACATTAAGATAGTTGGGAGCTTCCTGGAAGAATATCACATATATCCCACCCAGGAGTGGGGGGGTTGGGGGGGAGGTTGCACGGTGTCAGCTTGTGCTTTGTCCTCAGCAAGCCTTCTGTTCCCTCATCAGTGTGTTTATAGTTAAGAATTATGGATGGTATAGTTATAATTTTTAAATATTACACTAAATATAAGGCTTTTCCTCCTAATTTTGCCCAAAGTTTCTTTTCCATCCAAATTGATTTAGCAATTAAGGATGGGCTTTTCTTATATTGCTTGTCTAATCTGAGGAAAGTCTGATTTCTTTGCTTCCTAAAAAGCCATAGAATAAGTTTCTTGTGTGAAAGATATTTCTTCTTCCTACTCTGAGAACTTATCTAAATATTTTAGCATCACTTCTCAATAGATGTGTATTCAGTTAGCAACAATGAAAGAAGAATAAGCTTTTGGGACTTAAGCTAATAATAATACAAATATTAATTACCAGTCGATGAATGCCAGGCAGCATAATATAATTTATACCTATCATTTCTAATCATAAAAATAATACTGTAATGCAGACAGTTGCTTGGGAGAGTAGTAATGGGGTCTACAAATTGCTTCTGTTTCCTTTCCCTTTCTGAGTTTTTTCTGGAAAATGACAGTAAAACTTGGTTTGGTTATGCAGGAACAGTACTGTGTTTATTAATACTTGTTCAAATTTGGAAATGCTTTCATGTAAAATATCTAATACTTAAGCCTATGAGATAAATAGTAATCTTTATTTGAAAGAGGAGGAAATTGAGACCCACAGGATAAACAAGTTAGCCGTGGAGTTGATAATAGAGCTCAGGGCTTCTGACTACAAAACTGGCTCTTTTCCCACTGCTTTGTGTTTTATATGCACTAGATGAATAATTTCTTCACTGAACAGTGCATAGGCATTCTGGTTGCTCAGGATTTATTACCTGTGGTTCCCACCATGACATTTAAGTGAAGCATTTAAGGCGTTTGCTACATCCTGTATCCTATTTTCTAGGATCTGTCAGCATAGGGGCAAGAACGAAGGAAAAAAAATAAACCCAAATCAACAGGGGTGTGTGTAGAATTCCAGGGGCTTTATGCATCTGGTCCATTAAGAAGGTCATGGCTGTAATATCAGCTGTAATGGGTTACAATTATGGAAATCTATTCTTACTCTCCAGGGTGCACCGGTCTAACATTAGCATCTCGAGGTGCTGTCCTTGTTCTGTTTGGCTTGGGAGGAAGAGCTGCTCAAGATCTTCTCAGGATTCTTTCTACAATGATAGTTCTTATTCGGCAGGTCAGGGCCAATGAGAGCATTTTAATTTTGTTCTCTTAAATTGGAGAAATAGTTAAGGGTATGTGAACTTCCGTGGACTTCTGTGAGGTAACACTGGATTGCATTTATCACCTGATTCCCATACACCCTTGCTCAGACTGG
Organism: Mirounga angustirostris; assembly: GCF_029215605.1. Taxonomy (NCBI): domain Eukaryota; kingdom Metazoa; phylum Chordata; class Mammalia; order Carnivora; family Phocidae; genus Mirounga; species Mirounga angustirostris. The sequence continues at coordinate 53,233,434 of NW_026991714.1, forward strand.
TCGATTTTAGAGTATTACGGGCCTGGGAATTAGCATTTACTCAGGGTTTGTAGCCAACATTTCCCAAAGATTGGGAGGGCCTTTTTTTTAGGTAAATGGCTACAGGCCCATTTGGACAAAGTTATGAAATTTCAAGGTCCTGAGGTTAGAACATTCTGGCTTATTATGATATTTGTTTGCAAAGTCCTGCTTTTATTGTATTTTTGTAACAGAAGTCATTCAAAACCTCTCAGTTTTTATTCTTGGAGGCTCCATGCCCTACGAACCAGAGTTAGACATCTCTGAGTGTCAGGCCACTGGTTACTACAAATATTTCCTGGTGATTGCTTATCATCCTCACTCCATTTAGAGGTTTGTTTAAACTGTTTGGTTGAGTCACCAGTGTGGTTTAGGTTAGACTGACATAGACTGAGAAGAAGGAGCTATCAGAAATGTGGGGGGGCGCCTGGGTGGCTCAGTCGTTAAGCGTCTGCCTTCGGCTCGGGTCATGATCACAGGGTCCTGGGATCGAGCCCCGCATCGGGCTCCCTGCTCCACGGGAAGCCTGCTTCTCCCTCTCCAACTCCCCCTGCTTGTGTTCCCTCTCTCACTGTGTCTCTCTCTGTCAAATAAATGAACAAAATCTTAAAAAAAAAAAAAAAAGAAATGTGGGGAGAGGGAGGTCTAACCGGATTTCTGCGGTGGTGGGAAGGGAAGGTGATGAGCCACCAGCTCAAGTCCAAGTAGGAACAGGGTCATAGGAGATTCAATCTTGGTCTAAGACCCCCTAAGAGATTTAAGGGGGTAGGAAGCAGTTCTGCACATATAAGGCTGAGATGATATAGGACAATTTTTTTTTCTTTTCGTTTCTTTCTAAAGAAGATGGACTATGCTAGTGGGAAAGCCTTATGTGTGTCAAACATTTTGATGAGTTGGTATATGTTCATTTGGGAAAGGAACCAGAGAGAGAGCAAATCTGGTATGTGCTGGAGAGAGAGAGAGAGAGAAATTTGAAACTGAGGTTGGGGATACATCAACAGGGCGGGAGGAAAAGGAGCCCATGAGACCAGGTGCTGCATAGGAAGGGCTAGAGCAAAAATCCTCGGTTAGCAAAACTGCCTGGAAGGCTTATAAAAGAAATATTAAGTGTAGATTTTTAACATGTTTGCTGTTTGTGTACTCTTTAGTAGTCAAAGTAAGGGGAAGACATGACCAGTTCTATAATTTATAGTTTCTTATGACAGAAGAATGTCAAAATTATGTTGGTAATAATAACATTGCCAAGGGATTCTGCCTTTCCATTCTCTTATGAAGTTGGAAAAGTGCAGAGATTTAGGTTTGAGAAGAGAAATAATTTGGAGGATAAATTTGGTTTTCCTTTAGGTTACCTAAACCTGAACAATAGAGAACAATGAGGACTTCTGTTTTTAGCAATATGGCAGACTAGAAAGTCTGTTACCTCTTCCAAGGCAAAACACTTAAAAATGCTAGACAGATCACAACGGCATCCTTTTCAGCACATAGCTGAATTTATAAGAAAGAAGGGGAAAGTCCAGGGCCGAAACTTGAGAGTAAAATGAAAAATTAGAAGGGTTTGTAGGTCTCAGTAACCAATATGCTTGGATTTTGATGGTCTCACAAGGACTGGAGACAGGTTTTAGGTTCACTGGAGATGAAATTGCTATCTGTGTGGATAAAGCAGAGGCATACGGGTGCAGTAACAACAGTGAACAAGGTGGACTAGAAGATAACTACTTTTGGCCACTGACTGAAAAAAGTGTTTCCTGATGAATGGTAACTATAAGACTATTCTCACATGGTCTAGGGGTTCAAATTTATATTGTCCACATGCTCTCATAACATTCAAACCAACAATTTATCATAAAAGAGAATATCTTCTCTTATCATAAAGGAAGCAAGTGACACATCTGGGGGAGTATACCCTTAATCCAGGCCCTTACAAACAAACCACAGAATTAATCCCCAGGATCTTCAGATATTGGAATTAATCGTCTTTAAATATATTCAAGTGAATAAATAAATCAGCAAGGGAACAAAAATCATAACAGAGAAACAAAACCTTACAAATAGAAGATATTAGGTATTTGAAAAAAAAAGAATCAGATAGAACTTCTAGAACAATTATAGTAATTGACATTAGAAACTCAGTGGAAGGGTTTTAGTTGCAGAAAAGTGGGTGTCCTTAAATGTCTCAGGAAAATTTGGAAGAGAAAACACAGCATGCTTCCAAGGGCTCTTCTAGAAGGAAGAGTTGGAAAGTGTGGTGAAATAAGGATAACTTTACTTTTTTTTTCTTATTTCAAAATTCTCAATGTGCACAATATATTACCACTTGTAAAAATAAAAATAATATGTAATACATATATATATATGCATGCAATATACAGGAAACTAGTAACCGAGGCTGCCTCTCATGAAGGGAACTCTGTGCCCAGGGGGACGGATGGGTATGGGAGAGATACTTATTTCTCACCGTACATCAGTAGTTCTCAAACTTTTTTAGTGTTAGCTCCCTTTTAGGTGCTAAAAATTAATGAAGTTCCCAAAGAGTTTTTGTTTATGTGAGTAATATATCTATCAATATTTACTGTACTAGAAATTAAAATGAATCTTAAAAATACTTATTTAATAATTCACCTAAAAATAACAATGGGGGCACCCGGGTGGCTCATTTGGTTAAGTGTCCAACTCTTGATTTCGGCTGAGGTCGGGATCTCAGCGTTGTGAGATCGAGCCCCCTTGGGACTCTGAGCTCAGCTCAGAGTCTGCTTGAGATTCTCTCTCTCCCTCTCTCTCTGCCCCTCCCCCATTGTGTGTGTGCACGCACACACTCTCTCTCTCTCAAATAAATAAATAAATCTTGAAAAAGCCCCCAATAAACCCATTATGTGTTAGCATAAAATATTGTTAAATGAAAAATAACTGCATATTCTAAAACAAAATTTAGTGAGAAAAATGGTATGGTTTGACTTTTTTTTTTTTTTTGCAAATCTTTTTAGTGTCTGACTTAAGAGACATCTGAATTCTTGTATTTGTGGCTGTATTCAGTGTTTGTGATATCACACATCTTGAAGTATCTGGAGAAAACCACTGTACACTTGAGAGAGTCTGAGTGAAAAAGGCAAGCAGTATCTTAGTATTATTATGAAAATAGTTTTCGGGGTGCCTGGGTGGCTCAGTCGTTAAACGTTTGCCTTCGGCTCAAGTCATGATCCCAGTACTGGGATCGAGCCCCACATCGGGCTCCCTGCTCGGCGGGAAGCCTGCTTCTCCCTCTCCCACTCCCCCTGCTTGTGTTCCCTCTCTCGCTGTCTCTCTCTCTGTCAAATAAATAAATAAAATAAAATAAAATATATAGTTTTCATCTCACAGACCTATGAAAAGGATCTCAGGGACCCTAAGAGGTTCCCTAGACTACACTTTCAGAATTGCTTCTGTATAAAATGTTTGAATTCTATACCATGTGCATGGATCAGCATGTCAAAATACATCTAAAGTTACATCCATACAAACATCCATACGTGCATATGCATATATGAATGTATACCTTTAAAAGACTCTTTTCTGATCTTTCTGGAAGGCAAAAAGAAAGGTAATTGAGGATTTCTGTGAAACAAGTGCATCACAGTTTTGATATCAATGTTACTATCTCTACCTTTAGAAAGGAGAGGCTAATATATAGCTGATTATTATGTCTAGTATTTCTTAAGAAGATTTTATTTATTTATTTATTTATTTATTTATTTATTTAGAGCACATGTGTGAGCAGGGGGAGGGGCAGAGGGAGAGGATGAGAATCTCAAGCTGACCCAAGTTGAGCGCAAAGCCCGACTGGGGGCTCAATCCCATAACCCTGAGATCATGACCTCATTGGAAATCAAGAGTCTGATGCTTAGCTGACTGAGCCACCCCTGTACCCTGACGTCCAGTATTTACTGGGTGCTTATTATGTACTGGGCAGTGTGCCAAGAATTTTACCTTTCTTCACTTTATTAAGGAGAAACTGAGACTTAGAGAAGTTCAGTCATGTGTCCAAGATCATGCAGCCATTAAAATTTTGCTATGTCCAACTCCAAAGCACATAGCACTCTCAGAAACTGGAGGAAAAATGGTTGTCTTTTTCCTTTGTTCAATTTTTAAAATTGTGTTAAAATACACATAACAGGGGCACCTGGGTGGCTCAGATGGTTAAGCATCTGCCTTTGGCTCAGGTCATGATCCCAGGGTCCTGGGATCGAGTCCCGCATTGGGCTCCCTGCTCCGTGAGAAGCCTGCTTCTCCCCCTCCTACTCCCTCTGCTTGTGTTCCCTCTCTTGCTGTGTCTCTTCTCTGTCAAATAAATAAATAAAATCTTTAAAAAAAATACACATAACATAAAATTTACCATCTTAACCCTTTTTTAAAAAAAGGTTTTATTTATTTATTTGGTAGAGAGAGCACAAGTGGGGGTGGGGGAGGGGCAGAGGGTAGAAGGAGAAGCAGACTCTCCACTGAGCAGGGAGCTTGATGTGGGACTCAATCCCAGGACCTGGGATCATGACCTGAGCCAAAAGCAGATGTTTAACTGACTGAGCCACCCAGGCGCCCCCATCTTAACCCTTTTTAAGTGTACCATTTAGTTATATTAAATACTTTCATGCTCTTGGGCAACTATCACCACTATCCATTTCCATAATTCTTTTCATCTTGTAAAACTGAAACGCTATACCCACTGAAAAATTACTATTCTTTCCATCCTTCCTCCAGTCCCTGGTAACCACCCTTCTACTTTGTCTCTATGATTTTGACTACTTAAGTATCTTAAAGTACTTAAGTATCTCATATAAGTGGAATTATATAGTATTAGTTTTTTTCACACAGTAAAATGTCTTCAAGATTCATCCATGTTGTAGAATATATCAGAATTTCTTCCTTTTAAAAGCTAAATAATAATAATACATTATGGACATACTCTACTTTGCATATCACTTCATGGATAAACACTTTGGTGGCTTCCACATTTTAGCTACTGTCAATAATGCTGCTGTGAACATAGATGTACAAATATCTCTTTGAGACCCTGCTTTCAAATTTTTTGAGTGAAATCTGAATAAAGCCTGTAGTTTAGTTAATATTATTGTACCCATGTTCTTAATTTTGACAAATGGACCATAGATACGTTAATAGTGGGGCAAGAGAGTTCCCTGGGTGAACAGAACTCTCTGTACACTTCTGCAATTTTTCTATAAATTGCAAATTATTATAAAATAAAGGTATCTTTAAATAGTGAATTACAAGCTTTTAATACTTGGCCAGTGATAAATATACCTTTAGGAAGATTCTTCTCATATGTAATCTTTTTCTATTTCAGTATAAGTACATATTGCTATTTTTATCCATTTCCTCTTAGTCATTAAGAACCTCTGCTCTTTACCAGCCATAAAAAATATTCTTTCATGACTTAAATTTTGAGAATTACAACAGCTTTTCACATACCTTTGCATTTTAAATAATTCATATTATTTAATCAACTCAGATTTATGGTTCAGTTTTAATCCCTTTATAGCTATTTGGTCGTATTCTCTGGCAATATTGTCTTAAAGTCACATAGGCACAGCCACCTGACAATCATTATGATTGGCTTTATTTTTTAACTTTATTGAGATATAATTGACATAGAACATTATGTAAATTTAAGGTATACAATGTGTTGATTTGATACACTTATATTTTGCAAAATGATTACCACCCTAGTGTTAGCTAATACTTCCATTGCATCATCTAGTGACCATTTTTTTTTGTAGTGAGAACATTTAAGATTTACTCTCTTAACAACTTTCAAGTATATAATACAGTATTATTGTTATAAGCCCCATGCTGTATGTTAGATCCCCAGAACTTATCATCTTATAACTGAAAGTTGTTCCCTTTGACCACATCTCCGTTTTCCTCACCCCCACCCCCTAGTAATCACCATCCTATGCTGTTTCCATGAATTTGATAATTTTAGATTCCACATATAAATGAAATCATACAGTATTTGTTTTTCTTTAACTTATTTCACTTAGCATAACACCCTCAAGTTCTATCCATGTTGTCACAAATATCAGGATTTCCTTCTTTTCTAAGTGGCTGAATTATTGAATGTATTAATGAAAGTATTCCATTGTATATATACCACATTTTCTTTATCCATTCACCCATTGATGAACACTTGGGTTGTTTTCATGTCTTGGCTATTGTGAATATTGCAGCAAAGAACATGGGAGTGCAGATACCTTTTTGAGTTAGTATTTTCATTTCTTTCATATAAATTCCTGGAAGTGGGATTTCTGGATCATATGGCAGTTTTATTTTTAGTTTTTTTTGAGGAATCTCCATACTGTTTTCCATAGTGGCTGCACCAATTTACATTTCTTCCAGTAGTGCACAAATATTCTACATTCTCACCAATACTTGTTATCTCTTGTCTTTTTTTTTAAAGATTTTATTTATTTATTTGAGAGAGAGAATGAGATGGAGAGAGAGGGAGCATGAGAGGGGGGAGGGTCAGAGGGAGAAGCAGACTCCCCGCTGAGCAGGAAGCCTGATGCAGGACCCGATTCCGGGACTCCAGGACCATGACCTGAGCCGAAGGCAGTTACTTAACCAACTGAGCCACCCAGGCGCCCTATCTCTTGTCTTTTTAATAATGGCCATTCTCAATGTGTATGGAATCACAAGACCCTAGTTAACCAAAGCAATTCTGAGAAAGAAAAACAAATTTGGGGGCATTACACTTCCTGATTTCAAACTGCACTATAAGGTGATAGTAATCAAAACAGTATGGTATTAGCATAAAACAGACACATAGATTTTATTCAGTGGAAAAAATAGAGAGCCCAGAAATAAACCCACACATATAATGGTCAATTAATTTACAACAAAGGAGTCAAGATATGCAATGGAGAAAGAACAGTCTCTTTAATAAGTGGTGCTGGGAGAACTCGATAGCCATACACAGAAGAATGAAATTGGACACTTATCTTATACCACCCACAAAAATTAATTCAAAATGGACCAAAAACTTAAGCATAGCCTGAAACCATAAACTCTTAGAAGAAAACATAAAGACAAATCTCCTTGACATTGATCTTGACAATATTTCTTTTTTTTGATTTGACATCCAAAGCACAAACAAACACAAAATAAATGAGTGGGACTATATTAAACTGAGAAGCTTCTGCATAACAAAAGAAACAATCAGCAAAATGAAAAGGCAACCTATGGAATAGTAGAAAATATTTGTATATCAAATATCTGATAAGGAGTTACTATCCAAAACTATGAAGAACTCACACAACTCAATAGGAAAAAAAAGAACAATCCAATTAAAAAATGGGCAGAGTAACTGACTAGACATTTCTTCAAAGAAGACCTACAAATTGCCAACAGATATATGAAAAAATGCTCAACCTCACTAACCATCAAGGAAATGCAAATCAAAACCACAGTGAGAAACAACTAATTGTTGGTGTTAACAAAATGGATTCCACTGAGCCATGCTATAGCCAGAAGAGATATGAGGAAATCATTAAGGAAGTCAGCACCTACATTAAGAAAATTGGCTACAACCCTGACACAGTAGCATTTGTGCCAATTTCTGACTGGAATGATGACAACATGCTGGAGCCAAGTGCTTAACATGCCTTGGTTCAAGGGATGGAAAGTCACCTGTAAAGATGGCAATGCCAATGTAACCCTGCTCCTGGAAATTCTGGATTGCATTCTGTTAACAACTCATTCAACTGACAAGCCCTTGCATCTGCCTCTCCAGGACATCTACAGAATTGGTGGTATTGGTACTGTCCCTGTGGGCTGAGTGGAGACTGGTGTTCTTAGATCTGACATGGCAGTCATCTTTGCTCTAGTCAGTGTTACAACTGAAGTAAAGTCTGTTGAAATGCACCATGAAGCTTTGAGTGAGGCTCTTCCTGGGGACCATGTGGGCTTCAATGTCAAGAACGTATCTGTCAGAGATGTTCGTCGTGGGCAATGTGGCTGGTGACAGCAAAAATGACCCACCAGTGGAAGCAGCTGGCTTCACGGCTCAGGTGATTATCCTGAACCATCCAGGCCAAATCAGTGCTGGATATGCCCCTGTGCTGGATTGTCACACAGCTCACATTGCTTCAAGTTTGCTGAGCTGAAGGAGATTGATCATCATTCTGGAAAAAAGCTGGAAGGTGGCCCCACATTCTTGAAATCCGGTGATGCTGCCATCATTGAGATAGCTTCTGGCAAGCCTATCTGTATCCAGAGCCATTTTGCTGTTTGTGACATGAGACAGACAGTTGCTGTGGATGTCATCAGAGCAATGGACAAGAAAGCACCAGGTCTGCCCAGAAAGTTCAGAAGGCTAAATGATATTATCCCCAATACCTGCCACCCCAGTCTTAATCAGTGGTGGAAGAACAGTCTCAGAATTGTTTGTGTCAATTGGCCATTTAAGTTCAATAGTAAAAGACTGGTTAATGATAACAATGCATCATAAAACTTTCAGAAGGAGAAGAGAATGTTTTGTGGACCTGTGTGTGTGAGTTTTAAGTTATTAGTTTTTAGTTAATACTTTTTAATGGAAACAGCTTGACCAAAAATCTGTCACAAAATTTGAGACCCATTAAAACAGAAGCTTAATGAGAAAAAAAACTACAATGAGATATCACTTCACACCTGTTAGAACTGCATAACAAAAGATAACAAGTGTTGGTCTTGGTCCTTGATTTTTTTTTTAATTTGACACCAAAGGAAAGGCAACAGAAGCAAAAATAAACAAGTGGGACCACACCAAACTAAAAGGCACAGTAAAGGAAACCATTAACAAAATGAAAAGGCAACCTACCTAATGGGAGAAAATGTTTGCAAATCATATATCTAATAGGGAGTTAATATCCAAAATATATAAAGAAATAATACAACTCAGTAGAGTTGTTGGGCAGAGGATTTGAATAAGCCATTTTCCAAGGAAGATTTGCAGGTGGCCAACAGGTACATTAAAAGGTGCACAACATCACAAATCATTAGGAAAACACAAATCAAAATCACAAGGAGATATCATCTCACATCTGTTAGAATTGCTATTACCAAAAAAGATAAGAAATATCAAGTGTTGGTGAGGATGTGGAGAAAAGGGAACCCTTGTGCACTGTTGATGGGATTGTAAATTGGTGCAGCCACTGTAGAAAAAAGTATGGAGGCTCCTCAAAAAATTAAAAATAGAATCACCATATGATCCAGTTATTCCACTTCTGGGTATTTTTTCAAAGAAAACAAAAACACTTATTCAAAAGATATCTGTACTCCCATGTTCTTTGCAGCATTATGTACAATAGCTAAGACATGGAAGTACCCTAAGTGTCCATTGATGGATGAATAAAGAAAATGTAATACACACACACACACACACACACACAGAGGAATATTATTCAGCCATAAAAAAGAACGAAATCCTGCCATTTGTAATAACATAAATGGACCTTGACAGCATTATGCCAAGTAAAATAAGTCAAAGACAAATACTGTAGGATCTTACTTATATATAGGATAAAAAACAAAAACAAACAAAAACTCCTCTGAACTCATAAATACAGAGAACAGATTGACGGTTGCCAGAGATGGCAGTTGGGGTTTGGGTGAAATAGGTGAAGGTGGTCAAAAGGTACAAACTTCCAGTTATAAAATAAATAAGTCCTGGGACGTAATGTACAGCATGGTGACTATAGTTAATAATACTGTATTGTATATTTGGAAATTGCTGAGGGAATAGATCTTAAAAATTCTCATCACAAAATAAGTTAGTCAGAGAAAGACAAATACCATATGATTTCACTCATATGTGGAATTTAAGAAACAAAACAAATAAGCAAAGGGAAGAGGGTGCGGAGAGAGAAGCCAACCAAGAAACAGACTCTTTACTATAGAGAACAGACTGATGGGCACCAGATGGGAGATGGATGGGGGGATGGGTGAAATGGGTGATGGGGATTAAGGATTGCACTTGTCTTGATGAGCACTGAGTAATGTACAGAATTGTTGAATCACTATATTGTACACTTGAAACTAATAGTACAATTATGTTAATGAACTGGAATTTAAATAAAATCTTAAAAAAAGTTTTCATCACAAGAAAAAAAATTACCAATGTGTGGTGATAGATGTTAACTAGAGTTATTGTGGTGATCATTTTGCAGTATATATCAAATTATTATGTTGTACACCTGAAACAAATATAATGTCGTATGTCAATTATATTTCAATTAAAAAATTAAGAAAAAAGAAAGTCCTAAATAAAAAGAGTAACCACTTAGAAAAGGTAGGAGAATACATTAAGAGAGTGTAAGAAAATAGTATTATAGACATGTCCTAATAAACAAAAAGTTTTATTTCTGGATTATGTGATTGCATTTGTCAGCTTTTTTTAACTTATTTTTCTTGATTTCTTTTCTTTTCCAAAATAGTCACCCTTTTACCTGATTTTATCTTCATATTTTCATATGCTTTCTTTATCTTCAAAGAGGCCTCCATTGAGTAAGCTTTGAGCCCTGCAAACCTGGCTCCAGCCCTGTTTGTCTGATATGAAATGTGGATCCCTTTGAAAAGGTTGTGATATGAGTAGTGATAGTGCTTCCATTTCCCTATAATTGTTGTAGGGTGGGAGAGAACAAAGAATGCTTTATGCTCTTTTGTTGTACTTTAATGTGATATAATTAATTTGGTTATAATGCAATCCTGATTGATACCAACATAAAAGTAACGTGGTTTTTAACTTCTTTAAAATATCTTTATTGTTTTCTAAAATTAGAAAAACACAACTCAAACTATTTAAAAAATTCCGATAATACAGAGGTAATACAGCAAAAATAAATAAATAAAAGTCCCTTTTCCCCCATCCCAGTCCCCTAGAGCTAACTGCTGTTTATTGTTTGGTGTGAGTTTCTTTTCACAGTTTTTCCATGTATGTATATATAAATAATATGTATACATATGTTTGAATGTACAAATATAGGTGTGTATATATAAATGTGTGTGTATATCTATCTACATCTATCTATACCGCAGCATATATGTACATTTATAAATCTATTTAAAAATGGAAAAAAATTATAACAAAAATGAGATGATAAAATTTATGTTTTTTTTCTATCTTTTCATTTCTCTGAGCAATGTGGTATGCACTTCCTTCCATGTCAGTAGGATATATATCTACCTTATTCTTCTTAGACGTAAAATATAGATCTAGTATAATTTAACTAATCCTCTATAGATGGACATTTAGATTATTCTTATTCTTTCCTTATTATACACAATGCTGCACTAAAACTCATACAGACATCTTTGTACATATTTATGAGTGTTTCTGGGGTCTGATTCCTAGAAATTAAATTTCTGAATTAAAGGCTATGGACTTGAATATGTCCATTATTTATTACCAAATCATCCTTTCAGAGTAGTTACAAACTCTTGTTCTGAATAGGGCCAGACTGATATGTGGTTGTCCCCAACAGGCTAAGAATGTGGTGCCCAGCATTCTGTAAGACTTTTGTTCTCTTCTCGAGGAAGAGGGGAGGTTCAACGATGTGGGGGGAAGGGGCAGAGAGGTGGGGCCCCTGCAGCAGAGCTCTGTTTCTTCGCCATTGTCCTGAGCAATTCTGCTCTGGTGCAAACGGGCAGATCCAATCAACAGATCAAAACTCTGCAGTTAACTGGATTCACCTTTCTTAAAAGGCTGTTTGATGCACATCTGATGTTATTCAAGCGTGCTTTTGAAGGGATTTCACCTCCCATTTCCGCCTTTGCGAGAAGTGATTAAATTATTCCTTGTAACTACGTTCAGTAAGCTCTCTGAGATGGGTTCTAATACACCTAGCTTTCTCATGTCCTTGTAGTCCCAGGGTTGCTGTCCTGCAGGGAGTTCTTTGTCCCTTGCCCATTGCCCATCACAGCAACTGTGTGGAGAGCCCCCTCTGCTTGAGCCACAGCGTCAAGTGTTGCCTCACAGCTTTCCTTGCAGCCACCTTCTTGCTCACATGACTTTAATAATTTCTGTGGATTGTTATTGTCCCTGCACCCCCCAATTTCTCACAGCTGAGTTCCTGACCCACCAGTGAGTCCTGCTCTGAAGTTTCTTTTCCACAGGTGGCATCTCAGTCTAGCGCCTTGTTTAAATACTTCCTTATTTCTTTGGATATCTTCCTGTTTCTGTCCCTGGTGGGACCACAGCTGGATCTACTATCCCCAGCTATCCATCTTTTGTCATCCAACAGTGAGAACCAAAGTAACAAGCTAGCAGACTTCATTGCCAGGCTCAGCATTTCCAACTTTCTTTGGTAAATACAGATCAAGCATGGTAAGTGGAATTAACCACATGCCCTTTTTGAAGATCTTTGATCTTCAAAATTACCATATTTATTTTATCACCCTGCTTAGCTATTGCAGTGTGGTGGGAGGAAATGTTTAAGTTTTAAGTACTTGAAAGACTTTTCTGCCAGAGTCAGCAATGACTTGTCAGGCAAACAACGTCTGAGGTGCGGCTTTGAGCTGGACGGCCCTCATGCGATAAGGCGCAGGCTTTGAAATGGGAAATTGAGAAAGACTTTAGAGCAAAGGCGTTTATTTCATGGTAGACACATATCTCTTTTGAAGGGCAGAATCAGAGCTGTATTGGCCAAGCTAATAGGACTGGGGAGAGGCCAAGGTGGGTCGTTGGTAATATGGCCACTGGTCCGTATGCTCATCATAGCTGGAGTGGAGTGGACAGTATGACGGTGACTCTGTGGTGAAATGGTTTGACCAGTGTTTTCAGATTGACAAGCTTTCCCATCTGGTGTGCTATGGATACTCATGTGCAGGAAATGAATTATAAGTATAGCTCATTACATTACAAGGATAACAGTGAGGAGAGAGCGCAATTAAGGAAGGAAGCAGATACAGTGATTTGTGTTTTACAAGAGGGGAAAAGGAAGTTCTTGAATTTTCCTTTTTAAAAATAACTCTTGAGGGTGCCTGGGTGGCTCAGTTGGTTAAGCGACTGCCTTCGGCTCAGGTCATGATCCTGGAGTCCTGGGATCGAGTCCCGCATCGGGCTCCTTGCTCTGCAGGGAGTCTGCTTCGTCCTCTGACCCTATCCCCTCTCACGTGTTCTCTCTCTCAAATAAATAAATAAAATCTTAAAAAAAAAAAAAACTCTTGAGACTGAATGGAATTTGTTTATCTGTTTCATTAGACCATGAACTTCTTGAGAATAGGTTCTGTCTTTTTAAGAAATCTTTTTATCCCAAACACCAAATGCAGTGCCTGTTGAATAAATGTTCGTTGGAATAACCATGCACAAACTAATTGTAAAAGAAGAAATTCATTCATTCTGCTCAATAGACATTTTGGAGTCACTATTATGTGCTGAGTTTTGGGCATTCAGATGAATTAGAAATACCACAGTCTTCACGGGGTTCACAGTTTGGAAGAGGAGATGGACGTTGTTATAGATGGCATAACAGAGGCTTAAAAAAAAAAAAAAAGGAAGGGAATGGCCAATTTTATCCTGGAGGTAGGTAGGTAACCTGAGGTGAGGCTTTAACTAGGTTTATTTTTAAAGGTTCATTTAAATATGATACCCACATAGTATACATGTATGGTAATGTACAGCTTAATGAATTTTGGCAAATTGAATGCATCATATAAACCAGTAACCCAGAAACATCTCATTTTCCCTCCTGTTTACTATTCTCCTCCTGAAATTAACACCCATTTAACTTCAAACAGCATAAAGTATTTGTGCCTACAGCCAGTGCTGTAAGTAACAGAAATCATACATGTGCTCTGTTGTGTGCCTGGTTTCCTTTACCAAACATTATGGCTGTGAGATTCATCTACGTTTTTGGGTATAGGTGAGGATCATTCAGTCTCATTGTTGTGTAATGTTCCATGATATGAATATTCATTCATTCATCATTCATTCATTCATTTATCTTTCCTGTTGTTTGATGGACATTTTCAGTCTTTGTTACAAATAGTGGTTATGAAATTCTAGTACATGTGCTTTAGTGAAAATATGTATGCATTTCTGTTGAGTATATATCTAAAGAGTGCAATTGCTGGTTCTTACAGTATATTCAGCTTTAGTAGACACTTCCAAACAGTTTTCCAAAGTGGTTGTACTAATTTATACCACCACAGGCAGTAGATGAGGGTTTTGGTTGTTCCAATTCCTTGCCAACACTTGATATTCTTTGTCTTTTTATTTCAGCCTTCCTGTGGCCAGTCACATTGTAGTTTAGCAGACTTTTGAAAGATGCATTGTGTGTTATCAGGCAAATGGAGTGGTAGAGGGTTTTCTGGGGAGGATCAGAAAGGGTACACAGGAGAGGGGGGGCCAGTGGGAGTTTTCAGGTGCGAACCTCATTTAATTACATAAACTGCAGGTAAGTCAAATACACAAATAATATGTCCCCAAAGTATCATTTGTAGTAGAAATTTATAGTAAAGTTGGTAGTAGAAACAGACTTTATAGCAAGGCAATTTGCCATCAGCTGGTGAGTCAAGCACAGTTTATAGGCTTGCAGCTCTGAAAGGAATAAACAAATGGCATCCCAAATGGGAGACTCTGAGACATTAATGGCTTGTGTATAAGTATAAGTAAAAACAACTGATAACGATAAAAAAGTGATGCTCTAGTAGGTACTCACCTATTAGATGTCTTCGCCTAGTGAAGTAAGGAGGGGATGTCCAGCGTAGTACCTCCAGAGGGCTTCTGGGATCTACCGAACTACTTTGTAATGTGGCTGTGTCGTCTAGTTGTCTGCCACATGAGTAATCCCTTCTATTATTCTTAGTGATAGGACCCCCAGTTTTATTTTTGGAGGAGGTGTCAGTCTGCCCAGTTAAAGACCATATTTCTCAATCTCCTTGCAACTAAGTTCTGGCCACATGAAATGTCAATGTAAATATTGTATGCCACTGCTGGATACTGTCCTTAGGGAGAAATTATACCCTTCTTTCTCTATTTTCTTTCCTAGTGGCTTAAATGGGGATGTGATGGCTGGAGACTGAGCAGCCATTGTGGACCATTAGGTGGAAGCCACATGCTAAAGATGGCAAAAAGAACCTGAATGCCTGATTTCATAAAGCAGCCATACCAGCCCTAGACTTCCTACTTCTGGATTCCTTTTTCTATGAGAGAGGAATGAATTTCTATCTTGTTTAAGTCAGGGTTTTTTGCACACACGTGCATGCAATCTCTCTCTCTCTGTCATATGTAGCCCAATCTAATATTAACTAAAAACTGTATATCAGGAAGAGGAAAGCTGTGCCTAGAAACCATGTGTGAGAAGAAAGGACATGAGCTTTTAAGTATAAGCACTTCCTGGTAGTTCTCTGTATACCATAGACATCAGGTTTGTCTGGAGTCTGATATGCTGCAAATAAGCCTTTATTGAATTGAATTGAACTGTTGCTTTAATCAATATAAGAAAGTAATTGTATTACTTTCCTATTGCTGCTGTAACAAATTACCACAACATAGTGCCTCAAAGCAATTTTATTGTCTTACAGTTTTGGAGGGCAGAAATCTGAAATCAATTACACTGGGCTAAAATCAAGGTGCCAGTAGGCCTATGTTTCTTCTGGAGGCTCTAGGAAAGAATTCATTTCCTTGGCTTTTCTAGCTTCTAGAAGCTATTTGCATTCCTTGGCTCATAGACATACATCTCTCCAACTTTGCTTCTATCATCATATCTCCTTCTCTCACTCCTACCTCCCACCTCCCTCTTATTAAGGACCCTTATGATAATGCAGGATAGTCTCCCCATCTCAAGACCCTTAACTTAATCACAAGTGCAAAGTAACATATTCACAGATTTCTGGGATCAGGACATGCACATCTTTTGGGAAGCCCTTATTTGGCCTACTCATGTTATAGCCCCAGCTTATCTACTGTATGAGTTATTCTTATCTACATGTGTCAGGTGCTAGGCAGAACAGTGTGATGGAAGGAACAGTATTTCAGAGTTAGCACACCTGAGTCCCAGAGCTGCTTCTACGTAGATGTGAGGCCTTGGACAAATCATTTAAACTCTCTTGGCTCTTGTTTTTTTTTTTTTTTTTTTAAAGATTTTATTTATTTATTTGTCAGAGAAAGAGAGAGAGAGAGAGTACAAGCAGGGGGAGTGGCAGGCAGAGGGAGAAGCAAGCTCCCTGCTAAACAAGGACCCTAATGGGGGACTCAATCCCAGGACCCGGGATCATGACCTGAGCCAAAGGCAGATGCTTATCAGACTGAGCCACCCAGATGTCCTAGTCTTGCTTTTTAATTTATAAAATGAGGTTATTGGACTACACCAGGGAAGGAATACCTGGTGAGGAGCATACTGTCAACCCTTCCTCCTACACCTATAACAGAGATGACTTCTTCTCTTGTGAGCTTGTTCCTAGTTTTTCAAACAGCCACTGCTAGGTAGCTAGAAGTGATATTGAGATGAAATTTATTTTCTCTCCCTGAACAAGATCATCTCTAAGGCCTGTGACTTAAGCTATGAAAACACATACAGAGCTAAAACTCAATTAGCCTCATCATGGATCATTGAATACCCAAAGTCAATTGATTCCCTTTCTTTTCAATATATTTTCTCCTCCCAATTTTTTCTAGACCTATTAACTTGTCTAAAGTTAGTGTTCCCTATTTCCATGCTTTTCCTTCGAAGGAAGCAGTTAGGAGCAAAATGAGACATAGAAGACCTGAAAGGTCTTCTATCTGTTTTGTCAATTAGGTATAAATGAGAGTTGCCCACACAGAATCCCTGCCCTGCAACCACAGCAGGCATGACCAGCCTGTGCTTCTGCTGATAATTTGTACTTACACCTACACCTGCACCTTAGAGCCACACCTGTGCTTACTTCCACCCCAACACCTACACCTGCCCCTGTACCTATGTGGACACCAACACATACTCCTATACTTACACTTATATCTTAAAGCTCATGTCCTTCTTTTTTTTTACCTTCTGATTTCCAGAGAGAGGTTGCCTCTTGCTGATATGCAGAGAACACTGTAGCAAGCTTTACTGTCTATTACCAGATTCATAAGCCAAAAAAGAATTCTCTCAAAAACAATTGGCAACCAGTCATGACCAGACATGTGAGACATCTCACCGAGAGCAGGTACAAAACATTAAAGATAGAGCTTGGACCATGAAAAAAAGCTGTGAGACAGGATGTGAACTCCCTCCTACTGGAAAGAGTGTAATGTAGAAAAAATAAAAAAAACAAAAACCAAAAAAAAAAAAAAACCAAACAAACCCCAAAACCCACCAAAAACAAACCCCAAAACCCAACAACAACAACAACATGGTGAGACTTGCTCACCAGGAACAAAGTTGGGTGCTAGACAAACCCCAGAATAGTCAAATGGTCCAGTTGTCTAGAATATGTGATTTCTGGAATGCATGAAAAGTGAAAGGCCAATGTTTTATTAAGATCATTGTCCCTTTTCAGAATCAGCTTAGACTTGTTGAAACCTAACTCTTTCAGCACTATTTTTGGTAAGATTTTCCAAAGGAGAGATAAACTTTCTGCTTATTCTAATAGCTCGCCTCATCAAAGTGGAATTTTGGATTGCTTAATTTCATAACCACAGGTCAGAGAAGAAGCCTCTCCTGATATCTGAGTTCCTCACTGGAGATTTTTGGTAGACACACAGAGAGATGCTCTGTAATGGGCTATCTTCCCTGAAGAGCTAACACATCCTTCTTCTTACATTGGGTATTTGCCCTCACATAAGCCTGTTTTATTTTCCACACAAAATTGATAGCTAAAATTATTTTATCTTTTTGTTTCCCTTTGGGGTTGTTCCCTTGTGGGTGATGAGTGGGGTGCTGATCTACACTGCAGGCTCATTTTCTTTGGCCCACAGAGGGTCATGTACACCAATTTTGAATCTGAATGTTTTTAGGCAGAAACTCTCCAGCTCAACATAATAATCACCACTCCTTCCTGTCTCACGCTTGGTTCTTCACACATCTGAGTTCTCTGCTTTGTGCAGGAAGGCAAGTGAGTGTGGGAACTGTGGCTTCCATATAGCAGGGCTCCTACAGGACCTATAACTCCATGGAGTGGGGACCTTATATATACTCCAGCATGTATAATGGCAAACATTCAACAAGTATGTGTTCACTGGGATATAAAGTGAGAGGCTTTATTTTTGGCTCCTTCTAACTTGTAGGACAAAGGTGGGGGGATGTCTTACCCTTCTCACGCTTTCACTTTCTCACCTATAGGAGGATCAAGTAGTTTAATATACGTGGAAATGGGAGGGAAATGAGCAGAGGCCCCGTTAAGATTCTTTTAAGACCCCTGATCAATACTCACCAGACGATGAGGAACTTCCTTGTAGGCAGGCTTTTGCAGAGAATGGAGCTGCCTTCTTAGATGGGGAAGAAAGCTTTACAAGTCTCAATATTGTAAGGCCCCTCTCCATGAAAGATGAAGTCATGAAGAATCAGTCAGCATGGTGAGCAAAATAATGCTCCTCCACCTCCAAAGATATCCACATCCCAATGCCCCAAATCTGTGAATATGTCACCTGACATGGGCCTTGAGATGGGGAGAATATGCTAGATTAACCATTCATGTGGGCCCAATCTAATCAAAAGGATCCTTATAAAGGAAAGAGGGAGGCAGAATAGTCAGAGTCAGGGAAGGCTATATGATGGTGAAAGCAGAGGTCACTGATGCCATTGCTGGAATGGGCCATAAGCGAGGGATGCGAATGGCCCATAAAAGCTGGAAAAGGCAAGAAACAGATTTCCCCCTAGAGCCTTCAGTGGGAATGCAGCCCTGTCTGCACCTGTTTTTCAGCCCCATGAGTCACATGTCAGACTTCTGAACTTCAGAACTAAAAGATAATAAATTTGTGCTGTTCTCAGGCACTAAGCTTGTGGTAATTTGATATAGGAAACTAACAGAGTAAGTCCATATTTATCGAGCATCTATTGTGAGTCAGGAACTGTGCTCTGTTCCCAAAATAAAAGGTAGACATGGTCATTAAGTATATTTTAGCAGGATAAGAAAATATTAAAGAAATATTTATAAACAACAGTCGAACAACGAAGGGCGAGAAATCCTACAACAGAGAAATTTGAGGTGTATAAGACCATTAAATAAAGAGAAACATAGCTTAGTTTGGGGTGACTAGAAAGGGATACTTTTGTTGAGATCTGAACAATGGGTCATAATTAGCTATAAGAGACCAGGTAAGAGTGTTCCAGGCAGAGGGAACAGAATGGTTCCAGCCAGAGTTAACATGGTACATTCAGGGAGAAGGAAGATCCAGTGAAACTGGCATGCTCAGGAAGTGGGGAAGAGAGGCAGGAGGTGAGGCTGGGGAAGGAGGTAGTTTCAGATAGTGTAAGGCTTCGGTGAGCACATTAAGCTCCCACTCAGATTTTGGACTTTGCAGAGAAAGACAAATACTGTATGATTTCACTCATATGTGGAACTTAAGACCGAAAACAAATGAGCGAAAGGGAAAAAGAGAGAGAGAGAAAGAGAAAGAGAGAGAAAGACAAACCAAGAAACACTCTTAACTCTGGAGAACACACTGATGGTTTCCAGAGGGGAAGTGGGTGGGGGGTGGGGGAAATAGGTGATGGGGATTAAGTAATGTATGGAAGTGGTGAATCACTATATTGTGCACCTGAAATAAATACAACACTGTATCTTAACTAATTGGAATTAAAAACTTAAAAAAAAGATTTTGGACTCCGTTTTTCAAAACCATAGGAAGTTTTTCCAAGGGTTGCTAGGTGACAGAACTAGATTTTCTGTCTAGTCTCCAGGTAATGGAGAATCATTCTGGCAGACATTTTTCGAGCTTATCCATACCCTCTTCTCTGCTCTTCTTCTAGGAACAGGAGGATGTTTCACTTCCCTATCTCTTTGCAGGTAGGTGGGGCCAGTTGATTACTCCTGGCCAACAAGCTGTGAGCCAAATTAACATGTTCTTTCTAGATTGACACATTCAATCATCAGCGTGAGACCCTCTAGGATTCTTTTTCTCTGTTATGTCACCCAGGGAGGCTGCAAGTTCAGATGTTGCAGGTGAAGGATAGCAGAGGCATCAAGAATCTGGCCTGTTGGCCCCTGTAGGGGGGCACTGCCCCAAAGTCTTGTGGACCTGCCGCAAACTTCGAGCTAGAAATAAGCACTCACTGTGTTAAGCCCTTGATGTTTTGGTGTTGTTATTGCATAGCCTTGTTTGCCCTGACTGGTTGAGTCATTTAATATAGTGTCTCCTTGATCATCAGAGTGAACCTGGGGAACTGTTGAAACAAAGAATTTTGGATCTCAACCCAGCCTGTTTTGATATAGGCTCAGGAAGAGCCAGGGAATTCATCAGTATGTGTTATCATAGGAACTACTGATTCTACTAGTTTTTCCTGTGCCAGGATTACCAGAACTGGGCATGTGGCCTGGTCTGCCTTGTGTATAGCATATGTTGTTCAAAAAAAGAAAGGAAACATTAATGATCATTGTTGCCTTGGGGATCCGGGGACATCTTTTGAGATAACAGTGTACTTAAGAATGTCAGAGAAACCAGGTGCATTAATTTGCCAGGGATGTGATAACAGAGTACCACAGACTGGGTGGTTTGCACAACAGAAATTAATTTTCTCATAGTTCTGGAGGCTAGAAATCCTAGGTGAAGGTGTTCGTTCCCTCTGAGGTCTCTGTCCTTGGCTTGTTTATGGTGTCCTCTCCCTGTATCTTCACATGGTCTTCCCTCTTGGTGTGCCTGTGTCCTTATCTCCTTTCATAAAGACAGCAGTCATACTGGAATAAGGTCTATCCTAAGGGCCCCACTTTACTTTTTAAAGACTCTATCTCCAAATACAGTCACATTCTGAGGTACTGGGGGTTAGGACTTCAACGTATGAATTTGGGGGACACAATTCAGCCCATAACACTGAGCTTTATGGAAGCACCTTTATTTTATGAAGCCTGAAAAGAGAGGAACTTGATTCAGAGATGGAGGTGTTTCTAATTAAGACAGGAGATACATGATTTACATGATGATGAGTGTGATTCACATGGGTCACTTACAACTTAGGTAAACATGCATTTCCTACAAAAATTTTGTATAGTAAATGTACCATACAGTGTTTTATGTGCTTCTAGGTTGAAGATTACATTCCAGAGGAAGTTTACACAGAAACTTTGTACTCGATGTTGAATGAATATCCCAGGAACAAGTGGAGAGCTCTTGAAAATCTTGGTGTCTTGCTTTTTCTTAGCAAATATACCAATAGGTTAGATTATATTTAAATGCTTGCATGCATGCATATACTTATATTTTTAACTTTATTTAAAAAGAGCTTTTGCCCATTTGTTTGTTCTTATTGTTTTTTATGTCCTCAAGGATCTAGAATACAAATATTTTCTCCTGGAACTCTATTTTAACTTATGGAGAAGGGAATAACTAGTCCAGTACTTAAAAGATTTTAAGCAGATGTGGATTGTTTACTCCCAAGGTTTATAATTGTGACCTATCACATCTTGTGAATTTAATTAGGGTATCCTCACACCATGAGGAAAGGGAGATTGGGAAATGAGGAGCCTGGTAAAGGCCACTTTGTCAGCTAGAGACAGAGCCAATATTACAGCCTGTGTATTTGAAGGCTTACCCTAGAGCTGGGCTCTAGACACATCACAGCAGAAGAAATTTGTGGCATATTTATAATATAGTTCAAAAAGTCTGTTGAATATGTTTAAGGGTTTCAGCAGGTTTTCAATTAATTTTTTTTAAGATTTTATTTATTTATTTGAGATGGAAAGAGAGAGTGAGTGAGGGAGAGAGAGAGCACGAGCAGGGTAGGGGGTAGAAGGAGAGGGAGAAGCAGGCTCCCCACTGAGTAGGGACCCCAAAGCAGGGTTTGATCCCAGGACCCTGGGACCATGACCTGAGCTGAAGGCAGAGGCTTAACTGACTGAGCCACCCAGGAGCCCCAACAAGTTTTCAGTTAAATGTGAGACGGAGTTCTGTTATGAAACACCAAACAACCAAACAAAAATGAACGAGGGCAGCTTAGAATGCAGAGTTGGAAAGAGTTTTCATTGCTTGCTTTTGTTCGGACCCCTACTGGGGAAGAAGACTTGATCAGTCAAGGTAGGCTAGCTAGCGCTACAATAACGACTTAACATCTCAGTGTCCTAACACAGCAGTTTTACTTTCTCTGTGGAGATTCCCTATTTGCTGAATGATTGTCATCATAATTTCTTTCGAATGTAGTTTCCTTTAACATTTTGAACATTTATTATTTAAAGCTGTTATCTTAATCACCAGGCGCTCATCACAAGTGTACCCCTTAATCCCCATCACCTATTTCACCCATCTGCCTGCCCACCTCCCCTCCAGTAACCATCAGCGTGTTCTCTAGAGATAAGAGTCTGGTTATGGGTTTGTCTCTCTCTCTGTCTTTTTTCCCCTTTGCTTGTTTGTTTTGTTTCTTAAATTCCACAAATGAGTGAAATCATATAGTGTTTGTCTTTCTCTGAGTTATTTCACTTAGAACATATTTATTATAGTTGATTTGAAATCTGTATTTGGTAAGTGCAAAATCTGTGCCCATTCAGAATCAGTTCCTTTTGATTGATCTATCATCTATCATCTATCTATATCTATCTATCACCTATTATCTATCTATCTATCTATCTATCTATCTATCATCTATCAACTATTTATTTGAGTGTGGGTCATATTTTTATGTTTTTTTTTGTACTTATGTCTTATAAAATTTGATGGGAAAATTAGGCATTTTCATAATATCTTGTAGAAACCCTGGATTTGATTTCATAATCTGACTCCTCTGCTGTGTGCAGCCATTGATTTTTATTTATTATTAGTATGGCTTTCTAGGAGTTGCCTTTGTGTCTATATGTTAGCGGTCAGTCAGTGATGTGTCCAGTTTTACCCTTTTTTTCAGAGAGGATTTACTGACTATTTCATGGTGTCATAGCTACAAGTCCAACCCAGTGGTACTTTAAAACAATTTTTATAATTTTTGCTAGTTTGTAGAAATACAATTTTTTTTGTATGTTGGTTTAACTTCACTAGGAATTCTAATTGAACATCTAGTTACTTTAGGATTTTTCCAAACATAATTTGTGACTAATGGCTATTTTAAAAAATACCTTTTATTCCTTTTTGTTGGTTTATTTCCTTGGCTAGTACCTCCAGTACAATGTTGCATTGAAATGCTGGAAGCATGTCTTTGCCTCATTTCCAATCTCAGGGGCAAAGTTTTCAATATTTCCCTCTGAGTTATGTTTGCTATAGGATTTTTATTGAGTAGTCTTAATTACATTGAGGAATTTCTCTTCTCTTTGGTTTTTAGAAAATTTTTTTTCAAGATTTTATTCATTTATTCGACAGAGAGGGTTTGGGGAACACAAGCCGGGGGAGCTGCAGGCAGAGGGAAAGGGAGAAGCAGACTCTCTGCTGAGCAGGAGCCTGATGAGGGGCTTGATCCCAGGACCCTGGGACCATGAATTGAGCTGAAGGCAGATGTTTAACTGACTGAGCCATCCAGGTGCCCCAGTATTTAGAAATTTAAAAAAAATTATGAATGAGTGTTGAATTTCATCACATACTTTGTATGGATTCATTGATATTACCACGCTAGTTCTAAATATTAAACATTGCATTCTGGAATAAATGTAACTTGTTGATAATGCATTATTTTTTATATGCCTCTTGATTCAATTTGGTCATATTTTGTTTAGAGTTTTTGAATTGATATTCATGAGAAGATTCTAATTTCTTCCTCTCCCCCTTGTGATATCCTTACCATGTTTTTGGTAATAAGATTATGCTGGCTTTATAAAATCAGTTGAGAAGTGTTTTTATTTTTTCCTATTCTCTGGAAGAGTTTGAGTATGTTAGTATTATTTCATCCTTATATGTTTGGAAGAATTTATTGGAGTAGATATGTAGGCCTGGAAATTTCTTTGTGGAGAGGTTTTTTTTTTTAATTTTTAAAATTTTATTATGTTATGTTAGTCACCATACGTTACATCATTAGTTTTAGATGTAGTGTTCCATGATTCATTGTTTGTGCATAACACCCAGTGCTCCGTGCAGAACGTGCCCTCCTTAATACCCATCACCGGGCTAACCCATCCTCCCACCCCTCTCCCCTCTAAAACCCTCAATTTGTCTCTCATGGTTCGTCTCCCCCTGTGGAGAGGTTTTAAATTATAGATTCAATTTATTTAAATATATGTTACTATTCAGATTTTCTATTTTATTTTGTTTCAGTTTTGATGTTTTGCATTTTTCTAAGACTTGTCCTTTTCTTGTTAAAACAATTTTTTGAGTATAGTTGACACACAATGTTACATTAGTTTCAGGTGTACACATAATGATTTGACAAGTTTATGCTATGCTGCTACCATCTGCCATCATACAGTGCTTTTACAATATCATTGACTACATTCCCTATGCTGTGTCTTTTATTCTCATGACTTACTCCATATTGGAAGCCTGTGTCTTCCACTCCCCTTTACCCATTTTGCCCATTCCCGCAACCCCCTTGTTTTCTGGATTTTCATGGAAGACTTGTCCTTATCATCCAAATTTTCAAATTCATTGGCATAAGGTTGTTCCTAACATCTTATGATTTTTTAAAAGATTTTATTTATTTATTTGACAGAGATAGAGAGAGAGAGCACAAGCAGGGGGAATGGCAGAAGGAGAGGGAGAAGCAAGCTCTCTGCTGAGTAGGGACCCCGATGCGGAGCTCAATTCCAGGACCCTGAAATCATGACCTGAGCCAAAGGCAGGTGCTTAACCGACTGAGCCACCCCGGGACCCCTCTTCTTATGACGTTAATGTTTGTAGGATTTGTAGTGCTTTTCATTTTTCATGCTTGATACTAATAATTTGTGCCTTGTTTCTTTATTATTCTTGATAAGGTTATATAAATTTTATTAAAGTTTTCAAAGAACTAGTTTTGGCTTTGTTGATTTTTTTCTAGTGTATATTTATCTTTTCTCTATTGTACCTTTATTCATATTTGTTGATCTTTGTTTTTAATCTTTACTATTTTTTTCTTTTATTTGATATGGGTTTGGTATGCCTTTGTTTTTCTAGCTTTTTGAAATAGATAGATCATGAATCTTTTGTCTTTCTCCTTTGCTATGCATTTAAAGCTGTTTTAATCTCAGTACTGCTTCAGTTGCATCCCCTAAATTTAAGAATCACTGCTTTAGATTCACTCTCAAGGATTTTCAACTTGGTGATCCTACTGCTCCCACTCCCTACCCTCAGGAATGTTTGGCAGTGTCTGGGGACATTTTTGGTTGTCACAGCTTGGAGGGGGGGAGCTATAGCATCTAGTGGGTAGAGGTTAGGGCTGTTGCTAAAAATTCTACAATATACAGGACAACTCCTCACCACAAAGAAGTATCTGTCAGTAGTGCTGAGGTTGAGAAACCTTGTGGACTTAGACCTATTTTTTAACCATACATGTACCCACGCCCCCATAATATCCTCCACATGACTTGTTTCTTTCCTTCTTTTGGATTCCCAAATGCTGTCCCTAATCACCCTATACATGTAGCTCTAAATCATGCTCTATAATCTCTATTGTATTTTCCTTCATTGCACATTATGCATGTTATCATATGATGTAAATATTATAAATATCATATATGAACATATATATGCAATGTTTATTTCTTTTTGCTTGACTCCTCCACTAGAATAGAAGGGTTCTGTCTATTTTGTTTACTGTCCTTTTCCCAATATCTAGAACAATGTTGCATGGTTGAATGAGTTAATATTTGTTGCATGATTGAAGGCATTGTTGCATTGGAATAAGAGTCATTTCCAGTTCACAGCACTGAAAGTACAGTGGTAAATAAGGCAGATGTCATATAAGGGGAAATAAAATATAATAAAGAAAATATTGAATTTTTCCTGGTGCAAGAAGGGAGACTCCTCCTCCCCCTTTCCTTAGTGCATTTACTTAAAGAAAATGGGAATTTTGAGTTCTTTCTCTGCCCATTTGAGATGTCTAAAACCTTTTTAAAAGCTAAATAAAGCTCTAGCCAGTTTTATAACCTACAAATCTTTTTCAAGGACTTGGCAGCCGTCATTTTGAAATGTAATCAAGGAAGATAGCCCCTCTATTTCCCAGTCTCTGGGAATAGGTAGGAGCCCAGCTTTGGTAGGTGTGTGACTCCAAGTTACTAATCTACCTCTCGTCATAAGTAAATAAGAAATTTATGTTACCTTTGGATAAAGGCAATTAGTAAACATGGTGGCTACCTCAATTATCTGATGAATTTGGGATGAACTGTGTGTGGACAATGGTGCTGTCAAATGCTCTTACTTGAGGACTACTTATTGTTTATCTTGAGAACATGCATGAAATGGATTGCATCTGCTTGACTCTATAAAAGGATGAGATTTCTTTTCTGTCTTGTGATCTCTTTAGTGGCTTATCTGTGATGTGCATCACATTCTGGTTTAATGATTATTCAGTAAGAAGGCTGTTTTCTTTCTCTTCTGCTTTTGTGGATAGGTTTTCTGAGGAGGAGATTTTGTTTTGAATTGTTTCCCCACCCATAGTCTCTGGGTAGGCCAGGGAGGTGGGTTTGTAATTTAAAAGATGCTCCACTGCATTTTTTTCTGATCAAAACCAGTACCCTTCCCCTCACTTTTCTTTCTCTCTCCCTTGGTATCTGTTTCAAGCATATCAGTGCTTCTGAGTTTGAGGAAGACTATGTTCCATCAGGTCCTTTCTCCCACACCATCTAGAGAGCTTTCCTAATTTATGTATAGCGTGCGCAAACTCAGTTTCAAGTTAAGGAACAAAAATTTAACACACAAATGGACTTCCCTTTCAGTCCTCTAGTGGATTTGTTTTAGATAGCTCTTTTGCGGGAGTGGGGACAGAAATCAGAGGGATTTTTATTTTTTTAGGTGATGTGGTCATCATTTGTTGGTATGCTTGGTTTAGCGATCCACAGAGGGGTGTGGAGGTACTTCTCCTACAACCTGCTCATTTCTGAAGACTTGTCTCTCTTCCCTGGATAGAACACCTAATCTGATTTATTTAAGATGTTTAAGCAACTCCTTTGCTGAAGGGCTTGAGTAAGTGTCCTACAGCTGCACAGAGTTGAGGTAGAGGTGAAAGGGTCATGAGATGTGCCTTTTGAGCTAACTTACTCATGGTGAGTGGGATGGAATGGGGGACATGATGGGTGGATATGGCTTCATCTTATGTCGTCAAGAAGGTGAACCACAAATAGGCTTCCTCATTCCTTTCACTCTCTTTTTCCTCCAGTCCTACCCCTTTTTTCTCTTCTGCCCTTACTTAGGTCCTCCCCACCCAAAGTCCCTGCTCTTGCCCTTTACTCAGCATAATGAAACAGCATGTACAGACCCTTCTTAGGCCTTACAACAGAGGCACCTCAGGAACCAGCTGGTTAACACCGGGGGCTTCTTCTGCTCAGACTCCTGGTGACTTCCCTGTGGTGAGGGTCACTGGGAACGGTAGCTGCTTTAACTTCAGTCTATCTCTCTCTGTTGACAATGCTGAAGCCAACTTTTCTCCTGAAGAGCTTGATGACAAACACACTTCTCCATTGGAGTAATTAATTTTTCCCAGAAAATTTTTTGGTCTATTCTGTGTGAGGCATGTGTATTCTTCATAGTCTCTGACACTACTTCTCATGAAAAAACAAAACAAAACAAAACAAATCCTGGTTTTGTTATGCTATATGCACATTTTACTTTCTTCTCACCTAATTTTCATTACAAAGTGTGCCTTGATTAACTGAGACTGCTTCTGCTTAGCTTTTTGGATCAAAGCCTCCATACTCAAATAGTGTCTCTCTCTCTCTCTGACCCCCAAATTTCTCCTGTAATAGATGTGGTTGAAATTTCATCTACCATGTAAATGTTCAGTATTGGAAAATATACTTGCATTAGTGTTCCAGTGAGAGAGAAGTGTTCCAGTGAGAGAGATTGCACCAACTTTTTCAACAGGTATCTTTATTTCTATATATGGCTTTGCCAAAGATTCGATGGAAACACATCAGTGATTGCAATAAATCCTGTCTAAGTGAATGCTGAAAATTCATACAAAACTTTCAAGATTATTTTAATTTTTTGTGAGTAAGCTGAATACAAAGTAATTTGATATTCACCCTCTTCCTTCCTGTCTTCTCATAATACATTTGGTCTTCAGATGTTGAAGTGAGGCATTTTTTTTCCTGGAAAATGAAAGTTTCAAGTGTGGGTTAGCATATGGAAGATACCCAAGCATGTCTCAAAATGAGGCTGATGCAAATTTAAATCTCTGGGACTTCTGATGCAACCTTACCACATGCTGAACTTGGGACTGAAAGAAAAGGAAGCCCAATGATATTGTTAAAGCACCAAGTATTTCAAGGGATCATTGTAGAAGTTTTCCCATATTTTTAAAAAAGATTTTATTTATTCATTTGAGTGAGAGAATATGAGAGAAAGAGAGCACATGAGAGGGAGAGGGTCAGAGGAAGAAGCAGACTCCCTGCTGAGCAGGGAGCCCGATGTGGGACTCGATCTCGGGACTCCAGGATCATGACCTGAGCCAAAGGCAGTCGCTTAAGCAACTGAGCCACCTGGGTACCCCAAGTTTTCCCATATTTTATCTTATTACATTTTTCTTGACAACCTTGCCAAGTAGGTTTTTTCCTCTCTCTCTCTTGAAAATGCAGAGAGTCAAGCTTAGGGAGTTTAAGTAGTTTTCTCAGGGCCCCAGATATTTAGGTGCAAAGCTAGAGCCCAAGATTATTTGACTTGGAAGCCCTTGCATGGTCCCACATACCATACTGCCAACCTGAGGAGTTGAAAGTCCTGCATGTTCAGCAACACAGTCGTACCCTACAATGTTACTTCAGGACAAAGGTACTATGTATGGCCTTGCTTCTTTATGGTTTCATGCTTATATGCCTTTGAGAGCTGGGATCACGACATATCTAGCTTTTTCATACTAGATAGATATGTCATGAATATCTAGCTATTAAAATGGATGAATGAATTAGACCTGGTCATCCTAAAACCTTTTCCAAAGGAGCTCTTCTTTTAATAATTTCTATTTCTCTTAAGCCTTCTAGTTATTAGAACCTAAGAGATCATTTGAGGAACTTTTTCTCCTTGGCTACTTTAACATTCGTAAAATTATCAGATATGTCATTTTACTTTTATAGTGTCTCTAACACCTGTCTCCTCCTTTTTATTCCCAATGCCACCACCTTTATTCTAGCTAGCCTCAAGGACTATCTTCTTCCATTCACTCTCTCTTTTACTCTGTCTCATCCATCCATCCATCCATCCATCCATCCATCCATCCATCCTTCTGTCCATCCATCATCCATCCTTTCATTTCTTCAACAAACATTTTGTGAATACTTACTAAAGATACAATAAACAGATTATCACAATATAGTATGAGAAACACTTAAGAAAAATTGTTTAGGGTGCTATGAGAACACAGAAAAGGGATGCTCTTACCCAATTCAGGGAGAGAGATTCAGAGAAAGCTTCTTGGAGGAGGTGTCAGTCTGAGCTGAGCCTTTAAGAATCAGTTGAGTTAGAAAGGTGAAGGGGATGGAGGGCAAAATAAGAACCACAGGGTCCCTCCCCTGCTGCCTCACCATTTCTTTTCCCTTGTTTCAATTTTCCCCCATAGCAGTTTGCAATATCTGGCATATTACGTAGTTTACCTGCCATATCTCTTATCAGAATTATCCAATGATGTTCCCTCTCACCCCCAGTAAAAGCCAAACTAATCACAGTGGCTGCCCAGTCTACCGTGGTGTGGCTCCTGGTAGCCCTCTGACCTCTTTTCTCCCCAATTTTCTCCTCAGTCACTCTGCATCAGCCACACTGGGCTCCTTGTTGTTTCTTGAATGCATCAGTCTGCCTCCTGTCTTGGAGTCTTTGTACCCATTCTTCCCTTCCCTCTGTGTGCAATGGTCTTACAGATGTCTGCATGACTAACTCCCTCATTTCCTGCAGGACTTGCTCACACTATTACACAGGGCTTCTCTGATTATCTTATTTGTAATTATATCCACTCACCTCCCCACAAGAACTCTCTATCCCCTCATTTGCCTTTTTTTAAAGTAGGCTCCACGCCCAGTGTGGAACCCAATGTGAGGCTTGAACTCAGGACCCTGAGATCAAGAACTGAGCTGAGAGCAAGAATCAGATGCTTAATTAACTGAGCCATACAGGCATCCCTACATCACCCTTTTTTGCTTAGAAACTATCACTTTCAATCATACCATGCATTTATGTTTATTTCATTTATTCCCCAAAAATGTAAGCTTCATGGGAACAGGGATTTTTGACACTTTTAAAGTCAATTCTGACTTCACTACCTAGATGAGTGCTGGCACACAGAAAAATCTCTTTTTTTTTTTTTTTTTTTGCCTGGAACAGTATACTTTATTGATGGCATATGACAAGGTAGGGACCCCCAAACCCCTCCCCTTCTTCAGGGGCTCTGGGACAGAAACTGTGGGGGTTGGGAGATTCTCATTGTGTTGGGAGATGAGTTGGGGCAAGGACTCCCCAGCAGCTGAGGGCCTTTCTCTTTCTTTTGTTGTTGCTGGGGCTGGTGGTCCAGGGGGCTCTTACTCCTTGGAGGCCATGTGGACCATAAAGTCCACCATCTGGTTGCTATAGCCAAAACCACTGTCTTACCAGGAAACGAACTTGACAAAGTGGTCACTGAGAGCCATGCCAGCCCCAGCATCAAAGGTGGAAGAGTGGGTGTCACTGTTAAAATCATGGGAGACAACCTGGTCCTCAGTATACCCCAGGATGCCCTTGAAGGGGCCCTCTGATGCCTGCTTCACCTCCTTCTTGTTGTCATCTTATTTGGCAGCTTTCTCCAGGTGGCAGGTCAGATCCATGACTGACACATTGGGAGTGGGGACACGGAAGGCCATGCCAGTGAGCTTCCCATTCAGCTCAGGGATGACCTTGCCTATAGTTTTGGTAGTGCCAGTAGAAGCAGGGATGATATTTTGGGCAGCCCCTTGGCCATCACACCACAGCTTCCCAGGGGGGCCATCCACAATCTTTGGGTGGCAGTGATGGCATGGACTGTTGTCATGAGTCCCTCCATGATGCTGAAGTCATGGATGACCTTGGCCAGAGGGGCCAAGCATTTGTTGGTACAGGAGACATCGCTGACAATCTTGAGGGAGTTGTTGTACTTCTCATGGTTCATGCCCATCACAAACATGGGGGCATCAGCAGAAGGGGCAAAGATTCTGACCCTCTTGGCCCCACTCTTGAAGTTAGCCCCAGCCTTCTCCATGGTGGTGAAGACCCCAATGGACTCCACAACATACTCAGTACTGGCATCACCCCATTTGATGTTGGTGACTAGGTGCCCGATATGGCCAAATCCATTTACTCCAACCTTCACCATCTGTCCTGGGAATGTGGCTGGCACTGCGCTAGAAGATGAGGTTGTCTGTCCTATGCACAGGAGCAGAGAGCCAGAAAATCTTAATAAGTATGGGTCAAAGGAATAAATGGAAGGTTGGAAAACAGGAAATACAAAATGCAAGGCTGTAAGAAATTGTAAGAAAATGCCAAATCTCTAACTTTGCCTGATTCATTCTGAGATCCCTGATTGCACTGCTAGAGTTGAGGATTCAGTAGTGTGGCATCCCTTCCTTAGACTCTTGCCAGGTGCCGACTTTGCTAAAGGGAAGGAAACATTTCATTTTGGTTGGTGGTAATGACTAACTTTCCCTCTCTCTCCCAGATGATGTTTTGAGCCTTTCACCACCACCAAAGGGTCACTTCCATATTTCTCAGCAGGGCTTTCCCTTTGACTAACACATGGGATTCTTCTGCAGAGCTATGGATTTCCTGGTTATTGTTCACAGTCACAGTATAGATATTAGGAGGTGGAGGAAGGGGATGTTGGAGAGCCCTTACCAAAATTTCTCTCCCACCTGGGCAGGAGACTGTGGTGGTGACAAGACTTTAGTCATATTCTAGCAAGGGGCCTGTGCTGTGCACATTTGTTAAATGTCTGCTGCTGAATAAATGCAAAGCTCCACTACCTGTTGTGAAGTTTCTGGATTCTGCACATCATTCTCTGTCTCTTTCTGCCTCCTTTCAGAGAGCATTGGCTCGGTTGATCTTCTCCACTGCTGTGGTCCCTCTTTGCTCTATGCAGCTAAGAGGGAAAGGTCTTTCTCCTGTTTTCCAGGCTGTGAGGCACTAACACACTTGGTATCCTTCTGCTAGCAAAGCTGGGGAATGGAGGAAAAGTGAAAGAGAAGAAAAGGTAAGTCTACTTGTCTATTTTCTCTCCCCCCTCCCCACTCAAAAACCCTTTCTTAGGCCATGGCTGGGGGTGGGGGGAGGGCTCCAGAGAAACAAATCTTTCTCCTGTGTCTGTGTCCTCATTTGTTAAATGAATAATACAGTTTTCTTTTTCATTTTTTAAAAGATTTTATTATTTATTTATTTATTATTTGAGAGAGAGCAAGAGCGTGCATGCGTGCACGTGCACGCGCACACACGCGCGCACACACACACACAAGCAGCAGGGGAGGGGCAGAGGGTGAGAGAGAATCTTAAGCAAGCTCCATGCCCATTGTGGAATGTACATGGACCTCGATCTCACGACCCTGAGATCATTACCTGATCTGAAATCAAGAGTCAGATGCTTAACCAACTGAAGCACCCAGGCACCCCAAGAATACAGTTTTCTTGAGCTATGGCCCAATTTCTCCTGTGTGTTGCTGAGGGCTACAGGCTTCTGAAAACAAACTTCCTTTCCATTAAGTTGTTTAAGCTTTTTTTGAAGGATCACACTCAGCATCTCAAATGGGACCCTTAGTACTGCTTCCTGTACTCTGTTCCATCAGGTAGGGTACTGCAGAGAAACAGAACCAGTAGGATATACATATTTATTATAAGGATTGGCTCATATGATTCTGGTGGCTGAGAAGTACCAAGATCTGCAGTTAGCAAGGCAGAGAACCGGGAGAAGCAACCGTGCGGTTCTAGTCCAAAAGCCTGCAGTCCCAAGGTCCAAGAAGAGTCCCTGTTTCAGTTCAAGTCTGAGGGCAAGGAAAGATCAGATGTCCCAGCTTGAAGGCAGTCAAGCCGGAGGAATTCTCTCTTACTCATGGGAGGATCAGTCTTCTTGTTCTATTCAGGCCTTCAACTGACTGAATGAAGCCCACCCACATTGGGGAGAGCAATCTGCTTTACTTAGTCTATCCATTCAAATGTTAATTTCATCCAAAACACCCTCATAGACACACCCAGAATAATGTGTGACTAACTGTCTGGGCAACCCGTTACACATAAGATTAACCATCACATATATCTTTTTTTTTTTTCTTAAAGATTTTATTTATTTATCTGAGAGAAAGAGAATGAGAGAGAGAGCACGAGAGGGGGGAGGGTCAGAGGGAGAAGCAGACTCCCCGCAGAGCAGGGAGCCCAATGTGGGACTTGATCCCGGGACTCCAGGATCATGACCCGAGCCGAAGGCAGTTCCCCAACCAACTGAGCCACACAGGTGCCCCATCACATATATTTTTGCCATTTTCTTCATTACCTCTTATGCCCTGAAGACTTTTCCATTCCTCTGATCAATATCCATATCCTATGCACTCCATAATGTCACATGTAATTTTGAAGGAGCAAAATTGTCTGGGAGTCTTCACTGGCTATTTGTGTCAATTTATCCACTAGATTCTAAATTTCTAGATGATGATGACAAGGATTTTATTTATTAAACAAGAGATATATAAATATATTATATTTTCTGTATCTTTCTTAGTGGCACATAGGTGGACACTCAGGAAATAGTTTAGTGCTACACATTCAACCCAGTTGGAGAACATGTTTTCTGATAACTTGGATTCCAGGAAAACAGCTGGGGAGAGTGAGTGTTAGTAAACTTGGGACTGACAAGGGTATCTCCACCCTTCCCTCAGCCCAGTGCTAGTCCTCACCCTGGGGCTCTGGGCTAGGGCATAAAGGCAAGAACTGCTTTGCTTTTTCATTCTTGCTGGGTGAGAAGAGATGGATCTGAGAAGTTCCCTTTCAGGTCACAGTCATTCTGGCACACCTAGGAGATTTGCCTGCATCCAACCCCTACCTAGAGCAGGGTTTCTTAACTTCCGCACTATTGGTATTTAGGCAGATAAATAATTCTTTGATGTGAGGTGCTGTCCTGTATATTGTAAGATGTTTAGCAGTGTCCTTAGCCTCGATCTGTTAGATGCTGGGTAGTACCTGCACCCCCAGTTGTGACAATCAGAAATGTCTCCAGATATTGGCAAATGTACCCTGGGGAAGAGAAGCATTTGAGAGCCACTGATCCTGGGCTTTGTTTTTTTACAAAGGAGAGTCACCTATGTGATCACATCTGTGAATCAGGAAGGAACTTGTTCCTTTATCTCTTTTACACAGGTGATCAAGTGGCAGGAAAAGAAAGAACCCACATCTTCTGACTTTAAGCTTACTGCTCTTTCTCTTATATATCTCCAACGGCTCAGTAAAAAGACCACTAGGGATGAAGGATTAAAGGAGAGAGTGAATTGACCCCAGCCTGAAGGAGATGTCAGTTTTGAGCTGAAGAATGAAAATCCTTATTGAATTACAAGTCTTGACAAAGGGGTATCATTAGCCACTTTGCTTTTTCAGACTCTTTCTTAATTTCATTTGATGACCTTTCAGTTTGCCCTTTTGAAAGGGAAGACATTTAGATTTCCTTTCTTAGTGGCTAGTCTTATTTTTGACTGCTAGTATCTCCAAAACTTCCAAACCTTTGAAGAGGAGAGGTAAGGCCTAATAAAACTTGTTCACTTCCTCTTGAAGATGCGTCATTGTGATAACCCTATGTACACAGCCTTGACAGTGGTGGTTTCCAAGAAAACCAAAATACAATACTGCCCTTCAAAACAAGAGTTTGCACTAATTGTTATCGAGACTAGATCAGAAAACTAGAAGTACTAAAAATAAGCATCTGAAAGGCACACAATTTCTGAGACTATATTAATTATTTTGCCGTCTGTGTTTTGAAAAGAGAAAATGTAGTGTGTCTTTTTAAATCGGGCATATGAAAGTAAAGATCTAAAATTTGCTAAGTGGGGTAAGGGTACACTTGAGCTTAAGATTTTAATTAAATTCTTTTTTTTTTTTTAGATTTTTATTTATTTATTGAGAGAGAGAGTGATAGAGAGAGAGCATGAGAGGGGGAGAGTCAGAGGGAGAGGCAGACTCCCCGCTGAGCAGGGAGCCCGATGCGGGACTCGATCCCGGGACTCCAGGATCATGACCTGAGCCGAAGGCAGTCGCTTAAACAACCGAGCCACCCAGGAGCCCCTAAATTCTTCACCTTTGAAATACAATTCAACTATGCTTAGGTATCAGACTTTAAATTCATCGTATCGGAAGCACTTTGTAATCAGTGATAATTATTACTATTAAATGAGAGCTTACTTTTTACTACCACTGTTCCAGGAGATTCAGTTTTTTTTTTTAAATTCTTTTTTAAAAAAGATTTTATTTATTTATTTGAGAGAGAGAGCGAGCGAGCGAGCGAGAGAGAGCATGAACAGAGGGGAGAGGGAGAAGCAGGCTCCTCACTGAGCAGGGAGCCCGACATGGGGTTCATCCCAGGACCCTGGGATCATGACCTGAGCCGAAGGCAGACGCTTAACCGACTGAGCCACCCAGGCACCCCGAGATTCAGTTTTTTAGGGAGGCAGCATTCTGAGGCACAGAGCATGGCCTAGAGGGTTGTCAAAATCCTCCTTTTCCATATGTGTTAAAATGCCTTGGCCTTTTCTAGACGTTTGATCTTATGTAAATTATGTAACCTCTTTGAACCTCAGCTTCCTCCTTTGTAAAATGAGGTGATAATATCAACTCCTGTATTTGGATTAACAATATCAACCTTTGTGCAGACTCAATGAAAAAAATGGTGTAAAATTTTAATTAATATTAAATTAGCATTTAATGTTGATAATTTTTAATAACTGCATAAAATTACATAATATTCTATTGATAATGTTATTAATTAATATTACATAGTAACATTAAGTGATATGAAATGAAAATCATGTGAAAGAACAACATCAGTATTAATTATTAAATAATATTATAATTAATAATTATTTTTGAATATGCTGAGTTGGTTTTGAACAGTTATGAACATTCCTTTTTTTTAAAGATTTTATTTATTTATCTGAGAGAGAGAGAGTGAGAGTACACGAGTGAGGGAGGGGCAGAGGGAGAGAGAGAAACAGACTCCCTGCTGAGCCAGGAGCCCGATGTGGGGCTTGATCCCAGGACCCTGGGACCATGACCTGAGCCGAAGGCAGGCGCTTAACCGACTGAGCCACCCAGGTGCCCCAGTTATGAACATTCCTGATCAACAAGGTGGGTTGGTGTTTCAAGGTTTCCATAGTTTTCTCCAAATTTGGTTTATTTTTTGTATTTTTATTTTGCTAGTTTTATTTTGAAAGTGCTAGTGTTACTCTTCTATATCTAAACAAACTTTATGGACAGGGGCCAATCTGTAGATATGAAAAAAATGTCACTAAAAAGATGGTAAATAGAACTTGTGCATCACTGGTTACACTTATTTTGGGAAATCTATCTGGATTGCATGTGATGATGGCATTTTTGAGGAAGTGCAGAACTAAATTGTAAGTCTGGGATGGTTCAATTAAATGTTCCTATTTGCTTGCTTTTTCTTCTCTTTCTTTTTCTTTCTTTCTTTCTTTCTTTCTGCTCTTTCTTTCTCTTGCTCAAATTACATCTTTCTTTTTCTTTCTTTCTTTCATTCTCTTCCTCTTTCTTTCTTTCTTTCTTTCTCTTCCTCTTTCTTTCTTTCTTTCTTTCTTTCTTTTCTTTCTTTTTCTTTCTTTCCTTCCTTCCTTCCTTCCTTCCTTCCTTCTCTTTCTTTCTTTCTTTCTTTCTTTCTTTCTTTCTTTCTTTCTTTCTTCTTTCTTTCTTTCTTTCTTTCTTTCTTTCTTTCTTTTCTTTCTCTTTCTTTCTTTCTTTCTCCCTCTCTCTTTTTCTCCTTCCTTCCTTCCTGCCTTCCTTGGCAGGCATGGTCAAATACATGTTTTCCTTTTGAAATTTCTTAGTAACACAGAATTCCAGATAATAGGTCCTAGGGTACTGCCTGGCATTGGTCTCAATACTTTCTTGTTGAACTGAACAAGTTGCTCAAATTACATTAAATTTGCCACAAATGTGAAATTTATTTTTCACTTGTTATATGAAGGGGAA
Organism: Mirounga angustirostris; assembly: GCF_029215605.1. Taxonomy (NCBI): domain Eukaryota; kingdom Metazoa; phylum Chordata; class Mammalia; order Carnivora; family Phocidae; genus Mirounga; species Mirounga angustirostris. The sequence continues at coordinate 53,270,788 of NW_026991714.1, forward strand.
AAAAAATCCCCCAAAGTTCTACTCTAATAGACAGTTTTATTTAACCTTGTATCATTTTCCAATTTTTTTTTGCATCTTGTACTTTGTTATGATCATATCACACTCTATTTTCCTTCTGCTTTTTAAAAATATTACACCATAAGTATTTGTAGTTTTTTCAAGCATAATTTTAGGATGCATAATAGATGGTAAATAGCCTATTCTTTATATAATTGTTTACATGTTATTGACACTTACATTGTTTTCTAATATTTTAATGCTCTAAAAAATGCTACAGTGGGGGGGCACCTGGGTGGCTCAGTCAGTTGTGTCCAACTCTTGATTTGGGCTCAGGTCATGATCTTAGGTTTGTGAGATCAAGCCCTCCATTGGGCTCTGCGCTCAGCACAGAGTCTGCTTAAGATTCTCTCCCTCTCCCTCTGCTCCCACTCCACCAACCCCACGCCAGCTCATGCACTCTCTCTCTCAAAAAAAAAAAAAAAAAGCTACAGTGAACATCTTTACATATAGGGCATTCTTTTTTTCTTTTTTCTTTTTCGATATCTCACAGTGTTTCCTCAAAAGAGCTTTCCATACATATTATTACTAGGCCAGAGGGCATAAAACATATTTAATAAATATTAATATTTAATACTTAAGGCACATAATATTTTAAGTCTCTTCATACATATAACCAAACTGGTTTCTGAAAGGTTTTAGCAGCTATGTGTACAAATTCTTGCTTCCTTACCCTTGACAGAGTTGGATATTCTCATTAACATTTTTTGATATGTAAAAATATATCTCAATATTTAATATACATATTTTTAGATATTGATGAAGCTGAAATGTATTTTGTTAATCATTTGAAATTCTCTGTGAATTTTCTATTCTTTTCTCTTACTTCTCTGAACTTGAGAATGAGTATGTTGCTCTGCCCTCCAGTGACCTAATAGCTTAAGACTGAATTGTTCAAGGAGGAAAGGAAAGGAAGAAGAGAGGAAGAGTTTTCCATTGCTTTAAAAATGAGTAATAACCTTGTATTTATACCTCTAGTCTTTTCTTTCTTTCTTTCTTTTTTTAAAAGATTTTATTTATTTGAGATAGGGAGAGAGAATGAGTGAGAGCACAAGCAGGGGGAGTGGCAGGCAGAGGGAGAGGGAGAAGTAGGTTCCTTGCTGATCCCAGGACCCTGAGATTAAGACCTGAGTTGAAGGCAGATGCCTAACTGACTAAGCCACCCAGGCACCCCTATACCTCTAGTCTTAGGGTTGATACATTTTAGAATTATTCTTTAAACCATTATAATATGTTTTACTTGTCTGATATGAAAATTGAAATTCATGTATTTACAAATAGCCAACCACTTCTCCAACTGCCATGTATTGGAGTAGTCTTTCTCTTTGCCAGTAATTTGTGATTCTTCATTTAAAGTAATTGTGTGTGTGTGTTTCTGAGCCATTTGTTCCATTGTAGTGTTACTCACCAATATTCTTAATTATTATAATATTTATAATTTGTGTTGATGGTTGGGTTAGTTTTTCTTTATATTTCTTATTTTTCAAAAATGGCTTTTCAGGGGCACCTGGGTGGCTCAGTTGGTTAAGCGTCTACCTTAGGCTCAGGTCATGATCCGCGGTCCTGGGATTGAGTCCCACATTAGCTCTCTGCTCAGAAGGAAGTCTGCTTCTTCCTCTCCCTCTACCCCTCCCCCTGGCTGTGCTTGCTTTCTCTCTCTCTCAAATAAATGAATAAAAAATCTTTAAAAAAATAGCTTTTCAAAAATACTATATTTGACTATTTTTTTGCATGAACTTTAGAATAATTATTTTTGGTTCCCTTCTCTCACTCAAAATCCTATTGATACCTTAATTGGGATTTTGTCAAAATGTCTAATTAGCGTCCAAAAAATTGAACTTTTTATAGATTTGATTTTCCCATCCCCAGATAAGATATTTTTCCCCATTTATTTCAGGATTTTTTTGGTATATGATTTTATAATTTCTTTATATGGATTCGTTGTCCAAGATATGCTTAGATATTTATTATATTTTGTTGCTATTATGGATGGAGTTCTTTCTTCCAATCTAGTTGCTTACTTTTATTTTATTTTATTTATTCATTTTTAAAATTTTTTATTGTTATGTTAATCACCATACATTACATCATTAGTTCTTGATGTAGTGTTCCATGATTCATTGTTTGTGCATAACACCCAATGCTCCATGCAGAATGTGCCCTCTTTAATACCCATCACTAGGCTAATCCATCCTCCCACCCCCCTCCCTTCTAGAACCCTCAGTTTGCTTTTCAGAGTCCATCGTCTCTCATGGTTCGTCTCCCACTCGGATTTCCCCCTCTTCATTCTTCCCGTCCTACTATCTTCTTTTTTTTTCTAACATATATTGCATTATTTGTTTCAGAGGTACAGATCTGTGATTTAACAGTCTTGCACAATTCACAGCACTCACCATAGCACATACCCTCCCCAATGTCTATCACCCAGCCACCCCATCCCTCCCACCCCACCACCCACTCCAGCAACCCTCAGTTTGTTTCCTGAGATTAAGAATTCCTCATATCAGTGAGGTCATATGATACATGTCTTTCTCTGATTGACTTATTTTGCTCAGCATAACACCCTCCAGTTCCATCCACGTCGTTGCAAATGGCAAGATCTCATTCCTTTTGATGGCTGCATAATATTCCATTGTATATATATACCACCTCTTCTTTATCCATTCATCTGTCAATGGACATCTGGGCTCTTTCCATAGTTTGGCTATTATGGACATTGCTGCTATAAACATCGGGGTGCACATACCCCTTCGGATCCCTACATTTGTATCTTTGGGGTAAATACCCAGTAGTGCAATTGCTGGATCATATGGTAGCTCTATTTTCAACTTTTTGAGGAACCTCCATACTGTTTTCCAGAGTGGCTGCACCAGCTTGCATTCCCACCAACAGTGTAGGAGGGTTCCCCTTTCTCCACATCCCCACCAACATCTGTCGTTTCCTGACTTGTTAATTTTAACCATTCTGACTGGTGTGAGGTGGTATCTCATTGAGGTTTTGATTTGGATTTCCCTGATGCCGAGTGATGTTGAGCACTTTTTCATGTGTCTGTTGGCCATTTGGATGTCTTCTTTGGAAAAATGTCTGTTCATGTCTTCTGCCCATTTCTTGATTGGATTCTTTGTTCTTTGGGTGTTAAGTTTGATAAATTCTTTATAGATTTTGGATACTAGCCCTTTATCTGATATGTCATTTGCAAATATCTTCTCCCATTCTGTTGGTTGTCTTTTGGTTTTGTTGACTGTTTCTTCTGCTGTGCAAAAGCTTTTTATCTTGATGAAGTCCCAATAGTTCATTTTCGTCCTTGCTTCCCTTGCCTTTGGCGATGTTTCTAAGAAGAAGTTGCTGCAGCTGAGGTCGAAGAGGTTGCTGCCTGTGTTCTCCTTTAGGATTTTGATGGACTCCTGTCTCACACTGAGGTCTTTCAACCATTCGGAGTCTATTTTTGTGTGTGGTGTAAGGAAATGGTCCAGTTTCATTCTTCTGCATGTGGCTGTCCAATTTTCCCAACATCATTTGTTGAAGAGACTGTCTTTTTTCCATTGGACATTCTTTCCTGCTTTGTCAAAGATGAGTTGGCCATAGAGTTGAGGGTCCATTTCTGGGCTCTCTATTCTGTTTCATTGATTAATGTGTCTGTTTTTGTGCCAGTACCATACTGTCTTGATGATGACAGCTTTGTAATAGAGCTGGAAGTCCGGAATTGTGATGCCGCCAGCTTTGCTTGTCTTTTTCAACATTCCTCTGGCTATTCAGGGTCTTTTCTGGTGACATACAAATTTTAGGATTATTTGTTCCATTTCTTTGAAAAAAGTGAATGGTATTTTGATGGAAATTGCATTGAATGTGTAGATTGCTCTAGGTAGCACTGACATCTTCACAATATTTGTTCTTCCAATCCATGGGCATGGAACGTTTTTCCATTTCTTTGTGTCTTCCTCAATTTCTTTCATGAGTATTTTATAGTTTTCTGAGTACAGATCCTTTGCCTCTTTGGTTAGATTTATTCCTAGGTATCTTATGGTTTTGGGTGCAGTTGTAAATGGGATCGACTCCTTAATTTCTCTGTCTTCTGTCTTGTTGTTGGTGTATAGGAATGCCACTGATTTCTGTGCATTGATTTTATATCCTGCCACTTTACTGAATTCCTGTATGAGTTCTAGCAGTTTTGGGGTGGAGTCTTTTGGATTTTCCACATAAAGTATCATATCGTCTGCAAAGAGTGAGAGTTTGACTTCTTCTTTGCCAATTTGGATGCCTTTTATTTCTTTTTGTTGTCTGATTGCTATGGCTAGGACTTCTAATACTATGTTGAATAGCAGTGGTGATAGTGGACATCCCTGCCACGTTCCTGACCTTAGGGGGAAAGCTCTTAGTGTTTCCCCATTGAGAATGATATTTGCTGTAGGTTTTTCATAGATGGCTTTTATGATATTGAGGTATGTACCCTCTATCCATATACTCTGAAGAGTTTTGATCAAGAAAGGATGCTGTACTTTGTCAGATACTTTTTCTGCATCTATTGAGAGGATCATATGATTCTTGTTCTTTCTTTTGTTAATGTATTGTGTCACATTGATTGATTTGCGGATGTTGAACCAAACTTGCAGCCCAGGGATAAATCCCACTTGGTCGTGGTGAATAATCCTTTTAATGTACTGTGGGATCCTATTGGCTAGTATTTTGGTGAGAATTTTTGCATCCATGTTCATGAAGAATATTGGTCTGTAATTCTCCTTTTTGATGGAGTCTTTGTCTGGTTTGGGGATCAAGGTAATGGTGGCCTCATAAAACGAGTTTGGAAGTTTTCCTTCCATTTCTATTTTTTGGAACAGTTTCAGAAGAATAGGTATTAATTCTTCTTGAAATATTTGGTAGAATTCCCCTGGGAAGCCATCTGGCCCTGGACTTTTGTTTGTTGGGAGATTTTTGATGACTGCTTCAATTTCCTTAGTGGTTATTGGTCTGTTCAGGTTTTCTATTTCTTCCTGGATCATTTTGGCAGTTGATACATCTCTAGGAATGCATCCATTTCTTCCAGGTTATCTAATTTGCTGGCATAGAGTTGCTCATAATATGTTCTTATAATTGTTTGTATTTCTTCGGTGTTGATTGTGATCTCTCCTCTTTCATGCATGATTTTGTTGACTTGGGTCATTTCTCTTTTCTTTTTGATAAGTCTGGCCAGGGGTTTATCAATCTTATTAATTCTTTCAAATAACCAGCTCCTAGTTTCGTTGATCTGTTCTACTGTTCTTTTGGTTTCTATTTCATTGATTTCTGCTCTGATCTTTATTATTTCTCTTCTCCTGCTGGGTTTAGGCTTGATTTGCTGTTCTTTCTCCAGCTCCTTTAGGTGTAGGGTTAGGTTGTGTACTTGAGACCTTTCTTGTTTCTTGAGAAAGGCTTGTATTGCTATATACTTTCCTCTTAGGACCACCTTTACTGTATCCAAAGATTTTGAACAGTTGTGTTTCCATTTTCATTGATTTCCATGAATTTTTTAAATTCTTCTTTAATTTCCTGGTTGACCCATTCATTCTTTAATAGGATACTCTTTAGCCTCCATGTATTTGAGCTCTTTCCGACTTTCCTCTTGTGATTGAGTTCTAGTTTCAAAGCTGTGTGGTCTGAAAATAGACAGGGAATGATCCCAATCTTTTGGTACCGGTTGAGACCTGATTTATGACCTAGGATGTGATCGATTCTGGAGAATGTTCCATGTGCACTAGAGAAGAATGTGTATTCTGTTACTTTGGGATGGAATGTTCTGAATATGTCTATGAAGTCCATTTGGTCCAGTGTGTCATTTAAAGTCTTTATTTCTTTGTTGATCTTTTGCTTAGATGATCTGTCCATTTCAGTGAGGGGTGTGTTAAAGTCCCCCACTATTATTGTATTGTTGTCAATGTGTTTCTTTGCTTTTGTTATTAACTGGCTTATATAATTGGCTGCTCCCATGCTAGGGGCATAGATATTTACAATTGTTAGATCTTCTTGTTGGATAGACCCTTTAAGTAGGATAGTGTCCTTCCTCATCTCTTATTACAGTCTTTGGTTTAAAATCTAATTTGTCTGATATAAGGATTGCCACCCCAGCTTTCTTTTGGTGTCCATTAGCATGGTAAATGGTTTTTTGATTGCACCTTATTAATAGCCTTTTTGATTTTGACTTGTTAGATTTTAGTTCTTTTATTTCTCCAGAAAGGGTTTCTCTAATAACCTCCATGCTTTTTTCAAGCCCAGCTAGTATCTTTAACATGATGATTCTGAACTCTAGATCTGACATTGTACTAATGTCTGTATTGAGTAGGTCCCTGGCAGTCAGTACTACCTCTTGTTCTTTTTGTTGAGGTGATTTTTTCCATCTTGTCATTTTGTCCAGAGGAGAATAGATTAATGAGAGAACAAAATGCTAACAGGGTACCAACGTCCCCAGAAAATATACCCTAAACAAATCAGAAAAGACCTGAAGCCAGGGGAAAAGAAAGGGAAAGAAAGAAAAAAGAAAAAGAAAAAAAAAAGAAAAAGAAAAAGATAAAAACAAACAAAAACAGAACAAAACAAAAAAAACAGAATATGATCAAATATGATCAGGCTGGTGCATAGATCAGTGCCACACACTAGATTTGGGGTGTATTTTGGTATGTTAGAGAAAGTGTCTCCCAAAATTTTAAGGAAAGGAAAACTTATCTATATACAAAAATAAGGGTTGATATGATGAAGTGATGGAATATGACTGTAAAGATGAAAATTATAGGGCGCCTGGGTGGCTCAGTTGGTTAAGCGACTGCCTTCGGCTCAGGTCATGATCCTGGAGTCCCTGGATCGAGTCCCGCATCGGGCTCCCTGCTCGGCAGGGAGTCTGCTTCTCCCTCTGACCCTCCCCCCTCTCATGTGCTCTCTCTCTCTCATTCTCTCTGTCTCAAATAAATAAATAAAAATCTTTAAAAAAAAAAAAAAAAAAAGATGAAAATTATAAAAAATTTTTTAAAAGGAATTGATAAGAAGTTTTTGAAAAAAGAAAGAAGAGGATTTAAAAAAAAAAAGAAAAAAAAGGGAGAGAATGTGATCAGGCAGGAGAGTAGAACAAAACCATACACTAGAGATTTAGGTATATTTTGATCTGTTAGAAGAAACTGTATCTCAAAATTTTAAAGAGAGAACAACTTATGTATATATATGCCAAAAATAAGGGTAACTACTATGAAGGGATAGAATATGACTCTAAAAATGAAAAATAAATATGTTTTTTCAAAAAGGGATTGATAAGATGTTGGTTGAAAAAGGGAAAAAGAAAAATTAAAAAAAAAGTTTAAAAAAAGTTAACTTTGAAAGACTAAAGAATCATGGGAAAAAAGCCATGAATTCTATGTGCAGTATTCCCCTAGCGCTGGAGTTCTGCCGTTCTCATTGATCGGTAAACTTGGTCTTGGCTGGCTGTTCTCGCTGATCTTCTGGGGGAGGGGCTGTTGCCATGGTTTCCAAATGTCTTTGCCAGAGGCGGAATTGCCCCGCTCTTGCCGGTCTGGGCTAAGTAATCTGCTTGGGTTTGCTCTCGGGAGCTTTTGTTCCCTGCAAGTTTTCTGTGCAGCTTTGGAGGCCGAGAGTGAAAATGGCGGCCTCCCAATCTCCGCCCAGAGGAGCTGAGAACTAGGGGCCCCACTCCTCAGTGAGCCCCCAGAGAAAAGCAGTCAATCACTCCCGTCTCCCTGGTCTCTGGCCGCACTCCGTGCTCACCTGGCCTGTGACCGAGCATTTCTATCTCTGGCACCCGACTCGGTGTGGAGTCTCCAAACCCAGCAGATCCCTGCGGTGCGCTCCCGCGCTGTTCCTCCCGGGGGAGGAAGGGGAGTCTCCCCGGATCTGCCGCTTGTTGGGTCCCTGCTGGAGGAGCAGTGGCCTGACTGTGCCCTGGATCACGGTTTATGGCAACCCCGAGCTTAAAGCCCATGCCTGGGCTCCATCTCTGCAGCCGGCTTCCCTGCTCCAATACCTGGGAGCTCTGCCATGCTCAGGCACCCGCGGTCTTTCTGTGACCCTGAGGGTCCTGAGACCACACTGTCCCACGAGGGTTCCACCCCCCACTTAGCCACCAGAGTGACATCCCTCAGTGGAGCTGACTTCTAAAAGTTCTGATTTTGTGCTCCGCGGCTCTATCACTTGCCAGAAGCAGCTGACGGAGGCCCCTCCCCTGCCGTCTATCCTCCCAAATATCGCCTCGGATTCACTTCTCCACACGTCCTACCTTCCAGAAAGTGGTCGCTTTTCTGTTCAGAGAGTTGTTGCTATTCTTTTCTTCGATCTCCTGTTGAGTTTGTAGGTGTCCAGAATGGTTTAATCCTATCCAGCTGAATTCCTGAGACCAGACGAAATCCAGGTCTCCTACTCCACCGCCATCTTGCTCCACCCCCTGCTAGTTGCTTACTTTTAAATGTTGTATTTTAATTACATATGTAATTATTAATGACATCTCCTAGGAAAAAATAAAACGTTATTACCCATAGGGCTAAAAAGTCCCTTTGATTACCATCATCTTTGATCCTAGCATCTGCAGCAGTAGTACATTGAATTCAGAGATGGCCATGCAAGTTCAACCTGGATCATATTTGGATGTGATGTTATCATACAGAAAACATCCATGGCTTTTCCTATGGATTTACATCATATGCATGTACTTGCGGAACATACATAATATTGTTTTGTGTAAAGTTGTGTTTAACAAAATATAATATACTGTATTATCCAGTCACTTGCTCTTTTTTCTCCATGATTTTTCTTGGAGACATTTCCATGTCAGTACTTGGAAACTACCTCATTCTTTTAAACTGCTTAACAGATATGTTGTGATTTATTTTGTCATTTTCCTATGTGTAGAGGTTAGTTTGTTTCCAAGTTTTGTTATTTTAAAATGCTCCGAGGAGCCTTCACGTGTATGCCTCTTTGGCACATCTAAGAGTGATTTCTATAGGTAGATCCTTTGAAGGTGACCACAGAATGTGCCTTTAAAACAGGATCATAATGCCCAATTACTCTCCAGAGTAAGAAGTAGCGTATAGAAGACTACCCATTTCCTCATACCACTGACAATATATCAATTGTGGCTAATCTGGTGGGTGACATGGTAATCATGTCATTTTAATTAGTCTATTTACAGGTTTTGGCCCTCAGTGAGATTGAACATCTCTACCTGTTTATTGTTTCTATTTCTTCTTCTATGAATTGCCTATTCATACCCTGGGCTCATTTTTCATTCAGTATGTTCGTCTTTTTCTTATTATATTACTGTTCTTATATACTCTGCATCTTTTGTCTGTTATTTTTTTTTTATGGCAACTTTTACCATAGAGAAGGTTTAAATATGAATGTAGTCAAGTTTATCTATTCCTTTTTGAATTTTGCTTTTTATTTCTCTTTAAAAAGGCCTTCACAACTCCAAGGTCCTGAAAATATTCTATTTTTTTCTTCTAAAATTTTTACCATTTTGGCTTTACTCCTTTAAGCCATCTAGAATTTATTTGTGAATGTTTTGTTTTGAAGTAGGTTATAAATTTATATTATTCCTCCAAATGATTAGGCAATATTACTAATACTATTATACTATTTATTGAAAAGCCTATCCTTTCCTCACTATTTGAAATGCCAACTGTTACACACACACACACACACACACACACACCCCTTCCTAGGCTCTTCATTCTGTCTTCTGATGGTTAAAAAGGAACAAGTCTTCAGAAATAGATTGCCTGAGTGTGAATTCCAGTTCTGACATTTACTAGCTCTGTGACCTCAGGTAACTTCCTTAATCACTTTGTGCCTATTTCTTCCTATGTAACAGTGCCAGCCACGTAAGACCTTGGTAGGGTTAAAAAAATTGATAAATGTAAAATGCTTAGAACAGTGCCTGACATATTGTAAGCATATCATAACAGTAAATGCTTATTATTGCTATTATTATTATCATTATTATCATGCTTCATTGCTTTGTTTATCTATTCCTGGGCAATATCACATTTTTTTTGAAAGATTTTATTTATTTATTTGAGAGAGAGAGAATGAGAGACAGAGAGCACGAGAGGGAAGAGGGCAGAGGGAAAAGCAGACCCCCTGCTGAGCAGGGAGCCCTATGAGGGACTCGATCCCTGGACTCCAGGATCATGACCTGAGCCGAAGGCAGTCGCTTAACCAACTGAGCCACCCAGGCGCCCTATCACATTGTTTTTGATCCTATAATTTTACAATGTATTTTGCTGAGAGGGCAAGTACCGATCTTTATGTTATTTTTCAAGACCATCTCAAATATTCTTGTGCATTTTTCTTTGTATATTAATTTCAGAGTCAGACAGGTTTCATGAAAAATGCTTTTGAATATTGGAATTGCATTAAATTGATCAGTAATTTGGTAAGAATTGATATTGTCATGATTAATCTTTATTTATCAAATATTTATGGAGAAAACGACAAAACTTTACTGGATGACATTTAATAAGAGATGGAGAAATGTATCAAATTGACGTATGAAAAAGTTTGGTTTTTTTGGTTGGTCTTTAAAGAATTATCTTTGGGGCTCCTGGGTGGCTCAGTCAGTTAAGCCTCCAACTCTCAATTTTGGCTCAGGTCACCATCTCTAGGTCATGAGATCAAGCCCTGTGTAGGGCTCTGTGCTCATCAGGGAGTCTACTGGAAATTTTCTCTCTCTCTGCCCCTGTACCCCTCCCCCCCCAACTCACACACACTCTCTCTTTCTAAGATAAATAAATAAATCTTAAAAAAAAAGATTCTCTTCCCCCCTTCCCCTCACTTGCATATGTGTTCTCTAAAAAAAAAAAAAGATTATCTTTGATTTTAATTTTTTTTTACCTTTAATAATGTTACCTCTTTATATTCTTCAGGTTTGTTTTGTTATCCTTTATCTCTCATTTTGAGTTGAAATTTGAATTAATTCATTTTTAATCTTCCTCATTTTCTAGCAAATAAATTTAAAGCCATACATTTCCCTCTGAATATTACATTGTCCACACTCCCAGTTTTTAATATGTAGAACTCTTATGTTTAGATACCTTGTAATTTCCACTCGTCCAAGAGTTATTTAGAATTAGATTCCATGTCATAAAGTTTATTTTTTGACAATTTTATTCTTGACTACTAATTATAGCATACTGTAGTCAGTAGATGTAGCTCATAGTGACCCATTTTTTTAATTTATTGAGATTTCTTTTAGTTCCCAGACTGTAATAAATTTTTCATAATGTGCCATATGTGTTTGAAAAGAATATGTACTATCTGCATATGTGTTATGAAATAATATCTGTCTGTCTACCTCTATGTATCCATTTATCTAAAGAGAACAGTACAACAAATACCCATATAGTTACCACACAGATTTAATAATTGTTAATATATTGTCTTATTTACATCTTTATGCTTAAGAAATAAAATATTACCACAAGCTGAAGACTTTTCCTGTATAGATTGCCAATCCATTTCCCTTTCTTCGTTCCCAGAGATAACTACTATCTTGAATTTGCAGGAACACCTTCAGATTTCTTTGGAAATTTTCTCAATTTTTTTTCTTGTGATCCATACCAGAGTTTCTACCTCTTTATTCAATTTTAGGAATTTTTGTTTTTTCTGTACATTATTTTCATAAGCACTTAAAAAGTACTCATGAAAATAGCTAATGTGTGTTTATTATGAGACAGAATTGCTTTACATGTTTCCTGTGTACCATTTATGCTTCATGACAACTTTTATAAGGCAGGTACCATTGTCATTTTTATTTAAAAACTGAGAAAGCTGAGGAACAGGAAAATTAAGTAATTCATCCAAAGTCACAGAGCTAGAATGTGGTAGGGGCTGGGGGGGAACGCTTTTCAGTGTGATTTTAGAGGTAACATTAACTATTCCACAACCTCTCTTTATGTTGGATTCTCCTTGAGCATCTGTGAGAGGTTGGAGGTCCTAGCAATGCAATAAGACAACAAAAGAGAAATAAAGGTATAAGGATTAGAAAGGGAGAAATAGAACTCCACTCTTCTCAGAAAATATGATTGCATTGTCTCAAAAGAATCTACAGATAAATTTGCCATTTATATATTTGCCATATATATTTTTAATATATAAATTTAGCAAACTTTGTGGTTATGATATCAGCATACAAAAGTAAATTAAAATTTTATATGCTAGTAACAAAAAGTTAGTAAATAAAACTTTAAAAATACTATTTGTAGTAGCATCAAACAACAAAAGCAACAACTGTAACAAATACCTAGAAATACCATTCCTTATTGAAATTAAAGTAAGCCAATAAATGGAAAAAATATACCATGGTCATGAACTAGGGGACTCAATACTATTAAAATGGCAATTCTTCCCAGATTGATTTATAGATTCATTGCAATTGAAAACAAAATTTTAGTAAGATTTTAAATGAATATTAACAAGCTGAATCTAAAACACATATGGAAATGCAAAAATGCCAAGAAAAGCTGACAATCTTGACAAGGACCAGATTTGAGGAACTTTAACTGCTGGGTATCGAGACTTATTAATAATGCCATAGAAACTAAAAAAATAACAAATAGACATATGGAAGAGAATATAGGATCTGCAAAGAGATCCTCATATAGTCATCTGATTTAGGAAGAGTACTACCACAGTGACATGAAGAAATGATGATCTTTTGCATAAATGGTGCTAGATCCACTAAATATGCAATTGAAAAAAAAAACAAACAACTTGACCCTCTACATCATGTTCTGTTTATCTATTACTGCATAATAAACACCCCAAACTGTGGTGGCTTAAACCAATAGTCATTTATTATATCTCAATTTTTGTGCCAGGAGTTTGGGTAGGACTCATTTGGGTAAATCTTCTGCTCTATGTGGTGTTGATATTGGTGGAATTCATCTGGTGGATGGGATGGTCTGGAGGGTCCATAGTGATTTTACTTACCTATCTGATCCCTTAGGGGGAATGGTTGGAAATCTAGGCTGAGCTGGGACTATTAACTAAAACATATGTTTGTCTTCTCTAGCATGGTAGTCTCAAATAGCTGGGCCTGTAACATGGCAGCTCAAAGTTTCCTGAGTGCTCCAAGAAGCCAAGATGAAAGCTATAAGGCTTTTCATGGCTAGCCTCAGAAGTTTCAGAATGACATGTATGCCACATTCTATTGGTCATGTAAGTCACTAAGGCTAGTCCAGATTCACAGGGGTGGCATCTAGACTTGGCCTCTCAGTGAGAAGTTCAGCAAAGAATTTGGACCATCTTTATCATTCTAGATAGATCATAGACCTAAAGGTGAAATATAAAACAAGGTTTTTGGGAAAAAACATGGGAGAAAAGTCTTCATGACCTTAGGAATAGGGAAAGATTTCTTAAACAGAACACAGAAAGCATTAACCATAAAAGAAAAAAAAAAGCCTGGATAAATTTGACTTTATTAAAATTAAGAACTATTTATAAAATAACACTTTTTAGAGAATTAAAATACAAACTATGTATACTAGAATGTATCCAGAATATGATAGAACTGCTCAACCAATAAGAGAGATAATTCCATAAAAAAAATTGGTTAAAACTGACTTAAATAGGTACTTCACAAAAAGGATATATAAATGGCCAATAAGAATATGAAAATGTTCTCAACATCATTAGTTATCAGATAAATGCAAATTGAAACCACAAATCCAGGGATGCCTGGGTGGCTCAGTCAGTTAAGTTTCTGGCTCTTGGTCTTGACTTGGGTCATGATCTCAGGGTTGTGGGGTCAAGCACGGTGTGGGGCTCCACTCTCAGTGCGGAGTCTGCTTGAGATTCTTCCCCCCCCTTTTTGCCCCTCCCCCTGCACTCTCCCTCTCTGTACTGATGAAGTTCAATAAAGGCAAAATTAATCAATGGTGACAAGTCAGAATAGTGATTCCCTTTGGGGGTGTATTCACTGGGAGGGAAACATATGAAGTGGTACAATTATTCTATATTATGATCTGTTGGTGAGTACTCATATGTTGAGCCATACAATTAAAATTTGTGCCCTTTTCTGTATGTGCATTAATACAAAAGATAAAATTCAAGTAGAAGCAATGTTTCACTTAAAAAAATAAAGCAAACATGCAAACATGCACTATACAAATGCTCTAAGACACAAGACGTTTCCAGTCCATGTACATATCTATCCATACTGCTATGATCTGAATATTTGGTCCCCCCAAAACTCATATGTTGAAATCCTAATACCCAAAGTGATGGCATTAAGGAGACAGGGTCTTTGGGAGGTGATTAGGTGGCAAGGGCAGAGCCTTCATGAATGAGATTGGTTCCCCCGTAAAAGTGGCCCCAGAGAGCTAGGTTGGCCCTTCCACGATGCGAGAACACAAGAGAATTCTGTGATCCAAAAGAGGACCCTCACCTGACCATGCTGGTACCATGATATTGGACTTTCAGTCACCAGAACTGTGAGCAATAAATTTCTGTTGCTTCTGAACTACCTGGTCTGTGGTATTTTGTTGCACCAGCCTGAATCAACCATGACAATAACCATACATGGAGAGGTCCATTAACTTGGCATTTTATAAAACTAAAAAAGGATTTGTTTGAAAAAAATTGGGTTCACAATATGAAATTTAAGAAATTATATATATTTAGTAGTACTTTAATGAATATATATAACAACAATAAACATCATTCATGAGTTTTGATGTAAGCTCCTAATCTCCTTCTCTGGATGTCTGAGAGGAATGATCTTCAGTGTGACTAGGAAAGCAGCCTCCAGCCTGGTTTGATCTAAGCTACAGTCTTGTTTTCTTTGACTGATTTGGATTTGGATTCTGCTCATTCCTTTTTTCCTGTCATCCACACTGCTGGAATATTATGCAGCCACGAAAAAGGATGAGATCTTTGCCATTTGGGACAAGGTGGATGGACCCAGAGGGTATTATGCTAAGTGAAATAAGACTGAGAAAAACAAATACCATATGATTTTCCTCATATGTGAAATCTAAAAAACAAAACAAATGAATAAAGAAACAAAAAGCAGACTCATGCCTAAAATACAGAGAACAAACTGATGGTTGCCAGAGGGAAGGGGGGAGGAAGGGAATGGGCAAAATGAGTGAAGGGGAGTGGGAGGTACAGGCTTCCAGTTATGGAAAGAATAAGTCATGGGAATAAAAAGCACAGCATAGAGAATGTAGCCAATGGTATTGTAATAGCTTTGTATGGTGGCAGATGGTAGCTACACTTGAGGTGAGCATAGCATAATGAGTTGTTGAATCACTATGCTGGACACTTGAAACTAATGTAACATTGTGTGTCAACTATACTTAAAATTTTTAAATAAAAAATTAAATATAAAGCATTGATTACCAAATTAATGATTATTAGTTAATTAATAAATTATTTTATTAATTATTAAATTTATTGTTGTAAATAGTGTTGATTTAAAAATCATTCCCTCCACCCCTTCCCCTTGCTTGTGTTCTCATGTGTGCATGCACACTCTCTCAAATGAATAAATAAAATATTTTAAAAAATGGGTTTATTCAGGAATGAAAGAGAACTGCAATCTGGAAAAAAACAAGCTGCAGTAAAACTGTAGGCAAGTCTGGAGAACAAAGGAGAGGTATGGTTTCTTAAGGAGAAAAGAGGTAAGTTGAGAAGGCTGTTATGAACTAGAAGTCCACTGGAGTAAACTGAGAGTTGAAGTGTGGTGGCTTCTAACTGAGCTGTTGTGGGGCAGAGAGTTGGGAGGGTTGGTGGTGGGTGATGGGTGGAGTAGGGGATGAGGAAAGCATCTCTTCTTCTGGCTGGAATAATAGAGTAGTATCCACGTGCAAGGTCAAGTCTGTGCATGGTCAAGTCCAGCTTTTCTTGTTGGGTCTGAAATTGACTGAGCATAGGGCATGAGAGCGCCCCCTGCTGAAACCACCTGACTCCATTTTAGTGAGGTTTCCCACTACTAATTTTCACATTCTCAGGAGGCTTAAATTCCAGTAGTGCACACACAGAATGAAATAAGTTCCATTATAGAAGTATGTACAATGGATGTGTGGCAGGAACACAGAGTAGGAAGCTGGACATCATCAAATAGCGGGCATTAAGGCTGAGAAAGTAGTGTGAGCAGAGGTAATGACATACAGAACCTGATAGAGAGTTAGCAAGTGTTCTTTTGTTTCAATAGGCTGAGAAATGAATCAAAATTAAGAGCTCAAGAATGGGAAGAATGGTGTAAAACAAAAATCAGTAAAAAGAGAGGCCAATAAATTTTAAAGTTGTTACTAAGATTGTAACACAGTGAAAATGTAAACAATACTTCCTAGAAGATAAGATACATTAAGTAAGAAAAATAGAATAATCATTTGGATCAGAAAGCTCAGTTAAAGCTTGTAAAATAGGAAGGAGAGAAGTCAGATTTCACAAGTGGAAATCATTATTGATTTTTATCTAGAAATATGGGTTCAAATGTATTTATTGTAATTACTATAATGTAAAGATGACAATAGTGTAAATAGGATGTATGACTAGTAATCACCAGAAAAGAAGAAAAAGCTAATACAAGTCAATGCGGCAAAAGATAGGATTATAGAGAAGGGAAATAGCAAGAAGGATAGAAATAGAAAGTATATGATAGTAATCATAGCAGGCATATTGCTTAGAGTAATTAATATGAATGCTCCAAATGTCCCTATTATAAGACCAAAATTCCTAGGCTGGCCCCTAAATGCAAAATCCAAATATTGTTATTTACATACAGTAGATACACCCAAACCTAAATGACCAGACAGTTCAGAATAAGAAGAGTGTAGAAGCCATTCTACACTAAAAAGTGTGTGTAATATGTGAAGAGAAAAGATATACTTTCCATGATTAATGAAAATTGACAAGTTTTTAAGAGAAGTATTGATAGTCTGTAAAAATGTGCTGAATTCTAGGAGAGACTATCTAAAGAGTATTCTTTAGATATACTAAAGAAAGAAAAACCCAGAGATCAAGAGCAGTGGGTCATAATTCTTGAAAATCAGTCTCGTACCTTCTTAGAAAACGTGAGAGCTATGATGTAGCACTGATGTATGAGAGATGAAAAAAATATACTGTCATATGTAACATGTTCCTGCTTAGGAGAGGCGAAATTGGATGTATGTTTATATGAGATCTGATGGGGGAGCCTGGGTGGCTCAGTCAGTTAAGGGTCTGCCTTCAGCTCAGGTCATGATCTTGAGGTCCTGGGATCCAGCCCCTTGTCAGGTTCCCTGCTTAGTGAGGAGACTGCTTCTCCCTCTCTCTCTTCCCCTCCCCCTGCTTGTGTGCGCTCTCTCACTTTCTCTCTCAAATAAATAAATAAATAAAATCTTTTAAAAACCCCAAACATATATATACATATACATATATACATATATATATATATGAGATGTGATGTTCCAAAGTAATTCTGAAGTAAAGTGGGCACAGTAGGCACATAGTTGAAAACAAAACTGAATTGTCCAATAAATGAGTGAATTGCTAATAACTAAAAATGTTAAAAGGTTTTATCTTGTGTTCCTAATGAATTCTTTAGGGTCTTTGAATTTTCTGTTAAAATGTTAAGTATTTAAAATATCTTTACTTAGGAAACCACATAAAAATTGAAGGCAAATGATAAACTAGAAGAAAAAAAAAAAAGCCCTGGATAATGGGTGGCGAACTGATATTCTTAAGGTATTAAGATCTCTCGTGTAGAGGGAACCACTTTCTCTTCTTCACAGAATCCCTGCACAGGCGACCAAAATAGAATTTTCAAGTCTGCAGTAGAAAAGGAAGGGAATTTCCACCCTACAGTCTGTCCTACTCAAAGCTTCAATGAGATTGAGGGAGAGAATTAGGCACCTCGGGCAACCACCTGCACAGGCTGCCTCTCTGTGCTGGTGACTGGGGGCTGAAATTCAGCTAACATTAGGGTCTTATGCCCTGGAAGAAAGCTAGGTTTACCTAAAGGAAAGCGTGAATTCCAGCAAAGATGTTATGCCTGAGGGTCTAGATTCCCCCTCAAAATGGTACCTCTGTCTACAAAGCTGACCTTCATACTTGCTGGGGGCCTTGTGAGCATGTGTATTTCAGCCCCTTCGGGGTTCTTTCCTCCTGTAGATCTGCCTATCCCTGAGCCCCACAAGTATTCTAGACTCCTTTTCTTCTGCGATAAGCCTAATGGGGGAGACATGTCTCCTGAATTAAGAGGCCTATGGTTTATGCATGTAACTGCCAGGAGGGACTGGTGTTAAGTCTGATTAATTCAGGAGTGAAGTATTAGGAGGTATTAGCATTTGGCCTCTAAATTCCCCCAAATTGTCAGTATGAAAGCTGATAATTTGATCTGACTTCTGTGTTTGGGGTCTTTGCTATTTCCCCATGATTAGATTTAGGTTATGCAGTCTCAGCAGGCTTAACTACTTTAGTGATATTTTGTCCTCAATACATCAATGGTATATAATTTGACCTGGCATAAAGTAGACAATCATTGTATCTCACTTTAATGTTACAGTTTTTTAAAAGATTTTTAAATTTATTTCAGAGAAAGAGCATATGTGCTTGAGAGTGCACGAGTTGAGGGAGGGGGCAGAGGGAGAGGGAGAGAAGCAGACTCCCTGCTGAGCATGGAGCCTGATGAGGGCTCCATCTCATGACCCTGAGGTCATGACCTGAGCGGAAACAAAGTCGGTTGCACAACCTTCACTGAGCCACACAGGTGCCCCTACTGTTACATTTTTTAAGGTGAGCAATTTATCAACATTTTTTTTTTAAAATTAGTGAATGGATTGATTTAATAAATAAAACTTTATTTCTTTAGTATTTGATGTGTGAGTGTGTTTGTCTTAAAGTCAACGATGAAACCTAAAACAGAAGTAGGTTGCTTAAGACTGACCATTCCAGGGCACCTGGGTGGCTCAGATGGTTGAGCGTCTGCCTTTGGCTCAGGTCATGATCCCAGGGTCCTGGGATCGAGTCCCGCATCGGGCTCTCTGCTCCTTGGGAGCCTGCTTCTCCCTCTGCCTCTCTCTCTCTCTCTGTCTCTCATGAATAAATAAATAAAAAAAAATCTTAAAAAAAAAAAAAAGACTGACCATTCCAAGTGGCAAGAAACAAGACAGTGTTCTCAGACCCAGTGAGGATGCTTCAGGAAAACCATCTGGAGAGTGTTCATGTGTTCCCTGACGTTGGAGGGATGCAGGGACTAGCATTTGACCTGCAATCGCAGAGTCTAAAGGTGAGAGTCAATGGTCTGAGCTCCACTGACTTGCAGCGGAGCAAGGGAAGGTGGCTCTGCTGGAATCTACCACAACTTCTAGTCTTTGGTGTGACAGGGATGCTTGAACTTCCCATGAACCTGGGAGGCCCCAGGAGGGAATCCTATTGGGTTGTTTTGAATGGGACTCCACACAAGGGGACTGACCCAATAGAAGGGTGGGCTATAAGAAACCAGTGGCTAAAGAGGAAGTTGTAAGTGGCCATCTGGAGATGGCATAGCGTACGTCAAAGGAACTATAGGCAAGAGATTTCCAGTGATGGAAGTTGTCTCTGAAAAAAGCCACAAAACCACTCTAAGAAAAAAGAATTGACATTTAGAACATCCCTCACCAAGACGATATCTCTGACAGAGTATAACTATACTATGAAATAATACTTTTATTTACCCTGACTTCTTTTCACTCACCTTATTCCAATCCCTGAAAGGTCCCAAAGCCTCAGCTAGTGAGTGAAGGAGAAGGTAGAATAAAAGGTAGATATGAATCTAACCACCTCTATCTTTACTCATTATAGGCTTCCAAGCCTGAAGTAGGCTGGAGCTCCAAGAATGAAGAAGTTTTAAATTTGTTGGGAATAGAATTGTGATTACTATACTTGAATAGATTTTTTGGCGGGAAGGGGCAGAGGGAGAGGGAGAGAGAGAATCTCCAAGCAGACTCCGTGTTAAGCACGGAGCCCAACACAGGGCTCGATCTCATGACCCTGAGATCATGACCGGAGCTGAAATCTAGAGTCGGAGGCTTAACTGTCTGAGCCACCCAGGCGCCCTTGAATAGATTTTTTTAATACTGGAAAAAGAGATACTAAATATCATTGACTCTAAGATGATATTGATGATAAGATGCTCCATTATTTTATATACTAGTAAGAAAGGAAAAAAAAAACCCTTCAATTATGATTATAAGATGACATTAAGACTCAGAGATGAGATGTTAAGATGGAAAGATATGCACATTTTAGATAAAATATAATAATATTTTACCATTTGAGAGAGATTGGAAAAACTATGAGATCTGCTTGAGATTTCATTGAAGGGAAGGTAAGTGAATTAATTATAGAGGATTTCAAAGGGGGCAGTGGTGATAAAAAGTAGTTTATTCCTGCTTGTACCCTACGGTGTCCAACTGGTTCAATAAACTGGTTAAACAGTGTAATTTCTCAACCTAATTTCTAGCACACAAGCACACATGAGCTACACATGTCTTTCACAGAAGCCTGAACAGAAAAGAGTATCTGGCTACTTGAAGACTTGTTTTAAGGTTCACATTCTCCAACTTAAATATGTCTAATCCTGCCCCAAAAGAGCAGAACACACTCCTGGAATGCTAATGTAGGTACTAAATTTTCTTCTTTGAAACTAAAATTTGGAATACATGGAAATAATGAAATATTGAGATGTTCTTTTAACTTATGAGGACTAACAGGAAAGAATTAGATCTCATGCCCTCATTAACACAGTTGGTAATATGGGAAGGTTCGTAGTGTAACTAAAGTACCTTGTGGCCTCCCTGACTCGCAGATGTCTAGATAAACTAAACCACCCACTTCTATGGTCTGGGAAAGTCTGAAGAACTCCCTTTTGTTTTTGTCAATTCCTAGAGAATGGTGTCTCACAGTCCCCTCAGGCTCTGGCTCTCATGGGCATCCATCTGGACTTGAAACTAGACTCCTGTGGTGGTTTTAAAATATGCCCACAAATTCTGTGACACTCCCCTCTTCAAAAGATGGCACTTGGTGGAGTATAGAAGTACTTCAGGAGGAGGTCCCCTGAAGTGTGAGATGGACTGCATGACTTACTTCTAACGAAATGCATGGGGTAGATGTGACATTGAGTGACTTCTGAGACTAGGTTGTAAGGCACGTGGCTTCCTCCTTGCCCTCTCTCTTGCTCTGGTGGAGTAGCTTTCATGGCCTAAAGCAACTTGAGTAGCCCTCTACAGAGAGGGCACTTTACCAAGGGCAAGGGACATTTTATTTTATTTTATTTTTTTAAAAGATTTTATTTATTTACTTATTTGACAGAGAGAGACATAGTGAGAGAGGGAACACAAGCAGGGGGAGTGGGAGAGGGAGAAGCAGGCTCCCCGCAGAGCAGGGAGCCTGATGCGGGGCTTGATCTCAGGACCCTGGGATAGTGACCTGAGCCGAAGGCAGACACTTAACGACTGAGCCACCCAGGCGCGCCAGCAAGGGACATTTTAGAAGGTAAGATCAGAGCTTGTATGTATACTTCTGTCAGCAGTGATGATATCAAGGCCTAGAGTCAATTTGCCCCAACAGTACTTAATACCTTAATAAAGTAAATAAAGTAATAGCTTAAAAAAGGAAAGTATTAATGAAGTATAATACTTAAATCTTTAAAAGAACTTTTCATTCATGAGCAATTGGTTCTCCTTACCCCTGGATTTTCCCCATTTTAAACCATTCTCTTCAGCCAGTGTGATCTTCCTATATCATTTATCTGATTTCATGCTATCTGCCAGTGAAAGAACACATTCGTGTGTCCCACCAACTCCCATTGCCTCCAGGATAAGGTCCAAAGTCCTTTATTTGGTTTATAAGAATTTTTAAGTACTGCCATGCTGTGAGATTGTGGTCACCTCTCTGGCCATGGGATATTGACTTTGAGTCTCATGCAGTAAAGATTTTATTTTTCACAAGTTTTGTATGAGGCAGAAGACTGTAACCTTTACCTGAAGATCTTTTTTGTTCTAGAAATGAATAATTATTTCTTGTCAATATTTCTTGCATACACAGAATTAGGGGACCAAGGGACCAAAGATTCTGGGAAACACACAAATGACTGTTTTCACACCTATATAGTAGGAACAACTAAAACTGTGTGGGCAGTTCAAACTGGACAGGACAGTGAAAAGAAATTGGTGGAGCAGTATGTCTTTCTTCTGAAAACATCACTGTATTAAATTCCTAAACAAAGAAAAAGGAAGTAATAATTATGGTATATCCACTATGTAGCAATTGAAAAGAAAAAGGTGGATCTATCTTGTTGACTTGAGATATTGTCTGTCATATAGAATGGAAAAAAAGTGGTTAGGGAACAGTATGTAGCGAATGGTCACAAGCAGGCAAAAGTTTACATATGCATAAACAAATACAGTGTAGAAGGCAACTAGGTCAAATTGTTAATGATGATTGTCTCTGGGGAAGGAGCTTATGAGGGGAGTTTCTGGCTTATTTTCTACATTATTCACTTCTGAATTTTAAAAAATGTGTAAAAATATATCCTTTTATAATTTAAAAAGATAGTCCCATTTTATAAAGATCAAGGATCACAACTAGGAACTTTAAATTAACATCTATCCCTTTGTCTTCACACAGACTCTCATTCAAAATCCTTCTGGAATGATGAAAGGTTTGATGTCAGGGTTTAAACACATCTTGAAACCATATTCCAAAGGCATCTTTCCTCACCTCGTTAGTGGTTAAAACACTGTATCTGTTACTGAGTTGTTCTTCATAGCTAACCTCATGTTACTCCACATATATTTCCCCCCAGAGTTCAGTTAAACCTGGGGAAAAAGAGAGTTGATAATTCTCCCTTATTTAAAAATGGTTGAGTAATTAAAAAAAAAATTTTTAATAGCATGTTTCTCTTTTTCCAAATTTCTTGCCCTTGGTATTTCTTGGAAGCAGCATGGTGAAAATGAAGAGTGTGGGGTTTGAAGTCAGAGGAACTGGCCACAGCCTGCCGTGTTGATTTACCAGCAGGATCCCTGTGGAGAGACCATTCCCTTAAACTCTCTGGACTTGGGTTTCCTCATTTAAAAAATGGGATGAGAGCAACTGCGAGGGTCCCAGGAGATAAGGAAAGTGAGTGAGGATGAACAGTATCCTCTAGCAAATATGCTGTTTGACCCCTCTTCCTCCTGCCCCCTTCTCTCTTTCCTTGCTCTTTTCTTACCAGAGTCAGAAGAACTCTGTACATATCAGTAAAACAGAATGAAAATAATTGCTGCCCTTTTTGTACTTCAAAGGGTCGCCTTTGTGAGACTCAGCTGGGCAAATGCATATGGAGAATGTGGTAAAGAATAAGGGCTGAATGCTAGCTACATTTGTATATTTATATGTTCTTGCCACATGACAGCCCTACAAGTGGGTTTGTCAGAGAGCACCTCATCCTTTCTATTTTACAGACAAGAAACATGGTTGGAGAGCCTGTGACTTGCCCATGGTCTCACAGCACTAGAACCCAGGCTTCTCGGAGGATCGAAGGCCATTTTTCAAGGTTATTTTGCTTCTGTGACCTGCAGGGGTGTGTTGGATGAGGTGTGACCCAGACCGAGTGGTCAGAGAAGGGCTCTCAAAACAGATAGCAGTGAGCTGACTTCAAGGAGAGCAGGGGCTTGTCTTCACCATTGTGTCCCCATTCCCAGTGACGAGACCAGTGCCCTGTAAGCAACATGTGTTCCATAGCTATTGGTTGAATTAATTAATCAGTGAATGCAGGAGCTAGTCATGCAGAGATCTGGGAGTGTTTGGAAATGCTTTTGCTATAACAGCTCATACTAATAGCTCCTCTTGTTTTGCTCTTAAAACGTGCCAGGCACTTATGCTTAATGATTTGCATTTATTTAAAACTTGAATCCTCACAACAATTCAAAGAATTAATTACACTACTACCCCATTTTTCAGATAAGGGCTATAATGACATTTGTGGTAAAGGGAATGGAATTTTATGTTTTAAAATCTTTAATATTCTTGTTACTCCTTTTAATCTGAAACACTTAAAACAACAATTGTCACATTTTAATTAGTCAAAGTGCTAGGAAATGTGGTATTCTGATTCACTTAATTTTCTATCAAACATACTTGATAAAGTTCTATATAAAAATAATAGTTCCTGTATCTGCTTCCTTCATATGTTAGTTATAACTGAATCATAGAAAGTCTGGGTTGACAGAAACCGTAGATTTCAGCTAGTCCCTTACTATGGCTTTATGTATAAAGACAGTTAGGCATCAAGAAATTAAATGAACCTTTTTTTTCCCCCTTTAATGACTGTGGGTTTTTGTAGTGAGTATTTGTAGTTGGTAAAACTATAACAAGAATGGCCATCATTTGGTAAGCTCGCAAGTCATGTGTTTCACAAACAATTCATTTTCTCTTCATAAGAACTGCAGTGACACAGACATTAAAATGCCCACTTTCCTGGTAGACCTCTGAGGCTCAGGGCCCTAAGTAACTTGCTTAGGTCACATTAACCATAAATGGTAGACCTGGGATTCGTAGTCGGATATACTCCTCCAGTACACCATGTTGCCACTCCCCAAATAGGATCGATTAATAGTAAAATCATTTTAGAGACTGGTTGCAGGAATGATAGTAGGTTGGATTGAGAGTTTACTCATCCCAGGACACTGGGATTTATGCTAATTTTGTTTCTTTGGAAGGTTGCAGTAAATGTATCTCCATCTGAAAAGAAAGGGTAGAAAAAAAATCCAGTTATTCATATTTCAATTAATGCATGTAGCAATCACACATCCAATGATCAACAAAATCCAGGTCATTTGGACAGTGAGACAGCAGGCTCTGGGCAACTACAGAGAGGGAAACTTGTCAGAGACTCTTGGGGAAATCCCTACCCTAAGAAAATCCCTCCATGATGACAAAGTGCCCCAGGGACCTTTGAGATTGTCTGAGGGCTGATAAGGTGCAGTCTAAACACCACTGGCCGATACCATCTTTCATGTCTTCTCTGAATGACTGAGGACTTCAGCCTCTCATATTCTTCTGTCCTTCTCTCCCACATAGGAAGTTCCTGGCTGGAGAAACCCCCAATATGGGTGGGCTAAAGAGAAAGGACTCTGGGACTGCTTGGTCTTCCCCAGGGGCTGCTTTAAAAATTAACTTCAGCTTTTATTTTCTTTCTATCTATCTTCTACTGCCTATCTATCATCTATCTATCTGTATATCTATCATCTATCTATCTCTATCTATCTATCTATCTATTATCTATCTATCTATCTATCTATCTATCTATCTATCTATCTATCATCTATCATCATCTATCTATCATCTATCTATTATCTATCTAATCTATCATCTTATCTATCATCTATTTATTATCTATCTATCTATCTATCTATCATCTATCTATCTATCATCTATCATCTATCTATCATCGACCTACCTGTCATCAATCATCTATCATTATCATCTACCTATCATTATCTATTTTGGAGGAGGTGGAGGATTATAATGAGCAGCCGCTTAACAACCAAAAGATCCTAGCGATTGAGTTCATAAAACTTGCCTTCCAGAGATTGGGAGAAGCCAGCCTAAAAGTAATTTTAGCCATTTAAAGCCATTTGAGGATGGGTTTAAACATCACTTAGTCCTTGCAGTTGAGGAGCCCCTGAGCCCTGACACTGTACTCCCCATCCCTCATCCCCCACATACATCCATTATGGGGGCATGCTGAAATTCTGATTTATCTAGTCATCGCAGACGGAGAAACAGATGAACTTTGCATTCATGATTACACATTTTGATTATTTCTGCAAAATCATTGTTAGGTATCATCCCCAGAGAAAGCCTTAATCCCAAGTTTACAAATCAGTCACTACAAAAAGCACTTATGAATTACCTCCTGCAAATCTTTTGATTAAAACATGGTGAAATTTAGAAGTTAGGCTCTCTTAAACCAGTAGAAAAATATTCCAAGGAAATAGGGAGAAAAATTCCTCAGCTCCCTGAAATCATGTAAACGTCAAGCCTTGATCTTGTTGAGCTAGTTCTTTGGCCTTTTCTCCTCATACCTGCATTATATTACTTTCCCAAATGGATTACCATAGCCTTCTTGGCCTTTGAAATCAGTGTGATGAGAGAACAGGGACATATACATTTTATAACAGAAGACTATCAAGGGATACACTATTTTCTGTGACTAGCATTTACACCCTGTTATCCCAGCTCTTCCCCAGGATATGTTGCTCCATTGTGGACATACCTCCTTATACTATAATTACTCCTTTGCTTCTTTGCCTCCCCCACTAGACCAACTTCTTTAAGGGCAGTTTACAGTGCTGTCTCACTGTGCTTGTCTTCGAAAGGATTCCATTGGAAAATGTCTATGTGAGACAGGGATTTGTGTATAGGGATATTCTCATACCTGTGAGGGAATGAAAGCAGTAGGATGGGCAAGATGGGAGAGTTGAAATGGAGAACAGTCACAACAAAGACCTCCTGAGATCCCATAGACACCTTGGGTAACTTCTAAAGCTGGAATGACCCCTTCAGAATCTTCCCACCTTGGGACAAGGGAACTGGACCTTTATTGCTTGTCTGCTAGTCATTGGATGCAGGTTGGCTCTCTGAAGGAGGCATAACCTTAAGCAAGGCAGCTTTCACTGGCTGAGGGCAGTTCCCAGGAAATAACCTAGCTGCCAGCTGCCGTCCAAACTCCCAAAGGCTAAGGGAATAATGAGTGTGCTTTAATTCTGAATGCAGGGATCTGGGTGACATACCACAGCATCCACTATAGTACTCAAAAAATATTCTTAAATAAGAGACATTATAGTCCAGCCATTTCTCCAAGTGACTCATGTATTAGATTTCATATATGTAACTGGAATGTTTTAACCAACGGGGGATGTATCATACATAGCTGGTACTTTAGAGGCAACATTTTTAGGTACTCGTGATATAGCTACTAGGTGTCAGCATGAATGTGATTTGATGTATAATTAATTTCATTTATCCAGTGTGATCTGCCAGAAGAAAATTCTGAGACTTGAGTTGAAAGGCCTGGGTTCCTGTTAGAACTCTGTCATTTACTACAGAACAAGTCATTATACTCCTTTGTTCTCAGTTTTCTCATCTGTAAAATGGCAAAAATGATACTTTGCTTGACTCTCCACAGGGTTGTAGTGCACAATAACAAAATGGATGCTTGTCAAAGCCTGCTGTAAATGGCTGGTGAAAAGGGCCTCAAGAAGCCTTGGGAGCCCTCAGATGGCATGAGGAGCCCTGGACTTTGAGGGTAGTGCAGATGTACAGACAGAGAGGAATGGGGAGAAGGGATTGTGAAGGGAAGGGATGGGGAAGGAAGATAGCATTTTCCTGAGGTGCCAAAACCCATCTCTTGCTACTTCACCACTGCAACTCAGGCTGGCTCAACTGAAGTAAATTCAAAACCAAACAGAACAAAACACAAAAGAGACAGAGAAATCAGGCGATTGAATTATATACGTTAAGTAAATATGTATTTTAGAACTTGTTTCTCACCTCCTCCCAACCAGGAGAGGCTGCAGAAATCATACTTTTGGGAGGAAAGGAAAACCACTGTGTTTGTTTAGTTCTGGGGAGTTCTTGGATACACACAATGTAGGATCTATCACCTCAACACCACTTTGACTCAACTCGTTCATCCGAAAGCAAGTGGGTGTTCATTTCTAAGTCTCTCTTTATCTCTCTCTTTTTGTTGTGGTCGTGGTTGCTTTGGTCTCATTTTTAATCTTTCCTTGTGACAACCCTCTCTTAGTCCCTGTCCTGAAAGTAAGTGATCATCCTTCAGGTCAGGGTAGAGCTAGCATGGACTTCCCCAGACCCTACCGCAACAGTGGAAATGTTTCCTTTGAATTTTAAGCTTTTCAGC
This sequence comes from Mirounga angustirostris, assembly GCF_029215605.1. NCBI lineage: Eukaryota > Metazoa > Chordata > Mammalia > Carnivora > Phocidae > Mirounga > Mirounga angustirostris. The sequence goes on from NW_026991714.1 coordinate 53,298,743, forward strand.
ACTGATGGAACAAACTTGGTTTTGGTTGAAAACTAGAGAAAAATGTCCTGTGGTCAACTCCAGGGAGGTGTAGTCAGCTTATTTCTAACCAGAGGCATTTCCCAACTGGTTGCCCACATGACCCTAGCTTTCCCTCCAACCCCAGAGGCTTTCTGTTGCACATTCTGCTCTTTTTCCTCTACTCTTTCTTCTAATTATCCATTCATCCATACATCTCCCTCCTATCTGGTTAAGAAACCAGCTTTGGTTGCTTTGTGTATTTTAAAATTCCCTTCTGCAGAGTCCTTGCTTGGGCCCGATGTACATGAATTCTGCCTTTAACTTCAACACCTTGATTCTGGGACCCACATTGTTTCTGGCTTGGCCTCCATCTCTGGGAACTGGTGGTTGGCCAGGATAATTTCAACAAAGCACCAGGTCTGATTGGGTTCAGGTCTGCTTTGTGCTTCCTGTTATTTCAAGATTTATGGGTTAGATTAATCTGGCACTCAACCCTGACCTTGCTAACAACATGTTTGTTTTTATCCATAAGGTGCCCTAGAAGGAAACCATACCAATGACTGGGAAAGTTGACTTCACTTGGTCTGTGACAGATCTGGCCTCCATACCAATGCTTTTTTTCCCGTGTAGGCAGATAAGTCTTCCCTTAACCCCTGAACTCTTGCTCTGGGGTTTAAAGGAAACAAGGTACCACATATCATTAGATGGTATATGGATATAATGGAAGCATTTTTCTCATGGAAGCCTGCCCTGATCCCCCCCCCAACCTCCCAACCAAGGGTAGACTGGGTACCCTTCTTAAGCACTTTAATGGCACCATGTACTTTTCCTTATATTTTTTGTTTTTGATTTGTTGTTTTCTACCTTCTCTTCTATTAGACCCCATGCAAAAAAAAAAAAAAAATCTCTTTGTTCATCATTGATTCTCCAGAGTATGGAACACAGAAACGTCGATATGTATTTGTTCATAAATTAACTAAAGTTTGGAAAGTGTGGATCCTCTTCCAGTTTTCTGAGAAGGAAGAGAAGTAGGAATATCTGATTTTCTGGATGCATCTACCCAGGGCTCTGTGGCTCATTAAGAGGTAATGCTGAGGGTAAGAGGATATTGGCTTCTTACATATGACTCTCTCTCTCTGTCACTTTTGTCCATACATACCATCCTCCTTGCTATACCTAGATCTTGGCAAGCACAGTCTTCTTCATGGGGGGAGTGTGGCTGACAATGGACAAAACTGATCAGGAAGAAATAGCAAGCTGCTAATAAATGTTTTTTTTTCTTACTGCCTACCCATGTCCATTAACATGGCAAGCAGATGTGTGCCTAGAAGTATATCCATGCTGTCAAGATCCTTGCCAAACTTCTATTCTTTCGTTCTTATGTCTCCCTACTTCTCCCTTCCAGTCTTCTCTTCTGAAAAAGCCACCACATCTTATATAAGACTAGTGTATGGCTCAGGTGGCTTTTAAAACTGATATCGATTACTATGCAACCCCTGCATAATTTAAGCTCTATCACTCCAACATATTGTGAGCTCCATGAAAGCATGGCTCTTTCTCACACTCTCTGACCCCAGTGAGTAGAATAGATGCCTTTTATGTAGCAGAACTGTAATCAATATTTGTAGGGTGAAATTGAAATTTACAGGGTTAGACATCTAGGTTGTGATGGATGGATGTGCGATGTGCTTCATACCATCACCTTTCATCTCCAGGCAGTCAGGGCTTCTGGCCAAGTACACTCTCTTCCTGGCTCTCTTTCAGGCTACCTCATCCTTATCTTAAAAATACTTTCCTCTGAATTCTTAATCTCAGGAAACAAACTGAGGGTTGCTGGAGTGGGGGGGTAGGAGGGATGGGGTAGCTGGGTGATAGACATTGGGGAGGGTATGTGCTATGGTGAGCGCTGTGAATTGTGCAAGACTGTTGAATCACAGATCTGTACCTCTGAAACAAATAATGCAATATATGTTAAGAAAAAAAAAGAACAATATAGCAGGAAGGGAAGAATGAAGGGGGGGAAATCGGAGGGGTAAACGAACCATGAGAGACGATGGACTCTGAAAAATAAATTGAGGGTTCTAGAGGGGAGGGGGTGGGAGGATGGGTTAGCCTGGTGATGGGTATTAAAGAGGGCATGTTCTGCATGGAGCACTGGGTGTTATGCACAAACAATGAATCATGGAACACTACATCAAAAACGAATGATGTAATGTATGGTGATTAACATAACAATAAAAAAATTTAAAAAAAAGAAGAAAAAAATACTTTCTTCTGAGAAACTCTCTAGGGTAATGCAGATTTGGGCTAGGAGTTCCTACTATGTGATTGCATAGCACCTTGTACTTCCTCATATCAAAGGAGTGCATTTTAATTCTATCATATTGCAGTTGCTTGTGCAATTTCTCTTTTTCTCTCATGAGGCCAAACATTTCCTTAGGGCAGGGACCTTGTACATGCCTTTGCTTTTTTGGGATCAGACTTGTTTGAGTGAAGCTGTCCAAGAAAACTTTCAGTGATGGGGAAATGCTCTATTCTGCTCTGTCCAATGAGGTAGCCACTAGCCAGATGTGGTTATTGAACACTTGAAGTATAGCTAGTGTGACTGAGGAACTACATTAACTGTATTTAATTTTAATTAATCTATATTGAAATTTAAATAGCCACACATGACTAATGGTTGCAGTATTGAACAGCACAGTTAGAAATTTGTCTGTTTCTGTTATTCTTTCCAAAGAACTAACTTTTAGCTTTTTTGATTCTCTATTTTGTTTCTTTCTTTTCTGTTTCAGTCAGTTCTGCTCTAATCTTAATCATTTCCTTCTACTTGCTTTGCTTTTTCTTCTCTTGTTCTTTTCTAACTTCTTAGCTTGAAAGCTTATATAATTAACTTTAACATTTCTTCTTTCTAATGTATGCTTTGAAAGCAATACATTTTCCTCAAAGTGTTGCTTTATTAATCTACCGTATTTTAATCCATACTACTTAATTTAATCTATAGTATTTTATTTTATTTATTTATTTTTTTAATACTACGTATTTGAGAGAGAGAGAGAGCGAGCATGAGTTGGGGGCAGAGGCAGAAGGAGAGGGAGAAGGAGAAGCAGACTCCCCGCTGAGCTGGGAGCCCGACGCCCGGCTCTATCCCAGGACCCTGAGATCATGACCTGAGCCAAAGGCAGATGCCTAACCAACTGAGCCACCCAGACATCCCTAATCTGTAGTATTTTAAATCAGCTTTATTGACATTTAATTTACACACATTAAAGTGCACCCTTTTTAAGAATACAGTTCGATGAGTTTCAGTGAATGTATATACCTATTATACCATTATAATATATATTATATACTATATAATATATACTATAATTAAAATATGGAATTTTCCCTTCATCCCCAAATGGACCTTCATAACCCTTTGCAGTCATTCCCTCTCCCATTAACCTACTGCTACTATAGATTAATTTTGCCTTTTGTAGAATTTCATATAAATTAAAACAACTAGCATCTACTCTTTGCCTCTGTTTCTTTATTTCAGCAGAATGTTTTTGAGAATTATCTGTGTTGTTATATGTAACAATAATTACTTCCTCCTTATTATAGATTAGTATTCCATGGGATGGATAGATCACACTTTGCTTATGCATTTATTTCTTGATGAATGTTTGGGTTCTTTTCAGCCTTTGGCTATTATGAATAAAGCTGGTATGAACATACATGTACAGATTTTGGTGTGGAGGTATATTTTCATTTTTCTTGGGTAATTATTAGGTGTGGAATTGTTGGGACAGATGGTGCATGTAAGTTTATAAGAAATGGCCCAAGTGTTTAAAAAAATGGTTGTATCATTTTCAGTTTTCAGCAAAAATATATGAGAATTTCAGTTGCTCAACATCCTCATCAATACTTGCTATTGTCAGTCTTGTAAGTTTTAGACATTCTAATGTGTGCAGTTATCTAACTGTGGTTTCGTGTTGCAGTTCTCTGATGACTAATGATGTTGAACATCTTTTCATATCCTCATCAGACATTTGTGTAATTTTTGTGGTATGACTATCGAAATATTTTGCCCATTTAAGAAATTGGATTGATTATCTTCTTAGCATTCAGTTGTAAGTGTTCTTTATTGCCTTCTTTTCAATCTTAGGCGGAAGCATTTAGTCTTGCAATATTAATTGTGCTAATAGCTCTGGGTTTCTTACAGATGCTCATTCTCGGGTTGAAGAAGTTAGTTCACTCTTAGTTTGCTGAGTGGTTTTATCATAAAAGGTGTTGAATTTTGTTAAGTGCTTTTTTTCATCTATTGAAAAATTTTAATTTCTTTTTTTTTTAAAGATTTTATTTATTTATTTGAGAGAGAATGAGAGAGAGCACATGAGAGGGGGGAGGGTCAGAGGGAGAAGCAGACTCCCTGCCGAGCAGGGAGCCCGATGTCGGACTCGATCCCGGGACTCCAGGATCGTGACCTGAGCCGAAGGCAGTTGCTCAACCAACTGAGCCACCCAGGCGCCCTAATTTCTTTTTTAAAAGATTTTATTTATTTATTTATTTGAGAGAGAGAGAATGAGAGAGAGAGAGAGAGAGAGCACATGAGAGGGGGAGGGTCAGAGGGAGAAGCAGACTCTCCGCTGAGCAGGGAGCCCGATGCAGGACTCGATCTCGGGACTTCAGGATCATGACCCGAGCTGAAGGTAGTCGCTTAACCAACTGAGCCACCCAGGCACCCCGAAAAATTTTAATTTCAATTTTAATTTTTTCTTAATCTGTTAATATGACTAATTTCATATAAATATAAATATTCAATATGTATTTTTTGTGTCTTTTTGTTAGCACTATGGTTTTGAAATTTATCTATGTTGTTTTGTGTATCAGTAGAATTGTTTTTTAAAATTGTTCTGAAGAGCTCCATTGTGTAAATAACTTCCCATTCTGTCTCCCCCAGTCATTTAGGTTGTTTCCAGTATGGAGCTATAATACATAACCTTTCTACAAACATTGTTGTACATGCCTTTTGTGGAGAGACTAAGCATTCACATTTATTGGTAAACGCCCAGGAGTAGAATTGCTAAGTCACAGAGTAAGTATGTATATCACTTTAGTAGATACTGCCAAATAGTTTTGTAAACTAACTGTACCAGTTTCCTCTCCTATTAGTACCGCATGAGAATTCCAGTTGCTCTACAGACTTGTAAACACTTGGTATTGTCTATATTTTAATTTTCTTAATTCTGCTGAGGGTGTAGTGCTACATGATTGTGTGTTTTTTTTTTAAAGATTTTATTTATTTATTTGAGAGAGAGAGAATGAGAGACAGAGAGCATGAGAGGGAGGAGGGTCAGAGGGAGAAGCAGACTCCCTGCCGAGCAGGGAGCCCGATGCGGGACTCGATCCTGTGACTCCAGGATCATGACCTGAGCGGAAGGCAGTCGCTTAACCAACTGAGCCACCCAGGCGCCCCTGATTGTGGTTTTTAATTTGCATTTCTCTGGTGACTAACGATGTTGAGCACAGTTTTATATGCTTATTGGCCTTTTGGATTTTTTTTAAGTGAGTATTTGGATTTTTGGCTCATTTCCCCCCACTAGTTTGTCTGTCCTTTCCTTACTGATTTATAGAATTTTAAAGATAAATTATAGATAATAGTTCTTTGTCAGATAGATGTATTAAAAAATATCTATGTGGCTTGACTTTTACTATCTTAATAGTGACTTTTGATTTTAAGGAAGTCCAATATATCAGTCTTTTAAGGTTAGTGCTTTTTGTGCCTGTTTAAAAGACCTCTGTCTTCTCTGAGTTCAAGAAGATATTCTGTTTTTTTTCTGTTAGAATCTTTATTGCTTTAGCTTTAATATTTAGGTCTATGATCCATCTGGAATAGATTTTTGCATGTACAATAAGGTTGGAATAAAGGTTAATTTTTAAAAATGGATATCCAATTGACCTACCACTATTTTTTGAATTGACTATCCTTTGCCTACTGAATTGGCATCTTTGACACAAATCAGGTGACTGTGTATTTGTGGGTATGTTTCTGGCTCTCTATTTTGTATTGTTGCTCTATTTTTGTGCCAATGTAATAGTGTCTTAATTTCTTCAGTTTCATAACATCTTGGTGTCAGATAGTGTAAGTCCTCCACCTTCATTCTTCTTCTACAGTACCGCCTTGGCTATTCTAGGTCCTTTACATTTCCATATAAATTTTAGAATTAGCTCGTCAAATTCCAAACAAAACAAAACATACCTCTGCCGGGAATTTAGATTGAAATTGAATTGAATCTATAGAACAATTTGGGATGAAATGTCATCTCACCAATTTTGAGTTTGGTAATCCATGAGCATGGTACATGTTCTGTTTATTTATATCCTCTTTAATTTGTCTTGTCAAGGTTTTGTTACTTTCTGAGGCTGCTTTGTTAGTTGCAAACAGTTAAAAAAATATTTTCTAGATTAACTGAATCTTTTAACCTTTCCATGTATTTATTTTAGGTCAAGGGTCAGCAAACTTTCTTCTATAAAGTGCCAGAATAAATATTTTCAGGTTTGTAGTGCATAGTCTCTGTTGCAATTACACAGCTCTGCTGTTGCAGAGTGAAAGCAGCTATAGACAATATGTAAACAAATGGGCATATCTGTGTTCCAACAAAACTTTAAAAAACAGGCAGTAAGCATAATTTGGCTTGTAGGCCATAGTTTGCTGACAGTCTTAGCCAATTCTCTTGTAAATAGCCTTTAGCTGGCTTTCTTGTAAACAGGATATAATTGAATTTCTAAAAGTCTAAGCCAACAATCCGTATCTTTTAATTGTTGGCTTTAGTTCATCACATTAAAAAAAAATAATGATTCTCATATATATTGACTTTTTTCCCATCTCATCTTACTGTTGCTTTGTATTTATTCTACTTTTTCATGCTTTTGTCTTGTCTTTTTATTAATTATATTTTTGTTTATTTTCCTTCAGTTTTTCATCCTTATTTCTATTACTTTCAGTAATTACTTTTGAAGTTTTGCCATGATATTTATCAAACTCTAACGTTTTGAACAAGAAAAGGATCTAGAATATTTTACTTTTATTCACTTTCCTGTTAGCTTATATACTATTACTATCATACATTTACTTGGGTCCTTATTTTTTAACCCATTGATTAGCCTTTATTATTGTGGTTTTCTTATAAAAATGTTTAAATTCACCTGCATATTTACCATTTTCTTTGCTCATAATTTTTTTCCCAGCATCTTAGACTTCTTTGAGGGAACATTTTTCTTATTGCCTGAAATAAAATCTTAGAAGTCTCTTTAGAAATGTCTGTGGGTGGTGACTACCAGTTTTATTTATCTGGAAATGTCTATATTCACCTTCATTTTTGAAAGGTGGTCTTAATAGCATACAACTTTTGGTTGACGGTTATTTCCTCTCAACACTTTAAAAACACTAGTTTGGTTTCCATTGTTATACATAGTTTAATTTTCATTCCTTTGTAGGTGATCTGCCTTTTTTCTCTGGCTTTCAAAACTCCTCTTCAACAATTACACTTTTTATTTCTAAAAGTTCTATTTTCATATCTGTCTGCCCATTTCTAGAAGCATTTCGTGCATAAGTATTCTATATTATGTATCAGCTAATTCCGGAATTTTTGTAATTTGTCCTCTAAATTTACTGTTTGTTTTGTTTTTTTGTTTCCCCCTCAGTCATGATGCTTTTGGTAACCGGGAAACTAAGCAGTTTTCCTTTGAGTTCCTGGTTGATTGAAATTAATCTGTGGGGATCCTGAGGCCATAAATTGGGAGTGTTTTCACTCAGTAGAGTATTTCCAGTTGTTTCTACTCACATCCAGGAGGCATTACCAAACCGGGACCACTTTCACCACGTTCTAGCTTTCTTACTTTCTGTGGGAGTCTTTGATTTAGATCATTCAACTTGAGCCTTAGTTTCTTATTTAACTGCAGTCCTGATCAAACAACTTGCAAAAAAATCTTGTCTTTTTGTCTTGCTTATTACTCATTGAGTGCCACTCTGGTTTCAGCTCACTCTTTTTGGGGGGAGGGAGGATTTGGTTTTGTGGGCTGTTGTTTGTTGGAGCCTTCAGAGACATCTCAGAAGTGTATTTAGAGGTTTGTTTCATCCAGGAAAAAAGGAGGAGAGGAGGATCCGGCAGAGTATGTGTTTACCATATAGACTAAAGTGGAGGTCTTTAAGAACCATGTTCAGCTGAACCCAGTGTCTGTCACCATTATTTGTTGAATGAATCACTCACTTTTGCCACAGATAGAGAAGGTAGTCATTAGTATGGTATGTCTTGAAGATCTCGGGCAGATTTCCTGCTGAAAGATGTTTCTGCATTTGTTTGTAGTTGATGCCTGCAATTCTCTTTCAAAATGAGTTTCGTCTCTTTTAAATGAAAGCAGTTATTACTTGATAAATGGCAAGTGCTGGCTCAGTTGGTGACTGCAGGTAACATATCAAAATTTTTATCAGTCACGTATCACTTTTACCCTAATAAGAATTTATTATATGCTTAAAATCAAAGAACCATCACATGTTCAAGCTAAAAGGAACATTCGACTTTATAGAATTTAACAATTTTATTTTAAATATTTATATACATATTATTCAGAACCAGGGAGTTTAAATGTCTAGGCTAAGATCCAAAAATTGACTTTATTTTATTTTTTTTTAAAGATTTTATTTATTTGACAGAGAGACAGCCAGAGAGGGAACGCAAGCAGGGGGAGTGGGAGAGGGAGAATCAGGCTTCCCGCTGAGTAGGGAGCCCGATGCAGGGCTCCATCCAAGGACCCTGGGATCATGACCTGAGCCGAAGGCAGATGATTAACCGACTGAGCCACCCAGGAGCCATGCAAAAATTGACTTTAAAAACATAAAGGACAAGCAGATTTTTGATAAGAAGTTTGGGGTAGAGAGTGAACATAAAGTTTAGTATCAGACATACCTGGCTGTGCCACTTAGTGATGTGTGACTGGGCAGATTCTCATTCTTTCTGTGCCTTAGTTCACTTTTCTCTGAAATAGGACTATGTTAGTACCTCCTTCATAGGATTGTTGTATTAAATGAGGTAAGATATGTAAACCATTTAGCAAATATCTCCTGTATAATAGGTTCAATAACTGTCCTCTGTAGATGTTGTGATCACCCATCCCTCTACCTGCAGCCAAAAAACAACACAGAGAACCACTGATGTATATATATTGATCACCTTGAGCCACCAAATTATCTCACTGTTATATTTAAAAAATGGAGTAATTTTAGCATTGTTATGTAAATGTATGTTATGCATAATAATAATAATAATGAAATTTTGTAGTTTAAAGGGGGTATATAATAACTCCCTGTGAAATGCAGTCATGTGTTAGGCCTTATTCAATTTCTGATGATGACATATAAATGAAATTGGTTTTGAATCGACTACTCTGCCAGATTCCCACATTCTTGCTCTCACTTTCAGGATGAAGATATTGAAGCTTAGGTAGATGGAATAACTTGCCTAAGGTCATAGAGTCAAAAATCCAGGATTCTATACTAAAGCATCCAGGATTTAAGCATAAGATGTTTCCATGTAGAATATAATGTATTCTTCTACATCTTTATTCTTCCATAACAAGAAATAGAGTATCCAAGGAGCTAGAAGAAAAACCATGAGAGAGAGAGTTTTATAAACGAAGAGTGTCACCAGCACTGAATATCACTGAGAGATTAAAAGATGAGAAAGGTAGATATATATTTGATTTTGAAGTGTGGGGGTGCCCTTGATTGCCATTCATTTTAAAAAAACTAGAAGTTGTGATTTTGACCTACAATTTGCTAAGAGAAACTAGCTGGCTAACTCTTGAGAATCACCAAGTGAAAACAGTCAGTGGCCAGGAGAAAAGAGAATTTCTGGCAATGACAATTTATGCTCATTGGACAAGTAAAGTAGCTACTATGTTTCTTGTGTGTTAATAAGAATTTCTCTTCAAATACAGAGTTTTAATTTTATATGTTTGTATTACACATGTGATGTTCCTCAAGATTTTTTGTTGTTGTTGACAATGGGCAACCTTATCTATTTTGTTGCAGCCACTATGGCTGATTTTACATCTTACAGGGTTTCTAGTGCTTTTACTGGAAGTTCTGATCTTGCCTTCTTCCCTGATTATATCATTATATCAATCTATTTCAAGGATGCTTTTGGTAGCTGAGTCATGTATCCTGGAAATTCCTCCCCTTATTGTGCCTCCCATTTCCCCAACTAGCATTGAAATATCATTTGTGTGGAAGGATAGTTTCTCCATATTTATACAATTATTTATAGACTAGCTGTGCTCTGGGATCATATTTGATTTATTAAGATGTTAAGTGTAATTTTTTGAGAACTTCATATTCCAGTGACAGGTTCCTTGAGCTCTGCCTTTTACATGTAAATTTTTCATACAAGGGTGGAAATGATATGTAGATGGTGGTAGAGTTACTTAATAAAGACAAAGACAAGTGTTATTAAAGTATTCCATCCAAGTTGGAATCTGAAATAAACAGGAATAAAAGAAAAATAAAAAAATATTTCTGACTAATCTCAGGGAGGCTAGAGATAACCAGAAATGCATCATTTTGAAGGATCAGGAAGAAGAGTATAAGAGATATATAAATTCACTTATTCAATCATTAGTTTAAATAGTTAATTGAACATCTATTTGATAGCAAGCATTGTGCTAAGTGCTGATGTATAGTAGTTAAGAAGATCATCAAAATCTCTGGATGCATGTAATGGGAGAACATAGGAACATATTCTTAATTTCAGGTTGTCTGGAAAGGCTAGGGAAAGTGAACATGAGACTTGGGGTCTCCCACTTAAATTATCTGAGAGGATTGGGTTGATGTTTTTTTTAGATCGGCAAATCTCACAGGGCACAGAATTTAGGTCTGTACAAGATACAGGAAGAATTCAGACCTACACTAATGTGGGTATACTGCCTGGAATTCTTGGTGGAGTCATTCTTCCCTGAATTAATCCTCCCTCTTATGCTCGTAATGCTATTTCTGCCAAGAACCTCTCCTTTGAACTTGATTGTACAGTTGATTTGATTTGAACAGTGATTAGGAACATGAGCTTGGAATCAGATTGACGGGGGCTCTAGTTCCAGTTTGTCATTGATGAGCTAAGTATCATTAGTTAGAATACTTAATCTTTCTGAATTTGTTTCCTGGCCATGAATTGGGGGCAATAACAATTCTTACTTCATAGGACTGTTGTGAAGATGTAATGAAAAGAATCCCCAAATCTTTCACCATAATATCTGATTCATACTTAGTAGCCATCATTATTGGAATTGGGCTAAGTTCATTTACTAAGTACCTAAAATGTCCCAGCTTTGTGCTAAGAAGCTTACATGTGAGTTGATAATGTCTCTTTCTCCTTACCACCTTTCACCCCTCATTTTTATCCCTACTGTTGAAATTCCCAGGAAGCCTAGAAATAGAGCATTCCCTAAAAATTGGAGTCAGTAGCCTAAAAGGGCTACACAGGCCTTGGCAGAACTCCGATTTCCAATTCCCCAGTTTAAGACCCCACTTTCCCTCAGCTCTATATTTGGACCTCTTTCTGGTTACTCTCATGGTCAAAACATCAGAAGCTGATGGGACAGAACAGATCTGGAGCAGTTACATTTATGACAGATGATAACTGCTACAAATTCCCCCAGGTTCTTCACTCCAGACAGGTTTCTGTCTCACCCCTGGTGGTGAGAAGAGTATGGAAGGTGGTGGGGCGAGTACCATAAAACCATGTGCTGCTTTCTTTTTTACCACAGGCGGAGTTTCACTCTGGTTGAATGGGTTCAAAGAAAAGGTTTCACTCTAACTGATGGCCTTACAAACACCTGGAACGTTTAAAGCATTATGATTATAGCTGACTTATTCTGAAGAACTAGGGCTCTTCTTATTTTGAAGGACTATAATTGTGTGTCCTTGTGTGAAAGGGAGAGAAATTTTGTCTTCAGAAATGAAAGTTTTATGACAGCATCACATATAGATGTTTTACCTGATACCCAGCTGCAGAAAATAAAGCAGCCGAGCTGTGGAAGCTGAGGGACTCAGGAGCTTGGTTGTTGGGTTGAGCCTAGTTCTTGGCTCACAGATGAGCAAGATTCTCCATGATCCTGCTTGTGATTTATCTGTTTTAATCTCCCTTTCTAAAATGCAAGTAAGTATCAATTTTCTTGTCAATATTTAGTCAATATTTTTGCAAATTTGGAATGGAAAATAGGAAATCTCTGCCAAGTTGAGTCCATAAAGTAATGATGGCCATGGGAGCTCACCAGGGATGCAGCTGGGCTAGATAGCTTCTTTTCTGTGGCCTGCAGGGTCTGATTCAGTGACTCCTCATCTCTCTTTTCCTGCTCTCTGCTGCTCTCTTCATGTGCTTTTCCCTTGAGCAAAATTACAGGGGACTGAATTGGTGTTTGAAAATCTTTTCCAATCATGGGAAGTTGGGAACAACTGTGCACAGTTTGAGGATGTTAGTAGTAGAGGCAAGGAGAGGAGGAGGAAGAAGACAGGTGGGAGAAAATTTGGAGTCTGTAGCTTAGAGGGTGTCTTCCTAGGGAAAAATTTCACTCACTGGGTAGCAGAGTTAGAGAGATGGGGTAGATTTGGATCAATCTTTCTGTAAATCTGTATTGAGATTTTTTATATATATATACATTAAACAGTTGTCACTGATCTCTGTCATTTCTCTTTGGCATGGGACTAACACAATTATCTTTAGTTTTTCATTCCTCAGTATAATGTTGATGTTGATTGTTGGTTTGAAATTGATATTCTTTATCATGTTAAGGAAACATCTACTATAAATGTTTAAAGAGTTCTTTAAAATCAAGAAATAGTGTTTGACGACAGATATTAGCGAGGATGCAGAGAAAGGGGAACCCTCCTACACTGTTGGTGGGAATGCAAGCTGGTGCAGCCACTCTGGGAAACAGTATGGAGGTTCCTCAAAAAGGTGAAAATAGAGCGACCCTATGACCCAGCAAATGCACTACTGGGTATTTACTCCAAAGATACAAAGGTAGTGATTCAAAGGGTCACCTGCACCCCAATGTTTATAGCAGCAATGTCCACAATAGCCAAACTATGGAAAGAGCCCAGATGTCCATTGACAGATGAATGGATAAAGAAGATGTGGTATATATATATATATATATATATATATATATATATATATATATACATATCCCTCATTTTTATCCATACTGTTGAAATTCCCAGGAAGCCTAGAAATAGAGCATTCCCTAAAAATTGGAGTCAGTAGCCTAAAAGGGCTACACAGGCCTTGGCAGAACTCCGATTTCCAATTCTCCAGTTTAAGACCCCACTTTCCCTCAGCTCTGTATTTGGACCTCTTTCTGGTTACTCTCTGGTTACAAATATATATATTCATCTATCTATCTATCTATCTATCTATCTATCTATCTATCATCTATCTATCTATCTATTCATATATATATATGAATATTATGCAGCCGTCAAAAATGAAATCTTGCCATTTGCAACAACATGGGTGGAACTAGAGGGTATTATGCTAAGCAAAATAAGTCAATCAGAGAAAGGCAATTATCACATGATTTCACTGATATGTGGAATTTAAGAAACAAGGCAGAGGTTCATAGGGGAAGGGAGGAAAAAATGAAGTAAGATGAAACGAGAGAGGGAGACAAACCATAAGACTATTAATCTTAGGAAACAAACTGAGGGTTGCTGGAGGGGAGGGGGGTGGGGGGATGGGGTAACTGGGTGATGGACACTGGGGAGTGTATGTGTTGTAATGAGACATGTACCGCTGAAACAAATAATACATTATATGTTAATTAATTGAATTTAAATTTAAAAAAAGGAAAAAGTGTTTGATCTATTGAGAACTCTTATGGAAGCAACCTAAGTGTCCATCAATAGATGAATAAATAAAGAAGATGTGCTATATACATATTATATACAATGAAATATTACTTACCCATAAAAAAGAATGAGATTTTTGCCATTTGGGACAATATGGATGGACCTAGAGGGTATTATGTTAAGTGAAATAAGTCAGACTGAGAAAGACAAATACCAATGAGTTCACTTATGTGTGGAATCTATAAAAAAGATGAATAAACAAACAATAAAAAAAACAGATCCACAAATACAGGGAACAAATGGATGGTTGCTGGAGGGTAGAGGATAGGAAGACAGGAAAAATGGGTAAAGGGGGGTGGGAGATAACGGGCTTCCAGTTATGGAATGAAGAAGTCACAGAGATGAAAGGTACAGCATAGGGAATATAGTCAATGGTATTATAATAGTGTTGTATGGAAACAATCGTAGCTACACTTGTGGTGAACATAGCATAATAGAGTTGAATCACTATGTTGTACATCTGAAACTAATGTAACAGGTACACTGTAATGTGAAAGTTGTGCATCAGTTGTATCTCAGTTAAAAAAAGAAATTACAAAAAATGTTTGATTTTATCAAATTTTTTTACAACAACCAATTGAGATGCTTTTATTGTTTTTCTTATTTAATATAATGATATTATCAACCACCCTGTTGTACGATTTGAATGGGTATATGTACGTAAAGGTCTTAGAAATGTGTCATGTAAGTGTTAGCTGTTATAACTGATGTGCTGTGTTACTGGGAGCGGAGGGTCCCCAACAATCAAAAACACTTTTTTTCCCCAACAATTGAAAATACTTTTTTTCAGGGACACAGTGTGTCCCCTTGGGATTATAATTCTTGTGTGTAATTCTTCTCTCCCAGAGAACATTGGTCATAAGAGATCTGCAAGTGTTTAAAATTGATTGGATGGATGTGGTCTTATCTCATCAGTCAGATTAGAGTGACCAATAGAATGTTATACTCAGAGAAGTGTGCAAACAAGAGGTGGATGTGTTTGGAGGTAATTCTCCATGGTGTTTTTACACATCTTGTGTCAGCTTCTGTTCCAGATGTCTTTTCTAGGATTGTATAGCACACAACCTCATTTCAAAACTAGAAAGGGTGTCTTTCTTGGGGTCAGAGGGCAGATTTGCTTCCAGCCCAGCATAACAAAGATGATTTCTCTCTGTGGAGCAAAGTTCGAACAGAACTGCTTGCAGGCCCTTAAAAGACTAGGAGTTTACTAAACTTGGGGTTCCTCAGCTGGGACATGGACTTGTATATGTAGCACCCACACAAGCCCTTTCCCTCCCCGCATGTGACTTGGGGACAATGGGAACAGATTGAACATGAAGCTCATGGTGTCTGCTGTGCCATGAGTAGAAACTGTCTAAACCACTTGGGTTATTGTTTCCATCCCCACAGATTTTGAAAGTGCAGCAAGTCAGTTCAGCATGTGCTCAAACCCTTGACAAGAATTGGACAAATGACTTAAGAACAAAATGGTCAAAGTGTGTGAATAGGCAACTCACAGAAGGGGAAATCTAAACAAGTAAAAACATATGGCAAGGTGCTAAATCTTACTCAGAAATACAAAATAAAGATACTCTTTATTGAAAATGTATCAAAAATGAGATACCCTTTTATTTTACTTATCAAATTGACTCAATTAAATAATATGTATAGTTAACTTTTGATGCTGGTAAAATGAGGAAAATAGGTACCTGTACATTGCTGTTGGAAAGGTAAATTCTTACCGTATTAATTTTCTATTGTTGTATAACATGACCACACATTTGGTGGCTCAAAACAACACAAGTGTGTTAGCTCACAGTGTCAACAGGTCAGAAATCCAGGGATGATGGACATTGGGGAGTGTATGTGTTGTAATGAGACATGTGTGTGCCTGGGGGATGGTGTGCCTGGATTCTCTGCTTAGAATCATGCAGGGTTGATAGTAGGAAGGGAAAAATGAAGGGGAGGAAATCGGAGGGGGAGATGAACCATGAGAGACTATGGACTCTGAGAAACAAACTGAAGGTTTTAGAGGGGAGGGGTTGGGGGATGGGTTAGCCCAGTGATGGGTGTTAAGGAGGGCATGTATTGAATGGAGCACTGGGTATTATACACAAACAATGAATCATGGAACACTACATCAAAAACTAATGATGTACTGTATGGTGACTAACATAACATAATAAAATAAAATAAAAAGAATCATACAGGGTTGAAATAAAAATGTTTGCTAGGGCCACAGTTCTTATCTGGGGCTCCATCAAGCTCACTAGTTGTTGGCAGAATTTGTTTGCTTGCAGTTGTAGGACTGAGGCCCCTCCCATTTCCTTGCTAGCTGTCAACCACAAGGCTGACATAATCAGGGAATCTACAATATTTATAATACTGGGGATTATTACAGGGTGTGTACATGGTGAGTAGGAGGAGGTCATCCTAGAATTCTGCCTACTGTATTTACTGTAATTTGGGAAAGTAGTCTGGTAATATCTTCTGCAATTAAACATTCATATACATTTTAATTCTGCATGCCTACTTTTAGAACTCCATTTTATAGAAATAAGTACATCAACCTATAAGGATAAAAGTCCAAAGATATTTATTGCATTATTTGTAATGACCCCAAGTTGGAAACTCATTCTTCACCAAAGGAGATAGGTTGAATAAATTATGGTTTATCTATAACATTCTTAAGATGAATAACTTAGATCTTCATCTATTGATAGAAGATTAATAAAGATCTATATTTTTTCCGATTGGTTAACTAATATCCCAATAACATTTATCAAATAATTATCCAGAATGACTAGAAATGACACTTTTATGATATATTAAATTTATTTATTTATTCAAGAGAGACAGAGATAGTGAGCATGAGCAGGGGGAGGGGCAAAGGGAGAGGGAGAAGCAGACTCCCTGCTGAGCAGGGAGCCTGACCTGGGGCTCCATCCAGGCACTCCGGGATCATGACCTGAGCCCAAGGCAGATGCTTAATCGACTGAGCCACCTGGGTGCCCCAGATGTATTAAATTCTTATATGTATTTCTGAAAATTCCATTCTGCTCCATTGGTAACTCTGACAGATACAAAATCCTACTAATTAGGTCAGTGTCTCACAATGTGGATGAGCAATTACTATTACATGTACAAACTAGCAGATATTTTGTTTCCATAATTGGATGGGCCTACTGGTATGTGGAGCAGGAATCAGCATTTGCCATATGTGCTGTACCTATTTGAGGGAAAAGTTCTCAATGACTTTTTCTTTTATTCATCACTGAAATCCCTTATTACAGAGAAGATGTTTTCATTAGTTATGGATGATCTCATAAACCATAATGTACCTGGGTAAAGGTGCATCAGAATATGTAATTCCAGGATACCTACTCTGTTTGTAACAAGAATAGGTATTGCACTGCTAATAAAGGAAATTAAGTCCATGTTCTAGTCCACACCTTGTATTTTTTTGCAGAGAATAGTTGATCAATTTTATGCCTCTTGATCTTAATTTATGTTAAAGGGAATGTTGGAAATTGTATATGCAATAGATAACAATCATTGACTGTGTACCTTTTCAGTGCTGTGTAAAGAAATGGAGAGCATGTGAGTATAAAACTGTCCTATATCAGGAATACTAGATATCTGTATCTAACACTAGATATTTAAAATAGCAGCTGAATTAAAAACATGTCTTAATGTCATGGTGGTAATAAGTAATATCAGTTTCTCTGATTCCATATGGTTTGAACTCCCACTAAATAGTTCCTGGATCCCCCAAATTTAAGAAATACTCACATGGTAGACAATAAATGGCAGTTCTTGTTACATTATTTTTTGAGTGCTCCCCAAATGTTTTGCACTGTATTAGATACTAAGAATGCAAAAATAAATGTGACACTCACAGAGATTCAAGTCTAGAAAAGGGAGTAGGCACATAAACAGATTACATAAATGCCAAGGCATTGCTGTGCTGGAAGAATTCACAAGGAACACAAAGAAAGGCATCCTGTTCCATTTAGATGGGGCTGAGAAAGCTTTCCTCTAGGAATGATATTTGAACAGAATCTTAAAAGAAGAGTGATAATAGAAACTTATTAGTTGAGGGCTGATTCATGTACTCCATATATTTTAGAAGACAGACAAGCAGGTGCCCATTCTGTTTTGAGATACTCAACCAAGTCTCCCACCAGGTGGGAGGCCATAACATTTTTCTACAAATTTGGGCTGTATTTTCCAGGTGAAATATGTATACCCTATTCATAGTAATTGGCCTTGTTTTCTTAAATGGTATTTTTGCAAAAGCTATTCCTGCTCTCTTCAATACTCTTTACTATTATTCATTGAACTAATTCATACCTATCTTTCAAATTCTCAACCTGTGTCACTTCCATTTAAGAAGAATTTCCCACTATCCTAGGTTGAATTGGACATTATCTTTTCAAGGTCCTCCTATTCCTGCATACTCTTTTTTTTTAATTAATTATTTTTGTGTGTGTGTATATTCCAGTATAGTTTTAGCTTTTGGAAACGAGAGTTTATGTCTTATTAGGATGGCTTTATTATTATTTTATTTTATTAATCCAACAAACAATCATTAGGACCTACTGTATACCAAGCACTACTGGCCACTAAGAATAAAAAAACATAGTAAGTAAGGTCACTGACATGAAAAACCCACAGTTTAGCAGGAGAAACAAATATATTCTAGCAAGAGATATAAAGATTATGACAAAGTTTTGTAATAGCACAAGGTAAAAGCTGATCAGTATTTTGGGGTTCTTAGGAAGTTTTAAGTAGGAGGTAACACTTGAACTGTTTCCTGTAGGATAATTAAGAGTTGCTGGAGGGCAAAGCAGGCAAAGATGGTTCAGTTGAAACAAACATGTTCAAAAGCATGAATAGCTATCTGGGCATTTGGAGAACTAAAGTTAGTTCAGTATTATCAATGGAGAATGTGAGAGAAGAGGAACACCCATGAGGGATAAAGCTAGAAGAATTGGCAGGAGAAGGGGGTCCTGTATACCAGATTAAGCAGTTTATATATTATCCCAAGGGCAGTGAGGAATTAAGGTTTAGAGGAGGGGAGTTTTATGATTAAATTTGTCATTTAGAAGGATGACTTTTGCAATAAGATGGAATAGAGGAGGAGGTATTAGAGACAGAAAGGCCAATCGGGAGACTATTACCACAAAGTAAATTAAAATAATGGATGGTAATGAAAAAAAAAACAAGCAAGAAAATTTAGTGGAAAAAAACCCTCATTCCCAATTGAAAAGTATTAAATACCTAGAAAACTACAAAAACAAACAATATTAAGGAGAAATGACTATGTGACAAAACATACCATATTTCTAACTAGAGTATCTCAATAGTAAAGATGTTAAATTTCCTCTAAATTACTTTATAAAATTGGTGATATCACAAAGCAAATCACAGCAGAATTTTTTGAGCTTGACAATATGAATCTACATTTGGAGGAATAAATAGTCAAAAATAGTCACTAAAGGTTTGAAAATAAGAAACATAGACCTGAACTACCATATATTAAAAATGAACATGAAAGTAAAATATAGGTACTGGAATACAGAACTAAACAGAAAACTTAAAAACAGACCCAAACATATATAAGAACATAGCATGCAATAAAAGTGCCAATTCAAACCAATGGATATTGTTGAGACAACTAATCAATCTTTGGAGGGAAAATGGATTTTTATCTTTACTTCATTCCATTCATAAATAATTAGAAGATCCTAGAAGAACTAAAGATATAATTCTTCAATCCAAAAATATAAAACCATGGAAATACTAGAAGAAAATAATACAAAATATTTACATAATCTTGGAATGGTGAAGATATTCCTAAGCATAACACTAAATTCAGAACTCATAAAGGAAAATATTCAGTCATAGTATTCCACATAGCATTACTTCTGATCAAGGAACTTATTTCACATCAAATGAAGTGTGGTAATGGGCTCATGCTCATGGAATTCACTAGTTTAATCATGTTTCCCACCATCCTGAAGCAACTAGCTCAAAGGAATAGTAGAACGGCTTTGCAAAGAACACTTACAGTGTTAGCCAGATGACAGTGCCTTGCCAGATTGGGGCAAGGTTCTCCAGAAGACTATATATGTTATGAATCAGTGTCCAATATGGTGCTGTTTCTCCCATAGCCAGGTTTCATGGTCTAGGAATCAAGGGCCAGAAATGGGAGTAACACTACTCACTATCACCTCACAATAGATGTTATCAATGTTTTGTGGGTGCAGGAGAAATATGACTAGATTCAGCCCATCCCTGCACTGCTGCAGTCACCCCAGGTCCACTTATGTCATGGACCTAGATGGTCGCTGTAAGTGAGTGCACCAGAAAACCTACCCATTGATTCTGATTACCTTCCAATCCTGGAAGGTAGTTCTTCTGATGGGTATTGACATATCCTATTTTATTTTATTGTATTTATTAATTATTTTTAAAATTTTATTTATTTATTTATTTATTTATTTATTTAGGGACTTTTTTTTATTGTTTTGTTATTTCTTTCTTTTGTTTGCTTTTTAAATTTTATTTTATTGTATTATGTTAGTCACCATACAGTACATCATTAGTTTTTGATGTAGTGTTCCATGATTCATTGTTTGCATATAACACCCAGTGCTCCATGCAATATGTGCCCTCCTTAATACCCATCACTGGGCTAACCCATCCCCCTATCCCCTTCCCCTCTAAAACCCTCAGTTTGTTCCTCCCCTCCGATTTCCCCCTCTTCATTTTTCCCTTCCTTCTCCTAATGTCCTCCATGCTATTCCTTATGTTCCACAAATAAGTGAAACCATATGATAATTGACTTTCTCTGCTTGACTTATTTCACTTAGCATAATCTCCTCCAGTCCCATCCATGTTGATGCGAAAGTTCGGTATTGGAATATAAGTAATATTCCATTGTATTTATGGACCACATCTTCTTTATCCATTTGTCTGTTGAAGGGCATCTCGGTTCTTTCCACAGTTTGGCTATTTTGGACATTGCTGCTATGAACATTGGGGTGCATATGGCCCTTCTTTTCACTACATCTGTGTCTTTGGGGTAAATATCCAGTAGTGTAATTGCTGGGTCATAGGGTAGCTCTATTTTTAACTTTTTGAGGAACTTCCACACTGTTTTCCAAAGTGGCTATACCAACTTGCATTCCCACCAACAGTGTAAGAGAGTTCCCCTTTCTCCACATCCTCGCCAATATTTGTTATTTCTTGCCCTGTCAATTTTTGCCATTCTAACTGGTGTAAGGTGGTGTCTCAATGTGGTTTTGATTTGAATTTCCTTGATGGCTGAGGATGAACATTTTTTCATGTGTCTGTTAGCCATTTGTAGGTCTTCTTTTGAGAAGTGTCTGTTCATGTCTTCTGCCCATTTATTGACTTGATTATTTGTTTTTTGGGTGCTGAGTTTGAGAAGTTCTTTATAGATGTTGGATATCAGCCCTTTGTCTGTAGTGTCATTTGCAAAAATCTTCTCCCATTCCGTGGGTTGCCTCTTTGTTTTGTTGATTTTTCCTTTGCTGTGCAGAAGCTTTTTATCTTGATTAAGTTCCAAAAGTTCATTTTCTCTTTTGTTTCCCTTGTTTTTGGGGACGTGTCTTGAAAGAAGTTGCTGTGGCTGATGTCAAAGAGGTTACTGCCTATGTTCTCCTCTAGGATTTTGATGGATTCCTGTCTCACATTGAGGTCTTTCATCCATTTTGAGTTTTTTTTTTTAAGATTTTATTTATTTATTTGACAGTCAGATACACAGCGAGAAAGGGAACACAAGCAGGGGGAGTGGGAGAGGGAGAAGCAGGCTTCCTGCTGAGCAGGGAGCCCGATGCAGGGCTTGATCCCAGCACCCTGGGATCATGACCTGAGCTGAAGGCATAACAACGAGCAACCCAGGCGCCCCTCCATTTTGAGTTTATCTTTGTGTATGGTGTAAGAGAATGGTCAAGTTTTATTCTTTTGTATATAGCTGTCCAATTTTCCCAGCACCATTTATTGAAGAGACTGTTTTTTTTTTTCCATTGCATATTTTTTCCTGCTTTGTCGAAGATTATTTGACAATAGAGTTGAGGGTCCATATCTGGGCTCTCTATTCTGTTCCATAGGTCTATGTGTCTGTTTTTGTGCCAGTACCATGCTGTCTTGGTGATCCCGGCTTTGTAATATAGCTTGAAATCTGGCAGCGTGATGCCCCCAGCTTTGTTTTTCTTTTTCAACATTTCCTTGGTGATTCAGGGTCTTTCTGATGCCATACAAATTTTAGGATTGTTTGTTCTAGCACTTTGAAAAATGCCATTTATTTTTAAAAAGATTTGTTTATTTATTAGAGAGAGAGAATGAGTGAGTGAGGGGAGGGGCAGAGGGAGAAGGAGAGAATCCTCCAACAGACTCCATGCTGATCTTGGACTGATAACACAGGGCTCAATCCCAGGACTCTGAGATCATGACCTGAGCTGAAATCAGGAGTTGGCTGCTTAACTGACTGAGCCACCCAGGTGCCCTGACATATCCTACTTTAATGTACACTCCAAATTACCACAGTATTTTCCGTAGGAACTTGCCCCATATGAGTACCCCTTAACAGCCAACTTTACCATTGCCCTTCTGCCTGACCATATAGCCATGCCATTGGTCACTGCCCAAGAGGCAGTAAAATCCCAAACAAAGGGACAAACAGTGTGCCATTCAGCCCAGTACACTGATTTGTTTTTACCTTCTTTGATCAGAGTGCTGGGCTTTC
Source organism: Mirounga angustirostris (assembly GCF_029215605.1). Lineage (NCBI taxonomy): Eukaryota > Metazoa > Chordata > Mammalia > Carnivora > Phocidae > Mirounga > Mirounga angustirostris. Next base: position 53,321,440 of record NW_026991714.1, read on the forward strand.
AAACAAAATGCTGGTCATTTGCTCTGGAATTGCCATCCATAAACTGAACAGTTATTTCCTGGTCAATTGATAGCTGTTTATAGGGTACTATCCAAGTGGTGATAGGGTCTGACAGCTTTTAAACTGTTTTCAAAGATAACCCTAGGGGAAACATGCTCCCTGCTCATAGGCACCTCCTTGCAATCCCCCAGCAGCATGTTGCTGTATAAATGATTTCCGTTTTATTATGGAATTCTTCTGGGCACTGCTTTCTCCATTGGAACTGTTCTGTCTGCCAAAGAGAGAGGCAGAAATTGCAGATGGCTATGAGGCAGATTCCCTGGGGGACGGCCCTGCACATAGTTGGCAAGTTGGACTGAGGCTAGTAGCCCAGAAGGCTACAAATGGGTCCAGACAGACACTCTGGACTAGGCTTTGCCTACTTGATGGTACAAGTAAATGCTAAAAATATTATAATAGGACCAGAACAGAAAATGTTGCAACAATTTAGATCACTGAGTCACAGTTCTTTAGACTAAGGAACACATTTCACAGTCCATATTGTCCAACCATTGGCAGAGAGATATCTTCTTCAGATTAGCAGTTTAAAAGAGAATTGGGATGGGTATCTGGAACATTGGTTGTCTAAAACCAGTGGGAGGAGATATAGACATGAAAGGCTGGCTTACATACCTTCATGAGTGTGTGCTCACATTCCATATGAAGGAGGCCAAGGGAGGGTTCCCACTACATAAATTCCTCTGCTTTCCCAGTGTATCTGGGGAAAAGGAGGTGGGGGAGGATTACAGTATGACAATGACTATATTTTTTCTTTCTTCCCCACATCATCCCAACTTTTCTTTTCCTTACTAATGCAGTGGTCCTTGGATGAGGGATACCACTGCAAGTATTGGAAACAGGGATGGTTTGTAAGCAGGAAACTAACTGTATCTTTAAACCTTTGGGTCAGAATTCCCAAGGGCTTGGGGTGGACTCTGCCTTAACCACATCTGGCAAAACTGACATTAACAGTTAATGCAGCTGTACTTCCTAGTGGTAGAAACAGCCCATTCATTCCCTACTTATATAATCCTACCTTATATGGATAGGAGTAGACTGAGAGGGAGGCACTTGCTAAATGAGTGTATCTGGCAATCTAGACCAGCTCAGTAGCTGAAACTAACATCCTTTACAAATGTCAAACATTTTGGGTATAAATGGAGAGGAGAGATAATAGCTAAGGGAAAATGAATGAATGGATTATACAATAAGGGAATTCCAATGTATTACATTAACATTTGGAAAGAGGCTCAGAGCAAGGGATTATATTGTCCTTTAGTTCAATTATACCAGATGCTTAAAAGGGTGATGCCACATATTTATGAAACTACTTCTATTTTTTGAAAATGAAATGATCACATGGAAGCCAGCAGACCTGAATCTTGCCCAGAGAGACATCTTGGTTATATTATAGGATGATAAATGGAATAATTGCTAACTGTCACCAGCTAGACCTCAAGACCTGACCTTGAGTGCCCACCTGCTTGTACTCATTGAGCTCTGCCCCACAGTTTTCCTTAAGCTCTTCTTTTCAGTTTATCTCTTAACTCAGGCAAATGGAAACTGAACCCCCCCACCCACGTGATAACAACAGCCTTGACCAGACCTCTCACTGGCCCAGACCATCCAGACCAGTTTGAGCTAAACCCCTGACTCATGCCTGTGCAGATGGAACAACTACCTTTACCTCATTATAATACTAAAATGAGCACAAGCCTCATTTACATAACATACATACAATGTGTATAGGCATGTTTCCTTAAGGCACATGCACTGCCTTATACCAGCCTCTACATACACTGACAAAGCTTCCCTAAATATTCATCCTAACCCTAAATAAAAGGAACCCATCCACCCTTGCTCGGGAAGTCCTGGCTTTGGAAATTATTCCCTGTGATCTCCTTATTTGCTGCAAATAAAGTTTACTTTGTGTGACAACTCCATCTGTGACTCACCAAGGAGAGAATTCACTTTCATTCTGTTATATAGTTCTGTTATATAACTACTTAGTGGGACTCCAATAATATGCCAGTATCTTTTTATCCTTATTTTTCAGGTTATATGTATCACACTTACAGTATAACACTGCATTATTGGTAAGATAATACTGATACTGGTCAAAAGTACTGTGACCTTGAGTCAAAAGCCTCCTATACCTACCACACACTGGCTACTCCAATTGTTAAGCATATAAAAGAACCATAGCCAAAGGCCAGGGGGGTGGCCTGTATAATAAAGAATTGGGCTGACCTTTGTCTCTGGTTCCTGGGACATAGCCTCAAAACACTTGGAATTTCCTGAGTGATAGGAAAGTGTCTTTGCTATTTATGGTTAGCCCTGATAGTTTAACAGGCTGACTCAGGGTGGGCCCCTGATAGTTTGTGTTAATGAGATGACTCAGGATGGGAGGCGGCTATGCCTGAAAGACCAACCATGTGATTAGAGGGTTGGGGCTTTGAGCCACAGATAGTTAGATCTCTAGAGAGGGAGGGTGGGGCTAGATTCTGACAATGATACTTATGTAATGAAATCCCCGTAAAATTTTGGACACCAGAGCTTGAGTGTGCTTCCTTAGTTGGGACTGTTCTGTTATTGAGTATTCTATTGATGTGTGAGGAGGGTAATGCATCTTGACTCCACAGGAAGAGCACAATGGAAGATTTGAGTTTGGAACCCTCCCAGATCCTACCTTATGATTTGTACCTTTTGCTAAAATAATACTTTAATTAAAAATATAGTGGTTTTCTGGGTTCTTTGAATTGTTCTAGTGATTTATAGAACCTGAGTGGATAATGGGAATCCTCAAATTTATAGACAGTTGGTCAGAAGTGAGGGTGACCTGGGGACCTCTGCACTTACAGCTGCTGTCTGAAATGAGGGCAGTCTTGTGAGTGACCATGCCCTTCACCTGTGAAGTTTGGTCCAACTCTAGGTAGTTGATGTCAGACATCATTGCAATGCCCCTTTCCCTGCCCCCAAATTAATTCTGGTTGAGAATATTAATAAAGTATTATCTAAAGATATTCCTCTCAGTGTAGATGCTGTATGCCTAAAACCACAATTTTGCTGAAAATGGAAGTCAATCGTGAGGGACTAGATTAACATCAGAATCTCTACCATGCAGTATTTGGAGTTTTGTGAATTTACTTATGCTGAAGTTAAAATGGGGTCATTAGTGCAGAGCTACAATTAGACTGGATTAATACCTTTGGGAGATAGAGAAGAGGTTCTTTCTGAGGTGTCTGAAGGGTTAGACAGTGCCTTCTCCAGGGGGAAAGGAAGATCTGGGCTCATCTAATCACATCAGTCATATGGGCAATGAGTTCAAAAGTGGAGAAGTGATCTAACGAACAGCCTCCAAGCAGATGATTTTAATCTTTTTGCCTCATCCACCAAAAAGCTTCAATGTTACCCGATATTATATTTGAAATCTGTATTTGAAATGTATCAGAATTCTTCTTTGAAGGGCTACGAATTCAAGAGTAAGGGATGTGTTTAAACACTTGAGTGCTCTTTATAGGTTAAGTATGTGGCTAAAAATGGAGTGGGAGGAATGGCTTGGCTACTCACTTCAAAGGGTCTTCCCTGATAGAAAGGTACTTGTTTTTTGTTGTTTTGTAAGTCATGCTTCCAAGGTAGAATGACAGGGTAATGCAGTAGGAGATGGAAGCTTCATCCTATCTTCATTCTATCCAAGTTTACTCTTGTTTTCAAGGTCAGGATTTAAAACAGGTTATGAAAGTTTCTCAATTTGACCATTTCTCTTCTACGGTTGCAATGGACAGAACTGTGTTCCCCTGAAATTCGTATGTTGAAGCTCTAACTCCCAATGTGGTGGTATTTCAAGATGGGCCTTTGGGAGACAATTAAGTTTAGATGAAATCATGAGTGTGGGGCCCTTATGATGGGATTAGTGCCCTTATATGAAGAGGAAGAGACATGTAGTGTTCTTTCTCTCTGCCATGTGAGGACACATGGAGAAGGCTGCTGTTTGCAAGCCAGGAAGAAGGCTCTTACTATGAACAACATTGGCCAACATCTTGATCATGAACTCCCCAGGCTCTGGATCTGTGAGAATAAATTTCTGTTGTTTAAGCCATTCAGTCTATGGTATTTTGTCATAGCAACCTAAGCAAACTAAGACAATGGTTTATAGCAATTTTGCTCAGCATCTGGTAAATCTTTTATTAAATATTATGATAGTATTTTTCTGTCTGTGTGCTTCTTTCAATCTTCATAGATATGCTGATAGACAATCAAGGCAAAGTCAGGCACTGTTATTTTTCTGTTATTTAAACTGAGAAGTTCAGCCTTGATATTTTGACTTAACTTCCCTTATCTTTTCAAGCCTGAGTTGCAACAACTATCTGATCTTTCCAATTTCTTCTTTTTTAAAAAATAATACCCAAATAAGAATAGTGATGTTATTAAAATGATATTTTGTTAAGACACTATTTGAACCCTCACTATACCAACCCTCCCCCTTCATTGTGAGGATGAGCATGGGGGAGCAGATAAAAGCTGACAGATGAGGAAGGTGAAGCAAGAAAAGGCAAAGAAATATTAGACTAGGTGCTAAATCTAGTGCAGAACTCCAAGAGGTTTCAATGGACCCCATGAAGGATTCCTTTTTGCCTATTTAGCCAACAGTAGAAATTATTTCTCTCTCCCCCAGAAAAACCCAAGTGCAGACCAACTCTCTTTCCCCATCACTTTCCAAAGAAGAGAATCCACAGCCACATTATAACTTGGCAATATGGTGCCATCTTATATCGAGTAACCAGTAAAATCCTAAACTTAAACCTAAGCAATTCTCCCTGGAGTGGTGAAAGAAGGGAGGTGGGGAGAAGGAGCCTTGAGCTCCCCCTAGAGGTTAGCAATAACATTCCCATAAAGTAGGATTTATATTGTAAACTGACGTTTGTGTTCTATATAACTAAATTTTCCCTCATCAATCATACGGCCAAAGTCTGTTCAAGAATTTGAGGAGCATTAAAGTAATCAACAAACTGATAAGAAAGCATATATATATATAGCACATGGGCTAAGAAAAGCACGAAGACACTCTTATTTTATGTCCCTTTTTAAAATCCTTGTTACAAACATTCTGGTGTGGACATGAATATTGAGGTTCAACCCATCATAATTAACAACATCAGTCAGACACGACTGCATGAGTTGCTTGAAAAGGAGAAATGCTAGTTTTACCTCCTTTCCCAACCTCTCTTCAAACCAAATAGTCAGAATTTCTGGAGGTGGGACCTAGCATTAGTACTTAAAAATATTTCTCAAGTGATTCTAATGTGCAGCCAAGTTTGAGAACTAGTGTACTAGGACAAAGATGTGCTCATCAAACCTGGTTTTTTCTTTCTGAGCCCCATGTTTTTTCTTCTTTAATATTTTATGTTTCCATTTTCCATGGTTCCATTTTGTTGCTAGCAATTCCTCTTTTGATCTCCTTTATATTTTAATTTTATCGATCTTATTTTCTTCTTGAACACTTCCTTTCAACCTCTGTTCAAAAGATGCTTCTAAATTGCATTTAATAAACCCAAGATATTCTAGGTTTGCCCCATCATTCTTGATCTGGTAATTCCTATTCCTCTATGATCCTGGATCTTGTTTATGAGAAATAAGGTAGAAATCCATATCCAGGAACATGGTCTCATGTAAAGAATTTGAATATTAATGATTTTCCTGCACTCATCATACTTTTAGAGTTGCCTTTGCATTACATTCATTTTTTTAACATTGCTCCACCTAGAACTTAATTCTTTTTTTAAATATATTTTTTAAAGATTGTATTTATTTATCTGAGAGAGAGAGAGTGAGAGAGAGAAGAAGCAGGGGGAGGGGCAGAGGGAGAGAGAGAAGCAGACTCTTCACTGAGCAGGGAGCCCAATGTGGGGCTTGATCCTGGGACTCCGGGATCATGACCTGAGCCAAAGGCAGATGCCCAACCGACTGAGCCACCCAGGTGCCCTAGAACTTGATTCATTAATAGAACATCGAAGAGATTAAGGTCTTATGAAGAAAGTCATCCAAACATAACCCTAAACCCAGTACTAGACCTAAAACCTCCAAGTCCTCAGTTTTGTAACTGTCATTCTGGGATGCCTTTCAAAATAGCTGGGAAGATAGGACTGATGACTACATACTGATTTGTTGGCTACTGCATCCACCTTCTCCTACAACTAATGTTTAGCCATGACTAAAAAGACAAAGTAATTTGGAAGCTTTCAAGGAAACTCATCTTACTTTAGTTTATGTGCTTGATTCAGCTGAAGCAGGAAAACTCCATAATGCCAAAGGAGCTTGTCTAGTTGTCTTCCTAGGACAGGTCTAGGGCAAAACCAAAGCTGATTTTTTTTTGGCTTCATCCCTTTTACCTATAGGTCAGCTCTCACCAGACAAGAATCAGATGGGAAACAACTGCAAGGTCCTGATGTTTTTGCTTCAATTTATGTTTGTGCTAGTAAGGCCAAATTTCAGGGCCCATGTCCTCCTCTTTACTCCTCCTCTCCAAGGCTCAACTTTAATTTTCTGAATACTCATACTCCTAAGTATCCTATGAGAACCCTTTGCCAGCAGGGTGAAGGGGAGTCACTGGTCTACTATGGATCCCTATTCTTCTGGCTTCTGCTGACCCTCTTTGGCATATGCCCTTCTTATTCCATTCTTTCTAAGTGAATTTATTTGCTCATGTTTCAGGATCCTTGCTCTTGACCTCTCTCTTGGACAAGTGGAGATCTTTGAGCTAAGCTTTTGTGTTTGGAATTGATGTGACTGGTATATAGGTGCAGGACTTCAATTAAAAAAAAAAAAGGTCTGCTAGCTGAGTACTGAGGAAGATCTGGCTGTGAGAGGAGATAAGAAATATCAGGTCCAAATGAGGAGGGAAACAGCAAGACATTAAATTGAAGGGCTGGTAAAACAACAGCAACAGCAACAACAACAAACAAACAAAAACAAAAAACCTGGCAAGACAGAATGAGTGGGTACAAGAGAAAAAACTTGGACATATTTCCAAATGCAAGGAAGTGCAGGGGATGGGAGTCTTAAAGTTGCCCATGGTTAAGGCATGGAAGAAAGGCTTGAATGATTCTTAGGAATTTCTGAAACTTATCCTACTGGAAGTGAGCTGGTAATCATTTCATCTGCAACTTCTAAAATACATTTTAGGTAAAACTGCTATCAAAAATTTCAGTGAAGGTTTGCTACGACCAAAGTGTTCTATGAAGTGCTTGCTGCAGTTCCTTGTTAAACTGGGGATATCTCTCTTGGTCTTGCTCTGATCGGGGTTCCTTCTGGGCCTGAGTTGTTGCTTTCTGTCAGTGTTCATTGCTGGTCTGCTCACAGTGATGAAGCACACAACCTACCCTGGTGGGAAGAGATGCTTCCTGATTGAAGACCAGGTCATCTTGCAATACACAGAAATATAGAAGTTGAGATACTTCCTGTGCAAGACAAACAATTGTTCTTTCAACCTAGACTCAGGGCACAGGTACAGTGTGTATTTAATCATTTAGTGCTAAGTATTATATAGATAATTATCCCAAAGGAGGAGAAAAATGGAGAGTTCCATGCTGGAAGGGCTCCTTAAGTAATTGCCTATATTTAATTTCAATGAATGATTTTGTATTTTAATGATTTCAACAATCTGAGCTTCAAATCAATTAGGTATTGAGTCTCTTCTACATGACAAGCTGTTTTGTGGAAAATGGGGATTCAATAATGAACAATATCTGTGTCTACCCTCAAGAAATTCATAGGTGAACTCAATTCATTCCCACTTTGTTCTAGAACAAACTTCCTGTTCAGATCTCTTTGTTGGGCAATTAGCCATAAATGGAAATTCAGATGTCACTATGGAATCTGCAGCTAACTTACATGATGGGAAGTGTGCCAGGTGAATGTAGAATTCTGGGAGCAAATCTGATTAGATTTGGATGAAGATTGTATGAAGATATATCAAGAGATCCATAATTAAGCTGTTAGAATCTTAGGCCAGCATTCCTCCAACATGCTTATTAACAACTGGATTTATCATCCTTTAAGATAGGATTTCAGGGAGCTTTTTATTTCTTCTATCTTCCTTCCTCCATCCCTGCCTCTATCCTTTCATGTTTTTCTTTCCTATCATCAGAGCTAAGGACTGGATTTATCACAAAAGTGGCCAAATCTGTACTTTGGCAGATGTGCCTCTATAAACATTAAAACTTTGACCTTGTTAACCAAATGAAACCTGCTTAAAATTTAAGATTCACACAATAATAGCGCATTTATCTTATTCTCTGGTTGTAATTCTCCACCTTCTAGAAAGGACTTCAATAAAGGAAAAGTTCCTATGCTTTTTTTTTTTCATGGTCTGTAGCATTCCTAGATTTTATTGTTATCTTTTTTAAAAATTTTATTATGTTATGTTAATCACCATACGTTACATCATTAGCTTTTGATGTAATGTTCTATGATTCATCGTTTGCTTATAACACCCAGTGCTCCATTCAATAGGTGCCCTCTTTAATACCCATCACCAGGCTAACCCATCCCCCCGACCCCCTCCCCTCTAGAACCCTCAGTTTGTTTCTCAGAGTCTATAGTCTCTCATGGTTCATCTCCCCCTCCGATTTCCCCCCCTTCTTTTTTTCCTTCCTACTATCTTCTTTTTTTTTAACATATAATATATGATTTGTTTCAGAGGTACAGATCTGTGATTCAACAGTCTTACACAGTTCACAGCGCTCACCATAGCACATACCCTCCCCAATGTCCATCACCCAGCCACCCCATGCCTCCCACCCCTCACCACTCCAGCAACCCTCAGTTTGTTTCCCGAGATTAAGAATTCCTTGTATCAGTGAGATCATATGATACACGTCTTTCTCTGATTGACTTATTTCGCTCAGCATAATACCCTCCAGTTTCATCCACGTCGTTGCAAATGGCAAGATTTCATTCCTTTTGATGGCTGCATAATATTCCATTGTATATATATACCACATCTTCTTTATCCATTCATCTATCGATGGACATCTTGGCCCTTTTCAGGGAAAGCAGTTTGCCAAATGGGGTAGGCTGAAGTCCTTATAATGTAAATTGAAGAAGACAGGGGCCTTATCCCTAATCATTGACTCCTCCAAAGTAGTATTACTGAAATAACAATAAAAATAATAAAAAATAACCAAAAGAGCTAACATTAATTGACAATTTCTTATGTCACAGGCACTCTGCTATGTACTTTATATGTATTTTCTCTTTTAATCATCAGAATAACTCTATGGGATAGACACTATTATTATCTTTGTTGTAATATAAGGGCAATAAAGCTTAGAGAGACTAAGTAATTAGTGCCATGTCACACAGCTACAAGGGCTGGAACTGTGATTCAAGCCCAGGTCTTTATCATCAGCTTCCCATTTGGACCATGTTGAGGAACCACCTGGGTCAGGTTTTCCCACATGTGTAATACCCATTCGTTCTACAATTAGGTATTGAGTACCTTCTACGTGACAAGCAGTTTTGTGGAAAATGGGGATTCAATAATGAACAATATCTGTCTCTACTCTCAAGAAATTCATAGGTGAACTCAATTTATTCCCACTTTGTTCTAGAACAAACTTCCTGTTCAGATCTCTTTGTTGGGCAATTAGCCATGAATGGAAACTCAGATGTCTCTATGGAATCTGCAGTTAACTTACATGGTGGGAAGTGTGCCAGGTGAATGCAGAATTCTGGGAGTAAATCTGCTTGTATTTTGCTTGTATTTTGACTTATACATCTGCTTAGTATTTGCCATTTTAAACACCCAGTGGCTCTATAAATATGGACCCACTTTGTGCACTAAGTATTGGCACTGTTGGTATTATTGCTAAGGGCAGGAAGCTTTGGTATCCAGGTGCACAAGCTCTGACTTCAGGGGAGGGGTTGTATTGTGAAATGAGTGGGTAGACAGGCTACTTCCCAGCAGTCACAAGTACTCTGCCCAAGTCCTCCCACTGACTTTAAAACCCAGCTGAGTTTTGCCCTTTTCTTGTGTCCTCCCACCTTTTGGTATGCAGGAAGGATGTGGCATTGTTACAAGAGTGATATCACAAGGAACAGGACATGAAGTCCATTCAAAGGCATCAAGAGTATAGCTTCTCTTGGTATGCTCTTTTGTCTCCAAATTGAATGGACAATTTTATCTTTGGATATTTCCTTCAACCTTACATTTTAATAATGTAAGGGATGTCCTCAGAGACTAACAAAACCCTTTTCGTGATATCTAGATCAACTTTCAGTACTCACAAGTCCTCTTGCTGCTTTAAAATGGCATCTCAACTTTGATATGTCCAAAACTGAACTTACCATCTTCCAGCCCCTGCAAACATGTGCTAAGCCCCTCCACTGTTTCCCATCTTAAAGAATGGCCCTATCACATACACAGTTGTCCAACCCAGAAACCTATCCTTCATTCTAGTTTCCTCCTTATCCCTCACCCCAATCTAATTAATCAAATCTTGTCAACTCTTCTTCCTAAAAGATCATCCATTCTTTTCCAAGCTCACTGCATCTACTCTTCTTGCCTTCTTTCCTTCTTATTTGCTACTCTCTCATCTTTTATTCAGTTATTGTCAAGGTATTTTTATAAAACTCCAATTATTATGTCATGTTCTTACTTAAACACCCTCCAATACCTTTCCACTGCTATTAGTATAAGCTCGAAATTTTGTAATGTGGCTAACAAGATGCTCCATGACTGGCCTCTGCCTACCTCTCCTGTCTGTGTCTGACCACTTAGACTCCAACCATGATGGATTTGTTTTTGCTTTTGAGAGGGCCACATGCTATCTCCCATTTGAGCCTTTTACATGCTGTTCTTTCTATCTGGGAGCAGTTCCTACTCACACATCTGACATCAACTTAAATATTCCTTTCTTCAGGAAACTTTTTATTCTTCTACATTAAGGAAGGTATGGACACTATATGTATCTTGAACTTCTCTAACAAAACACTTGTTCACTTTATTATAAGTTTTTGTTTAATAGTCTATCTTTTCTGCTAGCCTGTGAGCTCAGAGATGGCACGGACCACATCCAGTTGTTCATAAATGTATCACAGCTTGGCACATAGTAGGGGCAAAATAAATAGCTACTTAATTAATTAATTTAATGAAAGACTTAAGTAGGGACAAGTATTATATAGTCTTGTACTTTGCTAAGTCATCAAAAACATATATAGCGCTTTTACCTTTGCTTTTCTTATTGGTTTTAAAAAACAAAAAAGTAAATAATTCCAAATGGTATCAGAGGTGCCTGAAACCTTGGCTTATCTCTAGGTAAAGCTGTGAAATGAAGAAAAAAATGAATTTAGTGGTCCCTATTGTCAGGTGGCTGAGGTTCCAGTTTTGTTCCCTTCTGGCCAATGTTCTCAAGAGAAAATCTTGGTAGGCCCAGGTTCCCCTAGAATTTGCAATTTTTTCCATTAATATTTTTAAAATCTCAATAAAACTCATCTCAGCTGCATCCTTTCCCTCCCTTCTATTCCATAACACACACCCTATATTCTGTTTTATCATGGAGCCGTTGAATCATAGGTTTGGAAGGAACCTCAGACAATATCCAGTGTACCCCACCATCTTACACTTTAACTCCTGCTTTTCATTTTCATGTTAAGAGTTATCCAGAACAAGTGGCAAAAATACTCAGTGACAAGGAACTCCCTACCTTCAAAGGCTACCCATATACATGGTACTAATTGGTCAGAAGCCCCTGTTGAAAGGGTATGCATATCTGGAAGGGAGGAGACATGTGGTTTCATTGTCAATGTAAACTTTGAAGGAGCTTATCCATCTTTTTCTGAGACCTGGTTTGGTAGAAAATAAGAGGAGATAACATTTAAGACATCAGTCTCCTTGGGGAAAGGAGGTTAGAAGGAAGCCCCCTAGAAATAGGAAAAAGGGTATAGAAAAGGAGAGCTGGCACTTTCAGAAAGTGGAGCTACTCGCAATTTCACCACATTCTTTTCTTAGACTTGGAAATGCTTGAAGAGAGAGAGAGGATGCTTGGAGGACAGAAGACCCAAAAACTAACACTGACAGGTGGTGGTGTGTGTGTTGGGGGATGAGGATGGGGAAGAAGGGAATAGAGGCTTCAAAGTTGTCTTATTAATTATTATTATTTTCACATACTTTATCATAGGTGGCAATTAGATTCTGAGATGAACAAAAAGGATTTTTTGCAACTAATATTTCAATATATGTGTTCACAAATGAATTAAAATGTTTTATGTCAATGCTATTGTTAAATATATTCAGCAAATTTATGTTCAACTTTTCTTAAGAAATTCTTGTTAAGAATTTGGCATTTTGCACATAGATCAATGGAATGGTATAGAAAACCCAGAAATAAATCCACAATTATATGATCAATTAATCTTTGACAAAGCAGGAAAGAATATCTAATGGGAGAAAGACAGTCTCTTCAGCAAATGGTATTGGGAAAACTGGATGGCGACATGCAGAAGAATGGAATTGGACCACTGTCTTATGCCATACACAAAAATAAAATGGATTAAAGACCTAAATGTGAGACAGGGAATCATAAACATCCTAGAAGAGAGCACAGACAATAATGAGATTGGCCATAGCAATATTTTTCTGGATATGCCTCCTCAGGCAAGGGAAATAAAAGCAAAAACAAACTGTTGGGACTGCATCAAAATAAAAAGCTTCTGCACAGTGAAGGAAACAATCAACAAAACTAAAAGGCAACCGACTGAATGGGAGAAGATATTTGCAAATGACATACTTGATAAAGGATTAGTATCCAAATTATACAAAGAACTTGTACAACTCAACACCCAAAAAACAAATAAGCTAATTTAAAAATTGGCAGAAGACATGAACAGACATTTCTCAAGAAGAATAGATGGCCAAGAAACATGAAAAGATGCTCAACATCACTTATCATCGGGGAAGTACAAATCAAAACTACAATGTGATGTCACCTCACACCTGTCAGAATGACTAAAATCAACAACACAAGAAACAACAGGCGTTGGCAAAGATGTGGAGAAATAGGAACCCTCTTGCACTGTTGGTGGGAATGCAAACTGGGGCGGCGACTTTGGAGAACAGTATGGAGGTTCCTCAGAAAGTTAAAAATAGAACTACCCTTTGATCCAGTAATTGCACTACTGAGTATTTACCCCCAAAATACAGAAACATTAAGTCAAGGGGATACATGCACCTCTATGTTTATTGCAGCATTATTTACAATAGCCAAACTATGAAAGCAGCCCAGATGTCCACTGATTGATGAATGGATAAAGAAGATGTGATAACACACACACACACACACACACATATATAATGGAATATTAGTCAACCATAAAAAGAATGAAATCTTGCTATTTGCAACAACATGGATGGAGCTAGAGAGTATAATACTAGGTGAAATAAGTCCGTCAGAAAAAGACATATACCATTTGATTTCACTCATATGTAGAATTTAAGAAACAAAACAAATAAGCAAAGGAGAAAACGAGAGAAAGAGACAAACCAAGAAACAGACTCTTAATTATAGAGAACAAACTGATGGTTACCAGAGGGGAGGTCGGTGGGATGATGCGTGAAATAGGTGATAGAGATTAAGGAGCACACCTGTGATGAGCACTGGGTGATGCATGGAATTGTTGAATCACTATATTGTACACCTGAAACTAATATAACACTGTATGTTAACTGTACTGGAATTAAAATTAAAAAATGAATTTGTTATTTTGTTTGTAATAAAGTGAACATTATGAATGACGAGGAGAGCAAGTAAATCCAGAATAATCTTTCCAAAAGCAAAGATTGTCTCTATGAGAAATGAAACATTATCTAAATTAATAAATAATACAACTATTAACATCAACACTATGGATGAGAAGCTTTATCATCACCTAGTCCAGTGACTTCAAAACCTTTTAAAAGAAAGCTGATCTCTGTTTCTGTTTTTGCTTTTTAAGTGAAACATCATGCCAAAACTAAATAGAAAGTTAAAAGCAAAGCTGTTTTGATTGAAGTGGGGTGAGACCCTCTAAGTTCTGTTCACTTGTTTCCTCTTTCCCTCCTCTGTAGGAATTGAGGACTCTTTGGAATTTAGTTTGAAATACTATTCTAGTATAACCCATCATCAAAATTAAGATCATGGTAGTTTTATCTTACTAAATCAGATGCCCTTCTAAAGTAGCATAGGCAAGAAAAGATCTAGTTAAACAGGAACAGAACTAAGAAGTAACCTATTCTATAAACATGTAGTACTTACACACACATATACACATGTGATCTAGACACACTTGCAAAAAGATATTCAGAGCATGCTATTAAAGTACAAAGTAACAAACATGTGTACACATATCCAACTGTCACCTGGGCAGGTGGGGTCACCTTGACCCTTATGGAAAATTCCATGTGCTCCTCAATATTTTTAATGATTTCTGAGCTTATGTTTTCATAGTTGTCTCTATTTCAAAGCTCTTGCTTCAAGGGGATTAGCTAGACTTATGAACTGTTGCACTGTCTAGCTGATATCTTCCTTCCTTCCTATCATGTCACACCAGGTATGAGACTCAGCCCTAAGACATAACAAATAATCTACTTCATTAGAAATGTCTTTATTTTATTGTAGTAATACAACTCCTGAAATGACAAGCTTAATTTTATTCTGCCAAATACATCATTTTTGTATTTTGAGCTTTATGATTTAAATGTTTAATATTTCTTCCTTAATATGTAAACACTTGTATGATCAGTGGAAGAAAGAGTGGCTTTGACAGGGTTTATAAAAAGATTAGTTCACAGACATAATTTTGAAATTACAAGTGACCACTTCCAGTTCTAGAAAACTTGCAGTGATTAATCAAGACAAATTTTGCCTTGTCTACTCTAAGGAGAGAGAGATGATTAAAACTGTTGTGTGATAGAAGGGGACAAATCTAAAAGCAGAGACATAAAAGAGGGGGCTGTAAGATAGCCTCACCACAAACCAGTAGAAAGGTGAAGACAGGGACATGGAAAGCATAGGCATGTCTGTGTGTGTCCTGGAACATGGGGTCAAAGGAGAGAAGAGATGGAGATGCCACCACTGTGAGCTGATAAGTGAGGTGTGAGAATGTGGTGGGAGAGGGCAGACAGGAGGGTGATGATATAAAAGGGGAAGTCATAAGGAAATGGAAAGATTTTTATCTTTGACTTTTCATGTTCTGTTTTGGGGATGGCTACATGTCTTTTATTTTCAGACCTGCCAGAATTAGAAATGTGTATTAGTTTTCTATTGCTGTTGTAATGAATTAGCACAAACTTAGTGACTTAAACAACACAATTTCATTATTTTATAATGCGGTATGTCAGAAGTCTGACATGGATCTCATTAGGCTAAAATCAAGGTGTCAGCAAGACTGTATTCCTTGAGTTCTAGGAAAGAATCCACTTCTTTGCCTTTTCCAGCTTCTAGAGGATGCCCACCTTCATTGGCTCATGACTCTCCTCCTCCATCTTCAAGGACAGCAACATTATACCTCTCTAACCATTCTTCCATGGTTACATCTCCCTCTGTGGAAAGTTTCTCTGCTTCTAAGAACTGATATGATTAAATTGGGTTCACCTGGATATTTCATTATACTCTCTCAAAGTCCTTGATTAAATCACATCTGAAAAATCCCTTTTGCCATGTAAGGTAACATTCTTAGGTCATTATTCTGCCTACTATAGGATAATTCCTTCTCTAGCCTACTCTAGATCCTTTAATCAAAATGAAACAAGGACACTAATACAAGCCAAAGGAATTCTATTCTCTCTCTATTTCTTGTAAAATTCATTGTCAAGCAATGCTCAGCTATAATCTGTGTTTCTTCTGCCCTGTCTAAACATGAGAGTCTCAAAATATCTGAATGGTGCAGGGTCCCAGGCCTGGCTGAGTTTCTTGGTGTCTGAAGGATGGATTACAAACAGAAGTAATTGTGACTCGTAAGCAGGCTTCTGTCAGCATAACCACATTATTCTAAAAAGAAAAGAACTATTTGAACACTTTCATTTTTTTCCTCAGGGAAAATATAGTGGTCAGTAGTGCTATCCAAAGCCTTACCTTATTTTTGACTGTGAGGGATACATTTTTTACTTTTCTTAAATTTAAAATTAAGCAAGCATAATTAGTAGAGAAAAAGGACTTATAATGGTAAAACTATAAGCATTGCTTATTATAAGACCTAAAATGTTAAGTGCTGCTTTGACACCTTTGGGCCTCACAGGACCCCAGAGGCTTCACCAGGAGTTTTCCTGCTCTTGCCAGATATGCCCTCAACCTAGTGGGAAGGGTCCCAACCGGCTAGTTCCCATATCAGCCAGACCTGCTGCAGCCTACCTAGTCCTCAACTTGATGGGCTTTACCTTCCTGCCAGTCCGTACAGTTATTCAAACAAGCAAATCACATTCTCCCATAGGAACCAAGGGTCACTCCATTCTCTCATTATTCCAAAGCCTGCCTCCCACAACCCCTGCTGGTTCACTCTGCTCCTGAGTGCCATCCCCATGTGGCCCTGCATGGCATGTGGTATATGCACTATCCTGAGCTGTGAGTATATGTGACTAATACACTGCTGCCAATCTCATCTGTCCAGTGTCAGGTGTCATATGTTCTGCCATCTTGTCTATTTAGGGTGGGAAACTTCTCTTTCACCAATGGTAGGAATAGGAAGTGATCAGAACACGTTTGCTTTCTTTGTTGCAAAGTATTTGGTCTACAGACTGAAAAGGATAAGTGAGTGCTCTGGGTCCCTTAATAAGAACCACAGGTCCAGTCTTCCTCATGGGAAAGGGAAAACAGGTCAATATATCTATTGGCTATTATGTATGCCTGGGATTTTTCTAGAGAGTTCCAGTAACATTGCAGAAATGTGGCAGAGGATAGAACACAATGCAATTGGTTTCACATGCAGCTCACTAGCTTCTTTGGGTGTGTCATAACCTTTCAAATACCAAATTAACAGACACAGGAATGTGCTGAGGAGGAAGAGGTTCTTGGCAAGACAAGGCCGCATTCCATCTTATTTTCTCATCAAAGCTTTTTGTCTTGACTTTTGTAGAAATAGAAAATATTAAGAAAATAGTAAGATCTAAACTTAGATTGATATGTAGAATATAAAAGGCAAATCAACAAGACAGAAAATTTAATAGAAAAAACAGATCAAGATGAGGCTAGGTAATTGACAGAAAGGAAAATCCTGGTGGTTATTAAATATTTAAAGATTTATTTAGTTAAAGAGAATATTTAAATATTTAAAGAGAAGCTAATTCTCACCAATAATCCAGGAAATGCAAGTTAAAATAACAATACTACTTTACACTCATCATTTGGCAAAAATTAGGAAGTCAGATAATATCAAGGGATGGTAAAAATGTAGGAAATTTCATGAACTATTGGGGGCAGTACAAACTGGTATCACTTACTCAAGAGCACAGTCTGACGTAAATAGTGAAATTAAGCATGCCCATAGCCTATGACTAGCACCTTTGCTTCCGGGAATATATCTCAGAGAAGTCCTCAAGGAGATTATGAAGGTGTTCACTCAAGTGGTATGTATGGTAGCAAATAATTGGAAGCAAACTAAATGACCATTGATTTTCAAGGCAATGATAAAATGTGATGAGATGATCAGATTCTCAGCAGCATTCAAAACCAATAATTTAGATTTACATTTAGCAACATTGATAGATCTCAAAAACATAATGTTGAATAAAAAATAACTCAAGAAACATAAACAAATGTTTTTAAACAGTTTTAAACAGGATGACACTTATATAAAATCCTTTTTATTTAAATTAAAACCCAAACACAAAATATGCCATACACTTTAAAAATACACATATCTTCAAGTAAGTGTGTGAAAAATGGATTAGAAGGGAAGTGTTTGGCTATGGAATAGGGGAGGGAAATGGGATTGTGGATGGGGGATGAAGATGAAAACATAATAGAGTAAGATATCACAAATGAAGGGACCTAACTCTAACTGATAATCATAGTATACTACAAATGGGAGCTATGATTAACTTGGTTCTGTGCACCTGATTCCAAAGAAATAGAAAGGAGGAAGAAAGGGAGGAAGAAGGAAGGAAGGGAGTAAGGGAAGAAGTAAAGGAGGGAGGGAAGAAGGGAGGAAAGATAGGAGGGAGGAAGGAAAGAAGGAAGGAGAGAGGAATGAAGGACAGATGAAGGAAGGGAGGGAGGAAGGGAGGAAGGGGTAGAATGTGTGTGTGGGTACAGATTATGGGACCCTGACTTTTGAGGAGTGCATTTCCAACCACTGAGCCCATTCTTGTAGGCACTTTGGACTCCTAGTGAGGACAAATAGATAAGAAGGCATCCTGGTCTAATAGACAGGAATTTGGAGTGCACGACAAGAGATGTGCACCTTTCTTTCATCTTTATCACAAGCTGGTTGAATAATCTTTGGTAGGTCACAGATATCTCTGTTAAATGGACCTGCCCTGTGTACCCTGCAGGATCCTTGTGAGGACAAAATTAGGGGAAAATGTGGCAGAAAATATCAGCTTTGCATAAATATCAGATGATGTATGTGTTGCAAGACTGGGGGTAGACAAATGATTCTAGTCAAGCTAAGAGTAGAACTAAGTTTCCTAGGCCCTGAGCTTGCCCGGGTCTTTGACCCCCTGGAAAAGGGAAAGGACAAAAACCAAATCTAAGGGAGATTCTTTCTTTTTTAAAAAAACTAAAGGGCATCTGGGTGGCTCAGTCGGTTAAGAGGCCGACTCAATTTCAGCTCAGGTCACAGTCTTAGGGTTCTGGGATTGAGCTCAGCATGGGGTTCTGCGCTCAGCGGGGAGTCTGCTTCAGGATTCTCTCTCTCCCTCTGTCCCTCCCCCTGCTTGCTCTCTCTCTCTCTAAAAGGAATAAATAAATCTTTTTTTAAAAATTACAGTATATTGTTATATTTGTTTTATTTTATTATTATTGTCGTTAATTTACTACTGTGCCTAATTTATAGATTAAACTTTATTGTAGGTGTGTTTGTATAGAAAAATCATAGTAAACATAGGGTTTGGTACTATCTGTGATTTCAGGCATTCACTGGGGGTCTTGGAACATATTTCCTGTGGAATAAGGGGGGACTACTGTAGTTCGGTACTATTATGATCTCCCCCAAACCTCTAAATATTCTCCTTTCAGTTTTTCTTTTACTGATTCTCCTAGTTTGACCTTGGTCACATTATTATACTTAGAAATGTCCCTGGTTCTGATTGTCCCCAGGTGTTTCTTTGTTAGTGTATCGGGTTGGATTTTCATATCTTATAGTTGGAAAATATTAGAGAAGATGTTATGTACTGTCTTTCAGTGATATGAATCTCTCAGAAGTTAAAAAAATTAATCAAAATCCACAGAGATAAAGAAGATGCCTTTTGGTGCAAGAACTATGAGTCCTTTTCTAGTAGATGCTGAGAATGATTCTCAGAAATCCTTAGGACGTCAGGAAAGCTCCTCTCCCCTAGACCTATGGGCAGTGCAAGTGCCAAGAAACTTTAAGGGATATTCCCTTAACTGCCCTCCTACCCTGGCTTATTTCCTTCCCTCCCTTCCCTCCCTCCTTTCCTTTGAAGTTAATGCTGTTAATTTTGGGTGTCAAGAGCTAGATCTTTGGGTCAGCAGATCTCTGTCTGGCTATGCATGAGGGCAGCTTTGGCTTCTGAGCAAATTCGGACATATTAGGTTCCAGGAATGGCTCACTGATGAAGGAAGGAAGGGGATATTGCATTTCCTGAGTGCCAAGAATTGATATTGGAGATATCACTTAATTATACAATAGTCCAGTGAGGTAGTGATCATTGTTTTCATTGGAGAGAAAAATGACAGGCTCAGGGAGGCTCAAAATGTTTGCAATGGGCACACAGTATCATACACTGAGTGACAGAATTGGATTTTGCCTCTGACTGATGACAAAGCCCATTATTCTGTTCTATACTCCTATGGGGTCTTGAAGGTCATCTAGCACCACTTTCCCTGCATTTTCAGATGAGAAAACTGAGGTCCTCAGAGATTACCTGTGTTGTCCTAGGTAATATGGTAGTTAAAAGCAAAACTGGGTTTGGGACTTGGGTGCCCTGGGCCCCACTATTTGCCACTTTATGCTCCCACAGTTACAAAATTAGATAATATATAATGTAGCTATGGTCATAAAAATCATGTGATACTCTCTTTGCTTGAAGATATTTCTTAATGTTTTTCTTTCCAGCTTTTCTGCCCCCTGTTTCACCACCACAGCCTGCAGTATGTCCTCTTTTGGGAAATATCTGCTGCTGCATAGAGAGAGCTTCAGAAGGTACATGTGGCTGGGAATTTCTAGGCATTCAACTCAGAAATATGAAAGACCAATGACCAGAGCTGGATTTGAAGGCACTGTAAGGAAGGCATTTCTTACAAAGTAACCCATGGATGGACTTGTTCTCCGGGTAGGTGATGCACCCTTGTTGAAGCTGAGACTGGAACAATGGGTAGGAACTCAAAGGCAACTCAAACACAAATAGAAACTGGGCAATAGATGGTTGGCTAGAGATTGTCTCTGGCTTGTAATTAGTTTCTAATTTGAATTTAAATTATGTAGGAAAGGAATGGCTCTTCAGAAGAAAAATAAATGAATGTATCAACAATGCCTACAAGTCCCAAGGAGCCACTCTACATTTTATGTACATCTTGTTTCCTTTAAAGGGGTTTCAAAGTACCAACAGACAATGGATGATTGCTTTGTGCCTCTTGCCCCAACGAGGTAGACACCGCTACATTAGAAGAGGCCTGAATTCTCCCTTTCCCCCCTAAGCCCAGCTGTTATTTCAGGATCATATGAGATTTATGTAAAAATCCACTAGCCTCCCTAATGAGGGAAAACAGATGAGATACAAGTTCCTGGGGAGTGGAACCTGCTCTTGAGCAGAAGGGAATGTGAGGGTTATCTGGGAGAGAATGTGGGTATGAGACAAATCGTGCATTCTCAGGAAGGACAGATAATATTAGAGAGCAAGGTAAACTGGATGAAAGTTTGCAGAAGAAGGATCAACACAGAAAGCTTTGTGGCCAGGCCCTGGCTTGGGGGAGGGACATGGAATGGGGACAGCTGTATATATTCAAGAAAGGTAACTTATTGGGAGGGAGACGATCAGTGTTCTGCCTCTGCACCTGGGAGCTGGCTGGCAGGTCTGCATATGGCATCTTGTTTCCTTTAAAGGGGTTTCAAAGTACCAACAGGTACTTAGGAGAGTAAGTCTGTAATATGCATCAGATTTCAGCAGATTGCTTCTGAAATTACTGGACAATGTTAAGCATCTGAATGGTGCTTTGTGGAGGGGTGGTGGTATTGTTGATGGATGTGTGTGCAATGATGTGTATCATAGGAAAAAGTTCTTTCTAAACCTGAAATGATGTGATTCTCTGACTCTAAGAGTTAAAAAGCAAAGCAAGAATATTGAAACCTTCTAATAGCCCTGTTCTAGTCAAAGGGATAACTAATATCTCATCCCTACTTTTGTATTCATTCTGTATTCTTCTCAATAATAAGGTTTCTGAAAAAGACGGCTTTTGCTGAACAATTTTGAGTCTCAAACTCACAAGGGCTGGAGCAAATTCTCAATCGCCCATGACTCATATAAATTATATTTGGAAATTCCTTTCAACAGAGGGTCCTTCTACATGTTTTCTCTATGGCCCATTCTGGAAAAGTTCTCTTCACTTTTTTTTTTTTTAAAGATTTTATTTATTTATTTGAGAGAGAGCATGAGAGGGGGGAGGGTCAGAGGGAGAAGCAGACTCCCTGCCGAGCAGGGAGCCCGATGCGGGACTCGATCCCGGGACTCCAGGATCATGACCCGAGCTGAAGGCAGTCGCTTAACCGACTGAGCCACCCAGGCGCCCAGTTCTCTTCACTTTTAATCAGACACCCTTGAAGCCACTTTTCCCAGATTGCTGTTTTCAGTAAAGACGGAGTACAATTTTTTTTTCCTGAAGCTATTTTGACATTTTTATCTTCACAGTCTATTTCACAGAAATAAATTAAGTGCACCTCTGTTTTCTGAGCATGATAGAAAGATACGAACTGTGCATGTCAGATAGACATAATTTTAAATCCTAGTTCCACTACTTAATGGCCATGTTTCTGCCTCCAAAATGCTATGCTTACTGTTTCTTCTCTCCGTATCATTGCCTGGATCTCTCCTTTATATCATGTAGGTCTCTGTTCACCCCCATAGCTTCCTACCCTGCTTAGTTTCCTTCATAGTTTTTGTAATACTCAACATATTACTTGTTTGTTTGACTTCTTTTTTTTGGTTTGAGTCCTCTTTTATTGTCTGTTCCTTCCACTAAAATAACACCTTCCATAGAGCACACACTCAATAAATGTTTATTAAATGGATGACTAAATGAGTGAATTAGTGACCTTGGGCAATTTAGTAACTTTCTTTGAGCCTCAGTCTCTTTTTCCTATTAAACAAGGGTTATTCAATCTCACTCAAAGGATCGCACTGAGGATTAGATAACATAATACAACATATCTAGCACAGTGTCACATCAAATATATTCAGGACCTCTTATTTTTTCTTTCCCTGGTGAAAAATGATTCCCTTATAATGTTTACCTGATGGATCCCTAAGGATCTGTACCACTGAGAGATAATTACATTGGTATCTGACAATCAAAGGACAAAACAAAAAACAAAAAAACAGAACCCAAACAAAAATCTCAGTGCTTTCAATGGGTTTTCTGACAACAGGAAGGAACATGAAAACTGACAAGAACATTTTGTAAGACATGGTCTCTGGGAGAAAACCTTGAGGTCTTTGGTTTTCTGATTTCCTTCTGTTATGGCTAAGACAGTATTGGCCGAGGGAAGTGAGGTCACTTGCCAGGTAACTAGTAGCAGAGCTGGGTCTGGAACCTAGATGCTTGAGACTTGCTCTGTGCTCCTGCCCTCCTACACTTCACTTGCCTCTAAACCTGAATTGGTTCAAGCTAGTTTCATAGTTTAGAGACTCTGCAGATGGAAAATGTTAATCATTTTGGTTTCAGATTCTTGGCTGATTCCAGCTTTCTAACTCTTTAGTTATAAACATGTCTTAACCTTCATCATAATAAGCACCTTAATAACAATAAAGATTAGGAGATTGTTTTTTTCTCTTATTAAATTAGGTGACCTCTTCAAAACTTTCTTTGTTTGTAGGCCTAAAATTATATTGTAGAAAATAGTTGAAAGAAGTCATATAAGAATAAGGGAAACACATGCAAGATGAAAATAACAGAACATAATGCTGGAAATACTTTAAGATCAAACTTGGTATCAAATCAGAGACTCACGGTCTGAAATCAATCAGTAAATGATGTGAAACGATGTGATAAAGCTATGAACATGATCTGAAACTGCCATAGAAAATAAGCTCAATAATAAAAAAAGTATGATTTTAAAATCTCACTTTCATTTTTTTAGACATGGGCAATCTTCTATGACATTTGATTTGTCTAAATAAAAGCTTTAAAACTTTAACATAATTAGACATGCTTTATGCTAAATCAGCTTTACAGAAATATTGAAAATGAAGTGTATATTAGACAATCACAGTTTCCATGTAGCTTATTCTGGGTAGAATGAGAATAGATACCTTTTTAAAACCTAGTTCCTAAAAAATGAGCTAAATTTGTTTCTAGTGGGCTCCTAATAACTTTGCTGGTTCAGGCTACATTTTGATGGGACTTAGTCATTAGCGGCTTTCCTCTCACATGCCCTCCTCATGTCCTTACTTTGCCCTTCTGTCTCACATCTACCTCCTTCCCTCCCTCCCTCCTTTCCTTCTACCCCCTCCTTCATTCTCTTTCTTCATCTGCCCCATGACACTCCTTCCCATTCCCATAACTTTCTTACTGCCCCTCTCTGTCCATCTTTCTTTCCTTTTATTCGACCAAGCTAATTTTCAGAAAATCATAAACAAAGGTCTTCGTGTCTTGAAAAACTGCATAGACAAGACTTTCAATTTAAAATATGCTATAATTTTTATCAGATGTGGTGATCTTAGATACAAATTGTAGTATATTACATTGATGGCCCCAGTTCTTCTCTGTAACCACATTCTTTGCATCAGACTGTGAAGTTCTACCCTGGGAAGAGGTGGGGGTATATTTCCCCACTCTTCAACTTTGTTTTGGCTATATGACTTGCTTTGACCAATGAATGAAGTTGATGGTATACATTTCCAAACCTGGGGCCTAAGAGGCCTTGTGTAATTCTGTTTTGCCTCCTTGCACTTCTATCATTGCCATGAGAAGAAAATGCCAAGACGCCTCTGTGGGTCTCAGAAAGAGAATGAGAGACACTTGGCCCAGAACTACCCACCCAAGTCAACTCTCAGTCAGCTGACCCCTGGCTGACACACAAATTCATAAGCTAAATAAATGCTCTTGTTATGTGCCACTGATATTTGGTGCCTCTTTGTTACACAAAGTTATTGTAGCAATAGGAAATTGATACATTATCTACCTCAATATCTTCCATTTTGAACATGTGGGGACTGAGGCCCAGAGAAGCCTGTTATGAACTAGTTAAGGACAGATCTGGAACTAGGACCCAGAATTTCACATAGCTGGACCTATACTTGTCCAGTAAACCATGTCTTGTTGTGAAGTGCATTTGCATATGCCTACAACTCTTAATACCCTTCTGCTGAACTTCTATTAATACCTCCTTATTATTTATTTCTTTAACTAAGCTGATTCTATCATTTCAGCTAATCAGTTGAGTTAACTTGATTACTCAATTTATGATAAAAGGCAGGAAACAGAAGGCAGTATTGTATTGTTAAGGCTTATCAGTCTTGCTGTGGTATATATGTGTATGTATGTATGTGTGTGTTTGTGGTGGAGAGCTGTGAAAACTTGTCATCATAGCTACCACTGACTGAGCAATTACTATAACTAAACCATACACCATGTATTGTGCTAAGTACTTTTTTTAAAATTCAAGTATAATTAACATAGAGTGTTATATTAGTTTCTGGTATATAATATAATGATTCAACAATTTTATACATTACTCAGTGTTCATCACGATAAGTATATTCTTTTTTTAAATTTAAATTCAATTAGCCAACATATAGTATATCATTAGTTTCAGATGTAGAGTTCAGTTATTCATCAGTTGCGTATAATACCTAGTGCTCATCACATCACGTGCCCTCCTTAATGTCCGTTACCCAGTTACCCTATCTCCCACCCATCTCCCTTCCAGCAACCCTCAGTTTGTTTCCTGAAGTTAAGAGTCTCTTGTGGTTTGTCTCCCTCTCTGATGACTTCCCGTTCAGTTTTCCCTGCCTTCCCCTGTGATCCTCTGCACTGTTTCTTATATTCCACATATAAGTGAAACCATATGATAATTGTCTTTCTCTGATTGACTTACTTTGCTCAGCATAATACCCTCCATTTCCATCCATGTCGATGTAAATGGTAAGATATCATCCTTTTTGATGGCTATAAATTTCAAATCTCCTTCACCTGTTTCACCCATTTCAGATCCTACCTCTCCTCTGGTAGCCACCAGTTTGTTCTCTATAGTTAAGAGTCTGTTTTTTCATTTATCTCCTTTTTTTTTCTTTGTTCATTTTGTTTCTTAAATTCCACATATGAGTGGAATCATACGGTATTTGTCTTTCTCTGATTAACTTACTTCACTTAGCATTATACCCTCTAGATCCATCCATGTTGCTGCAAATCGCAAGATTTAATTCTTTTTTATGGCTAATATTCCATTGTGTGTGTGTGTGTGTGTATGCATGTGTGTATCATAATTCCTTTATCCATTCATCTATGATGGACACTTGGGTTGCTTCCATATCTTGGCTATTGTAAATAATGCTGCAATAAACATAGAGGTGCATATACCTTTTTGAATTAGTGTTTTCTTGTATTGGGAGTAAATACCCAGTAGTGGAATATTCATTATCTCATCTGGTCTATACCAAGGGTTAACAAACTAGGGCCTTGGGCCAAGTCTTGTCTGCTGCCTGTTCTTATGAAGTTTTATAGGAACACGGACCTGTTTATTTGTTATGTACTGCCTATGGCTACTTCTGTGCTGCAATGGCAAAGTTGAGATGGTACAGCAGGGACAGGATGGCCTGCAGAGTTGAAAATATTGCTATCTGGCCCTTTACAGAAAAAGTTTGCTGACACCTGGTCTGACAGTAGTAGTTTTCAAGTGTCATCTGTGGATCCTGGGGTTCCTTAAGAGGTCCGTGAGGTCAAAATTATTTCATAACAATACTGTCACATATTTGCCTTTTTCACTTTCACACAGTGCCTGACATTTGCACTGATGGTGGATTAAACTGTTGTCATTTTGGTATCAATTAAGGCAATGGTACCCGTCTGTAATAGTCACCACATTCTCTAAGCACTCACAGTAAACAAAAAAGTCAGTTTCACATAAGAATGTCCCAATGAGGTAGCAAAAATTAATTTTATTGAATTTTGACTCTTTCAATATCCATCTTTTTAATATTCTGAGTGCTTACGTGGGAAGTGGAGTAAGAGCGTGGGCTGCACACTGAATACGGTAGTCTAAAGAGAAAGTCCTTGTGTGATTGAGTTAGGAGTTCAATAGCTGTTTTTTTCATGAAACACAATTTTTACTTGGGAAAAAAAAGACTAAGAAACAGTCTTTTTGATTTTTCAGACTTGAGTATTTGGCAGATATTTTCTCTTAACCAAAAGTAATGAGCCTGTTACTTCAAGAAAAACATTTGGCAATATTTTTTGCCAATGATAAAATCCAAGCTTTCAAGTGAAAGTTAGTTTTGGAAAACTTGCATACCACCTTGAGAGTGATTGCTCACTAGTACTTAGTGACTTTTCTGGTGACCGCAGCGGTGATATGAATGAATGTAAATTTTTTTCTGGCTGTTGAATAACATAATGGATCAGTGTTAGGAAGATCTGTATAAATTCAGTGAGCCAGTATTTAAATCATCAGTGAATTATGTTACAAATTCATGGATGGTAAAGGAGCCTTTCAAAATGCAAGGTATTCCAATGGATCTTAAAGTAACAGTATAAATTCATTGATGTAATTTTTGATTTACATGGCAACCAATGTTTAAGAAACTACCACTTGTTAAGTTCTGGTATGTAATCAAATGATGATATCCACAATTTTCTGAAAAGAATATTAAAACACTCCTCTCTACCAACTACACATTTGTAGTTAATTAGATTTTCTTCATACACATCAACCAAAACAGCATGTCACAACAGATTAAATGCAGCAGATATGTGAATCCAGTTGCCTTTCATTAAGTCAGGTATTTTAAAAATATATATAAAAACATAAACTGTTCTCATTAATTTTTTTGAAAATATAGTTCTTTTCTATAAAAATTTGTTGTTGATGTTAACATGCAATAGGGTTAATTTTTAAATGAATAAATGTTCAAAATATTCTTTTTTAAAAATTAATTTATTTTTTTATTATGTTATGTTAGTCACCATACAGTACTTCATCAGTTTTGGATGTAGTGTTCCATGATTCATTGTTTGCTTATAACACCCAGTGCTCATTGCAATATGTGCCCTCCTTAATACCCATCTCAGTTTTAATTTTTGCTATAGTAAATATTGATAGATATAGCACATGTAAATAAAAGCTCTTAAGGATCCTCAATAATTTTTAAGAGCATAAAGAGGTCCTGAGTTAAAAAAAAATGAGAATCGCTGGTCTCTATATACTCTATGATATGGGTATAATTATTATCCCAAGTTTATGGATGATGAAACTAAGGCTAAGAGACATTAAGTAGCTTGCTCCAAATAGCTTGTGGTACAGCTAAGATTCAAACTGCAGCAGAATGATTCTGGAACTTAACACTTGTCACCACTAAAAATGCCTCCCAGCATTTCTGGATTTAGAAAGCTGGCGAGAATCTGGACAGTCTCTCTACCATCCCTTTCCCACTTAGAACAGGCCTCTTCTGGGATGCCTGGTTTTGGTTCAGGTCATGATCTCAGGGTCATGAGGTAGAACCCTGGGTGGGCTCCGTGCTCAGCATGCAGTCTGCTTGAGATTCTCCCCCTTTCTCTCTCTCTCTCTCCCTCCTTGCTTTCTGTCTCTCAAATAAATAAATAAATAAATAAGATCCTAAAGAAAAAGAACAGATTTCTTCTATGCCCACTTTTTATTCTATTCACCTCACCTCCTTCTAAGTTCTAAAGACATGGGCCAGTTTATATGCAAAACTGCACTTAGTACAGTTAGGAAGAACAGAACATAGAACATATGGAGAGAGGGTGACCACAGACCTACCTGGGTGGGGCTTTTCACTTTCTACTAATTAGGAAGAGGAGAGAGGATATAAGCCAGCACTAGGCAATCTGGGGAAGGTTGGTTCAGTTGGCCAGGGTAGGTGGCAGAAGATCTGACTTAACAACTTTTGTCCTGTTCCATGTTCTCATTTCAGAAGTATTCCAGAGATGCACTTCCACATACTGGTCCATGGCAGACACTGAGCATAACTTAGAACCCTCTTTCTCATTGAGCATAGCGACAGGCTCAAGGCCTGGCCTTCTCAAGGCCAGGTCCCCTACAGTCACTCTGCATAAAGGATATGGCATATGTGATGAACCTTATTACTGTTCTGGTGTTATGTTGTACCTGTGACCCCATCTGTACAGCAGGTGTGAGTCTCTTGAACACAGAGCCCATCAGGAAGCTGTGTGTGACTCATTCCCAACTAGAAAAGCAAGTGCTGCTACTTCTATGGAATTTTCACTGGCTACAGTCATTAGGAAAGATCTGTATATTTTTCCTCCTATACCTATGAAATAGAACCCTCTTTTGTCATCCATGCCCTATAGACAAATATATAGTAATTAGCAGCATGGGCTCTGGAGTCAGATTATCTGGGTGTGACTCTCTAGTTGTATTGTGAGGATCAGATGACTTAATGTAAATGAAACACATTTAACAGTACTCAGCTTATAGTAATTCTCCGTGAATAGTATACTGTGGCAGAGTCCCTATTTAGGAAAATGTAGATTGTTTAAAGCTAGGAATTTCAGCTCCAGCAGCAAGGGGGTTAGGTATCCTGAATTATCCTCCAGTTGAAAACATCCAAAAGAAATGGAAAGAATATAAAGAATATTTTAAAAATGCATCTCTGAGCCAGCAAGAAAGGGAGACATCCACAGAGGCTGAAAACTCAGTGAAAGTAGGAAAGTAGGAAACTTAAAGGCAAATGCACATCCAAGCAGATTTCATTTGGGGTTATCTAACAAACCTTGGTGAGCTTGATGTTTTGTTTTGATGGGTGCGCAGGACTTAGAAGTCAAGGGATAAAGACTAAGTTTGGACTAAAGTGGGGATCTCCTAAGAAACTCACAAATAAAGCTGGAACACCTAAGAGCTATGGTCTTAGTTTAAGGTTAAACTCAATCTTCCCTGTAGAATGGGACAACAAGGAAACCTATCTGTTTTGACCTTGGTTTGAGCAGAGGAAGAAAAATCTCCCCTGAGAGTTTATAACCACAAGCCAGTCCTCTCTGGGGTTTGAACATGAATGGAAAGTCTGAGCTGCAAAAAGAAATGGTGAGCAAGTATGTGATTAAAGATGGGTTAAATAAAAACAAACACTGACTGTATAAAATAATAACAGTGGGCGCTTGGGTGGCTCAGTTGGTTAAGTGACTACCTTCGGCTCAGGTCATGATCCTGGAGTCCCAGGATCGAGTCCCGCATCGGGCTCCCTGCTCAGCAGGGAGTCTACTTCTCCCTCTGACCCTCCTCCCTCTCATGCTCTCTGTATCTCATTCTCTCTGTCTCAAATAAATAAATAAAATCTTTAAAAATAAAATAAAATAAAATAATAACAGCAATGATAATACCTAACTGGTAGGACAAATCAAAACAAGACAGAATCAAAATACCAGACAGCTACAGCATTTAAGTTCAGGGAATTACACTGATTAGAATGAAAACATTCTAAGATCTGTGTAGTGCTTAAGAGAGGATAAAAATACGAAATTTCGAGTTCGTTAAGTATGCATGTTAAAAAATTTAGGTTAACCACTAAAGGAATAGGCAACAAGTTCTCCTTCATCCTGAACACCTTTTGAAAATCTTCTCGGGTGTAATGATTTGGCACTGAGGTAACATTATCTGAGGCCCTGTTGTTGGGTCGTAAAGAGAAAGAATAGTTTTTACAACATAAAATATTCACTAATGAATTGGCTAATAATGAAATTAGTCCCCACATAAATATCCTTCTCCATCTTTTCCAAGTCTATGGTTGTGAACGTTTGAATGCAAAGTAAATTGAGGGATGAGTAAAATGCAAATCTTGCAAGACAGTCAAGATATTGAGTCTGTGAAAGTACAAGTGGAGAATCACACCTAAAGCTTTTGAGAAAGCTCTGGCAGGTTCAGAACAGTTAACAACTGAAGAAGAGGGAATCAGCAAAGATGGTAGCATGATCACATGATTTAAAGGAGAATGATTTTTTTTTAAAGATTTTATTTATTTATTTGAGAGAGAGAGAATGAGAGAGAGCACATGAGAGGGGGGAGGGTCAGAGGGAGAAGCAGACTCCCCGCCGAGCAGGGAGCCCGATGCGGGACTCGATCCCGGGACTCCAGGATCATGACCTGAGCCGAAGGCAGTCGCTTAACCAACTGAGCCACCCAGGCGCCCGGGAGAATGATTTTGATACACACAGGTTAAAAGAGCCCTTGAGAAAATGGATGAATCTTTAATTGCACTGATTATGGAAAAACCTGAGATGCTAGAAAAGGGAGCCCAAAATACAGTCACCTGAGATAGAAGTTATGTCTCTCTCATATAACAGTCTAGCTCTGTGAGGTCAGTTGGGGTGCATGCTCCTTCCATCTTACTGCTCTGTTTTCTCCTGGGGGGTGATGCTCACCTGTGGAGTCAGAGATAAATCATGTGGCATATCCATGTTTCAATTAAAAGGAAGGGGAAAGAGAGGAAGTCCAGAACAAGCAATTTCCTTTTAAGCAAGTGATAACAGAAGATATATGTTTATATCACTTCCTCTTATGTTCCATTGGCGAGAACTAAATTGCATGGCCACAGCTGCTAGTGAAGCTGAGAAACGTAGTCTCTGCCTGGCTGGCAAAGGGCCTAGCATAAGAGGAGAATAGATTTGTGGGGACCACTAATTATCTGCCCCAGGTAAAATGGACCCTGTGATCATGTTCTAAAAAACACATGAAATCATGTTGCACTATCTGTACAGTGATGTAGGATAGTTAGGTCTGATAAATTACACCCACCCAAATCAATACTTGATTCAGTCTTTAACTTAAAAAAAAAATCACCATAGCATTATTACTCATATTTTGTAAGTCAGATAAAATGAACTTATTTAAAAAAATAAATAAGCAAGGGTTTATTAGACTAGGTGCTTAATAACCTTTGTTTTGTCTTTTTATTTTCTAGTAAAATGACTAGAAAACTCTTATTTCTCCTCCACATCTGTAGTTGATGTGATTCTCGATCCACAATCTCTGTGTTCGAGAATTGAAACAAACCTAATTTCTATGTTTCTATTTTTAACCTTTGTGTATTTAGGTCCAAGCAGTTGCAATTTAATTTCACTTCATAGTTCCTCTTTTCACTCTGGTTGCACCTAAATTCCAGCACCCAGAAATTATTGGGGCTCTGTCTAACCTGGCATTTGCTGGGACAGCTATCATTCATCTGGGCCTCCTTCATTAAAAACATACTTCAAACAAATACATGTGCCAGGCCCTGAGAAAACGTTCAGCCCTTTCCCTTCACTAGTGAATTTTGGTACATTGCTAAAAATTCTGGCTCAAGAGCAAGGTTAAGCATGCACACATGTTAGAAAGAGAAGTCAATTTAAAAGATTGGCTCAAAGTGAGGAAGAAGAAAGTTAATGACTAAATGGAAATCTGGGGGTTATCTATGATTTTTCATTTTCAATGAATTTTTTAGAGATGTGTATGTATAAGAAAGAGTGACTTCTGTTTGTCCTGGGGAATTACTCTTTCAGTGTTGGGGTCAGGGGTAAAGATCGTTGTAAACATTCAAGTGAATGCGGTGGTATTCAACCCACCTCTTACCACATGACTGTAGCTTCCTAGTTGCTGTGGGATATCAGAGGGAGAAAGAGCCACGGTTCTAAAAGTTGCTTAGAGTCTCCTTGTAAAGAAAAATGACAGCTAGGACAGGCAGGAAACAGAACTGTACTAATAAAACACTGTGGCGGAAATAAAGCACAGTCCTGAAGAAGGCTAGTATTATAGATAGGCAGAGAGGAAGGGGAGATGATTGTAAGATG
The DNA here is from genome assembly GCF_029215605.1 of Mirounga angustirostris. Lineage (NCBI taxonomy): Eukaryota > Metazoa > Chordata > Mammalia > Carnivora > Phocidae > Mirounga > Mirounga angustirostris. The sequence continues at coordinate 53,353,860 of NW_026991714.1, forward strand.
AAAGAACAGTGTGGTCAATTAATTGCAAAAGGGCAGCAAGGAGCATGGTAGGCAGAGCGTCTCGGGCCAGGGATGACAGGTGTAGCTGGAGCCAAGGTTTGAGTGGGAAAATTTGCTTTGTGGCTACACTCTCTTCTCAGCTACTCATGCTGCACAGCTGCAAGCCCTCTCCTGGGCACTCAGTTTAATTGTGTTACTCTTTCTATAGCCCTAGTGAATGAGAACACTGGCTCTGCAGTCAGCAGACCCGAGTTTGAATTCTGCGTCCAATACTTACTGCTGTGTGAGCTTGGGGAAGTTACTTAATCTCTCTGAACCTCTCTCTCCTCATTGCCTAGGAGGTTTTTGATGACTGCAATGAGCTACCATATATAAAGCATCCCATGGAGTTTTCAGATACTCAATAAGAGCAATAGTCATCATTATGATCACCACTGTGGTGATGAGTGCTGGGACCAGGGTGGTAGCATGGGGCAAAAGAGGATGAAGTGCAGCTTCAGAGTGTCCTGAGTTCACACAACAGCTACATCACTTCCCTAAAATTCCCACTCTGCCAGGAATAAATGAGATCATGAACATGATGTGCTCCACATAGGCCTGGTATGTCATAGTGCTTTTGAAGATGTTTGCTTCCTTCCCCATCACTTATCCACCCTTTTTTCTTTGTTCCTCAGCATACATCATCTATGTTTCTAGTTTTGTGTTTGTGCATAGACTAGGACAATGGACACAGATGAGGGTGGTCATGTGTTGGCTTGCCTGGACAGTCCTGGTGTGTGTTGTTCACCCAACATTATTTTAAGTAGTTTTGAATAGTCTTCCCTTTCACTCACAACACGTCCAGTTTGGCAATTAATCACCCTAGTGGGACGTCCAGCTTTCTGCCCTCCTGTCCTGCATGCTAGCCATAGTCACGGGATGCTTTTTCTGAAGGGGAAATCACCTGGGGGCTTTGGGCTGGGGCATATCCCTCCAGAGTGGCTGCAGAGCTGACAGGCATCTCCCCAGGCAACCCCCTTATTTGTATCTCCTTCACTGTCTGGGGGTCCCCAGGATTACCTGGCCAGCTCTCTGTTTTCTAGCACAGACTATTCTTTCCCCTGGAACTCTTACTGAGATAAGACACAGACATACAATAGAGTTTCCCACCATAGAGTTTCCCACCCTCGCCTTTCCTGTTTGTTTCCAGCCAACACAGTTTTTCTGGTCCTCTGAGAGTTTATGATACATTTGGGAAAAGGAAGAAGGGGGATCAAAATAATGTATAGGAGGAAATCACAACTCAACATTGGGATGACATTAGAAATGCCCCTAACCTCCATAAGCATATGAAAGTTGGCCTTTCTTAGCCCTCCTCACTGATTCATCCCTTCCAGTGAACTTCTGAAATCCACCTTGGTCTAGTCCTCTTGACTAAATTTTTTTTTTTTTTATTCTTGGGACTTAATGTAATAGTTTCCCCACTATTTTCTTTAGCAATTTATTTTTGGAACTTATTGGGTGCCCAATAAATATTTTTTTTCTAGAATGGGGGCAAGCAAAGAAATGGACTGAAAAGGAACAAATTCCTGGCAGGTTTTTTTTTTTTTTCTGAAAAGGCTCATTCCCTGAGAAATCCTGGTCTAATCAGAATGACACTCCAGATAAGGATAGAATCAGTATAAATGCTTATTGAAGGCTATGTGCCAGGTGCTTTAGGAGCATTATGTCACTGACATCTCACAGCGACCCTGTTAAGTTATTATACTCTTTCCTACCTTTACTATACAATTATTATATTGTTTCCCACATTTATTAATGAGGAAACCAAGGCTTAATAAGGTTACATTGTCTAATTACTCCAATAATTCTTCCATTATTACTGAAAAGGTTGAGGCAAGCTGGAATTCAGACTCAGTCAGCCAGTCTTCAAAGCACCTGCTCTTAATCCTTAGACTGTCTCCCCAGACTGCAGGAACCAGAGACCCCATCCCAGACTTGTAGCTAGGATCCAACCTAGAGAGAGCCTGTCTGGCATGGGGCTGAATTTGGGGTGGAGTGGGCCCTACACTTCTGAGACAAGGCTCGACACTCTGACCATTTCTACTTTGTCTCTCTGTGGTCTTGCTTTACCTTGCTTCCTCTGACAGCTTTTCATACCAGTCTTAATGATCATATCCTCATTTTACCTTTAAAGGTTATTGAAAAGGTACCATTTGGTGGCCGTTTGGAAGGGTCACCCCCACTTCAGTTGGCACTGATTTTCCACTGCTGTATTTTCTTACCAGATGGAGTGCCATGAGGGAAAAGGGGCATTCTGATGTTAGGGTGTACAATGGGATGGTGGAAGAGGCTGCTGCACCTGGGTGGACTCAGGGAAGGAATTTTCCAGGCATTTAAGCTAAACCTCTAAATTTTGCTAATTTTGGATCAGTTCTTCCTGTGAGGTCAGCATGGGGGAAATGCTCTTGATTACTCTTCACCTTTGGATTTCTGGGATCAAGATCTTTACTGCCTGATTATATCGTGTGTGGTTATTTATTTATTTTTCACTGAGACAACTAACTTTCCCTGATTAAGGTTGGGACTTTTTCTCTTTGGTCATTTCAGACCCTTTCAGTGGACTTTTTGTATCTTGTCTTTTGCCTCTGATGTTTCCTTTACTCAATCAGACTTTATTTCATATCTCACTGGCTTCTCCCCTGCCTTAATTTTTAGATGTCAGGGAGTATCCAGGATAGGCTATTGGGTTCTCATTCTGGAATGCAGTCTTAACAGTGAGAGACAAAACTAAGGTCAAAGCTGGAGGCTGATTGGAGGGAGAACATATACCTTCTAAATGGGTTCTTTTAGTAGGAGTAATCCAGGATCATAATGTTACAGTATTTCTAGCTTTGGAGATGATCAACTATAACATTAGCTAACACTTACCACACATGTACTATATGTTACATCCTGCAAATTGCCTATTTTGCTGCACTTGACTTTCACTCAAACCCTGAGCGGGAAACTTTCCATTTTCACGAGGACAAAATCAAGGCTTAGAGAATTTAAGGGCCTTGCCAAAGGGTCACACAACTAGCAAATGATGGTTGTGGGGTTAGGATTCAGCCATTTTAACCTCTACACTGCTGTGTGAAGGAAGATATCACATGGGGTGAGTCAGCCAAATGACCTTAATCTTGTTACATAACCTGTCTGTGTTTTAGTTTCCTCATCTGTAAAATGGGAAGAAGAAAATGACTCTTGGAGTCATCTTAAGCACCTCTGTGGTGCTTAAATGAGGAGCTGTCCAAAACAGATCTCTTGATTTGCAAACTGCCTCCTCAAACTGCTTCTCTATGGTCTTCCTCTTAACTGAGTCAATGACACCAATACATAGCGACTCAGTCAAGTCATCCAGAAAGCATCTTTGATTCCTCGAGTTCCTTCACTTGTCATATTTAATCCAGTAAGCCTTCTTGCTCCACCTGAAAAGTACATCCCAAATCTGATCATTTGTCAAAATCTCTACTGCCACAACCCTAGTAGTCAAGGGGCTTCACATCTTGCCAGGACTACTGTGTCTTACTGCTTATAGAAGTTGTTAGTATTAATTCATCTCCCACACAAGTAGAAAAAGAAAACAAATAGAACTCCCCCCACTTTTTTTCTTAAGTAGTAACTAGAAGACCAATAGAAAATATTTTTTACTAACCTTGCAATAACAGAATCCTACATTTTACACATTAGGATGGAACTTTATTTAATATGATGTGAAGGTTAGAGGTGGGAGCAGCTAGGAAACATCAAAGGTGGTTTTTTTTTTTTTTTTTTTTTGTATGTTAGGGGAATTTTGTTCCCCATGTCTGGGCCAGGAACAGAAGATGAGATCTTCAGTTACTAGAAAGAGAGAGATTGAGAGTGTCAAGGAAGAGGGGGCTACTGTAAATAAGGAGTTTTAGAATTTTTTCATCAATGGGCATTGAGTTGGCCCTTCCCTTGTCACCTGGAAACTGAGATGAAGCCTGTAGGGGCCCTTGAGATAAATTGGGTTCTTGGGTGCTGTCAGTAGACATTTGTAGTAACTATGGAGGGGACCTCACCAACAGCCAATAGGAACAGGGATCTAGAGAGTTCAGTATGGAATGTCAAAGTGATTAGATCATGCAAGGGGCCTGAAGACTCAGGAGGAACAATGGTTCAAGGAGAGAACTGATGACAAAGATGAAAACTATCAATCTGGACTGATTTGTGGAGCATCCGAGCTCTCTTTGAAACACCCAGAAATACTTGGGACCACACTGTGGAATGTGACAGGGTCAGGTTATCACATGGGTTAGGATCTATCTAGCCCAACAGTATCCACTGGAAATATCACAATGTAATCTAAAAATTTTTAGTAACCACATAAAAAAAGCAAATAGAAACAGGTGAAATTAATTATAATAATGTTGTATTTAACCTAATAGATCCAAAATATTGTCATTTCAATGTGACACTAGTCCAGTGGTATGCTGGTAAAGCAGTTCTCTCTGAAAAAAAGTCCCGGTTTGTAGTGTGTACCAATTTCCATGATGTAAATACTCTTACTATGCTCAATTTCAAGTTACAATAATGATACTAATAATGACAACTAACAATTATTGAATGCTACTCTGTATCGAACAGTTTCTCTCTCTCTTTCAGCACTGTACTTTATTTGTCCTTTTTTGTTAGCATTTTGTTATAACATTTCTATAAGAAAAAAAAGAGCAACCCAATTTCAAGTTGTCTCTTTTTTTAAATTTTAATTTATTTTATTATGTTATGTTAATCACCATACATTACATCATTAGTTTTTGATGTCGTGTTCCATGATTCATTGTTTGCGTGTAACACCCAGTGCTCCATTCAGTACGTGCCCTCTTTAATACCCATCACCATCTCAAGTTGTCTCTTAATTCTGATACAACTTTATTTTAGTCATTTGTAAGTCTCTTTATACTGTAGTGTTTTCTACAGCTGCAGTATCCCAATTACAAGGTTATTATCTATCTATTTATTATCTATCTATTATCTATCATCTATCATCTATCATCTATCTATCATCTATCTGTCATCTATTTATCTATCATCTATCATCTATCTCTATCATCTACTGATTGATCATAGATGACTAAAAAAGGCTGTGACATTAAATAATTTATCAGTAGGAAGTTGTAAAGCTTTTATTTGCATACAGATCTTTTGACTTTGCCCAGAATGTCAAGAATAAAAGCAAAGTGGGATCAAAGAATGGCAGGGCATCATGGAACTAGAAGGGTAGAAGGATAGAACAATAGAAGCCCCAAAGAACAGGAATAAAACTATAGCCCTCAATCCAATTGAATTCAGTCCCTGTACTGAGCACAGCCATGGACCAGTTCTGGGGCGGAGCAGGGGCATATGACAATGGCTAAGGCTTGTACCCTCTTCCCCAGGGGTTGACAGGCACATCTATGCAGAACTCTGACACAGGTTAGACTGTAATTGGTGCTAAAAATAGAGCCTGATTCAGCTGTCCCAGACTGAGCCTAGAAAGCACCAAGGAACACAGCCGAAAGTAGGAAGGAGAGGCCTGGAGGAATTCCCTAAACTGATTTGCATAAAGTCGTAGAGTTTTGTGTGTGTGTGTGTGTGATTTTCGCAGAAAGGATATACCTCTAGGACTTATTAGTACAGCTTAGGGAGGTGGAAATGAGTGAACAAACCATATAGTGAGGGTAGGGAGATAAGGGGAAAACTACCTTCAAAAAGAGAGAGACTGTTGATCAGACCTAAGCTTTAAGAGGTGGTTAATGAACATATACATCTGTGGAAGAATAAACATTAAAATGCCCTTACAGATTAAAAAAGAAATCACACTACAACATTTGTTGAAGGCCTACTCTGTCTAGAAACATTGCTCAGTGTATTTATAGATTCTTTTACTCTAGCTCCAAACTAGAAGTACATTCAGAAAAGAGTTCCCTAGATGTACATTGAAGATGACAGAGTGCATGTATCTGGAGGTAGAAACAAGAGAGAGTTTGAGAAACAATGCTCCTCTGGTACAGTTTTTATAATTTTTAGCTTTCTCAGTCTGTTCAGGCTGCCATAATCAAATACCCTAGACTGGGTGCTTAAACAACGGAAATTTATTTTTTCACAGTTTGGAGGCCAAAAGGCCATGATCAAGGAATCAACATGGTCAGGTTCTGGTGAGAGCTCTCTTCCTGTCTTGTGGCTGTCTTCTCACTGCACCCCTCACTTGGCAGGTAGAGAGAGAGAGAGTGAACAAGCTCTCTAGTGACACTTATAAAGGCCTTACCCTATCAGACAAGGCTCCACCTTCATGATCTAATTACCCTCCATCTCCAAATATCATCATCTGGGGGTTAGGACTTCAACAGAGATTTGTGGGGGGACACAAGCTTTCAGTCTATACCACGAGCTATTAAAGGTTTGGAACAGTTAAACAAACAGACAAACCCAGATGATCTTGGTTTAAATCCCAACGCTGTTGTGGTTAAATTACTCTGAGATTCTGGTACCTCATCTTAAAGATTTGATTAGTAATGACCATGCACAGTTGTTCCCAGAAGGATTGAATGAAGCTCAGAGGATTTGTTCCTGGCACACAGAAGACATACAAGAAACATAAGCATGTGTTCTATTCACCAACAATTTGGGAAAAAAATCAGATCCAGCAGATAAGAAGTTATTTTGCTACTGAATTTGACAATGTTAACATCTGCTTAGATATACTGATTGCTTACTAAGTGCCTGGGCCAGACACAGGGCTTGTATTTTCATTTAAAAAATTAATAGTTTTGGGGTGCCTAGGTGGCACAGCTGGTTAAATATCCGACTCTTGGTTTTGGTTCACGTCGTGAGATAGAGCCCCGAGTCGGGCTCTGCGCTTGGCGTGGAGTCTGCTTGAGTTTCTCTCTTCTGCTCCCTCTGTCCCTCCCCTCTGCTCTCTCTCTCAAATAAATAAGTCTTTAAAAAAATTAATAGTATCATATAGAGTTTAAGAACAGGCCTCAGAGTAAGAGGATCTGGATTCAAATCCCATATCACAAGGTTACTATGTGACCTTGGCCAAGTTAGTTCATCTTACTAAGCCTCAGTTTCTTTCAATTATAAAATGGGTAGAAAAATAGTACCCTCCTTATAGATTTGTTGTTGGGCAGTGGAGAGGCGTTTCAGGCAGGACAATAAGCAAATGCAATGTTCAGAGTGTGAGTACTGTATTGTTTCATTCATGATCAATTATGGGAATGGATCTATACCAGGGTTCGTCAACCTCAGCACTTAAACCATTAATCCTTTGTTGTAGTGGGAGCTGTTCTGTGCCTTGCGGGATGTTTAGCAGCATCCCTATGCTCTACCCAGCAGATAACCTGTTACACCCATCCCAAATCCAGACAACGAAAAATGTCTCCAGACATGGCCAAAGGACTGACTCCTGGGGGAGCCAAATCGCCCCCTGTTGGGAATCACTGGTTTACATGAATTCCAATTTACACCCAATTAAACATATTTTGGAAAGAGGAGGGAATTTCTTATGTACTCTGTTTGGATTTGCTTTTGGAATGATTATTTTTGAAAGAAAAATTATCTTTTGGGGGTGAATAAAGGTTCTGTATGTGACAGTGGTTTCATGAGTATCTACAGTCAAAACTCATCTAATTTTTCACTTTAAAGAGATAAAGGTTTTTTTGTCTATAATTATATTTCAATAAAGTTGATTCTTTAAAAAAGAAAACTGCCTATATTGTTATGTATTAAAAGATCTACTTACAAATTTTTATATATTCTTGGTGGTGCCACGTTTTGTACATACACAACTTAAAAAGTAATATTGTGTCTAGGAATTTCCTCTCATGATGTTGTAATACTTCCTGGGCATAGTTCCACAGACAGAAAAATTTCTGTGGCTGTTTTGTGCCACATAAGTTTTAGAATCTATCATCATGCTCTAAAATAACTGCCAATGATCAACTTAAGATAAAGAAAAGTAGCAAATTCATATGAATGGAGGGGAAAATCAGCATCAGAAGAAAAGGGGTTGACAAGATGAGGGGCTAATGAGTCTGAAACCCAAATGAAATATCACTAGAAGAATTCACATTTGCATTTGAAATAATGGTGTACATCCGGTTTCAATGAAAAGTACACATTTCAGGTTTGCTAATCTTTCACATAAGACCAAAGTCCAGCTATCAGGAAACTTCTGTATTTAATAGTGCCATTTTCAGTTTTGTTTAGACTCTCATTCTTTCTGATCCTGAAAATAGCACGTTTCAGATCTACTGCAAGCAAATTCAATTTAATTTGGTAAATCTTTATAGAAAGACGATTTTGGCCCTGAGAGTGAGTGCTATACAAGACTCTTAACTTTAGGATCATGCAACATCATGGAGGAGCCTGAAATAGATTTAAATTGTTATGACACAAGAGAGATTATGATAAATGCTCTTGATACAGGGGTGGAAACAACTGCATTCTTCTGGGAGTCCCAGGGGAAGCTCCTTATCATAGAAATGTAATAATGAAAGAGACCTTAAGTGGTCATCTGGGGAGATTCACAAATCTTACCGGAAGTTTTAGAAATACAGATTCACAAGGCACTACTCCAAACTTCTCAAATCAGAATTTCTAGAATGAAGGGGTCAGGAATCTGAATCTTTCAAAAGCTAGCCTCGTGATTCTGACGATCAACTAGGCTTTGGGAACTACTGTTCATACAACCCTCCCCACTCGATGGATTCCCGGAACAAGATTCCTTCAGGGGTTTTGTTTAGTTTTCTCTGGAACACTGCAAGCTCAGTGCCTCACAAGACAGCCAGCCCTTCATGGAAAATGTAGTGTGTAGGCTTTGATTGTCAGAGATGGAGGGTAAGGATATTTGAGGCACAGCAACTATCAGAAATCACCAGGAAACAGAAGGAGATAAGTTTGGAGTGGAAACATGAAGCCCTAGGTCCCATTATGGAGTGACTTGAATATCAAGCCAATGAGTTTCAGCTGCATCCTTTTTGAGATGTAGACCCTTGATAGAATTTAGTCATCACTGGGTTTAAAGAATCTGCCAAAGCAGAATGGATTGGAGATCAAAGAGATTGGAAATAGGGAGAAGAGCTAGAAGTTTCCTTTAGGAGTTCAAGTGAGGAGTAATAAGGACTTGGGTCAGAAGCAGTAAGAAAGGCAAAGTGGAGGAAATTATGAGCCGTGCCGCAGGGATAGTCCTACAGAGCTTGAACGACTGGGGCCAAGGAAGAGTCAAAGCTGATTCTGGGGTTTTGAGATTCTGGAATGCTGGAATATTAACCAGAATGAAGACATTAGGATTGAGATCAGGTTGGGAAGGCAGACGGCAAATCAGGCTTTTGACATTTGGAATGCATTTGTTTCCATCACCAACTATCTTAATTCGTCACTTGTCCCAGGACAGAGCTTAGTTATGACTCCCTTTGTATGTTCAGAGGTTGGCATAGAATAGGCCCTCAAAACATTTGGTGAGTTAATAGCCACTGTAAATATCTTTCCCTCTCTGCTTCAGTTTAGGATCTTATTTCTCACTTAAATAATTGCAAGTTCCCGACACCATACCGCTGTCTTTGTGTGAATTAGAACAAGGTGCCCTCTCTGAATTTATGAATTTAAAAAGGGGGCTTTTATTTGGGTGGATGCAGCTCTTTGTCCACTTGGGGCTTGGGAAGCCATGCACACCTTTGTGGGAAGATAAAGACTGCCCTTCCTGTAGGGCAAAGCCTTCCACTCAAGGATGGAGGACAGGGACAGCTCAGGGCAGAGGTGGCTTCAGACCACACTCTTCTCCTCAGATGCCACAGGGTGCCCTGGAAAAGTCCCCCAGCTAGTGCCCTTGATCCTGCTCTGCCATTTCTATTTCACTCAAGGAGATATTTTTCTAAAATGTCACCATATTACATTCTGCTTCAAACCTTTCTTTGTTTCCCCAAGACCTTCAGGATAAAGTTCAAAGTTCTTAGAACAAAAGTCCATTGGTGACTGCAAGCCTCTTCCCCGGTCACTCTCCTTCACAGTCCTCCTCTCTAGTCACAGTTCCCAAATGGGCAAAGCACAAGCAGCTTCACCATGTTGCGTTTCCCTCATTCCCTGCCCAGCTATTACTGCTCTCACTTTCCTGCCTGTGACTGTCCTGCCTTCCTGTCTATGACCTCCTTGAGGACTAAGAATGTGTTTTGTTCATGTCATTTCCCTAGCACCAGTATGCCGGCACCCGGCTTATGCTGGTTGAGTGGACAAATGACTTAGAAACCAATGAAAAGCCAGATTTTACCACCATACCCCTCCCCCCAAACCAAACCAAAAAATCAAAATAGAACAACACAAAACAAATACCCCCCACACACCAAACAAATATTTTTTTAAAAAGTTTTTGCTGCTTTCTAAGCATGAGGTATTCTGTCAGTTGTCAAAGCCTTTTATTTTCCATACTTTTCTGTAATCTTGAAATGGCCATTCGTTTAGAGGTCAAAGATCTATGGGAAGATAATTGCTTGGAATGAAGTTGAGGCTTCCTTCCAAGGCTGGCTTGCTCTGGAGGGTCTGTGTGTGTGATCTCTGCGAGAAGCTTTACAAAACAGCACAGAGATTCAGGTAACATTCTTGACCTCGTTGAAAACATTCTCTTTGAAGCTGGAGGACTCTGTCCATTTGCCTGAGATAGAATGCCATCGGCAATGTCTCAGACGGTGGTTTTACTTGTTCCAAATGCCAGGACAGCCCAACTTTGAAATGTTGATGTAGTCTGTCAATAGGGCTTGCCTGGAACTTCCAGGCCAATTTATATTTATTTTTTCTGGGTGTATTCCTCTGCTTTCCACAAAGAATGTGAAGAAACTGTGAGAATGTGTTCAATAAAAAGAGAAATGTTTTGATGTATACTATCACTTGAACTTTAACCTAAATATCACAAGTAGGCAAAATATGACGTTGGAGATCCAGACAGGGAGGTGAGAGGTGCGCCGCACTCCTGTAGACCCACACATTGCAATGGTCGACCCCGCGCTCTTTTGGGACAACACAAAAATGGAAGCTTATTCTGTTGCATAGTTCTCATCGTCTATAACAAAAAACAGTAATTATAGTTTTTCTTCATAGAAACCACGATGTTAATAATGAGGAGAGATACGGCTCAGGGCAGAAGTACACACACTAAATGTTTATTTTTCTATCCTTTTGGCAGTCATTTAAAAATATTTTCTATAATTTCAGCATTAATAGTTTTCATAGATCTTTTACAGCTAGTCTTTATAGTTTCTTTTAGTATTTTAGGCTTTACTCTTTTCGTTGGGTTTTGAAAATAAGTGAGTAAGTCATTACCAATTTTAACATCTATTTATGACTATCAACTATTACACAAGAATTGGGCTCTACACACTGATTTTTTTTTTCATTCTTTCCCCCCTCCACACCCTGTATGTTACACATGCTTTTTTTTTTTTTTTAAGATTTTATTTATTTGCGAGAGAGAGAATGAGAGACAGAGAGCATGAGATGGAGGAGGGTCAGAAGGAGAAGCAGACTTCCTGCTGAGCAGGGAGCCCGACGCGGGGCTCGATCCCGGGACTCCAGGATCATGACCTGAGCCGAAGGCGGTTGCTTAACCAGCTGAGCCACCCAGGCGCCCAATGTTACACATACTTTGCTCATAGGAATAACTAGCTAGAAATAAGTGTCAGTGGAACTTGCTTTTTTTTTTTTTAATTTTTTTTTTAATTTTTTTATTGTTATGTCAATCCCCATACATTACATCATTAGTTTTAGATGTAGTGTTCCATGATTCATTGTTGGAACTTGCTTTTTAATTTTGGCTTGGAGTCTATGATAAAGTGTTACCTTATCTTCCAGACAAAAACTTGAATTTCTGAAGACCAAAGTGTTCTCCAAGTGCAAGGCATAATGGTTATAATGAGGATATTAATTCATATCTTTGATTTATGCTGTAATAATAAAAGTATTTTCCATTTTCCACAAACGATATCTCTTTGGAATATGCCTTATATTCACTTTCTATAAAATTAAGTTGATATAGCATCCATATTATTGATATCAAAATAGTCTTTCCTCCCTCCTTTCTTTAAATATCTGTTGAATGGCTCATGGGAAGCTTAGAGAGACCTACTTGCCCACAGAAGAAACAGAATTCTGCCTTAAACTTCCCCTCCCCAGCATCCCCATGTCCTTCCGTACAGCACTGGGTTTACCATGTATCCAGTAAATATTTGTCAATCTGGACTTGACTTTATAAATCATTTCATCATTTATTTCATTTTGTCATTTATTTCAGTGCTCAAGGGTGAGTAGTGTCCATCTACTAGTAGAATACTCTTACTTTCTAAGTTCTGAGTCCCGCCCCTGACCTCAAAGGAAGGAACAATCTATTTCAATCTATTCATTTCTTCATTCACACAAAAATTATGTAAGGGGACAAGGAAAAGTGGAAGGAAGGGGAAAAGTTCAGGATACTCTTCTGCTTCTTTTCTGCTATGCTTAAAATTAATCATGTAAATGCTTACTAAATTTGCCTTAAAAGATCAAAGGAGAAAAAGATTGTAAGGCTGTCTATCTAGTACAGTGTCTGACGATAGGAGATGCTCAATATTTATTACAATGCAGTGTACTAAAACCAGAGGATCTCACTCCTTTTTTTTTTTTAAAGATTTTATTTATTTATTTGAGAGAGAGACTGAGAGAGAGAGAGAGCACGAGAGGGGGGAGGGCCAGAGGGAGAAGCAGACTCCCCGCCCAGCAGGGAGCCCGATGTGGGACTCGATCCCGGGACTCCAGGATCATGACCTGAGCCGAAGGCAGTCGCCCAACCAACTGAGCCACCCAGGCGCCCGGATCTCACTCCTTTATTGTTACATGACCACCATCCCATTTTCTTCTTTTCTCTCTTTCATTTCAAGAACGGTCTGTGTGTGCTTCTTTATATCCATGGATATTTGCACAACGGTTCAATGCTTAGTTACTCAATAAAGTGCAGATGAGAAATTAAGTCCAACATTTCCCTCCAATCTCTTCTCTTACTTAAGACACCTCAGGGAAGGGATACAGGAACTCCTACATCAACGGATGATGATTTTTATCTTTATCAAGTGACCCACAATTTGGTTACTGGTGCAATGAGAAATTAAGAAATTAGCACACTTTTATGACTGTCATTTCACAGTCACTCAAATCAGAACTGGAATGCTACAAAAACAACTCCCTGTTAGCCCAGAGGAAAAAAAAAGAAAGAAAGTAAAGGGGAAATTCAGATTAGTCACAAAGAAGTTCCCCCGCCTGCCTGCAGAAGCTGCAGTGTTAAAACTGAGAGAGTGCGTTCTGCTCTTTCAATCGCCTCTTATCTCTGGTCCTGGGACCTCTGTGTATTTTCTGATTGATAAGCTTTGTTTTCCCTTCATCTCCTTCTTTGTGGAGAAGAGGTCAGTCCCCCTCAGGCTCCCCTTTACCACAGTTTTCATCTTCCTTGCATCCAAACTGTGAAGATGGAAGGGGTCCAACCCCTGGATGAGAATGTGGGAAACACACCAGGGCGAAGATTCCAGAAGAACAAGCTATTGCTGGTGGCAGCCATAATTCAGGGGCTGGGATTGCTCCTGTGTTTCACCTACATCTGCCTGAACTTCTATGCTTCCCAGGTAAGATCGATGCTCCTGTGGGCACTTTGTTTCCTCCAGCTCATGGTGATGGCAGCTCCAGCAGCTCCAGTCACTTGGAAATAATCTGGTGCCAAAACTGCTCATTGCCCTTCATCTGCCCCCCAGCGATTGTATAAAGTGTGGACCCTCTTGTCTCTCCTTTCCTTCCTTCTTTTCAGTAGTGGCAGTGGTGGGGCAGAGTAGAGGTAGGTAGGGCAAGGGCACGGCTTCTGGATTCTTCTTCTTCTTCTTTTTTTTGCAATGCAAGAATCCTGGTATTCCTTTATGAGCTCTCACTTTGAAGCTTGGAGTCACTGATACACTTGCTTTACCCATTCTGCTAGCAAGCAACTGATCAGGGAATTTATATAAAAAGGAAATAAGAAATGGACCAGTTCCACTTTCCCACTGTATTCATAAACCCCATAGGCGATTTGCTTTTTGAAGAATGCTGAAGGTATCAATATTAAGTCCTTTAAATAGCTAACCTATGGACTTTAAGGGCAGAGAGGTGTATGTTCAAGTGTGTATTCACACATGGCCAAATACACCGATAACTTAATCAGAGATTATTTTTCAGTCTTTCTCTGCCAGTCACAACTTATGGACATCACTTTGTCTTTTTCCACTTTTTTTCCAGTGCACTATGTAGTGAGTGATCATTTTTCTAAGTATTTCTCCCATTTTTTTTATTTTTTTATTTTTTTTAAAGATTTTATTTATTTATTCATGAGAGACAGAGAGAAACAGAGGGAGAAGCAGGCTCCCAAGGAGCGGGAAGCCCGATGCGGGACTCGATCCCAGGACCCCGGGATCATGACCTGAGCCGAAGGCAGACGCTTAACCATCTGAGCCACTCAGGCGCCCGTATTTCTCCCATTTAATGAAGATATTCTTTCCCTTTTTCCTTCTCTTTGTTCTGGTTCCTTCTACATTATTTTTTCTTATTTACTTGTTTATATCTACAAACATTACTAGGTCTTTAAGGATGTTCTTGGCTGCAGGAGATTCCACTGAAAAGAAAATAAATGTATAGTCTTCCCATGTTCCCTTGGTGGGGCTAGTCTGATAATTCTTGTTTCCTTGGCAGGTCACTTTAGGTTAGGAAAGTCTTTCTCTGGTAAAGGTGAGACAAAAGGAACTTATTCTGATAGCCATGTCAGAGACTGGGTACCTCAAATTAGACCAGGATAAGATAAGCAGAGTCCTAACCAATGCCTGGGCTTGTCTTTGTCTACAGGAAGTAGGGGTTTTTGGTGCACAGAGGCTGGTGGGAGTGTGGTTGTGATCAGTGTACCGCAGAGAGGGCTCATGTTCCTAAATTCCACAAGTGTAGCTGGTGTCGTGTCAAGTCTGCAGACCAATGAGCACAGCAATGTGCCAGTCCTCTCTTGGTCTTGTCACACATTTCCTTCACTGTGCAGAGCCCCTTGGATGAAATTAGATTAGGCAATTAGGGGGGAGGGGAGGGGGAGGAGTAACGTGTCCATGGCAGGATGCCTAAGACATAGACCGGAATTAGGCTTTTCTGAGAAGAAAACAAAGAGAATGACCAAAAATAGAACAGCTGAGTGCATTCACCAGGTCTGGGAGCCCTGAGAGTGCTTTTCCTTACACTGTGGGGTGATAGAAAGACAGGACAGATGGCCCCAGTCAAGGCTCAACAATTGCACTGGGGCTCTGAGCAGGAAAGACGAAAAGGTGAAACAGATATATAGCCAGCTGGTGGCGGGACCTCCCCAGACTGTTAATACCTAGGAGATGCTGAGAAGGAGAGGGGTCCTTTCGGCAAGTCACTCAGTGACTCTGTGACAGAGCCTGGAGGGAAAGCTAAGTGCGGGTTTCCAGGATGCTAGAATTCAGTGAGCCAATCTCTGGGAGGGAATTAGCTTTCTCTGGTCCTGGCACAGAAATGGAAGCAAAGACATAAGAGGTATGTTAGAGCTATTTGCTCAAGAAATGTGCTCTCATATACTTGGGGTACAGAATTTTTTTGGCACAGATATTTGAAATTCTTCACTTCACATCACCTTTAATTTTTTTTTATTTCTTAGCTAGACTGGTGTAGCTAACATAATTTCTTGTCCTGTTGTAGGACCCAGGGCAGCACAATGTGTCTTTACATTTAATCTCATGTAGTCTGTTAGGGGGAAGGATAGCATAGATGGGTCATGTGTGTTCTCCCTGGAATTTGATCAAATGGTGGTGGTGGTAGTGTGTGTGTGTGTGTGTGTGTGTGAGAGAGAGAGAGAGAGAGAGAGAGAGAAGGGTGTAATGTAGCTGTTGAAAAAGGGACATAGACTGGTAGCCTTCCCAAACTTATTGATAAGACTGGAATTTTGGACGAAGGATGGGGTTGGTGGTGATATAAATCAAACCTCTACTTTTATAAAACATAATATTCCAGTGATGTGCCTTAGGGGTGAAATTAAGCTGAAATGCTGATCATTTGTCCAGTTAAACTGGATCTCTCTTATTGTAGGAAAACATATTTGGAGAACAATCATGGTTTTTCCTTATTTCCTAGATTTAACTTTTAGCTTTATAAAATAACTGCCTACATGTACAGCTCTGTAAAAGAAAAAAAATACAGATATAACTATTAAACTTCATTTGACAGGAGACTTTCCCTTCAATCAAATTTATTTAATAACCTTTGTTTTCTCACAACTCTGTTAAGTTGTATTTACTTATGTGAAAAGCAGAAGTTTTAGTTCTTGAGATACTAGAAAAAAAGATAGGTCTTACCCACTACTCCTGTAACTTCCCTCTTTGGGCCTTGATTTACTCATTTTAACACAAGACAGTTGGATCACATGATCAGAAGATCTCTTCCAGCTCAATATCCTGTGAGTATGTAGTTTATATATATATTTGTAGAATGGGTGTGAGGTTTTGAGAAATACAAAATATAAGTAAATAGATTTTTGGGTCTAAGCTTATGAATTTCCTGCTTCTTAAGAAAGGACTGGAGGAGATAAATTTTGCACATATATATATATTTTTTATTAAAGATTTTATTTATTAGACAGAGAGAGAGATAGCAAGAGAAGCAGGCTTCCCGCAGAGCAGAGAGCCTGATGCGGGGCTTGATCCCAGGATCCTGGGATTATGACCTGAGCCGAAGGCAGATGCTTAATGACTGAGTCACCCAGGCGCCTCTGCACATATATTTGTAATGTGTACTTATATATCATATATAAATCATATATATATCATACATAAAATATCATATATTTATCTATATCACCTATTCTGGGTTAGCTAAATGCCTTACTTAGAAAGGGGAAAGAAGTGGATGCCCTAGAAGAATATCCATGATACAAGTTATAAAACTGAGTGTTTCTGTCACCCAAACCAATACACATTGTTTGGATATTTATTGGGACTGCCATTTAAAGTATCAGGCTCCTAGTTGTACCTGTGGTGTCAGCTGGGAACAATGGCAGAAAAGAGCTGACCTGTAATGTGTGAAGCTTTCGTAAATTATATCCATGTGGGACGCCAGGGTGGCTCAGTCGGTTAAGTGTCTGCTTTTGACTCAGGTCATGGTCCCAAGGCCCTGGGATTAAGCCGCGTGTTGGGCTCCCTGCTTGGGCGTGGAGCCCATGTCTTCTCCCCTCCTCATCTCCTCCCCTCCACCGCCACCGCTTGTGCTCTCTTGCTATCTCTCTTCCCCCCCCCAAAAAGAAAAAAAATTATATCCACGTGTCTCAGGGCTTTTGAAGGTAGGGCTTTTCTAAGATGTGTACCATCTTTACAGTAGCACTTTATGTATGTGAGGGCTTTTATTGATAATTCTTCAGCAAATCCCACAGTGAAAGATTTATACTCTTACCACTTTTACTGCTGGGAAGAACAGAAGTAGGGGTACTTGGAAAGTGAGTGAGTGGTTCTGTACCAATGATGCCCAGAATTAGAACTCGGTTTCTTGATGAAGTTTCAGGCTAAAACTTGGATTTTTATTTGTATCAATTAGGAAGAAAAAGAGGTGTTTTTGCCTGAAGAAGTCTTATTTCAGATTAGCTCAATTTATTTTTTTATTTTATTTTTTAAAGATTTTATTTATTTATTTGACACAGTGAGAGAGGGAACACAAGCAGGGAGAGTGGGAGAGGGAGAAGCAGGCTTCCCGCGGAGCAGGGAGCCCTATGCGGGGCTTGATCCCGGAACCCTGGGATCATGACCCGAACTGAAGGCAGACGCTTAACAGCTGAGCCACCCAGGTACCCTGAGATTAGCTCAATTTAAATGCGTCCCCCATGTAATCGAACACATTTTTTAGAAATTCTTCTTTTAAATGACAGGCAAATAAGTGATTTCCAATACATCTGAGTTTGCATTTCATAAACAATTCTGTGAGAATGAAAAAGAAACGTCTGAAGTGTTGAACTGAACTTGTCATTAAGTATTTTCAGGTTTTCAGGGTAAGTACTGATAAAAATACAGAATTTTTGGATTTTTGAGCAGGCATTAGACATAGTCTATTTACAGATAAACCCCCAGAAACTCAGAGATGGTAGAAGCTGCAGGAACAGGTAATGCTTCAGCTGATTAGAAGGAGGAGTGGAAATTCTTTAAATGGACAAGAGAGATGGTGGCCTTGGACAGGGTCAGAAGGCTTCCTCAGTAGAACCGCAATTTGTTCAGAGTGGTTGAAGTTGAGTGTTCATAGGGGAAAGTGGCAAAAGGTGAGGGCCAAAAACCTAGGCGGGGGCAGGTCACAAAGGGTCTTGTGAGTCATGCAAAGGGAGCACACTTTATTCTATGCAAAAGAGAATACAGGGCAAATTACTAAAATTGTTGCTTCTCCAAATTTCGCTTCTCTCCTGTGGTCTATGTATTGACAAATAAGAGAGTGAGTCAAATCTCTTACAGCACTAGGGGGCACCACAGTAAAACTAACCATTCTCAGATTTATTGTTTTTTGTTGTTGTTTGTTTGTTTGTTTGTTTGTTTTAAAGAGAGCCTACTCTCTTTTCCTGAGGAGCTAAGATTAGAAAACTTTCCTCAGGAAGCCAAGTGATGATCCATGTCTAAGAGAATGAATACTGTCGGGGGGCCTGATATTGTTCACTATTTACACAGTGATAGTATTTTCTAAATAAAAAATTTAGATACATGTTCTGACCCATGTACTCAAAATAGGACAGAGTAGTTTGGACGGAGATCATGCTGGAAAATGCCACATATGTATATGGATATAGAAAAAAACACATACACACAGGAGATTTGGGGAGTGAGCAGAAGGGCTCTTGGTATAGACCCAGGAGTATAATCTCCCGGTTCCTTTTCTCTGAGCTCAGCCTGTAGCTACTAGCATGGAGTAGACCCAGCTTTGCCCAGGGTTGACCACCCTGCCTTTACAATTCTATTTCTTTAAATAGCAACTACTTTTGTGCCCTTTACTCTTAGAGTAACTGCAGCTTTCCACCCTCTTCAGGGATTCTTTATTCATGGAAAATCAATGTTAATTGGGAGGTAGCTAGGTTAGAGGAGCCATGTACAATGTTGTTTTTAGGTTATATTTAGTGAGTTAAAGGAAACAACAGAAATACAGAATAGAAAGGTTATTCCCCAGTCACAGGTGAAACCTATGGTCCTGACATCCGATAGCTTGTGTGTTTTGTTTGTAGTCACCATACTTTGGGTATCCATACTTTTTCAAGCGAAAGAATTAAAACACTTCCTTATATGAAATTACAAAACATCTTCTCAAACTTCAGAAGGAGCCATTGGAGTTGTGTAGACGACAGTGCCCTGGACCAGGAACCAGATGACTCGTTCAGTCCAGCCTTCTAACTTTGTGATCCTGGGTAAATTCTGTGAAATTCCTAGAGTGTCCATTTAATCATTTCCAAAATTGGAACTTGGCTTCTGTGAGGAGCGAATGTTGTGGTACAGAGCTTTGTAAGTGCTGAGATTATTATTCGTGAACATGCTTCCATAGGCAGAGGACCACTGAAATGTTTACTTTGTGGCACCTATCACATGGACAAACACCCCGTAAGTCAATCCTCAGAAAGCATACCATAGTTAAGGTTAACCTTAACTTCATGAAGCTTGACTTTGTTACTGAAATTTTTAGGATTAAAAACAGACAAACAAATCCTTGTAATAATCATAGCATTTTTTTTTAAGATTTTATTTATTTATTTGACACAGAGATAGACAGAAGAGCACAAGCAGAGGGAGTGGCAGAGGGAGAGGGAGAAGCAGGCTCTGCACCGAGCAGGGAACCCGATGCGGGACTCGATCCCAGGACCCTGAGATCATGACCTGAGCCGAAGGCAGACGCTCAACCATCTGAGCCACCCAGGCGCCCCAATCATAGCATTTTTGAACGTAGATTTCTAAGAGCTCATGACTGCGTTAAAGAAGAAAGGAAGAGTGAAGGGGAGAATTTATGAAGGTATACCGTGTTATTAGGGTTAGTGTCTGAAAATGGTTTGGAGACCTAAATTACACACTTAGACCATGACCTGTTCCATCTCCCCCCCCCCCACTTTGATATAGTTCATCCAATTCTGTAATGACTTGTTTGCCAAATCAGGTAGAAAATTATGTCTAGAAAAGGCATGTCGTCTTGTTCACAATACTGGAAACATTGGGGATCTGACTAGCATAATTAAAAATTATTTTTCCTTTCAGAGACCTTTCATTCTAAAATGTACCTTAGGTGGGTTATGAATTTGTATAAATTTGTCTAGCTTTGATAACATGTAAACATCACTTAAGAACACACTCTAACAGAAAAATGGACAAATAGGCTCAACTTTAATGTTCCCAACACTGATGTAATAAGTAAATAATAAACCATCATTCCCAAAGTGTTGCCCTGTATCTGTGGGGAAGTGAGGGTCCCATGAGTTTAAATGTTGGACCCTCAGAGCTGGGCTTTCCTGTAGCTAGAGCTAGGGCATGGTCCTAGAGAATCACAGAAACCATCAAAGATCTGGATGAAAACAATATCACAAAACATTATAAGCAAGCAGCAAAACAGTCATTAAGGGCAAATATAAAAACCTGTTGGGTTATAAAATAAGTTGTAAAACACATTTTACAGTTCAGTAATACAAAATATATTTTGAATTACTTGTGTGTTGGGTGCTTAATGTTTTCAGCTTCCAACACCCTGAAAGTTCTTAACCTGACCCTGTCTGTATCTGGTATGATGAAGACTGGGAACTCAAAGCTCTTTTTGGAGGGATGAGGGGTACCACTCCTGCTGTTACTTGCAATAACACCCCCTCATTTTTGCAGATCTTTTCCCTACTTTTGTCCTGTCTAATTCACTACAACTTTGGAGAAAGTTAGATGGATATTTGTGTTCAGTTTTGCAACGAGGAAATTTGAGGCATGGGAGACTTGCCTAGGTTTATGTAGAAAAGTCAGGGTTAAAAATTAAGACCGGTGGGGTGGGGCGCCTGGGTGGCTCAGTCAGTTAAGCATCTGCCTTTGGCTCATGTCATGATCTCAGGGTCCTGGGATTGAGCCCCACATCAGAGTCCCTGCGCATCTGGCTCCCTGCTCAGAGGGAATCAAAGATTTACTTTAATGTGATAGTGTGATTTGCTCACACGATGTATTAGTTTTTTAGGGTGGCCATAATAAATTACCATAAACTGGGTGTCTTAAAACAATAGAAATTTGTTCTCTCACGGTTCTGGAGGGTAGAAGTTCAAAATCAAAGTGTTGGCCAGGCCATGCTCCCTGTGAAGGTTCTCAGGAAGAATCCCTCCTTGCCTCTTTCTGGCTTCCGGTGGCTCCTGGCAGTCTTTGGTGTTCCTTGGCTTGTAGTTGCTTTACCCCAAGCTCTGCCTCCATCTTTGCCTGATCATCTCCCTGTGTATATCAATGTGTCCTCTCTTCTTGCTTTAAGGACACCAGTCATATTGGATTTAGGGCCCACCCTGACCTAGTTGGCCTCATGCTAACTTAAGTAATTACATCTACAAAGACCCTATTTCCAAATGAAGTCACTTTCTGAGGTTCCAGGTGGACATGAATTGGGGGGGGGCACTTATTCAACTCATTACAAACTACTTATTCACTTATTTATCTATGGAGTAACAGTTACCTGTCAGACACTGAGGAAGCAGCGGTGTGCAACATAAGGTCTTCCTTGCCCTCCGAGAGTTTCCAACACAGCGGGGAAACAAGACAGTTAAAGAAGCAATCGCGCAGTGTATGAGAAGTACTGGATAACCAAGTAGGGTACAGTAAGAAGCTTCACTAAGAAGTTTCACAGAAAACTACCTACCTGCTTCCATATCTAGTTTCTTGACTGGGATTGTAAAGCAAGCATACTTTTCTTTTGCATTAGGTGCTTTGTTTCTCTTCCACTCATTATCAGAAAGGCTCTAGTTTTCTTTTTTTTTTTTTAATTTTTAATTTGAGTGTAGTTGACACACAATGTTACATTCATTTCAGGTGTACAACATAGTGATTCAACTTCTCTATACATTTGCTATGCTCACCACCTGTCCCCAAACAATGCTATTACAACATCATTGACTATATTCCCTATGCTGTACCTTTTATTCCCGTGACTTATTCATTCCGTAACTGGAAGCCTGCACCTCTCACTCCCCTTCACTCCTTTTTCCCATCCCCCCACATCCATCAATTTGTTCTCTGTATTTATTGGTCTGATTCTGCTTTTGTTTATTCATTGTTTTGTTCTTTAGATTCCACATATGAGTAAAATTACATGGTATTTGTCTTTCTCTGTCTGTCTTATTTCACTTAGCATAATACCCTCTAGGTATATCCATGTTGTTGCAAATGCAAGATTTAATCCTTTTTTAAAAAGATTTTATTTATTTATTTGAGAGAGAGAGAGGAAACACAGAGAGAGAGTGAGAGGGAGAAGCAGACTCCCCACTGAGCAGAGAGCCTGAGGTGGGGCTCCATCCCAGGACCCTGAGATCATGACCTGAGCTGAAGGCAGACGCATAACTGACTAAGCCACACAGGTGCCCCAGATTTTTTTTATGGCTGCATAATATTCCACTATCTACATCTATGCCTATGCTTATGATTCTATCATCTATCATCTTTCTATCTATCTATCATCTATCTATCTATCCATCTATCATCTATCTGTCATCTATCATCTATTGATCTATCATCTATCTATCTATCATCTACCTATCTATCTTTATACCACACCTTAGGAAGGCTTTAGTTTAAAATTTCATTGTCATTGTCACCACCATCATCATCCCACTGATGATTTTTCCAGTCACCAATCTCAGTTTGCACCAGAATTCAGGTTGAGGATTATTTAGGATCATGCAAATGAGGCTAAGAGCTTCACTGCACAAACAACACTAGAGATATTTTTGATTGTTCACTAACCATCAGAGGGAGCCACTTGGGGAGGAGGCCTGCTGCTTTTTTTTACAGTAGAAGGATTTACTGTGTTGAAAAGATCTTCTGTTCAGAAAGTCTTCTTACCACCCAGTCTCTTGGGATTTCTCTTTTGAATGTTGTGATTTGCCTACTCTCTGACATGGAGGAGTCTGTAGGCATTGCTTAGTCCACAGTGTGAATAAGTACTTCTTATTTCATATGGCTTATTCTACCCCAGTTTAACTGAGGTTGGACATCAAGATGAAGAAATTAGAAACTGAGGAAGGGAAAGGACTTATTCTAGCTTAAGACCAGACCCAGGTGTTCCTATTCCCAGACCAATGCCTTATCTGCTCTACTATGTTGCCCTTCCAAAGCAATGGTCCTTCCTTTTTGTACAGCAGGTGAAATGGGAAATGAGTGACTTCAAATAGAAAGATATTGATTGTAATAATTTTGCAACTCCCTTTGTACTCAAGGATGAACAGGGCAATTTCAAAAAACCTTGAGCTATGCATAGTGTTGGCTAGAGCCTGTGTCAGATATTATGTGATTATGGAGTCACTAGCTAAGGTCTGGGCATAGTCTAAGGGGCTAAGTTCCACCTTAGCTCAGTAAACATTTATTTACTATGCCATTATGTTTGAGGCATTGTAAGACTTATGATAATGCAGTGGGTACATTGTAAACTGACCCTTCCAGTTGCTTAGAGACTAACCTGCTACAAGGATATTATCGTGGAGACTAAACCATTGAGGTGAAAAGGGAGTTCTTGGAAATAAGTTGGCAGACCCCTCTGTCAGTGTATTTTGAGGACTTCCCCAGTTAATGTGGAAAGGGAAACCCAGATATAAGAAAATCTTTCCCTTGAGGATATAAAGAACTGGTTGCATTAGGTCAATCATATAATTTTGAAAGTGTGCTCATGTCATATGGATGCTTTTGCTTCTTCATTTGGTTGTTTACCTGAATACCTAGATTCCTTTTAGGAATTTGTTAATTGCTAAGCATTCAGGACAATGAAACCACAGTTCTTGTTCTCTGAGATAGAGAGGATAGGGTCAGTAGAAAGTGCCTCTTTGAGGGATATCCATTACTAAGTAAATTTGGCAGGAAGAGTGGAAGTAGTTAGAGAGTGCAGGCTACATTTAGGATATCATATGGGCTGTGTAGTAGAGAGGAGAAGAAACATTAAGAGAAAGATTACAGCAAAATGGTGCTGGCAGCCATGGGAATGGAGAAAGAGAGTTCGGATGAAATTAAAATGGATTTTCTTTGTGTTCATTAAATCACAAAAGATTATTCAAAGAGGTTTTCAAAGCCACACATTTTCATCTTTAAGAAATATACCTTTTGGATAAGGTTTTCTGAATAGAAAAGCCTCTCTGGCCAAAGAACCAGTTTTTGCCTGTTCTTCCCTTTTTTATTTTTTGAGTGGGCTTGTGAATTTCCCTGATAAGAGGTGGGCCCTTTGCAAGGAGACTGTTTCCCCTGAGTACACATTAAATGCACCAGGATGAGAGTCTACTTTCCCAGCCTATTATAATGAGTTAAGTATGGAAAATTCCATCTTTCTTTTCCGAGGCTCTTTGAGACATATCCTGACAGCTTGTGAAGTTGTGCTTTCATGATCTCTCAGGTCTCTTCTTCTTTTTTTTTTTTTTTAAAGATTTTATTTATTTAACAGAGAGAGACACAGCGAGAGAGGGGAACACAAGCAGGGGGAGTGGGAGAGGGAGAAGCAGCCTTTCCGCCGAGCAGGGAGCCTGATGCGGGGCTCGATCCCAGGACCCTGGAATCATGACCTGAGCCGAAGGCAGACGCTTAATGACTGAGCCACCCAGGCACCCCTCTCAGGTCTCTTCTATTGACATGAAGCCCAAGGTGGGGGAAGGAGTAGTTCACATCCCAGTGGAAGTGGCATGGTGAACTGGGGAGTCCCCATCAAAGATCTGTTTCCCCACCATCCAACACTGATTCACACCCCAGCACACTCCCACGTAAGATCTTGACACTATCCTGATATCAAGTGAGGAAGGACAAGGCCCACAGAGTGAATGCAGAGCCCACTTCCTGCTTTCATATTTGATGAGTGTCATTCCCTCCTTCCAGGATGTCCTTCTCCAGGACAATTGCCAAATGAGTATAAAGTTGGCAGCCTCATGCCACATCCCAATGAATCAGAATTAGAAACTCACACTCTCCAAAGATGAGCTCTTTATTTTATTTATTTATTTATAAGATTTTATTTATTTATTTCAGAGAGAGAGAGAGCACAAGAGCGGGGGACAGTCAGAGGGAGAAGCAGACTCCCTGCTGAGCAGGGAGCCCAATGTGGGACTTGATCCCAGGACCCTGGGATCATGACCTGAGCCGAAGGCAGACGCTTAAAAGACTGAGTCACCCAGGCGCCCAAGATGAGCTCTTTAAATAAGCATCACATTTTTGGGAACATGGTACAGACTGCTAGGTAAACACTAGACATCAGACATTTTCCATCCATGTTCTTGGACAAGTCAGTGCTCAAGATGCTAAGAGAGGCCAGGAAAGGACCTAATTCTGGCTCTTCTTTGCAGCACCTGCTTGCTGCCTATTTTATACTTATTCATTGGCCTGCTGCTCCTTGCCAGGACAATTGTACCTAATCAGAGCTGAGCTAAAAGTTTTGCCAACCTGTACTATGCAGACAACTTTGTGGAGTTGGCTGAAGAACTTTTTTTTCTGAAGAACTTCTGGATATTTTGAGATATATCTGACTATTTTATTTATTTTATTTTTATTTTTATTTTTTTAAAGATTTTATTTATTCATTTGAGACACAGAGATACAGAGAGAGAGCATGAGCAGGGAGAGAGGCAGAGGGAGAAGGAGAAGCAGGCTCCCTGCTGAGCCAGGAGCCCGATGTGGGGCTCGATCCCAGGACCCTGGAATCATGACCCGAGCCAAAGGCAGATGCTTAACCATCTGAGCCACCCAGGCGCCCCTATCTGACTATTTTAACAACTATCTAAAACCTAATATATTAGTCCTGATCAGTATTGATGATGAAAATAATTCAGATTAATCTTGGACCATCAGACAAATGTTTTCATAGGGCTTTTTTTTTTACTCTTAAGATAGTATAAGAGAAGGTTTATTATCAGGAACTTGGAGTTCAACCAAACTCAAGTTAATACCTGTTTATTCATGAGCAAGTTCTTAACAGCACTGATTCTCATTTTCCTATCTGCAAAACATGGGTAGTTATTATTCATACATACTAGGATTGTTTTACACAGCAAATGAGGTAATGAATCTGAGAAAGTATAACCTAGTTCATGGCATGTTGTAAGTTCTTAATGAATTTTTACTCTTTTTCTTGAATACCAAGAATGCTCTCATTTCTAGACCTTTCTTCCATAGAATATCTTTTGCTTATCTGGTTCTTTTCTCTCTTTCAAGGCCTCTGTCCAGCTCTTTCCTCCTTAAGCTGCCAAAGCCTGCAGTGATTTTTCTGTTCTCTGGAACCTTATGGCATACACTGTCTATTGACATTTACCAAAGGTTTTATATAGAGGGAGGGTTTTATTTCCTCAACTGGCATATGAGTTTGTCAAAATAAGAATTGTCTGTTCTATTCCTTTGTGTTTTCAGAGCTGAATCTAATGCCTGCCATACAACAGATACTCAGTAATTGTTGATGCTGTGTCAAACCACCAAATAATTCAGTAGAAAAAACATTTCTTATTTGCATCAAGGAGATGATTTCTTTTATACTCATCCTTCTGAGACTGCTTCATTCAAACATCAGGACTATACTTTTTCTGATGTGCTTGCCTTATAGGAGTTTGTATTTCACCTTTGAGAATGATGTGGGCTCTTCAGACTTTCCAGATTGAAGAAGCTTTATTCTATAGCTTGTTCTTACATGGAAGCTCTCTGGGACCTTTGATATTTTCCCATTTTTTTTTAGTATTTGGAGAGGACCTGAGGATTTTGCTTTTCTTGGTATTAAAAAGACCATGTTTATTTGCATGTGGGTAAAATAAGTATCTTCTGATTGTTTTCTGGTAATCTTTCTCATGAAGCCCAGATCCTTTTGTACTGTTTCTTTGGGCTACAGAGAGCCAGAGAGCTAATATTTCAGGGACTTTGGTAGTCTTTATTCATTATTTTATTAATTCCTTCATTCTGTAGCCATATATGAGGCTTGAGCTTGAGTAATGTTGCATGGAATAAATTAAGAACATGATATGGATTTTGTCTTCCATGTGCGTCCAGGAATAATAGCTGACATTTGTCAAGTCCTTTCACTGTTCCAGGACACATGCTGAAAATTCACAAAACATTAGCTCATTCAATCTCACAACAACCCTTTGACATATAGATTTTACCATTTCCATTTTATAGATGAAAAAACTGAAAATCAGAAGGTAGTACCATTCACCAGGGTCACATACTTAAATAGTCTTGTAGAGCAAATGAGACTTATATCCAACGGTGATAGAATGGAAGTCAATGGAGTGTTTTTGTTTTATTTATTTATTTATTTTAATATTAGGATCCACTCTTGGTGTTGTACATTTTATGGGTTTTAACAACAATAATGGCATGTACCCACCATTACAGTATCATGAAGAATAGTTTCACTACTCTAAAACTTTTGTACTCTATTTATTCATCTCTCCCTCCTCCCTAACTCCTGGCAATCACTGATCTTTGTCTCTGTGGTTTTGTCTTTTTCAGAATGTTAGATATTTAGAATCATATAGTTTGTAGCCTGTTCAGATTGGCTTCTTTCACTTAGTAATACGTATTTAAGATTCCTCCATCTCTTTCCATGGTTTGATGGCTCATTTCTTTTTAGCACTGAAAGTGCAGCGGCTGGATGTATCACAGTTTGTTTATCCATTCATTTACTGAAGAACATCTTAGCTGCTTCCAAGTTTTGACAATAATGAACAGAACTGCTATAAACATCCATGTAAATACAGTGACTTTAAATACTTGCTATGGGAGTGCAGAAGCCAAAAATCAGGAATCTGATTTAGGCCTTGAAGGTGTTGATGTTTTAATGAGTAGACACAGATGGAGGGACATTCTTGGCAGAGACAACAAAGAAAGTATTTTTTGAATGCTTGCCAGACTAACTGCTGGGTGCGTTCACATGTTATCTTACTTAAACTTCATAATCATCTGGAATATTCCAATAGTAATATTATGCCTTATTTTCATAAAGCTGAAAACGAATGCTCAGAAATAATATATAATGTTTCCAGACTGTTTTTCTGGGACAGAAAGGTGCACAGTGCTGCACTGTGAGGCTCTCCTCCAGAGGAAGGGAGTGGGTCCACACCCTGCCAGGTACTTTAGGATTTGTTGTTTTGAGTCCCAGCCACTGGCCAGATACAAAACACAGGAGAACTCTGACCCTGGGCATGCTGATGGCTGGGCACAGACTTGTTGAGGGCAGGGATCTGACGAAAGCTTGGGACACAGAAGAGGAAATTGATCACTTTTCTGTGAGGGCCTCCTGAGCAGCGGCAGCTGTAAGTTTCCCTCCCTGGGACAAGAGGGTAGGGTAATGTCATCTTCCACATTCACCCACACCCCCCAGCCTAGTTGGACTTTAGCACAAAACATAGCACCTCCAGTAGAGGCTGGAGTCACTTACACAGAGCCATGCCCACCTGTACCTCACGGGGTATCTTTATTAGGGCAAGTCTGGCTGTGAATCAGCACCGTGGGCCTCTCCCTCAGACCAACACAGGTCTCCCACATGTACTAAGTCTACTGATCATAGAGTACTCCAAAGCATCAGCTTCATTTCAGTGGAAAGAGGAACAGTTTTTTTTTTTTTTAATTAAAAATATTTTTTTCTTTTTCTTTGGCATTAGGCTTATAGTTTTTTGTTCATTTGTTGGCTTGTTTGTTTGTTTCCTTTTCTCATTTTTTGGATCAGTCTTTTTTTTTCCTCTCTTTTTTCTTTCTTTCTTTTTCTTGGGAATCAGGCTTATACTTTTTTGTTTGTTTGCTTTCTTGTTCCCTTTCCTATTCTCTTTTCTTGGATCAGGGTTTTTTTGTTTTTTTTTTTTTAATCAGGCTTATCTTAACAAACAAATCAAAGCACATTTAGTTAAAGGTCTAAATATCAAATACTTCCCACTGCAAGCAAGGAGGAACTCTACAGAGGACTGACCTGTGGGAAAGAGCAGCCAAACACAACAGCAGAAGGCACACAGCATACACCAGAAACACTTCCTGAAGTGCAGGCCATGGACAGTGTATGACATCTTAATATAGTATTACTATTATAGTAGTATAGTATTACTCTTAGGAACAATAAACATAACAAGCTTTCATAACACACAAAAGACAGAAACTTAGACATAATGACAAGATGGAGGAATTCTCCCCAAAAGAAAGATGAAGAAGAAATCAATCACAGCCAGGGATTTGCTCAAAAGAGATATAAGTAATATATCTGAACAAGAATTTAGAATGACAGTCATAAGAATACTAGCTGGGCTTGAAAGAAGCATAGAAGACACCAGATAAACCCTGGCTACAGAGATTAAAGACCTAGAAACTAGTCAGACTGAAATAAAAAATGCTATAACTGAGATAAAAAATAGACTGGATGTAATCACATGAAGGTAGAAGAACCAGAAGAACCAATAGGTGATATAGAAGGTAAAATTATGGAGAATAATGATGCTGAAAAGAGGAGGGGAAAAAAAAACTATTAGATCATGAATATAGATGTAGGGAACTCAGCTATTCCACAAAGTGCAATAATATCTGTATCATAGGAGTCCCAGAAGAAGAAGAAGAGTGAGAAAAAGCTATATTTGAACAAATCATAGCTGAGAACTTCCCTAATCTGCAGAAGGAAACAGGCACTCAAGTCCAATAGGCACAGAGAACTCCCCTCAAAATCAGCAAAAACAGGTCACCACGACACTTGCAAAATACAAAGATAAAGAGAGAATTCTGATAGCAGGGTCCTTAACCTACAAAGGTAGAAACATAAGGTTAGAAGCGGATCTGTCCACAGAAATATGACAGGCCAGAATAAAGTGGCATGATATATTCAATTGTGCTGAATGAGAAAAATATGCAGGCAAGAATACTTATCTAGCAAGGCTGTCATTCAGAATAGAAGGAAATATAGTCCCCAAGACAATTAAGAAGTAAAGGAGTTTGTGAACTCCCAGCTCTGCAAAAAATATTAAAGGGGACCCATTGAGTGGGAGATACCAAAAGCAACAAAGACTAGAAAGGAACAGAGACAATCTATAGGAATAGTGACTTTATAAGTAACACAGTGGCACTAAATTCATATCACTAATTACTCTGAATGTAAATGCACTCAATGCTCTAATCAAAAGACATAGGATATCAGAATGGATTAAAAAAAAAAAGACCCATCGATATGCTGCTTATAAGAGACTCATTTTAGACCCAAAGACACCTCCAGATTGAAAGTGAGGGGGTGGAGAACCATCTATCATGCTAATGGACATCAAAAGAAAGCTGGAGTAGCCATACTTATATCAGACAAACTAGATTTTAAACAAAATACTGTAATAAAGATGAAGAAGGGTACTATATTATAATAAAGGGGTCTATCCAACAAGAAGATCTAACAATTGTAAATACTTATGACCCCAAATTGGGAGCAGCCAAATATATAAATCAATTAATAACAAACTTAAAGAAACTCATTGATAATAATACAATAATAGCAGGGGACTTTAATGCCCTACTCACAGCAATGGACAGATCATCTAAGCAGAAGATCAACAAGGAAACAACGGCTTTGAATGACACAGTGGATTAGATGGACACAGTAGATTAGATATATTAAGAGAATTTCATTCTAAAGCAGCAGAATACACATTCTTTTCAAGTGCACATGGAACCCATTCTCCAGAATAGATCACATACTGGGTCACAAATCAGGTCTCAACCAGTACAAAAAGATTGAGATCACTCCATGAATATTTTCAGACCACAACACTATGAAACTTGGACAACCACAAGAAAAAAATTGGAAAGACTGCCAATACATGGAGGTTAAAGAAATCCTACTAAAGAATGAATGGGTTAATCAGAAAAATTAAAGAAGAAATAAAAAAATACAGGAAGCTAATGAAAATGAAAACACGACAGTCCAAAACCTTTGGGACGCAGCAAAGAGGGTCAGAAGAGGGAAGTGTATAGCAATACAGGCCTTCCACAAGAAGGAAGAAAAGTCTCAAATACACAACCTAACCTTACACCAAAAGGACCTAGAAAAAGAACAGCAAATAAAGCCTAAAACCAGCAGAAGAAGGGAAATAGTTAAGATTAGAGCAGAAATAAACGATACAGAAATTAAAAAAAAAAAAAAACAGTAGAAGAGATCAATAAAACTAGGAGCTGGTTCTTTGAAGGAATTAATAAAATTAATAACCCCCTAGCCAGACTTATCAAAAAGAAAAGAGAAAGGACCCAAGTAAATAAAATCATGAATGAAAGAAGAGAGATCACAACCAACACTGCAGAAACACAAACAATTATAATAGAATATTATGAGCAATTACATGCCAAAAAATTGGGCAATCTGGAAGGAATACATAAATTCCTAGAAACATATAAATTACCAAAACTGAAACAGGAAGAAATAGAAAATTTGAACAGACCCATAACCAGCAAAGAAATTGAATCAGTAATCAAAAATATTCCAACAAACAAGAGTCCAGGGCTGGATGGCTCCCCAGGCGAATTCTACCAAACACTTAAAGAATTAATACCTATTCTTCCGAAGCTGTTCTGAAAAATGGAAAGGGAAGGAAAACTTCCAAACTCATCCTGGGAGGCCAGCATTACCTTGAATTCAAAACCAGACAAAGACCCCTCTAAAAAGGAGAATTACAGACCAATATCCTTGATGAATATAGATGCAAAAATTCTCAAGATACTATCTAATCAAATCCAACAACATGTTAAAAGGATTCTTCACCCTGATCAAGTGGGATTTATTCCTGGGCTGTAGGGGTGGTTCAATATCCACAAATCAATCAATGTGATACACCACATTAGTAAAAGAAAGGACAAGAACCATATGATCCTCTCAATAGATGCAGAAAAAGCATTTGACAAAATACAGCATCTTTTCTTGATA
Source organism: Mirounga angustirostris (assembly GCF_029215605.1). Classification (NCBI taxonomy): domain Eukaryota; kingdom Metazoa; phylum Chordata; class Mammalia; order Carnivora; family Phocidae; genus Mirounga; species Mirounga angustirostris. Next base: position 53,386,023 of record NW_026991714.1, read on the forward strand.
AAAACCCTCAAGAAAGTAGAGATAGATGGAACATAACTTAACATCATAAAGGCCATATACAAAAGACCCACAGCTAATATCATCCTCAATGGGGAAAAACTGAGAGCTTTTCCCCTAAGGTCAGGAACACAACAGGGATGTCCATTCTCACCACTATTGTTCAACATAGTACTGGAAGTCCTTGCCTCAGCAATCAGATGGCTGGCTGGATGGCTCAGTCATTAAGCATCTGCCTTCAGCTCAGGTCATTATCCCGGGATCCTGGGATCAAGCCCCACATCGGGCTCCCTGCTCCAAGGGAAGCCTGCTTCTCCTTCTCCCACTCCCCCTGCTTGTATTCCCTCTCTCGCTGTCTCTCTCTGTCAAATAAATAAATAAGATCTTTAAAAAAAAAGGAAAAAAAATAAATCCCATTTACAATTGCACCAAAAATTGTAGGAAAAAATCTAGGAGTAAACCCAACCAAAGAGGGAAAAGATCTGCACTCTGAAAACTATAGAACATTCATGAAAGAAATTGAGGAAGACACAAAGAAATGGAAAAACATTCCACGCTCATGGATCGGAATAACAAATATTGTTAAAATGTCTATTCTACCCAAAGCAATCTACACATTCAATGCAATCCCTATCAAAATACCATCGTTTTTCACAGAGCTGGAACAAACAATTCTAAAATTTACATGGAACCAGAAAAGATCCCAAATAGCCAAAGTAATGTTAAAAAAGAAGACCAAAGATGGAGGCATCACAATCCCAGACTTCAAGCTGTATTACAAAGCTGTAATCATCAAGACAGTATGGTACTGGCACAAAACAGACACATAGATCAATGGAAGAGAATAGAGAGCCCAGAATTGGACCCACAACTCTATAGTCAGCCAATCTCCAACAAAGCAGGAAAGAATATCCAATGGAAAAAAAGACAGTGTCTTCAAAAAATGGTTTTGGGAAAACTGGACAGCAACATGAAAAAGAATGAAACTGGACCACTTTCTTATACCATACACAAAAATAACTTCAAAATGGATGGAAGACCTAAATGTGAGACAGGAGCTATCAAAATCCTAAAGGAGACCACAGGCAGAAACCTCTTTGACTTTGGCCGTAGCAACTTCTTACTAGACACATCACCAGAAGCAAGGGAAACAAAGGCAAAAGTGAACTATTGGGACCTCAACAAGATAAAAAGTTTCTGCACAGTGAAAGAAATAATCAACAAAACTAAAGGCAACCGACAGAATGGGAAGAGATATTTGCAAATGACATATCTGATAAAGGGTTAGTATCCAAAATATATAAAGAACCCATCAAAATCAACACCCCCTAAATAAATAATCCAGTTAAGAAATGGGCAGAAGACATGAACAGACATTTCTCCAAAGAAGACATACAGATGGCTAACAGACACATGAAAAAATGTCAACATCACTAGCCATCAGGGAACTACAAATCAAAACCAGAATGAGATACCACCTCATACCTGTCAGAATGGCTAAAAATTAACAACTCAGAAAACAACAGATGTTGGCAAGGATGTGGAGGAAGGGGAACTCTTTGCACAGTTAGTGGAAATGTAAACTGGTGTAGCCACTCTGGAAAACAGTATGGAGGTTCTTCAAAAAGTTAAAAATAGAACTATCTTATGATCCATCAATTGTAGTACTAGGTATTTACCCAAAGGATACAAAAATGCTGATTTGAAGGGGCACATGCACCCTAACATAGCAGCAATGTCTGCAATAGCCAAACTGTGGAAAGAGCTGATATGGCCATTGACAGATGAATGTATAAAGAAGATGTGGTATGTATACACACACACACACACATATATACACACAATGGAATATTACTTAGCCATCAAAAAATGAAATCTTGCCATTTGCAACAACATGGATAGAACTAGAGTATATTATGCTAAGTGAAATAAGTCAGTCAGAGAAAGACAAAAAGCACATGATTTCACGCATATGTGGAATTTAAGGAACCAAACAGATGAACATAGGGGAAAGGAAGGAAAAATAAAATAAGATAAAAACAGAGAGGGAGGCAAACCATAATAGACTCTTAACTACATGGAACAAACAGGTTGGTAACTTGAATTAAAAAAAAAGATCATGCACAGTACTGTTTTGTATCAAAAAAAAAAAAAAGAAAGAAATAGTATATAAAGTTTCCAAATGCACAAACCTAGATAAGTCACAATTTGAACTGAGTCTGACTCCCAAGTCTGTGATCTCTGTCTCGTTTTACCAGGCTCTAGTCAAGGGCAAAAACATTTGAGAAAACAGTTGGCTAGAACATAAGACACAGACAGGATATGTGTGGCAATAAAGCTTGACAAGGAGGTTGGAGCCAGGCCATGGAGGGGCTTGAACCAGGCACTGTGGAAGGGTTTCAGGGCCGTGGGGTAGTGAGCGTGAAGTAGTCAAATATGGAGGATGAAGGGAAAAGTTGTGAAAAGTCAGGGAGCAAGAGAAAGGAAGGAACATCTTATTTTATTTCACAACATTGCCTGGATTTGATGGTATTGATGCTAGCAAGAGACTTCTGAGAATATGTAAATGTCTAATACTGGGCAATCTTTAGGAGAAGGAACAGGAAGCCTGAGTCGAGTTCTGTTAGATCTACCCTAGAGAGGAAGTCATGTGTGCTTTCTTTGCTGCCTCTCAGCATTGCGGTCTCAGAGAATGTCCTCTTGGTTACTACCAACCTACTTCACCAGGGTACTTCAAAACATTCAGCAATTTCTTTGATTTGCAGGGACCTTTTAGAGATTTTGCAGAGTCAGTCAAATTAAATCATGAGGACTTTTAGATCTGAGAGCTGGATGTAAATTTGGATGAAGAGGCTTCATGTTTTTCTCTTTTATTAAAATTGACTTAGAATTGCAACTTTTAAAATCCAAATCTTGGACAGTTAATGCTGGAAGGGATGCCTGTGATCTTCTGGTAATTTTTAAAGATGAAAAACTTGACTTCTAGGCAAGTTATGAGATTTGCCCAAGATGACACCAAACCTGCCTGGCTGACATTAACACTGACGTTGCCGTGTGCTGAAACCTGTGCTATTTGTGCTACTCCACAGGCTGCTTCTGATTTTAAATAATGTGGCCACTCATGCTGGGACCAACCAGCTGGAGAGTAGTGGGGGCATTTATTTACCCAGGGGATTATGGTGATAGTGTAATATGCCCTTTGAAAGGCCCTCTTCCAGAACATTGCCTTAAGCACGAAGGTCACTAATTCAGCCGTCACAAACAGTTCACAGAGGGGAGAGAACCACAGACTCTCAAGCTCTCAAGTCATCCCAAGTCAACACCTCTGTCCATGTGCTCACCACTGAATTAAAATTGCCTCTGAGGTCCACCCACTGGCAGGCCTCAGAAAGACTCTCCCTTCTTCCTATGCAGCCTGTTGGTTTCAGCTTGGTATAAGGCTTGTGATTTGACTTAGAAGGGAAGTAGGGGATTCCTCATCCATGTGGGCAGTCTCAGTGGAATCCACTTGACTGCAGCCCCTAGTGTGCCAGGAGAGTGGGAAGCAGGGATTCCACACCCCAGGGTATGAAAACAAATCCCTCCCCATACCTTTGATCAGAATGTCTTGCCAAAAATAATCTGTGAGAAGAGATGTTGTTCATGGCAAGAATAATAGGTGGTGTTTTTTGGTTTTGGTTTTGGTTTTGATTTCCTTTTTTAGTGAGTAACACAAGCATGTGGTAAAAAAATTTAAAAATATAAAAAGTAGACTGTGAAAAGTAAGTGTCCTTCCACTCCTGACCTTAGGCTTCCAATTCCATTTTCCAGAGGTAATATTTATGACCTGTTTTCTGAGTATTCCTTCAGATATAGTCAATGCCCATACATGCATTATTAATATTTTTTAACATGAATGGTGATATACTTTATATACGATTCTGCCTTTTTTTTTTTTTTTTGCACTTCATATATTTTGGAATTTGCTCCATATTGAACTGCTTTGTTCTTTTAACCGTTAAATTACTATAGATATTTTATTTATCAGGCTTCTTTTCTATATTATTTTACTTCTCTCTTGCTGTTGAGTACTCACTTGATTCAAGTTGTATTTTTCAAGTCATTAAACAAAAGAGAAAGAGACAACGTTAGAAATATATACACTCAAATCTACTGAACTCTGAATGATTAGAACAGTTTCTATTGCCCGTGTGACCTGCAAATAGTACAATCCTACTCCTGTGTTGCATGCAGTGAAAGAACAAGCAGCCAGGAAGCTTCCAGAATTCACTCTCAGTACAGTCTAGGAGTTTGTGGCCATGATGGATTGATTGGTCCCAGCCTTCTTCATGAGGGGATCTCTATGACTGAATGGATTTCTTAAGATGGCTATTAAATGCTCCATTATCTAAAGTGGGAAAGTGGGGCTCAGAGAACCAAAATAATATACCAGAGCAGAGTTTGGCAGAAATGGGGACAGATCTTAGATGTCCCCCATGACAGAGCAGAATACTCCTAATTTATCTTAGGAGATGTTATGGAAAAGCAAGGCGGCAGTAGAAAGTCTGGGTCTAATCTTTGTAGAAAACACGAAGTGTCTTGTCAAGTCATTCCTTCTATAGTCCTGCATTTTTGCTTCATAGGATATGACTTGTCAATTTCATTTGCTCACTTTTTTTTTCCCTAAAAATATATCCTTTTTCCTTCTTCAGGTGCCACCTCAGTATCCTCCAATTCAAAGTATCAGAGTACAATTTACCAGTAAGTATTGTTCAGTTGATTTATGTTTTTAAAAGAACCTTCCTTCTAGTCTCTTAATTTCTTTCGGAAAACAGAATCTCTCCCTACCCTTTGGGAAGCACGAAATCCTGCAATTGTTAGAGCCTGCATGCTGTTTTCATTAGGCACAAAGAAGGTGTATAAAGAAGACAAGGTTGTAATTAGTTACCAAATATGTGTTTGTCACTGTATTAACCACTTTATATGCCTCTCTTAATCCTTCCAGGAATCCTCTGAGTAGGAATTATTCTCATTTTTTAGGTAAGGAAACTAAGGCTTTACTTCTTACAAGGCTGTCTGACTGTATGACACATCATTTCCCACTAAATCGATTATAGGACAAGATTTTATCTTAATGAGAGGTGGGGGGGTGGGTCTCGGATATGAAGACAAGGTAATCCTCTAACTACCAGGATAGCGTTATTTGGATCCATGATTAATATTAGGACAATAACCAGTAGTTTCTATATGGATATTCATTTGTTTATTAAATTCTTCTGAGCCTGAAGGGAAGTATATCTTGCCTTCCATCAATGGCCCTCATTTTCAATTCAGACTATCCCCCCTGGGCCTGGCGCAAAGTAAGAATTAACTGAATTATGCCGAGTAGTGGAGACCTGTTGTTTCCTATAACTAAGGGACATGGGCCAAAATGGGGAATCTGAGATATGGTTGCTTGGCCATTCGGGATATTGTGAGGTAGAAATAAGAATTATTTAGTCTTTTTGCCTTACACTTGGAATGGCCTTATATGAAACTACCAAAGCCATTAATCTGTGTCCTCCGTCACCCCTAATATTTTTTTCTGTGGTAGCAACTCTTCCCAAGGCATTTTCCAGGAAAAACTAGTAATAAGGTAAAATGGAGAAGCAGGTCTGTGTTCTTAAGCTCTTCCACCTGCATCTTACTGAGCAGAACTGAGCCCACAGACATTCTGTGTATAACCGCATTATTAAGCTTAAGTGACTTCTAGCAAAGGCCAGTAATAAATGCTGTTGAGAAGTCCAGTCCCAAAGCATATGAAAAATTTGCATTTCATGGACAGGTGGAGAGAGGATTTAGAAGCATTAACAAGCTTTGTGTGAAGGTGGTGTGCAGGATCTGGGCAAGGGGCATTCCTGCTAACCTTCCCCTAGTCTCTCCATTGAAAAAGAAAGGAAGCACTGAAGTTACCAACCCCTCCTGGTTTTGAAAAATCAGGGAAACCTCGAAGTTCCATTTCCTGCCACTGGTCTGTTGTGACTACTGCCAATTGCTATAACCTCTTAGTTTTTGAATCCCAACCCCATCTGAAATTCTCTTGGCCTCTAGTATTATGCCTCTTCTTCCACTCCACAGGTGACGCAGACTCCAACCCTCATGTAGAAACACAATGTTCTCTTTCTTTCATTCTTTCCAAAATCTCTCCCTATCACTTTTTCTTAGATGAATTAGAAGGTTGTTGCCTTTCTGTGCTGTGCTAAGGAATCATTTTTTTTCTTCTTGCCCTCCCCTCCTTAGGGTGTGAGAATGAGAAGGGTTGCATCATCACATCCCCAAACAAAGATGAAACCATGAAGGTGCAAGACAACTCAATCATCATCAACTGTGATGGGTTTTATCTCATCTCCCTGAAGGGCTACTTCTCTGAGGAGCTCAGCCTCAGTCTTTATTACCGGAAGGGCCGGAAACCCCTCTTTTCCTTGAGCAAGGTCACATCTGTTGACTCCATTGGAGTGGCTTATCTGGCTTTCAAGGACAAAGTCTACTTTAATGTGACCTCTCACAGTACCTCCTACAAAGACATTCAGGTGAATGGTGGGGAATTGATTCTCATTCATCAAAATCCTGGTGGATTCTGTGCCTACTGAGGACCCGAGGGCTGCACCTAAGTCAGGCACCCAGCATGAACACTGAACTGGGGTTGGACAAGACTCTGATTCTTCCTTGGGAGTGGAGAAATTGTCCTAGCTTAGCCCCTAAAAATGGCCACACGGGATGTGACCAGAAGCAAATCCCCCAACTCAGGGATATTTAAAACTTATATTACATACCAATTAACTTTATTTATCCTCATGTCTTCTAAATCACCTACTCCTCATCCCTCATGGTTGCCTCAAGCCTACTAAGCACCTCTACAAGAATGAGAAAATAGGTGCCTCTTCCTTAAGGCACATTATTTCTATTGGTCAGGAAATTGTCATAATAAACTTTCTTTATTGAAAAAGACACTTCACTGCCGTTTGCTGGAAATTTGACATCTGGCTTTGTCAAAATGAAGAGGACCAAGGAAGGGGCTATGAATCTGCCAAAGGTGGTGTGGACTAACCCTTGGCAGCCAAAACTGTCTCTCCAAGATGAAATTAGTTGCTGTTTGTGTAGTGTCTAAATACCTCTCTCATTTGGTGGAGTTCAAAAGGAAGATCATCTTGAGAACAGCTGTCAGGACTTGAAGACAGCCAGCTAAGGAATACTTTGTGCTCTGGGCTTTCTTTTTCTTTACCACTTTGCTTGCTTTCCCAGCCTCCAATGTTCTTAATAGAAATTTCCCTTCAAAGAATCATCCTGGGGATGTGATGCTGTGAAAAATCTAAACAGTAATTTCAGGAAAACAGAGAGGTTTTTCTAAACCGGGAGAGTGAGATAATTTATTGTGAGGGTTATCTTTATGGCATGGAAGAGCAGTGAAACTGGACATCTCATGGTAAAAGTCAGTAAGAATTTAAATAGTCTGGGAAGGAAAACACATTATTTGCCACTGCTAGGCAAAGCAACGCATGTGCATTTTCCCTCTTATGCTGAGATACACATTCAGCCCTATTTCTTGTACATGTATACCACATTGCTAGCTTAAAAAATGAAGCAATTCTATTCTTGAATACAACTTTAGGCCAAGACACTGAGAAGTTATTATATGAAAAATAATATCTGTCTAGAAACACCATAAAATTGCATATGATCTAATACTGATAAGTGACTAGAATGATCAATAATCAGCAATACCAATAAGGAAAAAGATCCCTTTGTTTTTAGTTTAAATATCCCTCTTGATGCATCAGGCTTATGGCACTGTGGACAAATACCCAGATGATTTGTAAGTTCTCAAATTTTTGATAAATTTTTTTAATGGCAGCAAATGGTTTCCTCTCAGTTTAAATAGAGTGCATAACACAACATAGAATCTTTCTGGATGATTCTGTGTCATCACAGTGATTGTACTGTGCTGCAGTACAGTGATAGCTCCAGGATCTCCAGAAAGGGGGAAGGCAGTTTGCCCCACACTAAATTACATTTGGATATTTTTCTATTTAACACAGTTTTCCAACTCCTCTTAAGTGTTTATTTATCTCCAACTATGTTCTTGTCCCTCTATTTTAATTTGTTATGGAAAGAAGGTAAACAAAGGTGCATCACGAAAAGAAGCTAAGTAAGAGGAATTGTGCATAAGGTAAGAGTAACCAAGCTCTGAGTGGTTGCCAAGGCGCTCACATAATCATAATCATGATCATGATCATAATCATAGGTAAACATTAATGGAGGGTCTGCTGTGGACCAGGCGTTGGGCTAGATGCTTTACATGTATTGTTCTGAGCAAGATATTCTGTGATATTTGTCCTGACTACTCAGAGGATTTAAATGTGTGTGTGTGTGTGTGTGTGTGTGTGTTTATTTGTTATTGACTATGGTCTGCAAAGTTGAAGCTACTCAATGGGTGATATCTAATAAGTAAATGTTTATGACTATAGATAATATTTAAGAAAATATATATTTACTTTTTAAAGTTTGGAATTTCTAACTATATTTCTCCTGAACATGCACATTCCTGGCCTCAGCATAGTTGTTCTGTGGGTTGTCTTTCTTTGTTGTCATGGTCCTTCTTCACAGATGCCCACTCCCTTTGGGTACACATAGTTTGCTCTTCCCATGCTGGCTTCTTTTGGCCACGCAGGGATTTTTTTTGTCATGCACCAGCTTCACTCCCCTCCCCCCACTTCCACCCATCAAAATATGCATGTCCCCTTTAAGTCATTCCTCCAGAAAGAGAATTAAACCTTCTCCAGGCACAACAAAGTTTTGTGGAAAGAGAACTGAATAAGAAGTCAAGAGATTGAAAATCTAATTTGATTCAGTCACTAACTAGCTAAGTGACCTTGGGCAAGTAATTTCCCATTTTTGGATTCTGCTTTCCTCTCTTGTTAAGTGACTGTTTTAGAATCTTATGTTCATAGTGCTAACTGTGAATGTTCATACTAAATGTCTAGGTACTAGTTGCTGTGAGTCAAGTTGTAGAGCCTTCTCTTACACTGTGTGGAATTTTTTTTCTTAGACAAACATCTTCCCTCAGCCTTCTTGACAATTCCTTCAAAAGCAGTTCCAATTGTTACTTAGCAACTTTCTATTTAGGGGATGGCATAAAGGATTCTAATCTTTTTTTTTTTTTTTTAATTTTATTTATTTATTTTGACAGAGAGAGACACAGCGAGAGAGGGAACACAAGCAGGGGGAGTGGGAGAGGGAGAAGCAGGCTTCCCGCCAAGCAGGGATCCCGATGCGGGACTCGATCCTGGGACTCCAGGATCGTGACCTGAGCCGAAGGCAGTCGCTTAACCAACTGAGCCACCCAGGCGCCCCGGATTCTAATCTTGATCCAAATCATAATTTGTTCTTAAACATACTGGGCAGGTCCCTTATTTTAAGTCATAATTTTATAGTTAGTGCTTTTCTGGCTCTCAGGAAGTATTAATATTGATATTAATAATAAAGCTAATAATAATATTGATATTTACATAGAAACAAATAAAAGATTTCAGAATTCACTACTGGTTAAAGTGCTAGAGTTTTTATTTATCCCCTCTTCCTTTCCTTGTTCTTTTTTTTTTAAAGATTTATTTATTTTTAGAGAAAGAGAGTGAACGAGCAGGGGCAGGGGGTAGTCGGGGGAAAGGGCAGAAGGAAAGAATCTCAAGCTGCTCCCCACTGAGCTCGGAGCCCATTGTGGGGCTTGATCTCATGACCCTGAGATCATGATGTGAGCCAGAATCAAGGGTTGGACACTTAACCACCTGAGCCACCCAGGACCTCTTCCTTTCCTTGCTCTGATCAGCTAATTCCCTGATGAGGGAAGGATGGGGCAAGTATTCTGGTGTCCTATCTGCCTCCAATTTCAGCCATCAGAACTATGTCCAGGGCATAGTCAGCCTGCCAAACTCCATCTCTGCTTTTGAAAAGACATTCACTAGAAGTCCTCAGAGCTCCTCCTCATGGTTCAAAAGACCAATTCAAATATAATTCTACTATGCACTATTCTTCTTTCCCTCAGGAATTCTTGCCTCATTTCTAAACGTGGGATGATCTCTCTGAGTATTATGTCCCCTTTCCTTAGTAGTAATTACATCCTAAACCTTACTCTCCTTATATGTAAAGTGGGGGATATTAATACATACCTTCTGGGTTATTGTGAATATGAAAGTACCTAGTATATTGCCTGAAACATGCTTGTTCTCAATACCTAATAATTATTAATTTACAAAAGTCACTTACTCTACAAGGCAAAAAGTAAGTACCAAACGAATAAAAGAATTATGGAGATTTAGGATGGAGAGATCACTGAAGCATAATGGAAGAGCCTTATAGGATTGAGACTGGAAAAGAGATAAGGAGAACATAGCTGGAGAAGAACAGTATGTGCAAAGGCCTAGGGGTAGGAATTCTCATGGTGTTTTCTGAGGACAAAGAGCTACCATTGTGGATATGGCTCTCATTCACTTATTTCTTTATTTGAACATATTCTATTTTTCCAAGATAGGAATTTGTGTTTGGTCATGGTTGGAGATAGGATTAATGGGTAGTTTGAGGATAAATTATTGAAGGCATAAAGACAAAGCTAAGAATTTTGGATCATGTCCTACAAAGGGAAACACTGAAGGTTTTTGAATAAGAAGAATTTATCATGGTTTGGGAAAAAGAGTAAGCTCTTGTCAATATCATTTTTCATTTTGACCCAATTCATATGAGTACCTTACTTTCTGTCAGTTAAACAAAAGCTTCAAATTACTTCTATTAGAAGAAAATGAGGAAAAGAAACATCATAAGAGCCACATTTTTAATACTTTTGGGAAAAGACATATAGAGAGCTTCTTATTAAACTCAAATTAAATGTTTAATAAAGGCTCCACTGGATGGTTTAAAAAATATTAAATATTTTCTAAAAAGTAGTATTTTAAGATATCAATCTGAGATGTTATGAGCACTAAAAAATAATCCCCGAGGATTTCAGTCACTCTTACACATTTATTTCTTTGTTTATGTCTTAAATATATCCTGTTTCTCAATTTAAATTTTTGGCAGCACTTTGGAATTGCCTTTCATCTATCATCTAATCTATCATCTATCTATCTATCATCTATCTATCTATCTATCTATCTATCTATCTATCTATCTATCATCTATCATCTATCTATCATCATCTATCTTCTATTATCTATCATCTATTATCTATCTATCTATCTATCTATCTATCTATCTATCTATCTATCTATATCTATCTATCTATCATCTATCTATAAATAACTTTCTCTCCCTGGCAGTAGCCTCACTCACAGAGTATGTGGGTGTCTAGGAACCTCTCCCTAGCATCCCTAGTAACTAGCCATAGTGGCTGATAATCCATGATCCATGGGATCGAGACATGAAAGGATATTTAAAAGTAATTGTTACTTAGGAGAGCTGACACATGAAACCTTTTAATGTTTTACCACCACCACTCCCTCCCCTGTCCAACAGAAGTTGGTCAGATGGTTTGTTTCAATCTTGAGGGCATGGGATGTAAAGCCCTTCAGTTCTGACTGGTGCCTGGGGGACAATTAGGGTTGCATTCCATCCAAAATCAGGCAGGGAGTTGACATAGGAAGAGGTTGCTAAGCAGGCAGGGTATTCTAGCATTCTGCCACAGTCCTTGAGAAATCTGAAGCCATTATGCATGGGGCACAGTTAAACATGGTCCTGATCAGCATTTTGATTGATGGAACTGGTTGACTTTGTTCATCTTTTTAGGGCCTATTTGTGAGATAAAACAGAGGGAGCTAAGAGCAGTGTGAGAATCACTGGATTTCTTATATAACATCCCTTATATAATTAAAATATTCTAACCATTCATCTACAGATAATTGTTGAATTCCTACTATGTGTTACCATGTGCCTACTGTGTATGTACTAGAAATATAAATACAAATATAAAATAGTTTCTTTCCACTAAGTATTGAGTATAATGTGTAGTATTAACTAGAGTGGGGAGAAGCTAGAAGCCAGGATATCAGGTAAGAAACTAAGTGTTGATGACTGTAAAGGAAAAATGGATTTGAAAAATAACAAAAAATTAATCAGACCTACTGACTGGTAGGATGTCGGTGGTAGATAAAGGGAGAAATTAATTTGTTTGTTCATTAAAAATGTTGTTTTGAGAGTCAGGAAGAAATAAGAAACAACAAGCAAAAACAAGAAAAGAACAAATTAGAATGTTAGGAGAAAAGAAAAAGGGCTCATCCACTTTAAATTGGGAAGAGATCTCGTCGAAAAGATGACATTTAACTCAAAATCTGAAAACTGGAAGAAACGAGCTGTTTGAAACCAGAAATGTTGACTGGGCCAATGAGGTGGGGGTGGATAGTGGGAAAAGGAAGTTAAAAATACCATCTATGACCATGTGACCAATTTCAGAAATGGGGACTATAATAGTTATATTTATTCCTTATTTTGATATGACTATATTAATGTATATGTTAACCAATGTTTTCCTTCCACTCTCCATTCCTTTGCCATCTGTTAATGGTAGTTAACTTTACATCATATCAGATTTTATTTCTTTATTTGACAGAGAGACAGAGAGCACAAGTAGGCAGAGTGGCAGGCAGAGGGAGAGGGAGAAGCAGGTTCCCTGCGAAGTAGAGAGCCCAATGTGGGACTCGATCCCAAGACCCTGGGATCATGACCTGAGCCGAAGGCAGACGCGTAATGACTAAGCCACCCAGGCACCCCAACATCTTATGTTTTAAGTAATAGAATTTCAAAAAGGGAGTGTGACTCAGTTGAAAAGAAAATGAACATCAGCCAAAGATGGATGAATGAATTTTGGATCATATTTGGGGGAGAGCCAGCATGTTGTACAAGGGACAGCTGCATCATTGTGTGGAAGTATCATTTTGACGTTATCTTTATTTGGAAGTAAATTATGATTAAAGGATACTATGGGGCCAAGGGGTGAACTGTGGTGGGGTTTGCACTAGTACAAGTTAGCTAAGATAGAAGCATAATTCCTAGAATTCTTTTACCCCTAGAGTTACAGGGAGAAGTCTGCATGAGATTTATAAGGTGGAAATAAAGAAACAGCCATTTTTATACTCGAAAGCCTGGAATACAGTGTCAGGTACTGTGGCAACTCATAGTTACTGTTGTGGATCTGTTGACTCACTATGTTGCTGTGGAGCAAAACCAGAACCCACAGCTCATCTTGCTTCTTCCAGATCTTCTAAGCTTCTCCAAGTCCTGAGGCAGGCATTTATGCAGCTCTGTGGTGAAGGGATCTAATTTCTCCTGCAAGTCACCAGTGTCCTCAAGGTTGGTGGTGCCTAGAGACAGGTGTGTGTTCCAGCTTATTTTCATGGGTTCAGTGTTCAAGAGAAAGTGACAGTATTGAGATTAGGCAAAGAAGATCCAACAAATAAGATAACAGTAGTCCTCAAAGAAGAAAATTAAGACAGAAAACAGAAGAAATGCTAAAACTATAATTTTAAAAAAAACCCTTCTGAAATAAAAAAGATTTGAAACCACATATTAAAATGCATAATACATAACCTTGGGAATCCTGACTCTGAATGACTGAATTTTAAAAATTACTGAACTTAAAAAAAGATAAAGAATTCAGTTATTGTCTTGGCAAAATATTATCACCAGACTAACACTCTTTTATTTTCCCATCTGCTATAACAAATTGCCACAAACTAATCAGCTTAAAACAGAAATTTTCTTGTAGTTTTAGAGGCCAGAAGTCTGTAAAGAGTCTTACAGGGCTAAAATAAAAATGTAAAAAGGGCTGGATCCTTCTGGAAGCTCTAAGGGAGAATCCCTTTCTTTGCCAGCTTTTAGAGGTTATTCTCATTCCTTGGTAAATAGCCCCATATTACCTCACCTTTTCTCCTCTTGCTTCAACATTCACATTGTTTTCTTTCTTTTCTATAGTCTGCCTCTGCCTCCCTCTTATAAGGATACCTGTGATTACATTTAGGGCCTATTTGGATAATCCAGGATAATGTCCCTATCTGAAGAGCCTTAACTTAATCACATCTGCACCATCCCTTTTGCCATATAAGGTAACATTCATAGGTTCCAGGTATTAGGACATGGATATCTTTGGGGTAGGAGGCATTATGCAGCCTACCACAAACACTTTAACCAGAAGAAAATAGAAAAAAAATATTTAAAATACCCAAAGGAAAAATAAATATGAGCCAAGGATTTTATATTCAGCAAAACTGACATTCAAGTATAGTTGGCATGGATAAATTGTTTTCAACTTTTAAGAACTCAGAAAATCTTGTTCCTATGAGCACTTCATGAAGAATCTATTAGAAAATGAGCTCCAGACAACTAAAATAACTACACAGACATTGACCTAAGGACTTGTGGTGATCATGAAACACCTGGTTTTTATAAAAATAAGGCTTAAAAGGAGGAGATTATAGTATATAATGGCTATATCCTCTGACAATGTAGGTATATTATAACTTTAAAATGGATAGGGGAGAATGAGGACGATATATTAAAAATATGTTTTAAGTTGTTCTTACTAATTGTATTGATGGTAGTTATATATAAGATTGCTATTCTGAAACTGTTGTGTATGAAGTGGAGTAAAGTAAATGTATAATAATCACTCAAGGCTCAGCTTGAAGAAAATTCCTGCATAAGGCCTTTTTAAATTCTACTAGGCAAAAGAAAGCTTTTCTTCTGTCTGAATTCTCATTATATAACTCTTTTATGACCTTATTCTTTTCATGATGATGAGTTTCTATACTTGGCACAGTGATAAGCATATAAAGTTGGCCATTATACATTTTTATTTTAGCCCTGTAAGACTCTACAGACTTCTGGCCTCTAAAACTATAAGAAAATACATTTCTGTTGTTTTAAGCTGATTAGTTTGTGGCAATTTGTTATAGCAGATGGAAAAATAATAGAGTGTTATGATAATATTTTTGCCAAGACAATTATTGAATTCTTTATCTTTTTTTAAGTTCAGTAATTTTTAAAATTCAGTTATTCAGGGTCAGGATTCCCAATAAGAAATTTATTAGGTACAGAGGTAAAACATTGATATTGCTAATAAAATTCTTATCCTGGGTCCACATTTCTTTTTTCCCAAAGTGATGCTATATCTGAAAGATAAAGTATCTTCATTAATAATGTCTCCTCATTAAATAGTGAAAAGTTCCTTCTACCATGTCCTGCCCCCGGTAAATGTTTTTTTGTTTTGTTTTGCTTGGTCTAGATTGGTAGTATGAAAATAGTTCCCCAGGGACCCATAATTTTACTGTTTTCTGAAGGTAATTTCTCTCTATGGGTATAATTTATTAGATAAACATCATAAACCATAATTACCTACCCACAAAAAAGCAATTACACTATTACTAATTACCTACTCACAACTTCCTTGTACACAGAACAAGATACCTTGTACAAGACATAAGGATGCTGTAGTATTCATTCTGAGTCTCTAGCCCAGCCATGTGCTTACAAGCAGAAGACTTTGTAAGAGGAGGCTTTAGCCAGCTGGCCTTAGACCAAAACCAAACCAAAACAAAACAAAAAAACAAAAATACCCCACATGACTTTCTTCTAGCTTGGCAGATTGTCTGTTAATTTAGTGTCAATTGAAAACATAACTCAGACACCATCCAATAGGAGTCTTCCTCAAAGAGGAATAAAATCTAGCTGAGGAGCCTGGAGAAAAAATAGTGTCCCAAGCTAAGCACAAATATGCAGACAGATGTGTCTAGATTCACATTCCACAAGAAGGTCTTAACTGTTTTTTTCATAAAGTTAAATAATACAGGAACATTTTTCAGATTACAGAAAGTTATGCTCTTCATAAGACTTTTGCCAGAAATTCTCAAGTGGCTAATTGTGGTTATCTGTGCCATAACTTCCTAAATAAAAGCTTCCTTCTTGGGACTTTGAGGTGCTGAGATAGACCTTGGGAGCATCAACAAAAGGGATGATGAAATGCAAGTGAGGGAAAAAGAAAAATAAAGCAGGCATGGAGAGGACAAGAACTCAAGGAAGGGACAATATGTTTCCTTCAAGAGCACAGGTTTACACTATAGGTTTAAACTTGAGGATATATAAAATTCATTCAATTTATTTGAACAAGTATTTGTTCAATTTTTTTTCACCAGGTGCCTTGACACTGTGCTAGGTGTTCTGAGGAATCTGAACAGAAAGAAGTAGAAAGGTAGCAGAATAATATGATTGGTATAAACCCAATACTTGGAATCAAAGGAGGTTTGAGTTCAAGTTGAGACTTTACCATCACTTATCAGCTGTGTTCTTTGGCTGATTACTTACTTGTAGTTCCCCTACTTATTGCCTTCCTTGCTCCACCATCATACAGATAGGGATAATGAAACCTATTCCACTGGATTGTTGAGAGGATTAAATGAAGCAGTTCATGACATTTTCAAGATGTTTAATAATCTTTAGTTGCCACCTGTAGAAAGCACAGCTCTTGTCCTATAGGAAAATAATTCACAGAAACAAAAGATATAAAAGCCTCTAAAAGAAGTAGAGAAATATAGAAGTTTATATGGGCTTGCAAGAAGGATGAATAAGATAAATGGAATATTTTGGATGATTAGCAAATGGTGAAGACTCTTTGATCTGTGTGAAGTGGTAAGCCTGTAGGTTTTTGTTTTATTATTGAAAATCCTACAGGCTTAAAAAACTTTTTTTAAAAAAGTCAGCCTTACCATTTTACAGGTGAGAAATGTAAGGTTTGCAATAGCAGAGACTACTAGCTAATCAACAAAACTGTTTCCTCTTCTTCCTGGGACTCCCAGCCTCCCTTGCAGTTAGTAGTGGTCATGTGACTGAATTCTACCCAATGAAATGTGAGTCATAGCCCCTGCCACTTGCAACTCTCCATGCTCTTCTCTTATCTACTGGTGGATATTAACCTCCAGGGCAACTTTGAAGCCTTCTGCAACTTGTGTCTGCAACCAACTGCATGGAATAAAGCCTGTTTTCCCTTTCTTGTTACCAATCAGAAAACACCTATTTCATCTACAAAGCAAGAAATTTCCAGTATTTTATGTCAGTGAGATTTGGGGATTTTTCTTTTACAGTAAGCAGGATTGCTGAACTAAAACACTTCGAGAAAATAAGAAATTGATTATATATAGAACCACTCACAAAGCCAAGTTTAAAACCTCAGAGCATCAAGGAATCAGTTGAGAATGTTAGAGACAGGTGAAGTTCTAGAGACTATACTCACATTCTAGTAGAGAAGCAGCCATATTTAAGGGGAAAAGATATCATCAACACTACCACCAGTACCGCTATCATCATTGTCATGATTCTACAGGCAATAGTATGTGCAGTGGCTAGGGACAGGCTATGGAGCCAGATGACTTGTGTGAATCCTGGTTTACCGTTCACTACTTGTGTGACCTTGGGCAAGATACTAAACTACTCCATGCCTCAGTTTGTTCATCCATAAAATAGGAATGAGGATATTAATATTTATTTCACTGAATCACTGATGGCATTGTTATTTCATATGTGTAAAGTATTTAGAAGGGTGCCTGGCACAAAATAAGCACTAATTATGTAGGAGCTATTATCGTTATGGTTTTAGGATAAGTCAAGACACTGGGGAAAATATGAGGCCACTGAGACCTCGTATTGTTTTCACCTTTCCCTATCTATGTGTCTACAAAGAACATGGTCATAGGTAGCTGGAAAGCATGGCTATTTAGACTCTATGTGGGTGATGGCTTTTATTTATTTATCATTATTAATTAATTAATTAATTTATTTTTGGGGGTGATGGCTTTAAACATGAGGAAGTACAGCTAACCTTCTGATTCTTAAGTTGTATAGTGGATAATGAGTATTCATTTTATTATTGTCTTCCATAACGTTCACATACATATATACTACTTTGCATGCATCAAATATTTCATCAAAAATAGGATTTGTGGAGTCCTACTTATGAATTTATGGAAAATTATATAAGTAGATTACAAATATAATGAGAATCAACTTTTCAATACTTTAAATTTTTTTTTTACTTTTTTCTTTAAAGATTTTATTTATTTATTTATTTTTCAGAGAAAGAGAGAGAGAGAGAGAGAGCACAAGCAGGAGCAGTGCAGGCTGGGGGAGAAGAAGTCTCCCTGTTGAGCAAGGAGCCCAAAGTGGGACTCAATTCCAGGACTCTGGGATCATGACCTGAGCCGAAGGCAGATGCTTAACTAGCTGAACCACCAGGAGTCCCTACTTTTTTTTTTTTTTTTAATTAAGTGGGTTCCATACACAATGCGGGGCTTGAACCTATGAGCCCAAGATCAAGAGTTGCCTGCTTTACCAATTGAGCCAGCCAGGTGCTCCACAAGTCCTGAGTTTTCCAATGAATCCAGTTTTAATATATGGTATTTTTGTATGCCAAACTGATATCTTGTCCTTTGTCTATACGGTAATGTTGATTTTATGACTACTGTTAAAAACACATTTGCTATGATTAAAATTCATAAAATGATTTCAAATAGAAAAAAAGAATGAATTTTTAATATTTAAAAAATAATAGGACAAACACTCTGATTACACCAGTTGTAGCATAACATCCCAAAGAGATAAGTTGGCTTGCTTTGCTCAGAAGAATGAGGCTACGTGAGTGAGGATAAGTCAAATCAAATACAATGGTAAGTGGGTGAGATTTGTCTTTGATGTCAACAGGATTCTTGTCTTTACTCCTTTATGCTCCTGGTTTCCTCCTGTCTCACCTTCTGTCCTTATCAAATCACACTTTTTAGCTACCATCACCTATTGCCTGGTTTTATTTAACATCTTCTTAACGGGTTCCCTTGGCCACTAATCATGTCCCCTCCAATCCTGTCTCTACCCTGCATTCAAGAAGTCTTTTTGAAAACACAAAATTTGACCATGTCACTTCTTGACTTGAAATTCTTGGATTACTCTATTGCCTTCAGGGTAGAGTTAAGATGGTGTGGCAAAGCAAAGATTATTAGTTGCCTTCAGTATTTTCTTTTTCTTTCTTCCTTACTAGCAGACCCCGATTTTGTTAGGGAGAATTGTGCTCAGCTAAGAAACAATATGTCCTAGTACCCCTTGCATATACATAGGAACGCTTGTTTGACTAAGTTCTGGCCAATGGAATAAAAGCCAAAGTTTCAAGTGTAGCATCTAGAAAAGGAACTGACTTGGGAGAACTGTAACCAGTTGTTCTTTTTCTCTTCTTCCATCTCCCTGACTGGAGGAAATAGTGGCTCAAGCTTAAGTGGCCATTTTGAGACCTTGAAATGGTCTTATGGAGAGAAGTCCTACACTAAAGATGGAAGAACTGAAGGCAAGAATGAGCTGAAATCTTTAATGGTTCCTCCATCATGTAGATAACTTGGACTGCCTATTCCTGGATTTGTTGTACATGACAGAAAAATAACCCCGTGTCTTATTTAAACCATTGTTTAGCGACTTCCATCTCTTACAGCCATACACAACTTCTAAATGATAGATGTGACTTTAAGGTCTGGTGTCTACCAGTCTCTTCAGCCCTTTATAGCATGTCTACCTACTTTTGCCCTCAACCCTCAAAGATCTACATCTCAATCAGAATTAATTACTTTTGGTTCCTTAAACTGGTTGCTCTATTCTGTCTGAAATATTGTCTTCCCTCTCTTTGATTAGCTTAATGTCTACCTTCTCTCTAGTCTTAATTATTACTTATTCCAGGGAGACTTCCTTTTCAATCATTAAATCTTATACTATCTTGTCTGTTATCAACTGTAATGGATAAATTGCTTCTATGCTTCCTTTACTGGAACTTAGGTTCAGTGAAAGCAATAGCTAGGTCATGTCTACAGTTTTATCTTTAACATCTAGCAGCAATTTGGGCATCTCAGAGCCAGTTAGTAAATGTATGGTGACTGGTGAATGAATAATGAATAAATTAGTGGATAAATTCACACCAAAGTGAAAATTATGGATTTATTCAAATGAGCTGCTAACAGGGCTATTTTGCCTATGAAAAGAGGTCAGAAAGTAGCTCCTCTGAAAGAGATGGATGGTCCTTTTTGTTTTCCTGTTATCACATGACATAGCCTCCTATTCCACAGGAGGAAGAAAAGATGGCAGATTTCCATTTTTGTCTATAATTTGCCATTATCAATATGTACTCCTCACTCTTCTCCTCCTCCTCCCTTCCCACACACCATGGCTTAGAGGAAGATTCAATCAAGGATGAATATTTCTTCAGAGAAAACACCATCTCTAATTTAAACCAAACAAAATCCAAGGAGTCAGTTTGGCTCTTTTGAGTAATGGGCTTGGAGGAATGTGTCACCATGTGCCAGATTCTACACTGATACCATCAACTCTTTGCATAAGTTTGAATTTATTTTCCAGTTTTTATTGTTACTCACATTTCCATGTTCTTTGTTCCCTTTCTAAAAAAAATAATTTGTCAAAAGTTATCTTATCTTGGGGTCTCTGTCTAGGGAGAGACTGAAACCTGGCTGGAAATATTTGTTGGCCAAGAGAGAATTACACTGCTTATGATTTACTTGGATGAGTCTGTGAGTCTAAGATAACTAACATAAAATTGTTACTTAAAATAGAGGACTTACCTGGGATTCCCAAAATTTCTTATGATTTGGGCAAGTAATGAAACACCCACCCTCAAAGACTGACCAAATAAAGTAGCTGAGTTTCAAGAGTTTAAAAAGTCAGTTCTTTATTTCCCTTGGCTTTATGTTCTGTCACTGAAAACAGGAGTACTTTCTAAGTTATCTCCTTTTAAGGTACTCAGATGGAGTTCTGAAATTCTAAAAAGGAGGTTTGGGACCAAGGACCAGAGAAGCTGCATTTCTGAGATTTATATATCAACTTTTGTTTGTGTTTGTTTAAAAATGACTTAATGAAATTACCTACACATATTGAAAAATTTTTTATCAATAGTCACCTACTCCTACCTTCCTGGTCAGTGTCAGAATAGATTGAAATACAAATAAAATTCACTGCATATCTGGATTCTTTTTGTAACTGTAGCAAATTTGGTCAAAGTCAGCCAAATCCTTTAAAAGTTGCTGTGAAACAGATAGGTAGATACTCTTGACAAATCAGAAATATCTTGATATAAGTATACAGGTATATAATAATATATTGAGTCCCATACCCACTAAAGGAAACTTAGCCAACAGAAAAGACAGGTGATGGTGAGGAGAGATGCAGGCAGAATAAGTGGGGAAATTGTAGGTTTAAATGTCTCAGAGGCTGTCACCATCCCCTCCACTGCATGGCAGACATCACTCATTAATCTAGACATTCTCTTCTGTCATGCCTAAGTTAACTTCATTATTTTTGTTAACCTGGTGTTCCAGGTAGATGCTAAAATTAACTGGCATTAGTAAGATAAAGAAGGGTTCTTTGTAACTAAAGTATTAAAAATGTAAGTATTGGATGTACTTAAAAGTTAGTGAAAAACTAACCATGGAGATGGGCCTAAATCACGAGTTCTAGTCAACATAAGTAAGAGATTGAGTTGGGATGTGAGTCCTACAGGTAGGAGAGCTATTCCAATGGGGAGAGAGGATGTGGAGGAAACTTTCAACACTTTGCAGGAAAACTGAGCATCCTGTGACCTACTTATATGGCATAGAGTACACAGATCTCATTTCCTTCATTTATGGTTGTATGACTTTGCACAAGTCACTAAACTCTCAAATTGCTGTCTTTATTTGTAAAATTTCAAGACAAAATTGTAAGAATTAAATGAGATAATCATTAGAGTTTTGTAAATTATCAAGTGTTATGAAAACCTACTATTAAGGGACTATTGATTTGTAATAAACATTAGCCAGGTAGACTCTAGATAGTTACTACCTCAGTGAATGTGAAATTTTGAGAATAATGAATGGATAAAATCACACTAGAGCTAATCTACAGAGAAATCAATCCTCCAGAATGATAAACCAAATCACAAGCAGGAGAAAATAACGGTGGAGGTAGAAGTGATTGAGGGACTTTCAAGCCAAGAGTCCACAGATACAAGAAGTGGGAGGGGACCCTGGAGCCTTCATCAGGGTGATGAATTGAGTCACTATATCTGAAGTAATTTGGCTGTTGTGCTATGCAGTGGGCAGTGGTATATGTGCATGCTAAAAGCAGAGAGTAAGACTAAGGCCCAACTTCATGCCCTTCTACCCTCCCACAATGACCAAAGGCAGGTAACCAGAACAGGCTGGTCCAAAACCAGGTTCCTCAGTACAAAAATGCACAAACACTGAAAGAAAACCTGTACCATGAAAAAGAGGCACTAAACTTAACAGACAGAACTATTCCCTCTGGTTAAAAAACAGTGTTAGAAGAAACTCATATGAGGAGGAAGAGAATGGTTTTCACAGGAGGGGGTCATTGATGCTAGTCCAGACCAAGTTGTTTGCAAGAGCTCACCTATGCCCCAGAAGCTCTTCAAGAGCCACTGACCTACACCATACATCACAAGTCACACAGCTTACTTACGACATGTCCTCATTACTCACACTGGTGAAGAAACTTTCTTCAGAGAATTGTGAAGAATAACTTGGAAGCCAGCCATGCTTTTGGGATGATTGACACTGAAGTGGACAGGGACACTGAATGGGAATGGAAAACAAGCATTGAGTTAGGTACGTTGTGTGGGCAGTCTCCCCATAAGCCACAGGTAAAGGTGGGTACACACTGAGAAAATGGCAAAATGTTGATTACATCACTTTGGATTGTTTTTCAAAAGCTTACTATCCATTGGTGTCCTGACTTCTAAATGTGACAATTATACAAATACTTGCTAAAGACTATACATGTATCATGTATAAATGTCAATAAGAAATAACCACTGACTAAGTTCTCTTCACTCCTTTCCAGCAGCCTTTACAAACAAGATACAAGATAATAGTTAAATAACAACACAGTGAAAGATGTTACGAGTGCAGATGAATGGGGCAGATATGGACTGCTATTGTACTGGAAAAAGAAGTCCTTGTGAGTTGGAGCTCCCTGAGAAGTTTGCATGGACATGGTGGTCCATAGCTGAATGTTAAGTTTGGGTAGCAAAAAAAGTAAAAATGTTAGGCAGTTAGCCTGGTAACTTGTAATCTTTGTGGATCCTAGATAGGCACAAACCTCCTATAACCAAAAAGAGCTATGAAACCTAGATATTTCTCCAGGCTTTGGAAAAAAGTCAAGAAATACTCCACAGTGCAATGAACAGGATGAGAAACCAGAATAAAGGGCATACTAAGTACTTATGCTATGAATTAAAGACATCTGTCATGTATGGCCATCCAGTGTCTTTTTTTTTTTTTTAAGATTTTATTTATTTATGAAAGAGAGAGAGAAGGCAGGGGGAGGAGCAGAGGAGGAGGGACAAGCAGACTCCTCACTGAGTGTGGAGCCCAATGCAGGGCTCAATGTCAGGAACCTGAGATCATGACCTGAGTGGAAACCAAGAGTCAAATACTTAACCGACTGAGCCACCCAGGAGCCCCTCCAATGTCTTTTGAACAGATTCTATACTTTGTTCTCCTATTATGATTTCTACTTTTGTTGGGTAGAATGGCGCTGGCAAGTCATCTAGGTTCTACCACATAGACATGGGACTTCAGAGTGAGTTATGTGAGGAAAAATGCTATGTGTAGGTGGTTGTGGCTTGGTTCTGGGGTCAGGATCAGTGGTAGAAGCATTGTTCTGTGGTGAGTTTCTGGGAGGAGTTTCTGGAAACCCAGCCATAAGTTTATTTCTCCAGCCCCTTGAGCTACTTAATATCCGATAATAAATCCTTTTCTGCTTAAAGTTGCCAGAGTAAGTTCTCTTTTTGGGATTAAGATGCTTAGCTGACATTCCATTGGTTCTAGGTAGCCTTTGTAACTCTTGGCTTTAGACTGCCCTACATCTTTGTCTGGGGATGGATCACATGAAGTCTAAGCAGTGGAATGACCTTGTGTAACTCATAATATAAGAAGAGTACAAGTCCATTGTCTTCCTCCATCCCTTTAATGTTTATTCAGAAGAAGTAATCTTTCCCTACTCTGAAAACTCTGGTAGACCCCAGGACTTTTCTATTCAGGATGTATGGTAGCCTTCAGTAAAGAACATAGTCATGTGTTCAATAATTACATTATCTAGGAGAAGATATTAGAGAGATCTCAAAATGTGATTTATTGGCTCATTTCTCATTTCCTCCTACTTATGGATCAGCCTGTTTCACCTGAACGCGTCTAGTGGGAAAGAGAGTCATGATTAACTTCTTCCTTAACTCTCGGTCTTTTTATCCTTTCTTACCTTGCTGGTGTGGGAATGTAAAGGATTAGAAAAAGCATCAATTGGGGGTGGAGCAAGATGGCAGAGGAGTAGGAGACCTGGATTTCATCTGGTCTCAGGAATTCAGCTGGATAGGGATCAAACCATCCTGAACACCTACGAACTCAACAGGAGTTCAAAGAAAAGAATAGCAACAACTCTCTGAACAGAAAAGCGACCACTTTCTGGAAGATAAAATGATAAGACAGAAAAAATCACCTCAACAAAAAGAACAAGAGGTAGTACCGACTGCCAGGGACCTACTCAATATGGACATTAGTACAATGTCGGACCTAGAGTTCAGAATCATGATTTTAAAGATACTAGCTGGGCTTGAAGAAAGCATGGAAGTTATTAGAGAAACCCTTTCTGGAGAAATAAAAGAACTAAAATCTAACCAAGTCAAAATCAAAAAGGCTATTAATGAGGTGCAATAAAAAATGGGGGCCTAACTGCTAGGATAAATGAGGCAGAAGAGAGAATCAGTGATATAGAAGACCAAATGATGGAAAATAAAGAAACTGAGAAAAAGAGAGATAAACAACTACTGGATCACGAGGGCAGAATTCAAGAGATAAGCGATACCGTAAGACAAAACAACATTAGAATAATTGGGATCCCAGAAGAAGAAGAGAGAGGGGAAGAAGACATATTGGAGCAAATTACAGCAGAGAACTTCCCTAATTTGGGGAAGGAAAAAGGCATTAAAATCCAGGAGGCACAGAGAACCCCTCTCAAAATCAAAAAATAGGTCAACACCCCGACATCTAATAGTAAAACTTACGAGTCTCAGAGACAAAGAGAAAATCCTGAAAGCAGCTTGGGAGACGAGATATGTGACCTACAATGGTAGAAACATTAGATTGGCAACAGACCTATCCACAGAGACCTGGCAGGCCAGAAAGGACTGGCAGGATATATTCAGAGCACTAAATGAGAAAAATATGCAGCCAAGAATACTCTATCCAGCTAGGCTGTCATTGAAAATAGAAGGAGAGATAAAAAGCTTCCAGGACAAACAAAAATGAAAGGAATTTGCAAACACAAAACCAGCCCTACAAGAAATATTGAAAGGGGTCCTCTAAGCAAAGAGAGACCCTAAAAGCAACATAGACCAGAAAGGAACACAGACAATATACAGTAACAGTCACCTTACAGGCAATACAATGGCACTAAATTCCTATCTTTCAATAGTTACCCTGAATGTAAATGGGCTAAATGCCCCAATCAAAAGACACAGGCTATCAGATTGGATTAAAAAACAAGACCCATTGATATGCTGTCTGCAAGAGACTCATTTTAGACTGAAAGACACCCCCAGATTGAAAGTGAGGGGGTGGAAAACAATTTAACACGCTAATGGACACCAAAAGAAAGCTGGGGTGGCAATCCTTATATCAGACAAATTAGATTTTAAACCAAAGACTGTAATAAGAGATGAGGAAGGACACTATATCCTACTTAAAGAGTCTATCCAACAAGAAGATCTAACAATTGTAAATATCTATGCCCCTAACATGGGAGCAGCCAATTATATAAGCCAATTAATAACAAAAGCAAAGAAACACATCGACAACAATACAATAATAGTGGGGAACTTTAACACCCCCCTCACTGAATTGGACAGATCATCTAAGCAAAAGATCAACAAGGAAATAAAAACTTTAAATGACACACTGCACCAAATGGACTTCACAGATCTATTCAGAACATTCCATCCCAAAGCAACAGAATACACATTTTTCTCCAGTGCCCATGGAACATTCTCCAGAATAGATCACATCTTAGGTCACAAATCAGGTCTCAACAAGTACCAAAAGATTGGGATCATTCCCTGCCTATTTTCAGACCACAATGCTTTGAAACTAGAACTCAATCACGAAAGGAAAGTCGGAAAGAACTTAAATACATGGAGGCTAAAGAGCATCCTACTGAAGAATGAATGGGTCAACCAGGAAATTAAAGAAGAATTAAAAAAATTCATGGAAACCAATGAAAATGAAAACACAACTGTTCCAAATCTTTGGGATGCAGCAAAGGCAGTCCTGAGAGGAAAGTATATAGCAATACAAGCCTTTCTCAAGGAACAAGAAAGGTCTCATATACACAACCTAACCCTATACCTAAAGGAGCTGGACAAAGAACAGCAAATCAAGCCTAAACCCAGCAGGAGAAGAGAAATAATAAAGATCAGAGCAGAAATCAATGAAATAGAAACCAAAAGAACAGTAGAACAGATCAACGAAACTAGGAGCTGGTTTTTTGAAAGAATTAACAAGATTGATAAACCCCTGGCCAGACTTATCAAAAAGAAAAGAGAAATGACCCAAGTCAACAAAATCATGGATGAAAGAGGAGAGATCACAACCAACACCAAAGAAATACAAACAATTATAAGAACATATTATGAGCAACTATATGCCAGCAAATTAGATAACCTGGAAGAGATGGATGCATTCCTAGAGATGTATCAACTACCAAAACTGAACCAGGAAGAAATAGAAAACCTGAACAGACCTATAACCACTAAAGGAATTGAAGCAGTCATCAAAAATCTCCCAAAAAACAAGAGCCCAGGGCCAGATGGCTTCCCAGGGGAATTCTACCAAACATTTCAAGAAGAATTAATACCTATCCTTCTGAAACTGTTCCAAAAAATAGAAATGGAAGGAAAACTTCCAAACTCGTTTTATGAGGCCACCATTACCTTGATCCCCAAACCAGACAAAGACCCCATCAAAAAGGAGAATTACAGAGCAATATCCTTGATGAACATGGATGCAAAAATTCTCACCAAAATACTAGCCAATAGGATCCAACAGTACATTAAAAGGATTATTCACCACGACCAAGTGGGATTTATCCCTGGGCTACAAGGTTGGTTCAACATCCGCAAATCAATCAACGTGATACAATACATTAATAAAAGAAAGAACAAGAACCATATGATCCTCTCAATAGATGCAGAAAAAGCATTTGACAAAGTACAGCATCCTTTCTTGATCAAAACTCTTCAGAGTATAGGGATAGAGGGTACATACGTCAATATCATAAAAGCCATCTATGAAAAACCCACATTGAATATCATTCTCAATGGGGAAAAACTGAGATCTTTCCCCCTAAGGTCAGGAACATGGCAGGGATGTCCACTATCACCACTGCTATTCAACATAGTATTAGAAGTCCTAGCCACAGCAATCAGACAACAAAAAGAAATCAAAGGCATCCAAATCGGCAAAGAAGAAGTCAAACTCTCACTCTTTGCAGATGATATGATACTTTATGTGGAGAACCCCAAAGACTCCACCCCAAATCTGCTAGAACTCATACAGGAATTCAGTAAAGTGGCAGGATATAAAATCAATGCACAGAAGTCAGTGGCATTCCTATATACCAACAGCAAGACAGAAGAAAGAGAAATTAAGGAGTCGATCCCATTTACAATTGCACCCAAAACCATAAGATACCTAGGCATAAATCTAACCAAAGAGGCAAAGGATCTGTACTCAGAAAACTATAAAATACTCATGAAAGAAATTGAGGAAGACACAAAGAAATGGAAAAACTTACCATGCCCATGGATTGGAAGAACAAATATTGTGAAGATGTCAATGCTACCTAGAGCAATCTACACATTCAATGCAATCCCCATCAAAATACCATCCACTTTTTTCAAAGAAATGGAACAAATAATCCTAAAATTTGTATGGAACCAGAAAAGACCCCGCATAGCCAGAGGAATGTTGAAAAAGAAAAGCAAAGCTGGCAGCATCACAATTCCGGACTTCCAGCTCTATTACAAAGCTGTCATCAAGACAGTATGGTACTGGCACAAAAACAGACACATAGATCAATGGAACAGAATAGAGAGCTCAGAAATGGACCCTCAACTCTATGGTCAACGAATCTTCGACAAAGCAGGAAAGAATGTCCAATGGAAAAAAGACAGTCTCTTCAACAAATGATGTTGGGAGAATTGGACAGCCACATGCAGAAGAATGAACCTGGACCATTTCCTTACACCACTCACAAAAATAGACTCCAAATGGTTGAAAGACCTCAATGTGAGATAGGAGTCCATCAAAATCCTAAAGGAGAACACAGGCAGCAACTTCTTCGACCTCAGCCACAGCAACTTCTTCCTAGAAACATCGCCAAAGGCAAGGGAAGCAAGGGCAAAAAAGAACTATTGGGACTTCATCAAGATAAAAAGCTTTTGCACAGCAAAAGAAACAGTCAACAAAACCAAAAGACAACTGACAGAACGGGAGAAGATATTTGCAAATGACATATCAGATAAAGGGCTAGTATCCAAAATCTATAAAGAACTTATCAAACTCAACACCCAAAGAACAAATGATCCAATCAAGAAATAGGCAGAAGACATGAACAGACATTTTCCCAAAGACATTCAAATGGCCAACAGACACATGAAAAAATGCTCAACATTGCTGGACATCAGGGAAATCCAAATCAAAACCTCAATGAGATATCACCTCACACCAGTCAGAATGGCTAAAATTAACAAGTCAGGAAATGACAGATGTTGGTGGGGATGTGGAGAAACGGGAACCCTCCTACACTGTTGGTGGGAATGCAAGCTGGTGCAACCACTCTGGAAAACAGTATGGAGGTTCCTCAAAAAGTTGAAAATAGAGCTACCATATGACCCAGAGATTGCACTACTGGGTATTTACCCCAAAGATACAAATGTAGGGATCTGAAGGGGTACATGCACCCTGATGTTTATAGCAGCAATGTCCACAATAGCCAAACTATGGAAAGAGCCCAGATGTCCATTGACAGATGAATGGATAAAGAAGAGGTGGTATATATATACAATGGAATATTATGCAGCCATCAAAAGGAATGAGATCTTGCCATTTGCAATGATGTGGATGGAACTGGAGGGTGTTATGCTGAGCGAAATAAGTCAAACAGAGAAAGACATGTATCATATGACCTCACTGATATGAGGAATTCTTAATCTCAGGAAACAAACGGAGGGTTGCTGGAGTGGTGGGGGTGGGAGGGATGGGATGGCTGGGTTATAGACAGTGGGGAGGGTATGTGCTATGGTGAGCGCTGTGAATTGTGCAAGACTGTTGAATCACAGATCTGTACCTCTGAAACAAATAATGCAATATATGTTAAGGAAAAAAAAAAGAAGATAGCAGGAGGGGAAGAATGAAGGGGGGGAATCAGAGGGGTAGACGAACCATGAGAGACAATGGACTCTGAAAAACAAACTGAGGGTTCTAGAGGGGATGGGAGTGGGAGGATGGGTTAGCCTGGTGATGGGTATTGAGGAGGCCACATTCTGTATGGAGCACTGGGTGTTATGCACAAACAATGAATCATGGAACAATACATCAAAAACTAATGATGTAATGTATGGAGTTTAACATAACAATAAAAGATTAAAAAAAAAGCATCAATTGGACTGACCAAATAAAGTCAGCTTAAACATGGCAGGTGTTTAAAGCAGAGTCTTTCATGAAGCACTTTGTTGGCTCTTTGGAAGCTAAGATCGTCTCTCAGACTTCAGTTCCCTTATTTTGAGCAGATACTTCTCTAATCTCGATGGTCACTTGAGCTTTCTGTAGTTACTTGAGCTTTCTGTAGTTACTGTGCTTTCTGCAGGTATTTAGTTCCAGGTTTTTGCTGCTGGGGTTTCACTGCCTCTTTACATGGCTATATAGGACAAACACCCAAGGTGAGTTCTCACACCTGGTTCCCATCAACATCTTTGCCTTGACAACCTCTAGTAGTGTTGGCCAATCTCAATATAATAGCATGTCTGTTTCCTTACCACCAGAGCAGTTAGCTCGTATTCGAGTTGAGATTCTTTGGGTGAACATTATTTATTTTATTTTAATTTAATTAATTAATTTTATTTTAGAGAGAGAGAGTGCATGTGAGAGTGAGAGTTAGATGGGGGGCAAAGTGGGGGAGAGGGAGAGAGAATCTGAAGCAGCCTCCATACTGAGCACAGAGCCTGAAGCAGGGCTCAGTCCAACAACTGGAAGATCATGACCTGAGCTGAAATTAACAGTCGGAAGCTTAACTGACTGAACCACCCAGGCATCCCATCTTTGGGTGAACATTAAACCTCAAATCTTTATGACATATAGTGATCACAAATTAAGCTTTTTTCAGTAGCCCAATGGAAAGCCACACTCCTATGAGTGAGATGAAGGGGCAAGCATCTCTTCCTAACATCTTGTTCTAGAAATAAAAGACAGGTATGTGTTTTTTTTTTTTTTTTTTTAAACAAAATGCTTTCAAAATTTGATAAACCGAACTCAGCAAACATGTATGCAGTGGGAAGTGAGTCGCTCTGAAGATGCAAAAATAAACAAAAAATGGTACTTGTTCCCTGTGTGGTAGATTAATAATTGCAAACAAATAATTGCAGAATGGCATGTGTCAGGGAGAAATGATGGTATGCAACCAGCCTGCTGAAATGATGTGATCAGAGGAGTAGATATCTAAAAAATGAGTAATATTTTTAAGAGGAAGCAAACCACACTAACTCAATGGAAAATGTCTCGATATATGAGATGGACAAGAAAATATGAGAAATTTCTAAACAGAGAGATTAGGCTAGGAATTTGGCTCAGTGGGGGGGAGGAGAGTTTCCTTTCAATTTGCTACAGAGCAGTTTTAGATTGTGATGTCTTATCTTGTGGATACACTTCAAGTGACGTCTGGGAAGCTCCTGGCTTCAGAATCTGCATACTTTGTTTGGCTTTAGGTACTTATATAAGTTGTTTGAGAACATCAGCGAATATCAATAAGATAAGTATCAGGAATTTCTAATGAGTAGAATTATTTTCCTTGGATCCAAATAAATGAGCAACAGAAGAAATTCTCCAGGTTGTGTTCTTTGGTCACAGTGCAATAAAATGAAAAATAGTTATCAGTAACATCTTATTATTATTATTAAAGTAAGAATTCAATTCAATAACAACAAAAATTATATGAAAAATGTTTTAAAATTCTCCAGTACAATCACTAAAAAAGACACAAGCCAATGACTTAATAACAGACTTTAGATAAAATAACAAAAATTAGAGCTCCTCATAATACAGAAAGCCTTTGGGACGAAGTCACAGAAATACTCAGAGGTCAATTCTCAGTCTTCAATGCTTTTACTGTTAAAAATAATGAGAAAATAAATAAATAAAGCACTTAATTTGATTATATAGGGGGAAAAGACACTTTAAAAGTCCTAAGGAAATTAGCAGAAATGAAATAAAACAAAACCTAAAAAAAATAAATTGGGAAGCAAAAAATGTTACAGTAGAACTAACAAACCCAAGAGCTATCATTACTCTTATAAGGTTGCAGCTTTAACAAGGAAGAAAAAAATGAAAATGAAAAGGAGGAAAAACACCACAGAAGAAACTGTTAGCAAGGGTTCTCTGAAACAAGAGAGCGGAAACCTGTCGGAGAGCATGATGGCAGAGGTGCAACATTGCAGCAGATGATCCAGGTAATCAGATGGCAGTGGCTGAAGCAAAGCTTCTTGCTCTCTTGCCAATCAGGGACGCTTCTTGGGCAGGCACCTGGAATAAGGAGCTCCATCTGATACAGAGACAGGGACAGAGGCAGAGGAGTGGAAGCTGCTCCTCAGAGTGAACCCAGAGCATTTGGGAGTGATGATTTTCTATATCTTTTTATTTCTTCTCTGCTAGTGGGAGACCCGCACAGTCTTCCTCAGGGTTAGGAGTAAGGAGAGTGAGACTTAACACAGGGTACACGTGAGATTTAACATGGGGGAGGGGAGGCAGGGTCTGTCCTCATTCCTGGGTCCAGAACTTACTGATGAAGCTGCAGTTTAGAAGTCAGGAAGCTCCACGAAGTGAGTGACCCAATGGAGAAATGCTGTGCCCAGCAGCTTAAATGCTTCAAATGCCTGTGGACTTGCCATGCTTGTGCCTGTCAGGAGCTGGATCACTGAGTACAGTTGTCACAATTGCCTTGAAACACTCATATCTTAGGACCATACTCACCAGACAGAGCTGTAGCAGGGAGATGGCCTTGCCTCCCTTTTGCCTTCCAAGTTGTACAGGAGAGCATGGGCAGAAGCTAAGTCACATCCAGGACTTCAGCTGTGGAATCTGGGAAATGTAGTCTGTAGCATTCCTGATGAACAACAGAACTGAATGGATCCAAACCAAACCAAACCCACATAAGGGGATTGGAAAATGATGTCAAGTGCAGACGAGCATATTCAGCACAATGCATCTGGATGTAAATTTCCTTTCACTTACCTTGTTTGGGGTGTGGTGAACCTGAGAGTAAATTTTTAGCAATTCTGGAAAATTCTCAGCCATTATGTACTCAAATGTTGCCTGTCTTCTTTGGGTTCCTACTTTCTCTTGGTTTTTGGCCTCTGAAGATTCATCATTACTTTCTCTCCATCGATTCTTGACTGTTCTCTTTTATGGTTTCAGGTCTCACATGTAGATCTTTCATCCAT
Organism: Mirounga angustirostris; assembly: GCF_029215605.1. NCBI lineage: Eukaryota > Metazoa > Chordata > Mammalia > Carnivora > Phocidae > Mirounga > Mirounga angustirostris. Next base: position 53,418,868 of record NW_026991714.1, read on the forward strand.
TTTGAGTTTATTTTTGTGTATAGAGTAAAAAAGTCATCCAGTTTCATTCTTTTGCTTGTAGTTGTCCAGTTTTCCCAGCACCATTTGTGAGAGAGGACTGTCTTTTTCTCATTGCATATTTTTGCCTCTTTTGTCATAGATTAATTGATTGTATAATTGTGAATTTGTTTTGGGGTTCTTTTTTCTTTTCCATTTATCTATGTATCTATTTTTGTACTGTCTTTGTCAGTTTAATTTTCACGCCCAGCCAGGAACCCTAAGAGGGTTGAGAAAAATTTTTTCCTCTCCTACACTTAAGTAGGGATGCTTCTAATGTAGTTCCCAAACATGCAATTAAAAATAACTTTCTTCCTTTACTTGAGGGCCATGATGACTCTGGGAAGAGCAATGAAAGCTGTTTCCTATTACCATAATCCCTCAGATGCATTCTCTCACAGCAAGAAGGGGCAGAGAGAGTGTGGTAAAAAAGCTTCCTTGGGAGCAGAACCCACGAATATTCTCTCTTTACCCTGGGTCAGGACCAAGTGTGTTCCACTAGATTCTGCCAATCCAATTAAAAGGGGCAAGGCATCTTGGCTGTTAAGTCTGGCTAAAGGCTAAAGGTGGGGCCCAGGTCATTGCTACTCTGGGACTGAATCTCGCATGAGTCACAGATGTGCAGAAAGGAGATGCTTGTAGTTCACAGGCGCTGATGCATGGCTGCACCCACCCAATACCCTTCTAGTCTTCTCTTCCACATTACAGTGTGCTTATAAAATATACTCTTATCCTGCCTCTACCCTGTTTAAAATCCTCCAATGACTCCTTCATTACCTTCAAAGTAAAACTCAAATATGTGATAGAAGACCATTCATGATCTTAGCCACTAGCGACTTTCCCACTTGAGCCATTCAAAACATTTTGCTTTTCTATGAACATATCTCATTGTTCCAAATCTCTGGTCAGAGTCAACCATTCTCTGGGTCTCCCAAACTGAATCAATGAACTCTCTGCCAAAGGACTTTTGGACTTGAGAAGAGAGAGAGAAATTGAGGGTAGGGGGAGAGATACCATCTCAGCTGGTAGAAGCTGCAAAAGGTCAAACTCAAGAGTGGTTGGTGACCATGTTTTGTCCAAATGTGTAGAGAGGATGAGACCCACATGGAGATAAATGAGAAAAAGACTGAGAGTCTTGGCAGCATTGAGTCTCCAGTTCCAACTGGGTTTTATTATATTGCTAACCTGGCTAACTCCTCCTTATCCTTAAGAGTTGCAAGTACTGAGACAGTACACAAAAATAAGGGAATGAGTTTCTGGTCTCCAGTGAAAGAAAGTGCCATATAGAGCGTACCATCCAGGAGCACTCCCTTTAGTTTGTCTGCTTGGAATAGCGTATGACTAGGAAAGACGGGTGACATCCAGTTATTTCTAGCTTTGTCCTTAAAGAAAGTGCCCAAGGCTTTTATTTATAAAAACATTCTTTGGGACTAATTCTCAGCAATTAAGATGATATCCTGAGTTTTGTGAAAATATCTGATAATCTGAATTTTATAAAGGTATAAAAATAAAAATTTTATACCCTTTATAAAGGTAATGTGTTTAGAGGTTTCAATGGAAAAAATATGCCTTGTTAAATAGTTTTCCTTCTGCAAACTGCCTCTTAGGTACATCCAGGCAAGCAATATTTGGAATGCAAGAAAGAATCCAAAGAATTAAGTTAGAACATACCGATTATCTGCAAAACATTCCTTTTAGGCTTCAACATGGAGCAAGTTTGTGCTGATTGACGTTGAGGTGTGGAAATCTATATCTAAGAAATTTCCCTTTCATTGTTAGCACAAGTTAATACCTGGGAAGCTGCTTGGGAAAAGATGCAGTGGGGTGTGCCTGTGATGATTCCTTCCTTTTCATTCATAAGAAGCTGGCTCAGCTCTCTCCATGTCTGGGCAGGCAGTGACTGAGCAGTCTGCAGGATGCCAGTGAACAGAGGAAGCCCATGACATAGCTCCACAGACTGCAGCTGAAAGGGGTGCCACTAGTTTAGCAAATTCAAAGTCAGACAGAGAAGTGGGTAAAGGTAGAGGCAAGGAGCCGGGGCACCTGATGAATATAATAGGATGTTTATAGCTGGAACTTCAAACTGGAGTCCCCCTCAACCTATAGGTACACCAAAGATGAAGGAGAACATGTTGGGTTTTCCTCCCTCGCCTTTGTTTATTCAAAAAACCAAACCCCAAAAAACCTTCTTAGGCTTTACATAACAAGGAGCTCAAAAACAGGGGAGGGAATAAACTCTTGGTACCTGCAAAGCTGCCTGAATTAGGCACTAGTCAGTGCCTCCTGTGCTTATTTTGCATGATTTCGAGAAGAATCGTTATTCCAAATTCTCAGGTGCCAGGGTCATCGTGGCAATGAACACTGAGCCCAGTCTCCTCCAAGCCCTTCAGTCTCTCCGAGAGCAGGACTCAGCCTGGATCTCCTTATTTGGGTATTAGGATGGCAGGACCTCTTCAGACCACTTAAAGAACCTGACAGTTGGGGGGGAATTAAAAGCAGATTAACAGAGGTTTGGGCTGTACCCGGGCTCTAAATCATGAAAGGAAGAAGCTGGGCCTTCACTTCTGAGCCCAGGCCCCCTCCCTTGCCTGGCTAATCTAGCATGTGGACGCAGTTCCTCAGGAATGTGCTAAATGGAGGAAGCAGATGGTTGGTTTCACTTTTATAAGTAATAACAACTTAGAGAAACTGGCAGAGAAAGATCCCTCCAGGGCTTCCACTTCTCAGTGATGCAACTGGCCCTTTGCAAAGCAAAGGGGTGATGCAAATGGCTTGGGCTAGCCCAGCAGGAATCTCTGGTGGGTGGAACAGTCAAGGGGGATTTTCTTCCAATTAGGATAAAAATTGGCATCCCTGCCCAGTGGGAGGAGCAAGCAACTGAGGCTTTTGCTTTCTGGAATCCGCCCAATGAAAGGAGACACAGCTGCGGGGATGAAGTCTGGGCTCCTGATCACCCAGCTCCTCTGATTTTAAGTCGATTTTTGTTTCCTCTATGGAAGGGTCTTGCTTTTTGACCACCTTAAGCAAAGACTAAAATAATGTGTTCTCCTTGGGAAAGGAATTGATCCTCCAGGTCTGTGCCAGCACCTTAATTTTACATGCCGATTGTGACTCACCCATAAAATCAGGAGGCTGCATTTCTCAAGGGACTCATAGTTACAGAAAGTAGAACGCAGCCCAAGCTAAATAAATGCCAGCCTAAACTGTATGTGCAGGAACTGAAGGACAGACTTCCTCAGGAGGTTACTGTGTCCCTCTGCATCAAAATAGAACTGTTGACTTCAGTGAAAGGGTATGTGCTTTACAAGATCATTTCCAGGAGTGATGACAGAGTTATGAGGGCCCACAGGGCCTCCCCTTCTCATTGACTTAATTTGTAAATTACACCCTGTCTTCTCCGCAGAGGAAAAAAAAAGACTTGTGGTGACCTATTACAAAAACAAACAAAATGAGCAGCAACGTGATCACAGTTGAAATGGAAGACCTAAGGCAGGTAGAGGGAAGTGTTTGGTTAATAAATATGCCCAAAGGAACATCAATATTATTCCTGGGAATTGCACACTCAGGGAGTCAAAAGAAAGCAGTCAGAGAAAATAGCCAACCAGCCAAAGAAAGAAGGAAGGAAAGAGGGAAGGGAGGAACCAACACTTATGGAATACCTAGCATTCTGCTTTCATAGGCACTTTTCTCCAGTCCTAGAACAGTCCTAGGAGAGTGATCTAATTTTCTCTCTTTTACAAAAGAATACAGAAAGGTTAAATACATCAGCCCAAGATGGCAAGACTAGTGGCTGGGACTAGGATGCAGCTTTGTCTTTCCATGTCCAGAAGCTAGTGAGGCTCAGTGCTTAAGAGTATGTTCTAGAGAACCAGACAAGGGTTCAAGTCCTGGTCCCACCAGGTACTATCTGTCTGTGTGCTTTCTGGCACATTCTTTAACCTCTTCATGCCCCATCCCTGAAATGGGGATAACGTAGATTACATGAGATAAGCTATATAAAACAAGTACACTAGTATCTAGAACATAGTGGATGCTCAAAAACTATTAATTATTATACAGAAACTGGTGGGAGTGGGTGGGGCCCCAAATGTGTTGTGTTGTGTTTGGGTTTTTGTTTTTTTTCTTCCTAGATTTCTGTCTTAGTCTGTTCAGGCTGCTGTAACAGAATATCATAGACAGGGTGGCTTATAAACAACAGAAATTAATTTCTCACAGTTCTGGAGTCTGGGAAATTCAAGATCAAGGCACTGGCAGATTTGTGTCTGGTGAGGACTTCCTGATTCACAGATAGCCATATTCTCACTGTGTTCTCACATGGTGAAAGGGATGAGGGAGCTCTCTGTTTTGTGTGTGTGTGTGGGTGGTGTATAAGGGCATTAATTCCACTCAGGAGGGCTCTCCTCTCATTACCTAATAATCTCCCCAAAACCCCACCTCCTATTACCATTACATTAGTGATTAGGATTTCAACATATGAATTTTGAGGGGACATAAATCAATCTACAGCAATATCTTTTTAAAAATAAAATTCAGGGGCGCCTGGGTGGCTGGGTCGGTTAAGTGTCCGACTCTTTTTTTTTTTTAAGATTTTATTTATTTATTTGACAGAGAGACACAGCGAGAGAGGGAACACAAGCAGGGAGAGTGGGAGAGGGAGAAGCAGGCTTCCCGCTGAGCAGGGAGCCCGATGCGGGGCTCGATCCCAGGACCCTGGGATCATGACCTGAGCCGAAGGCACACGCTTAACAGGCGCCCCATGTGTCCGACTCTTGATTGCAGTGTGTGTCATTATCTTAGGATGGTGGGATCGAGCCTTGCATCGGGTTCTGCATTGGGCGTGGGAACTGCTTAAGATTCTCTCCTTCTCCCTCTGTCCCTCCTCTTCCCGCTCATGCAAACTCTCTCTTTCTCTCTCTAAAATAAAAATAAAAATAAAAAAACAAGGGGCACCTGGGTGGTGCAGTTGATTAAGCATCCGATTCTCGGTTTCAGCTCAGGTTGTGATCTCAGGGTCATGGGATCGAGCCCTGTGTCAGGCTCCATGCTCAGCACAGCGTCTGCTTGAGATTCTCTCTCCCTCTCTTTCTGCCCTTCCCGCCCACACTCTCTCTCCCTCTCAAAAAAAAAAAAAAAAAAGTCATCACCAAATGCAAGGTCATCCAGATTTTCTCCTATGTTATCTTCTAGGAATTTTATACTTTTGCCTTTTACATTTAGGTCTGTGGTCCATTTTGAGTTAATTTTTGTGAAACATGTAATGCTTATATTTAGATTTTTGGTTTTTACATGTAGATATACAGTTGTTCCAGCACCATTTTTTGAAAAGCTCATCTTTATTCCATTGTATTGCCTTTGTCCCTTTGTCAAAGATTACTTGACCATATTTATGTGGGTTCTCTATTTTGTTCCATTGATCTATTTGTCTAGTCTTTCACCAACACAGAATTTGTTTTTTATTAACAACAGCTGGGAAATTAAAAAAAAAACCACTTCACTATTTGTTATTAACTTCTTGCCCAAGGATCAAGCCTCAGAGACCTCTGGCCTTGAGATCTAGAAGAACATTGTCTCCCTACTGGCTGATGGCTACTGCCTCAGCAGGTAGTCTGAACTGGTCAGGCTTTTCAGCTCCTAGTTTCCTGTCCCCACTGGACTAGTCTTCAGGGTGAGGAGGCCATGCAGCCTGAATCAGAGTGGCTCTCAAAACAACATCTCAATATGATTCTTCTCCTTGGGGTCAAAGATGGGGCCCAGATGCTTGATGATGGCCTCCAGGGACAGGTTGTTCCTGGGGGCCAGTTTCATGTGCAGCTAGTACTTGTAGCATATGAGCCACATGCTAGCCTTTCCTTGCTGCACTCTTCCCTGGTGAGGAGTTTACAGCGCCAAGTGGATATGTCTACCTGAAGTATGTGGACTACCTTATTTACCTGCTTCTAGGCTTACCGGTTTGGGTTTTTCCCCTATGTCGATCATCCAGAGAGTGAACCACGCTTGTGGCGTGCTCAACCTTAGGCTTCAGAGTGGTCAGGGCAGCAGTTTGCATCAAGGATAGGAAAGGTTGGGAGTGGGGAGGGCTGTGAATATCGCTTGGATGTGTAAGTTAAGGTGTTGACACAGTCATGTGAGATATGTAGAAGGAGCCAAGGGCTGGAAAAGCAGGGATGGGAGTAAGGGACAAGAGCAGGCTTTTGGCACCATCATTTTCCATACGAACTTTGAAGAGGCCAAGAATTCCAAATTTGTAACAGGATATCCAGATCATTATGAGGGCATATTTGTCAAAGTAAGAGGGTGGAACAGAAGTCTGCCTATGGCTCCACAGATTTTGGGGGTGGGCCTGTTGGTGAGTGATAGATCTGGGACAAAATTCAGTAATCTGGGCTTCTGTGCCAAAGTTCTTTCAACTCTTATTTTTTTCTTTTTAGAAGTGGGGAGCTGCAGAGGGAGATGGTGAGAGAGAATCTTAAGCGGGCTCCATGCCCAGTACAGCGCCTGACATGGGGCTCAATCTCACAACCCTGAAATCATGACCTGAGCTGAAATCAAGAGTTGGATGTTGAACTGACTGAGCCATCCAGGTGCCACCCCTCCTTCAATTCTTTTAATAAGCTCAGCTCACCCTTACTAAAAACAACTGCTTCTCCTAGATTTCTTCCAGTTTTACCCTGCTAGTCAAGTATGAAATATAAGGCTGAATCAGAGAAATTATGCTCATCCTCAGTTAAGTTAAAGTACAGTTTGTTTTGGTCCCTCAGTCTCCCCTATCTCTTCTCTTCTCAAGCACCAATAACTTATGCTGTGGCCCATGAACTCACTTTCTTTCTCTTTAAAACTTATCCAAAAGATGACCCGAGGGTGGCCCAGGGGATACCGACAGAGCTTGGATAGGTAGGCTGGAGTATCTGCATGTCTTCATAGCTCATCATATTATGGAACAGAGCTAGAGATGGAAACAGGGAGCAGGCTTTGGGCTGGGGGTCTGAGGATGAGCTCTCTCATCCTATCACATTCAAGCACAGAACTCTGAGAAGAGTCTAAAAATTCTGAATTTGTATTTGGTCTTCCAAACTATTATAATCTGTATAAGATGATAAAACATATTTAATTTAACAGTTTCTTAGTTTGACTTAGAACTTTCAAATATTTAGAATATGGTACCTGGGTCTTCATTTATTTTTCCACACCCAGACCTGAGAATATTAGGAGTAGATCTACTTAGAAGAATGTTTCCCCCATAGGATATGCTTCTCCTCTTCTTGGAAAAGGCCTGGTGAAGTTTCCATCCTAAAGTCTACTATCTGAGGTAGGTAGAGACTTTCAAGCCTGACCACTGGCTGATCTTTACTATCTTCCTGGTTTAAGGTAAGGGGGTCCTATATAGCTTTTCAAAATGGGCCTCAACTTGTATTGGTTGTGTTTTCTTAGGTCCTTCCTGAAGTTTTCCCCTATCCTGGGTGTGTTGAGAATTAGCAGAAAAGGATAAAGTCCTCTGCATTCCACCCATTTTTTCTCACTCCAACCTCCAAAACACATGCATACACATGTACAGAGCCACAAGATTCCTGTAAAAACTGGAAAAAAATTAGAAAAAAAAAATCACTGATGTTTTCTGGAGCTTCCTTCCACCTCTTACTGCTCTAGGGCATTTTCCACTCAAAGCTATTGACTTAAAAGAAAACAAAGAAACAAAAAACACCCTTAAGACAAAAGAAAAGGGAAGGGTTCTTGTCAGAACATGGAAAACAAAATTCAAAAATAACTCATATTCTCATATTTTCCTACAGACATGATGCAAGCATTATCCAGTTAAGGAACTGCTGACGCCAATAACATGATTTCTGGTCCTTTGCTCTTCTTCTTTCCCATCAATGTTTTCTCAAGCCTGGGTTCTGGTCAGTGACTCTTGAATGCAACCTTATAAACAATCACTCTAAGATGCCTACAAGAAAATCTTAGAGCTATTGCCCCCTTTAAACTTGCACTTGTATTTTTATATACATATATACTCATGGGGTCTTTCTTATGTTCTATAAATAGCTCTTTAAAATTTCCTGATATGTAAGGGGATTGAAGGAGATAGAAATGGGATAAATGCAACCAGGAGCATATAAAAATTTAGAAAGTAACCAAATAATGTTGATAATTTTGGGCACAGCTCAACAGGTTTTAAAAATATCAAGACATTAAGATAATTCATCAGTCCATTCATTCATTCAACTAATAAATTTGTTTCCTTTTTTCCTACTCTAACAAAAAGGATTCAAGCAGCTAAATTGAACCATGGTGTTCATTCACAAGGATTGTGTACCCTATTCTGGACAATATAAAATTGTAATACAATGGGTCACAAAACTACTGGGGAAGGAAAACATGTATTTGAGAAAGTTAAAACAATGTAAGTCTTTGTCTTTTGTAGATATTCTACTCTTAGTTTTATCTCATTTCCCCAATCCATATTCTATGTCATGACAGAGTTCTCTCTCTGTAATGAAAATCTCATCACATAAATCTGCTTAAAGCCCGTTAGTGGTTCTCTATTACTTATTGGAAGAAGGTAAAGTGCCTTAGAATTGTGTGTACAGTGTTCGTGATCTTGTCCAGGTCCACCTTTCCAGACTCATCTGCAGTTACCATCCTTCCTTCCTGTTTATAGAATGGGAGCCTGTGGATAGCCATGAAACTCTCAGCTTTGTCTTACTCAGCTTTGATTTCCCAGTATTAGAGTAGAGGCTTTAAGGACACTTTATTTTTAATTAATGCAGCCTTTTCCCACCCACCAATCTCTTTTTTAAACTATTTTATTATAAATTTAACACATATAGAAAATTTCATAAAACAAATGAATGGCCTAATGAGATATTGTGAAAAGAGCATTCATGTTTTTATCATCTAATTAAAAAACTAGAACTTTGCTGGCTCCTCAGAAGCCCTCTGCAATCCCTTAATCATATCCTTTTGTCTCCTCTTCAAAGGTAAACACTAACCTCATCTTTTCATCTGTTCTCAGTTTAAGCCACAATCCCCACACTCCACCTCACCTCTGTGATCTTTCTTCTGACCTTATATAGCGCTCTTTCACTCTGTGATCTTTAAAGCACCTATTTATTTAGCATTCATTTAGCTTCTAGTAAGCCACAGCATCTCAAAGTATTATGTGTTTTATAAATTTATATTTATGATATTCTTCTTGTAGTTTTTATATTATTTTGCCTTCACTGTAGGTATTTTCATGTTTAAATTGATTTTCTATGTTTATTCTTATTTTATTTTTAAAATTTTTTATTTGAGTATAGTTGACACACAATGTTATATTAGTTTCTGGTGTGCAACATTGTGATTCAACTTCACTGTAGTATGCTATCTATTCTCTATATTGTTATTGTGTATGTTTTACTTTTATGCTTAAAATCTCATTATAGTTGCTCAATGAATATTTATTGATTGGGTAATTGTGACTGGGTGAAAGGCAAACATATTAGAGCATGTAATAGCCAGAAATTTACTCAGCCAGAGAAAGAGAAATAGCAGAATATAATCTACAAATAGAGAAAGGGAGAGAGAGAAGAAAGATGTTGTTCTGAGATAATGCACATGAATATTCAAGAGTTTCACACACCGAGAATCTCAATTTCCTTCCTTATTCACTTCTTCACATCATAACAAATGTTAGGAATTCCAGATTTGCGTCTGATTTAATCTTCATGCATTTTAATGTCTCTGGTTTTGATTATAGAAGGCATTTAGGCTCAAGTAGTACATGTCTCTCTTCAGCATTTCACTCTAAAGAAAACATGGCCAGGATATGGGCCAGACTTTGGGACGAACTTCTGACATGGATACTTCAGGAAGAGTTCTACATTGTAAGGGAAATTGGAAGAGATTACACTGAAAATCCTTTCCTACTTTATGATGGCATGGGTAAATGAAAACCATTGGCAATCTGAATATAATGATTAATCTGCAATTTTATTTGGAAATTAAGTTGATGCTGAAAACTCAGGTCTATGACATTAAGTTATAATTCAAATATCTCCTAGATTCCACTCAGTAAATACAGTTGAGGCTTTTAGTCAATCTATATCCATCTTTTCAAGTCTTGGATGGAATAACAAATGTTAAACATGTAAAGTTGAATAATCTTTCCTTGCTCTTCACATACTGTTCAGTGATACTTCCCACCTTACCAATACTTTTTTTGTGGAATTGACTTATTGAGGTTCAAATAAAACATATACTTCTATATGATGTCTATCTTGATCCCTCATAAAAGTTAGGGCTTTGTTTATTCTGATCCCACTTTTTTTCTTAAAGTATTTAATACATTGGATTTTGAAGGTGCATTTATCTGCCCTCAAAGAATTATAAGTTCCTCAGCTTTAAGGATTGGGTTTTATTTAGTACTAAACCTATGAGAGATGCTCGATAATTTGAGTGAATAAAAAATACAAAGTAGTAAAATTTAAGAAACAGAAAAAAAAAAACAATGAACAGCTAATACTGGAATGAATAACTTCTTTTTTCCAAGTACTAGATTAGACACTGACAAAAGGCATCCAGGAGTTCACAGTTCAGTGGGGAAACAGAAAAATGAATACATGCAATATTGTTGGTGGGAGGAAGATGGAGATGGGTAAGGTACTGTGGGAACCAGAGGACTGGTCTTCAGCTCAGACTGGGGAATGAGAGACAGATGTTCAAGTTAATTCATTAAGGACAGATAGCCAGTCAGGAGGAGAAGGGGTAGAGGTGGAGGACATTCAAGACTGAGGAAACAGAAGCAGTGAAAGTCTTCTATCTTAATGAAAGCATAGTCATGTTTCTCCTTACACAGAGATTCCCTATTTCTTGCATCACAGACTCTTCTAATTTGAATAATGTATTTTTGAATGACTTAGTCTCTTTTGGGTAAATGCTTTTCAGATTTCCTCTCCCCATCTCTACTCCTGCCTCCCTCACTTTTCCAAGTGAACTGCATGGCAACAGGTAAGACAAATGATTGGAATGCATGTGGCATTCTCTAGAACCTTATTCTCATTCTCAGTGGACAGCCATTCAGATATATTCCTTGAGCTGGTGACCTTTCAGGTGCAGCTGGCTTCACTTGACCTTTTGGAGGATGTGTAAGTATCTGTGACTAGAATCCACAGTCTATGACATTTATATGAAATTTTAAATGTGGCAACCACTTCATTCAGATCCTGGGTCTTAACTGGTCTGCTGCTCCTATCAGCACCTCAACATTTGGCCACATGTTTGAGTGCCAGCACAGGCCTTGTGGAACAAGGAAAGGTACTTCAGGGTCACCTTTCTGAGCACTATCCCTTAGGATTTCCAAGTATGTGCATCTGGATTTTTCCACTGAGTCCCTTCCACAACTAGAACTTGAGAACTTTAAAAAGCCCTGACACATTGCTGGAGATCTAGAAGACAATGTGTATGCCAGACTTGACCTGGGAAAAAAGAAGGCTCTAGTCATGCCAGTCCATGTTTGGCTAACAATGAGGTCCTGCATAGGCAGGAAATGAAAGCTAAGACTGTTTGATAAATTGCCTGAGGTTTGAAGGCATGTCTTCACACACAGATCCCAATGGCAAAGGGTGACATACAGGTAAACCATTTAAGGAAATCTTCTGAAAGATTGTTGGTTGCCACTAAATAATACTGGCTCAATGACCCTTAGGAACCCGGCTTAAAAATAAAAATAAGAACTTAAAAAACAAAACCAAAAACAACCTAGCAGATAACTCAGTGGCTACACATTACAGAATATCAACAATAGTAAACTTTGGAGGGCATAGAGATCTGATACCATAGTTGTTACAATATAAAATATATTATCTAAAGTATCCAGTTTCAACAAAAATTATGAGACACACACACAAAAAAATGAAAATATGACACATGCACAGGAAAAAAGGAGAGCCAAGGGAAAATGCCCCTCAGGTGAAACCGATCATGGATTTAGTAGACAAAGGCTTTAAATCAGTTATTATAAATATATTAAGATAACAATATAATTAATGGAAATTACAACAACAATAACTTACCAATTGAAAGGTATCAATAAAAACAAATAAATATATAAAAAAACTCAGTAGGCATTCTAGGGTTGAAAAGTACAAAATTGAAGTTAAAAAGTTCACTAGAGGTGCTAAAAAAATTGAGCTGGCAGAAGAAAGAATCAGTGAATTTGAAGATAGGTCAATTAAGATTGTCTAGTCCTAGGAATAGAAAGAAAAAAGGATGAAAAAAAAGTGAACAGCACCTCAGAGACCTGTGGACATAATTAAGCATATAAACATATGTAAAATGAATCTCTAAGAAGGAAAGAAAAGAGAAAGGAGCAGAAAGAATACTTGAAGAAATAATAACCCCGAACTTCTAAAATTTGATGAAAGGTATTAATCTATATATCCTAAAACCTTTATAAACTAAGATAAACTCAAAGAGATCTACACAAAGACACTTCATAAACAAACATTAGAAAGACAAAGACAGAATCTTGAAATCAACAAAAGAAGTAACTCATCACATACAAAGGATCCTCATCAGAAACCATAGAGGCCAGAGGGAAGTGGGAAGACATATTCAAAGTACTAGAAGAAAGAGACTGTCAACCAAGAATGCTATATCCAGTAAAAATATCCTTCACAAATGAGGAGAAATTAAGATATTCTCAGATAAACAAACTCTGAGACAATTTGTCATTAGCAGAGTTGTCCAATAAGAAATACTAAAGGAAGCCCTTCAGGGTAAAAAGAAAAGACACCAAATGGTAACTCAAACCCACATGAATAAATAAAGAGCACTAGAAAAGGTAAGTACATATATAAATATAAAACACTATAAACATTTTTGTTTCACTTTTATTCTTTTATCTGATTTAAAAGACAACTACATTAGGCAATAAATATAAAACTGTTGTACTTGGAATGTATGACTATATAAACTGTATGAAAATAATAACACAAAAAAGGGGGAAGGAGCAGAAGTATATCAAAGCAAAGGTTTTATGTACTATTGAGTAAAGTTAGTATTAACCTGAACTAGATTAAGTTAAAATGCTAATTGAATCTCTAAGGCAACCACTATTAAAATAACTTAAAATATATAATAACAGAAACAAGGAAATCAAATTGGTACAGTAGAAAATATGTATTTAATGCAAAAAAATACAGTAACAGAAAAATAGAGGAACAAAAAGACATAAGCTACATATAAAAAACAAATAGCAAAATGCCAGATATAAATCTTACATTTTCAACAATTACAATAAAGTGAAGTAAACACTCCAATCAAAAGGCATCGATAGGCAGAATATATGAAAACATAATATGATCCACTTATATTTTGTCTACAAGAAACACACTTAAGATTCAAAGACACAAATAGGTTGAAAGTAAAAGAACGGAAAACAAAATACAAAAAAAGAGTGACAGAAACCTGGGATGGCTATCCAATATTAGACAAATAAAATTTTAAGACAAAATTGATACTAAAAAAAGTAGAACATTTTATATGATAATCAGTCCATCAGGAAGACGTGTAATTATATACATATACTCACCTTACAACAGTCTCCAAATTAATCAAGCAAAAACTAACAGAATTAAAGGGATAATTAGAAAACTAAATAGTATCAGAGGGTTCAATCCCAAAAAAATTCAACAAAGAAATATAAGACCTGAAATATAAGAGCAAAAAAACTAACCAACTAAATCTGACATCTATAAAATATTTCACTCAACAATAAAAAATATACATTTTTCTTAAGTGCATATAAAAATTTGCCAGGATAAATTATATGCTAAACCATAAAATAGGCATCAGTAAATTTCAATGTCTTGAATCCACACAAATTATTTTCTTTGACACCACTGGAATTATATTAGATATAAAAAATGAGAAGGAAATTTGGGAAATTCACAAATATGTAGAAATTAATAACCAATGGATCAAAGAAGAAATCATGAGAGAAATTAGAAAATACAATGGCAAGTATTCAAATAAAAAAAAAGTATGCTAAAATTTATGGAATGCAGCTAAAGTAGTTCCCAAAAGGAAATTTATAGCTGTAAATAAATGCTTATATTTAAAAAGGAGAAAGATCTCAAATCAATAATCTAATCTTTTATCTTAATAAACTCAGAAAAAAAGCAAAAACCAAACCTAAAGCAAGCAGAATGAATGAAATAATAAAGATTAGAGCAGAAATAAATGAAATACAGAACAAAAAATAATAGGAAAAAGTCCAAAAGTTGTTTTTTGAAAAGTTCAACAAAATTAATAAGTCTTTAGCCATATTACCAAGAAAAAAAAGAGAGAAGACTCAAATTACTAGACTAACATAAGGAATAAAAGAGGGAATATCACTAACAAACTTATAGAAGATTGTAATGGAACATGGAAAACTGTATGACAAGTCTTATAACTTAGGTGAAATGGACAAATTCCTAGGACACAAACTACCAAAATGGACTCAAGCAGAAATAAGAAATCTGAATAGACCCATACATATTAAAAGACTGAATTAATAATTAAAAACTTTCATAAATAAAAATCCAAGTCTAGATGGCTTCATTGGTGAATTCCACCAAACATTTAAAAAAGAATTAATACCAATCTTTCACTGACTAGACTATTTGAAGTGGCAGCAGTAGAAGCAGCAGGAGAGGGAGGAGAGAAAGAAACACTTTCCAATCATTCTATAAGGCCAGCATTACCTTGTTTTGAAAATCAGACAAGGATATCACAAAGAAAATGACAGACCAATATCCCTAATGGATGTAAATGTAAAAATCTTCAACAAAATACTAGCAAAATGAATCTAGCAACACATAAGAAGGATTATACACCATGACCAAGAGAAATTTATCCCAGGAATGCAAAGTTATATTAACATGTGAAAATCAAGAAATTTAATATACTATATTAATAGAATAAAGGACAAAGCCCATGATCATCTCAATTAATACAAAAAAGCATTAGACAAAATCCAACACTTTCCCATGATAAAAACACTCCATACACTAGAAATAGAAGGAAACTTCCTCAACCTGACAAAGAGAAGCTACAGAAATCCCACTTCTAATTTCAAATTTAATGGTAGAAGACTAAATGTTTTCTCCCTAAAATCAGGAAAAAGACTCTTACACCAACTCTATTCAATTCTAGAGTTTCTGCTAAAGACTCTAGCCAGGACAGTAAGGCAAGAGAAAGGAATTAAAGATATGAGATTAGAAAAGAAGTAAAATGATCTCTACTCAAAGATTAAATGATTTTTTTTGTCTTTTTTTTTTTATTCTTATGTTAATCCCCATACATTACATCATTAGTTTTAGATGAAGTGTTCCATGATTCATTGTTTGTGCACAACACCCAGTGCTCCATGCAGAATGTGCCCTCCTCAATACCCACCACCAGGCTAACCCATCCTCCCACCCCCCTCCCCTCTAGAACCCTGTTTGTTTTTCAGAGTCCATCGTCTCTCATGGTTCATCTACCCCTCCGATTTCCCCCGCTTCATTCTTCCCCTCCCGCTACCTTCTTCTTCTTCTTCTTTTTTTTTTCTTAACATATATTGCATTATTTGTTTCAGAGGTACAGATCTGAGATTCAACAGTCTTGCACAATTCACAGCGCTTACCAGAGCACATACCCTCCCCAGTGTCTATCACCCAGTCACCCCATCCCTCCCACCCCACCCCCCACTCCAGCAACCCTCAGTTTGTTTCCTACAATTAACAATTCCTCATATCAGTGAGATCATATGATACATGTCTTTCTCTGTTTGACTTATTTCACTCAACATAATACCCTCCAGTTCCATCCACGTCGTTGCAAATGGCAAGATCTCATTCCTTTTGATGGCTGCATAATATTCCATTGTATATATATACCACCTCTTCTTTATCCATTCATCTGTCGATGGACATCTTGGCTCTTTCCACAGTTTGGCTATTGTGGACATTGCTGCTATAAACATCAGGGTGCACGTACCCCTTCGGATCCCTACTTTTGTATCTTTGGGGTAAATACCCAGTAGTGCAATTGCTGGATCATATGGTAGCTCTATTTTCAACTTTTTGAGGAACCTCCATACAGTTCTCCAGAGTGGCTGCACCAGCTTGCATTCCCACCAACAGTGTAGGAGGGTTCCCCTTTCTCCGCATCCCCACCAACATCTGTCATTTCCTGACTTGTTAATTTTAGCCATTCTGACTGGTGTGAGGTGGTATCTCATTGAGGTTTTGATTTGGATTTCCCTGATGCTGAGTGATATTGAGCACTTTTTCATGTGTCTGTTGACCATTTGGATGTCTTCTTTGGAAAAATGTCTGTTCATGTCTTCTGCCCATTTCTTGATTGGATTCTTTGTTCTTTGGGTGTTGAGTTTGATGAGTTCTTTATAGATTTTGGATACTAGCCCTTTATCTGATATGTCATTTGCAAATATCTTCTCCCATTCTGTCGGTTGTCTTTTGGTTTTGTTGACTGTTTCCTTTGCTTTGCAAAAGCTTTTTATCTTGATGAAGTCCCAATAGTTCATTTTGCCCTTGCTTCCCTTGCCTTTGGTGATGTTTCTAGGAAGAAGTTGCTTTGGCTGAGGTCAAAGAGGTTGCTGCCTGTGTTCTCCTTTAGGGTTTTGATGGACTCTTGTCTCACATTGAGGTCTTTCAACCGTTTGGAGTCTATTTTTGTGTGTGGTGTAAGGAAATGGTCCAGTTTCATTCTTCTGCATGTGGCTATCCAATTTTCCCAACACCATTTGTTGAAGAGACTGTCTTTTTTCCATTGGACATTCTTTCCTGCTTTGTCAAAGATGAGTTGACCATAGAGTTGAGGGTCCATTTCTGGGCTCTCTATTCTGTTCCACTGATCTATGTGTCTGTTTTT
This sequence comes from Mirounga angustirostris, assembly GCF_029215605.1. Taxonomy (NCBI): domain Eukaryota; kingdom Metazoa; phylum Chordata; class Mammalia; order Carnivora; family Phocidae; genus Mirounga; species Mirounga angustirostris. The sequence continues at coordinate 53,435,803 of NW_026991714.1, forward strand.
GTGCCAGTACCATGCCGTCTTGATGATGACAGCTTTGTAATAGAGCTGGAAGTCCGGAATTGTGATGCCGCCGGCTTTGCTTTTCTTTTTCAATATTCCTCTGGCTATGCGGGGTCTTTTCTGGTTCCATACAAATTTTAGGATTATTTGTTCCATTTCTTTGAAAAAAGTGGATGGTATTTTGATGGGGATTGCATTGAATGTGTAGATTGCTCTAGGTAGCATTGACATCTTCACAATATTTGTTCTTCCAATCCATGAGCATGGAACGTTTTTCCATTTCTTTGTGTCTTCCTGAATATCTTTCATGAGTATTTTATAATTTTCTGAGTATAGATCCTTTGTCTCTTTGGTTAGATTTATGCCTAGGTATCTTATGGTTTTGGGTGCAATTGTAAATGGGATTGACTCCTTAATTTCTCTTTCTTCTGTCTTGTTGTTGGTGTATAGGAAAGCCACTGACTTCTGTGCATTGATTTTATATCCTGCCACTTTACTGAATTCCTGTATGAGTTCTAGCAGTTTTGGGGTGGAGTCTTTGGGGTTTTCCACATAAAGTATCATATCATCTGCAAAGAGTGAGAGTTTGACTTCTTCTTTGCCGATTTGGATGCCTTTGATTTCTTTTTGTTGTCTGATTGCTGTGGCTAGGACTACCAATACTATGTTGAATAGCAGTGGTGATAGTGGACATCCCTGCCGCGTTCCTGACCTTAGGGGGAAAGCTCTCAGTTTTTCCCCATTGAGAATAATATTTGCTGTAGGTTTTTCATAGATGGCTTTTATGATATTGAGGTATGTACCCTCTATCCCTATACTCTGAAGAGTTTTGATCAAGAAAGGATGCTGTATTTTGTCAAATGCTTTTTCTGCATCTATTGAGAGGATCATATGATCCTTGTTCTTTCTTTTGTTAATGTATTGTATCACATTGATTGATTTGCGGATGTTGAACCAACCTTGCAGCCCAGGGATAAATCCCACTTGGTCATGGTGAATAATCCTTTTAATATACTGTTGGATCCTATTGGCTAGTATTTTGGTGAGAATTTTTGCATCCATGTTCATCAGGGATATTGGTCTGTAATTCTCCTTTTTGATGGGGTCTTTGTCTGGTTTTGGGATCAAGGTAATGCTGGCCTCATAAAATGAGTTTGGAAGTTTTCCTTCCGTTTCTATTTTTTGGAACAGTTTCAGAAGGATAGGTATTAATTCTTCTTGAAATGTTTGGTAGAATTCCCCTGGGAAGCCATCTGGCCCTGGGCTTTTGTTTGTTGGGAGATTTTTGATGACTGCTTCAATTTCCTTAGTGGTTATAGGTCTGTTCAGGTTTTCTATTTCATCCTGGTTCAGTTTTGGTAGTTGATACATCTCTAGGAATGCATCCATCTCTTCCAGGTTATCTAATTTGCTGGCATAGAGTTGCTCATAATATGTTCTTATAATTGTTTGTATTTCTTTGGTGTTGGTTGTGATCTCTCCTCTTTCATTCATGATTTTGTTGATTTGGGTCATTTCTCTTCTCTTTTTGGTAAGTCTGGCCAGGGATTTATCAATCTTGTTAATTCTTTCAAAGAACCAGCTCCTAGTTTCATTGATCTGTTCTACTGTTTTTTTAGTTTCTATTTCATTGATTTCTGTTCTGATCTTTATGATTTCTCTTCTCCTGCTGTGTTTAGGCTTTATTTGCTGTTCTTTCTCCAGCTCCTTTAGGTGTAGGGTTAGGTTGTGTACTTGAGACCTTTCTTGTTTCTTGAGAAAGGCTTGGATTGCTATATACTTTCCTCTCAGGACTGCCTTTGCTGCATCCCAAAGATTTGGAACAGTTGTGTTTTCATTTTCATTGGTTTCCATGTATTTTTTTAATTCTTCTTTAATTTCCTGGTTGACCCATTCATTCTTCAGTAGGATGCTCCTTAGCCTCCATGTATTTGAGTTCTTTCCGACTTTCCTCTTGTGATTGAGTTCTAGTTTCAAAGCATTGTGGTCTGAAAATAGGCAGGGAATGATCCCAATCTTTTGGTACCGGTTGAGACCTGATTTATGACCTAGGATGTGATCTATTCTGGAGAATGTTCCATGGGCACTAGAGAAGAATGTGTATTCCGTTGCTTTGGGGTGGAATGTTCTGAATATGTCTGTGAAGTCCATTTGGTCCAGTGTGTCATTTAAAGTCTTTATTTCCTTGTTGATCTTTTGCTTAGACGATCTGTCCATTTCAGTGAGGGGGATGTTAAAGTCCCCCACTATTATTGTATTGTTGTCGATGTGTTTCTTTGCTTTTGTTATTAATTGCCTTATATAATTGGCTGCTCCCATGTTAGGGGCATAGATATTTACAATTGTTAGATCTTCTTGTTGGATAGATCCTTTAAGTATGATATAGTGTCCTTCCTCATCTCTTATTACAGTCTTTGGTTTAAAATCTAATTTGTCTGATATAAGGATTGCCACCCCAGCTTTCTTTTGGTGTCCATTAGCATGGTAAATGGTTTTCCACCCACTCACTTTCAATCTGGGGGTGTTTTTGGTTCTAAAATGAGTCTCTTGCAGACAGCATATCGATGGATCTTGTTTTTTAATCCAGTCTGTTAGCTTGTGTCTTTTGATTGGGGCGTTTAGCCCATTTACATTCAGGGTAACTATTGAAAGATAGGAATTTAGTGCCATTGTATTGCCTGTAAGGTGACTGTTACCATATATTGTCTGTGTTCCTTTCTGGTCTATGTTGCTTTAGGGTCTCTCTTTGCTTAGAGGATCCCTTTCAAGATTTCCTGTAGGGCTGGTTTTGTGTTTGCAAATTCCTTTAGTTTTTGTTTTTCCTGGAAGCTTTTTATCTCTCCTTCAATGTTCAATGACAGCCTAGCTGGATAGAGTATTCTTGGCTGCATATTTTTCTCATTTAGTGCTCTGAATATATCCTGCCAGTCCTTTCTGGCCAGCCAGGTCTCTGTGGATAGGTCTGTTGCCAATCTAGTGTTTCTGCCATTGTAGGTTACATATCTCTTCTCCTGAGCTGCTTTCAGGATTTTCTCTTTGTCTATGAGATTTGTAAGTTTTACTATTAGATGTCGGGGAGTTGACCTATTTTTATTGATTTTGAGAGGGGTTCTCTGTGCTTCCTGGATTTTCATGCCTGTTTCTTTCCCCAAATTAGGGAAGTTCTCTGGTATAATTTGCTCCATTATACCTTCTGGCCCTCTCTCTCTTTCTTCTTCTTCTGGGATCCCAATTATTCTAATGTTGTTTCGTCTTATGGTATCGCTTATCTCTCGAATTCTGCCCTCGTGATCCAGTAGTTGTTTATCTCTCTTTTTCTCAGCTTCTTTATTTTCCATCATTTCACCTTCTATATTACTGATTCTCTCTTCTGCCTCATTTATTCTAGCAGTTAGCTCCCCCATTTTTGATTGCACCTCATTAATAGCCTTTTTGATTTCTACTTGGTTGGATTTTAGCTCTTTTACTTCTCCAGAAAGGGTTTCTCTAATAACTTCCATATTTTTTTCAAGCCCAGCTAGTATCTTTAAAGTGATGATTCTGAACTCTAGATCTGACATCGTACTAATGTCCGTATTGAGTAGGTCCCTGGCAGTCGGTACTACCTCTTGTTCTTTTTGTTGAGGTGATTTTTTCCGTCTTGTCATTTTGTGCAGAGGAGAATAGATTAATGAGAGAACAAAATGCTAGCAGAGTAACCACGTCCCCAGAAAATATACTCTAAACAAATCAGAAAGACCTGAAGCAGTGGGATAAGAAAGGGAAAGAGAGAAAAAAGAAAAAGAAAAAAAAAAAGATAAAGATAAAAACAAAAACAAACAAAACAAAACAACAACAACAAAAGGAAAACCAGAATGTGATCAAATATGATCTATATGGTATATAGATCAGTGCCACACACTAGATTTGGGGTGTATTTTGGTCTTTTAGAAGAAAGTGCCTCCCAAAATTTTAAAGAAAGAAAAACTTATATATATACAAAAATAAGGTTGATATGATGAAGGGATGGAATATGACTGTAAAAATGGAAATTATAAAAAATGTTATAAAAGGAATTGATAAGAAGTTGTTTGAAAAAAGAAAGAAGAGGATTTAAAAAAAGAAAAAAGAAAAAGAGAAAAAAAAAAGGGAGAGGATGTGATCAGGCAGGGGAATAGAAAGCACCATATACTAGAGATTTAGGGTATATTTTAATCTGTTAGAAGAAACTATCTCAAAATTTTAAAGAGAGAACAACTTATATATATAAGCCAAAAATATGGGTAACTACTACAAAGGAATAGAATATGACTCTAAAAATGAAAAATAAAAATGTTTTTTAAAAAAGCGATTGATAAGAAGTTGGTTGAAAAAGGGAAAAAGAAAAATTCAAAAAAAAAAAGAAAAAAAGACAGTTAAAAAAAATTAACTTTAAAAGACTAAAGAATCATGGTAAAAAAGCCGTGAATTCTATGCAGTAGTCCCCTAGTGCTGGAGTTCTGCCGTTCTCATTGATCGGTAAACTTGGTCTTGGCTGGCTGTTCTCGCTGATCTTCTGGGGAGGGGCCTGTTGCCGTGGTTTCCAAATGTCTCTGCCGGAGGCGGAATTGCCCCGCCCTTGCCCCCTCCCGGCTAAGTAATCTGCTCGGGTTTGCTCTCCGGGGCTTTTGTTCCCTGCGAGCTTTCCGCACAGCTTTGGAGGCGGAGAGTGAAAATGGCGGCCTCCCAATCTCCGCCCCAGAGGAGCCGAGAACTCGGGGCCCCGCTCCTCAGTGAGCCCCCAGAGAAAAGCCGTCAGTCACTCCCGTCTCCCCGCTCTCCGGCCGCACTCCGTGCTCACCTGGCCTGTGACCGCGCATTTCTACCTCTGGCACCCGACCCTGGGTGGAGTCTCCAAACCCAGCAGATCCCCGCAGTGCGCTCCCGCGTGGCTCCTCCCGGGGGAGGAAGGTGAGTCTCCCTGGATCTGCCGCTTGTTGGGTTCCTGCTGGAGGAGCAGTGGCCCAACTGTGCCGCGGATCACGGTTAATGGCAACCCCCGAGCTGAGAGCCCGCGCCTGGGCTCCGCCTCTGCAGCCGGCTTCCCTGCTCCGTTACCTGGGAGCTCTGCCACACTCAGGCACCCCCGGTCTTTCTGTGACCCCGAGGGTCCTGAGACCACACTGTCCCAGAGGGTTCCACCCCCCGCTTAGCCACCAGAGTGACGTCCCTCAGCGGAGCAGACTTTTAAAAGTTCCGATTTTGTGCTCCGCGGCTCTATCACTTGCCAGAAGCGGCCGACGGAGGCCCCTCCCCCGCCGTCTAGCCTCCCGAATATCGTCTCGGATTCACTTCTCCGCACGTCCTACCTTCCAGAAAGTGGTCGCTTTTCTGATGAGAGAGTTGTTGCTCTTCTTTTCTTCGATCTCCTGTTGAGTTTGTAGGTGTTCAGAATGGTTTGATCCCTATCCAGCTGAATTCCTGAGAGGAGATGAAATCCAGGTCTCCTACTCCTCCGCCATCTTGCTCCGCCCCTGATTAAATGATCTTAAATACAGAAAATCCTAAACAGCACACACACACACATACACACGTAGTCACCTATTAGAACTAATGAATGAGTTCAACAAAGTTACAGAATACAAGATCAATATGCAAAAATCAATTTATTTCCATATGTTGACAATTAATAATCTAAAACTGAACTTAAGGACACAATTCCATTTATACTAGCATCAAAAAGAATAAAATACTTAGGAATAAATTTAACAAAAGAAATACAAAACTTGTACACCAAAAAACTACAAAACACTCTTGAAATAAAGATTTAAATAAATGGAGACATTATTTGTTCATGCATCAGAAGCATTACTCTCCATATTGATCTGCAGATTCATTGCAATCCCTATCAACATCCCAAATTCCCTTTTGCAGAAATTGACAAGCCGATCCTAACACTTTATGGAAATGAAAGGGATACAGAATTTCCAAAAGAACCTTAGGGGAAAAAAAAAGAACAAAGTTGGAAAACTCATACTTCTCTATTTCAAAACTTACTACAAAGTTACAGTGATCAAGACAGTGAGTTACTGGCATAAGGATAGAAATATAGATAGTGGGATATAATGGAGAGTCCAGATACTAGCTCTTATATTAATGGTCAACTGGTTTTCAAAAAAGGGTGCCAAGATAATTCAGTGGGAAAGAATAGTCTTTTAAACAATTGGTACTTGGACATCTGAATATTCATTTGGATTAGTATGAAATTGGACCCCTACTTCACATTGTATATAAAAATGAATTCAAAATAGATGATAAGCCTAAATATACTAAAAACTACTGAGCTGCATACTTTAAATGAGTGAAAGGAAAAAAGATGTGACTAGTGGATAAAGAGAGGCATGAAATCTCAGAGAGCATGGCTCTGCGCTTTTGGAAAGTCACTAATACACTAGTTTCTGTGCTAGTGTCTATTTAGAAGTCCAGATTTGGCCAGATCTCTATATTTCTTTTTTTTTTTCAAGATTGTATTTATTTATTTGACAGAGAGAGACAAAGCAAGAGAGGGAACACAAGCAGGGGGAGTGGGAGAGGGAGAAGCAGGCTTCCTGCGGAGCAGGGAGCCCAATGCGGGGCTTGATCCCAGGACCCTGGGGTCATGACATGAGCCAAATGCAGATGCTTAACGACTGAGCCACCCAGGCATCCCAAGATCTCTGTATTTCTAAGCACTAATGTTAAACTATTAAGCTCAATTATATGACCTATGAATGATATTTTATACATGTCAAAGTATTTTTATACATGTTATTTTATTTGGCCAGAAAGACAAATATTATTAATGGTTCAAGAAATTTTTAATTTCTTCTCCATCAAAATATTTTATAAGAATTATAACAAGAGGCAGAAATGGATTTAGGAGGTCTTTCAACAATATTTTCTTAAATATGTCTAAAGAATCATCAACTTTGCTAACGTGCTTTTGGGGAAGAAAAAAGTTTCACAGTCAAAAATGTTTAGAAAGTATGTACAACATTCCTTTCTTGGAAATTGACAATGGATATGAGGCTATTAAAGGCTCTGAAAAGGTATTTACTTACTCAGCAAATATTCATTCTGTGAATTCCTTAGTGTCAGGCACTGCTCTAAATTTAATGGAGCTTGCATTCTAATGATGCACAGAGAACACTATTATAATACAATATTAATAATAATAATAATAACACTATATTAATTATTTCTCAACTTATTTGATCACAGAATAACTTTTTCCATTAACATTCGGAGAATACACTTTGTCAATAAGGATATATCTTTCTATGTATCCACATTCTAATGGAAATGCTAAAAGACAGTCGGGGTTTGGGAGGGGGAAGCAGCATATGCAAACATCCTGAATCATACACAAACTGTATTTTTAGTCTTTGGTGTTGTCAAAAGGCACTTTGGGAATTGAACCTTTAAGGAATAGGATTGTGATGGTTTTATTAAAAGTGAGGATTGGAAAGAAAACATATGATGTGAGCAGTTAAAATATTTGTGAACATATGTTAAATGACCCAGTTTTCCAGATCTTTGCAATTGTGTATAAGTTGACAAAAGTCAAATGCAATTAATTATGGTGCTATACAGGACGTATGTACTAAATTAAGATACCATCTTAGATATTTGAATGTAAGGAATTGGAAATTCCCTCTTTTGACTATTGTGGAATTTTAAAGGAATTATAAATCCCCTCTTTAAAAAATGTATTCAAGTGACAGTAAACAACTAGGAATTTAGGCACACCAGTTGGTTGAGCTGGATAAAACTAAAGCTAGAGAAAATTTTAAAATATACAAATTATCTTCAAAGACATTATTAAAGGCCTTGACTTTTCCACTAATTTCTATGAAAAAAATTATCTTTACACCCACATAATTTTCTCTAATAAAGCCCAGTTTCATATAAATGGAATTATACAATATGTGGCCTTCTTTATCTGGTTTATTTCACTTAGCATGATGTTTCAAGGTTCATTCACATTTTAGCATATATTAGAATTTCATTCCTTTTTAAGGCTGGATAATATTCCATTGCAAGTATATACCACATTTTGTTTATCCATTCATCTATTGATGAACATTTGGCTTGTTTCTACTTTCTGGTTGTTGTGAATACTGATGCCATGAAAACTGGTACACCAGTATCTGTTTGAATACCTGCTTTCAAATCTTTTGAGTATGTATCAAGGAGTGGAATTGCTGGATCATATGGTAATTCTATGTTTAACTTCTTGAGAAAATGCCAAAATGTTTCCTACAGCAGCTGTGCCATTTTACATCCCCACCAGCAATGCACAATGTTTCAATTTCTTCACATCTCTACCAATACTTTTTATTTTTTCCTTTTTTTCTTGATAATAGCTATCCTAATAGGTGTGGAGTAGTGTTTCATTTTTGTTTTGATTTACATTTCCCTATGGCTAGTAATGTTGAACATCTTTTCATGTGTCTTTTTTTTTTTTTTAAAGATTTATTTATTTATTTATTTGAGAGAGCGAGAAAGTACATGAGAGGGGGGAGGGTCAGAGGGAGAAGCAGACTCCCTGCCGAGCAGGGAGCCCGATGTGGGACTCGATCCAGGGACTCCGGGGTTATGACCTGAGCCGAAGGCAGTCGCCTAACCAACTGAGCCACCCAGGCGCCCCATCTTTTCATGTGTCTTATTGGCCATTTGTATATCTTCTTTGGAGAAATGTCTGTTCAAGTCTTTTTTCCATGTTTGCATTGGGCTGTTTATTTTTTCTTGTTAGGTAGTAGGAGTTCTTTATATATTCTGAAGATTAGCCCCTTATTAGATATATGCTTTGCAAATATTTTCTCCTATTCCATGGGTTACCTCTTCATTCTGTTGATAGCATCCTTTGATATACAACAGTTTATAATTTTGATGAAGTCTGATTTATCTATTTTTTCTTTTCTTGCCTGGGCCTTTGGTGTCATATCCAAAAATCATTGCCAAATCCAGTGTTATAAAGATTTTCTCCCTATGTTTCCTTCTAAGAGTTTTATTTCTTAGGTTTAAATGTTTGATCTAATTGAGTTAATTTTTGTATATGGTATAAGGAAGCATCCAATTTCACTGTTTTGCATGTGGATATCCAGTTTTCCCAGCACCATTCATAAAAAAAACCTGTCCTGTCACCATTGAATGATGCTGCCATCCTTGTTAAAAATCAAAAGACTATAAGCATTTATTTTGGATTCTCTATTCTGTTCCATTTGTCAAAACCACACAGTTTTGATGACTATATTTTGTATTAAGTTTTCAGATCAGGAAATGTGAGTTCTTCTACTTTTGTTCCTCATTTTCAAGATTGTTTTAACTATTCTGAGTCCCTTGAGGTTCCATATAGATTTTAAGATGGGTTTTTCCATTTCTGCAAGAAACACCATTGGTGCCTGATCCATCTGTTAGTCATACTTCTTTTCAGGGATTTTCAGTTACATAGGCATATTTGAAGTATTTAAGACCTGCATATTTTTATTTTAATGCATAAACTTTGGTCCCTTTTCTGGGATTCCCCTCTATACATTTCTTGGGGAGTTGGTTATTTTTCCAAAAGGCCAGAGCCCTATAACATCATTAATTAATATATACCCCAAATTCTCAGAAAGGAATCTGAATGCAAAACTTTATAAATCCCAAATTAGTGATTGATAATTTTTTTAAGAGGGATTAGTAAAATTAATAGAGTACAATTTAGAATTGATGGTAATCCAGCCCTAAACAATGGGGCTTCTAGACTGGCCTGGTGGCCTTAAAGTCTGCTACCATCTGCTTTAGTAGAAGCTATCCCATTGAAACCTCAAAGTTCATTTTGGATGGAAAGCTTTGGCGAAGGTTTGGTGCTCTGGCAGGAGAGGAAGGTAGGGAATGGGCAGAGCAATATTCTGTATTTGTTTATGTGTGTGGTCTGACTCCTGGTCTATAAATGAGTGTATCCCATGAAAGAATACCCATAGCAACATCTTTAGAGCATATATGGACATTCCAAAGAGGCATATGTGGTTAGCAAAACTCTATTTCAAGAGTGAAAGTGCCTTCAGACTTTAAAGCTTTTCTTGAGAAACAAAAACAGGAAGTAGTAAGGTGGAATCTCCAAGTCTTTGTTTCAAAGGAAGGAGCAATTTGTCTGGGCTGAATCTACTCCAGGTAGATTCTTATATTATTTAGCTCCTGTTTGCAAGCACTAAATATCAGAGATATTGAGAGCAATGTTTAATACTTTGAGTAGAACATTTTATACATAAGTATATATCCACACATATTTTTTTAGAGCTTTAGGCCCCTTGGTAGGCATCCCTCTATCTTTATGGTCTCTCTCCAACCTTGGATAGTGACTGCACCATTCACATCCTTTGAACATCTTTGAGAAAACCATATTTTGCCTTCCTAATTGGGAATTTGACATTCTGCCACAGTCTCTGCCACAGTTTTACTAATTTGTCTATCTTGGGAGGCATTGCATGCTTTACCCTAATTGTAGAAAACAGAAATTTGGATGGAGATTTATGTAAGTAAATTTAAAACACATACATACCTGGGGGGATGGGCACCAGGGTGGCTCAGTAGGTTAAATATCTGACTCTTGACTTTAGCTCAGGTCTTGCCCTTAGGGTTGTGAGTTCAAGCCCTGCTTTGGGTTCCACACTAGATGTGGAGCTCACCTAATTTTTTTTTTTTAAATTAAGGATGCCTGGGTGACTCAGTCCATTAAGTGACCAACTCTTGATTTCAGCTCAGGTCATGATCTCAGGGTCCTGGAGTCAAGCCCCTCATGGGGCTCTGAGCTGGCCATGAAGCCTGCTTAAAATTATCTTTCTTCCTCTCCTTCTGCCCCCCTCACTCTAAAAGAACAAACCAAAAAAAAAAAAAAAAAACCCTCCACAAAACAAAAGACACATAATATCTGAAGCAACACTACATTTTTTTCAAATATATACATATATTTATATATTCATTATATTTATAATACATATATTTTGTAAATATAAAAATACAACATTTATATATGTATACCTTTGAAAGATACACATATACATGCACACATAGACATATTTTGGACATATTACAGTGAGTCCTTGTGGGGATAGAGGGGATGGGAATGGGAACGGTAATTTTAAAAAAAGAGAGAGAAAGAGGGCTTTCCGTGGACTAGTGATAATATATCTAAGGCCAAAAACAAAACAAAAGATGGGGAAGGATTTTCTCATATGAGGAGAAGAGGCAGGAGAACACATGAGGCAGAGGAATGATATACAATTTATTCACTTATTAATTAACTCAATCTGTATCCACAGAGCATCTTCTATGTGCTCAACACTATGCTAGGCATTAAGGATGTGATATTACACAAGGCAGATGTCAACCCTAAATTTGCCAGGCACTGTGCAAAGCATATGATGCATACAACATAGACCTCACAATAGCCCTTTGAAAGGGGGGTAAGTGCTATTATTATCCCCAGCTTAGAAGGTGCATAGAGGTTAAATAATTTGCCCAGGGCCACACAACCAGTAAGTGGCAGAGCCAGGGTTTGAATACCAGTAGTATGACTCTGGAGTCCACATAACCACAGACTTAATCACTCCTTTTACTTATAAGTAAATAATAGTTATATGTGAGTATAAGTGCTAATGTCATTCAAATGCTCCCGAGTTCTCCAGCTTTCTCTAATTACCTTTTTTACTTTATTACTGGAGGGACTGGTTCAATTTCCATCCCAGACACTGTAGGATATTTGGTATACTTCCTGCAATTAAAAAGTCTAGGAGTACTGAACTACCTTTTGGCAGGAAACACAATCAGGGCTGAGGTGAAAACGAAGGCAAGTTTTGCTCTTCCTTTTTTTTCTTTAAGCTGGAATTTTGAGAGAAGTAAGTTGGAGACTTGCTGAGTGGAGCAAAGCAGACCTGCTTTTGCTGAGTTTAGGTGAAAATGAGAGAAGAGAGGGGTGAGGGCTGGGGAGTTGACAATTCTATAGCTTTGAACATTTCCCTCATTATTTTGCTTCTAAATCAGCCTTGCTGGTACTTTATTCAACAAAAGCCAAATTAAAAAAAAACTTTTTGGGAGTAAGAGGAATTGGGCAAATCTATATTTTCTTGGTTAGTCGGTACTGCAGCAACCTTTCCTACTCTAAACCTAATTCTGGACATGGCTGTCTTTTCTCTCTACCCATAGCAATTTTGGCATGAAATAGTAAATTGTTCCTTCGCTCCCTGCAATCCCCTTGTCCCAATCCCTCTCCCCTAAAGGTTTGAGAGTTGTTGGGAAGAGGAGTCTGCAGAATAGCTCAGTACAAGCATTAACTTAAGCAACTGTTAGATGTTATTGTCTCAAAAGCCCATCAGCTGATTTTGTAGGCCTGGGAAATGCTTAGCCCCAGCTTGCGGTTAAATGCTCTAGTCTCTTATTCTTTTGAAATACTGTTTTTGTAAAGTCTCCAAACCCTCAAATCTTGTTGGGTTTCCAATGAAGTGTGATCTGGCTCTCTATGTTAGCTCTCTCTTCCTTAAACTAACTGCTTGGGTGGTAGATGGGTGGGCAGAGACCATGCTTCACTGCCAAGAGATTTCAAAACATTTTCTTTGACAAAGAGCTACTACTTCATCTATTATAAATTTTACCACTGTCTAGTGTATGAAGGTTTGCAGTCAATTCTTATTTCAAATAAGTGGTGTTTCTATCTACACTGTCCCAGAGGAAGAGCATTCAATGTGTAGCTGGAGTGCATAGGATGTGCATCTATAACCTACAGGGGTGGTGGAGAAATTGCCTAGCAGAGGTGATAACTCTTAAGGATAACTCTTATCTTAAGGATAAGAAAGAGTGAACCAGGTGAAGGGAATGAAGAGAAAGACAAAAGCATACCAAACCAAAGCCCAGGGGTGAAAGAATACCCATTTAAAAACCCAAAGATAATTTTGTGTTTTTAGAGATTAAAGATTGATTTTTAAAAAGTGGCAAGAGATGAGGAAAAGTGGGCAGACTCTTGGCAGCCAGACTAAGGAATCAGAATTCACCTGAAGTCAGTGAAGAACCATAAAAAAGTTTTATGTAATCAAAGTTTCCTCCTTCCCTTCCCATTTTCTCCCTCTCACTTTCTCTCATTCCTTCTCTCCACCCACCCTCTTTCTAAAAGATCATTGTCCCAGCATTGTAGAGAGTGAACTAAAGGAGAGCAAGAGTGCTGTAGTAATTTGGCTATGGGTCCAGAGAAAAATGGGATAGATTCAAGGGTTGTTCAAGATTTGGATGAAGCAGGGGGAGGAAGTGAGGAAGAAAGAGGCATAAAGAATTGGATGGATTATGGGTAGAGTGATGGATTCACTAGAATAGGCAATCCAAAAGGAAGGAAATAGTTAAAAGGGCATCTGATGAATTCAGTCTTAGACATGTTGAGTAATAAGATTTCCAGATGGAAACTGGTAAAATGTACATCTGGAGCTCCAGTGGTATCTCTCAAAGTACAGAGTTGGGATTCATCATCAGATAGGTGGTAATTGATGCTTCTGGAGTGGATAACATTACCTACTTAGAATGGCCACATGAGAAAAAGACCTTGGACCAAATGTAAATGAATACCAATATTTTAGGAATCAACCAGGAAAGAGGAATCCACCATAAAGACTAAAGGGGAGAGAACAGAGAAATGGGAAGTAGGGCAGAGAAACAAAGGTAAGGAGTATTTAAAGAATTCCTTCATGTCAAAGCTCAGAGAGGTATTCTGGAAATGATGCTACCATGAGTTATGTTTCTCCAATTTGATTATAAGCTTCTTGTGCTGTTGTTGAGTGTGAAATTTCTTGACTGGCAGCACACATCGTTCCTCCTAACACTCCCAAAATAGTGCAAGTCCATTCTCTTCTGATAGCATGTTGTTTTACTTTGTGAAGAAAAATTAATTACTCTCTTAATAAATACTACAGAAAATCTGAAGCTGGGGTGCCTGGGTGGCTCATTTGTTAAGCGCCTGCCTTTGGCTCGGGTCATGTTCCTGCAGTCCCAGGACTGAGCCCCACTTGGGCTCCCCACTCAGCGGGGAGTCTGCATCTCCCTTTCCCTTCACCTCACTAGCGTGCTCTCTCTCTTAAATAAGAAATAAAATCTTAAAAAAAAAAAATCTGAAGCTGAGTTCTTTGTACAGATAAATATGGCAGCAACTACTTTTTTTGTACATCATCTCATCACATGGAAAATAATATATGATTCACAGAAAGGTGACTTTTCTAACTTTTTATTTTACTCCCCACTAGGGTCCATGGGTGAAACCTCTTATTCCTCCAGGCAACTGAATACTTAAATAATTTATTATTTGTTAATAAATATGGAAATTTGGCACTGGTGTGTGTTGTAAGGGGTATATCTCTTAGGTTATATACTGCAAAGAGTGGTGTCACATAATTTGCCAGAACTGGTACTAAGGATTCATGAATGCTTGATTCTGTGGCCCACAGAGCAGTTTCCACTTGAACTCTGTAGCACTCTGCATCAGCTGACTTTAATAAATCTCGTTACAGTTCTGGAAATTAGGTACCCGTCAACCACTCAGAAAAGAAAAATAAGTTGGGAAAATACTTCTTGTAGATAAAAACAGGAATAAAAAAGCTTTCACTTCCTTTAATTAGTGTGAAATTTATTTGCTGAGGCTTGTGAGTGCTTGGAAATTATCTACTTCTTTTTTTTTTTTTTCCATTTGAGCTAATTTTCATCTGGAAAGACACTTAAAAGCCAACTAGAAAATGTGTGGCTCTGGCAGCCATACTTCTACTCCCCCACCTCCCAAGAGGAAATATATCCCAGCTGGTTAGGTTCTCTAGAAGATGGTAGCTATAATACTGTGGTGAATTAGCTCAAAGTCTAGCTTCAAATGGCTATAGTCCATTCACTTTCAGGTTGTGCTGAGAATTCCAATCTTTAATAAAAGCTAGAAATGATCACAAGACTACATTATATTTGTTTGCTTAACTCATTGTTCTTCAGGTACAAGAAGATGGATAAAATCTAATTCTCCCCCTTTTACATTTCTCATTCACCATTGGGTAATATTTATCTACAAAATGAATACAATTTGTCAGCACAGGGTCTTCTAATTTTCTGGCTTTTATGAGAGTATATTTTCTTTCATTTTCTCCCCCCAAAGAACTAACTTTTCTGGGTCCTGTTATCAGCTTCTACAGAATGGCTTTCATCTGACATTTTACACATTATTCTTCTGCCTATAAACAGAATCACTTGATAAATCTGGACAACACTTTTAAGTCTTTTTTTTTTTTTTAAAGATTTTATTTATTTGACAGAGAGAGACACAGCGAGAGAGGGAACACAAGCAGGGGGAGTGGGAGAGGGAGAAGCAGGCTTCCCACTGAGCAGGGAGCCCGACGCGGGGCTCGATCCCAGGACCCTGGAACCATGACCTGAGCCAAAGGCAGACGCTTAACAACTGAGCCACCCAGGTGCCCCCACTTTTAAGTCTTATGTAAAACCACCGTAGAAAATATCAGATATTATCTACTCACAGAGATACACAGTTCCAGAAAATACTTCACTTTTTTTCTTCGATTATTTGGTGCTTAAAAAAAAAATAAAAACTTCATCACTTATCACATTGCTTCCCTTTTGCAATAGCTGTCAGAGACTTCAGAGCTGAGTATATCGCTGAAATACTATAAGCTAATTGGTCCTTTACCTGATAATGCCCATCCTTTCTGTTTAGTATCCTAATGTCTCCTATATTGGAAATAGGATGGCTTTTGTCCATAGTCATACCAGAGTTTGCTACTTGCTTCTTGGTACTTGCATGAAGCCACTTGACCTCTTGGCAAGCCATTTGACCTCTATGTGCTTCAGTTTCCTTATTTGTGAAATGGATAAACGTATCCTCCTTTTATCAAGTTATTTGTGGGAGTTAAATGAAAATCTGTGTTGTAGCCTTTGATAAGAGCTAAAGATAAGTTGGTTTAGTTTTATGAAAATGGGCCACCTTGAGTTTTATTCTTAAATACTTTGCCGAGTTTAAATCTGTTCATGGTGGAATGCTGACTGGAAAGAGTAGGTGCGTCTTTGCATCTAGAGCTGAACGACCCTTCATACAAGAAGGAAGAAAACCTGTAGGAAGCCAGAAAGTTGTTTGTAGTCTCCTGCATAATTTGAAAATTGATCTACTTGAATTTATTTGTAGCAGAACATGGTTTTTGAAAGCTATTCAATGTACTGCTCCAAGAAACCACCACCAACTGACCAGTTAGGATGAGAGAACTAAGCTCACCCTGCACCCCTGTGTTGTCACCTAAAACCTAGACATGTCTTTATAAAGTTCTCTTCTAGAATAAGACAGTAATTCACGTGGCCTCTTCCACATACTCTCATCTCTCATTTATACTATAATTATAGAATTTTTTTCAAAATGGCTATTTGTTCCATGGCCAGACAAGATTGTGTCTGGCCATGGAACAAATTGTTTTAAAGATATAAAAGACTCGAAGCAAGCAGGGAAATTAACTTTAAGTTATAATCTCTTGTTATCAATTTCTTGAGTAGCAAGTATAATTTAGTTCACCAGTGAGTTATTTTTTGAAACTAAAAATAGAGGTAGTTTAGTGTAGAGGCTCAAAGCACAGATTCTGAATCCAGACTGTTGGCATTTAGAGCCTGCTTTGCTACTAATAGCCTTTGGGAAAACCACTTAAATTCTCTTGTGTATCAGTCTTCTTATCTGTAAAATAAGAACTTAATTTCTCTGTGCTTCAGTTTCTTCATCTGTAAGATGTAAACAGTAATGATACTTGAAGATCATAAGATTGTTATGAGGATTCAATGCTTTAATACATGCAAAGCACTTAAATATGCAGTAAGTTCCTTATAAGCATTTGTTAACTAAATAATTTTAAGCCAGTCAACAATGAAGGAAGCGTGGATAGATATGTAGGCAGGTTTTATGAAATAGGAACTTTTTTTTGGAGACAGACAGGTTAAAATTTGACTCTACCCCTTGCTGACTGTGAAGGCTTGGACCAGTCACTTTTACCATCTGAGGAAGAAAATGAATCGTCACTTTGCAGAACTGTTGTGAGGGTTTGAGCTAACCTGTGCAAATAACCTAACATAGTCCCTAGAACATGGGAGGAGAGCAAATTAGAGAAGTAATTATTTAGCATTGCCCTTAAAAATGGAAAGATAGAAAGGAGATTACATGCATAGCAGGAAGGATGTGGATTAGCCAACAGGAAGATTTTCCTGGCAATAAATATTATAAAAGTTTGGAACAGTCCACAAGGAAAATATGTGGACTCTCCCTTTAAGGCAAACCTTAATTCCATGGTAGGCATCTGAATCAGTCTGGTTGGGTAGAATATAGATTCTAGAGACATAGTCCACAAATTTCATTCTTTTAGGCCTCCCTTCCTTTCTTCCTCCTTCCCTCCCTTCTCCTCCTTTTTTCCACACTAAATACCTATCATGGGCCAAACATTATGCCAGGCAATGGTGGTATATATATAACTAGAATCCAGTTCCTCTCCTTCAGAGGACCGATGAAGACACTGCTGCAATAAAAGGTTTGAACTAAGGGGAAGACTTACAGGCTAAATGTACAGGAATTGGAAACAGGATCTTAGGGCTGAAGGAGAGAGAAGGAGTAAAGTTGATTCCAAAGTGTCAAGGTGGGTAATTTGATGGGTAGTATAGCCAATGACTAAGTCCTGGATATAGAAGTAGGTTAGTGGAAACAAAAATACATAGTTCAAACAGATTAACTTTGAGGAGCTCTTTTTAGGTATTTTACATTTTAGCTATTGTGAATCATGCTGCTGTGAACATGGCTGTACACATATCTCTTTGAGACCCCACTCTCAATGCTTTTGGGTGTATATCCAGAAGAGGCATTGCTGAATCATATGGTAATTCATTTTTAAATTTTTTGAAGAACTGTCATACTGTTTTCCACAGCAGCTATACCATTTTACATTCCAACCAACAGGGCACAGGGTTCTAATTTCTGTACATCCTCACCTACTCTTGTTATTTTCTGTTGTTTTGATAGTAGCCATTCCTAATGGATGTGAAATGGTATTTCATTGTGGTTTTTGCCTTGCATTTCCATAATGATTGGTGATGATAAGCATCTTTTCATGTATTTATTTGTCATTGTATATCTTCTTTAGACAAATGTCCACTCAAGTCCTTTGCCCATTTTTGAATTTGGTTGTCTGATTTTTTTTTATTGTTGAGCTGTAGGAGTTCTTCACGCATTGTAGATATTTAATCCCTTATCAGATATATGATATGCAAATATTTCCTCCCATTCTGTTGCTTGCCTTTTCATTCTGTTGATAGTGTCCTTTGATACATATATATTTTTAAAATTTTATGAATTCCAATTTGTCTATTTTTTCTTTTGTAGCTGTGTCTTTGGTCTCATATCCAAGAAATCATTGCCAAATCTAATGTTTGAAGCCTTTGCCCACTGTTTTCTTCTAAGGGTTTTATAGTTTAAGCTCTTATGTTTAAGTCTTTGATCCAGTTTGAGTTAATTTTTTGTATATGATGTTAGGTTAGAGTCCAAATTCATTCTTTTGCATGTGAATATCCAGTTTTTTTCAAAACCACTGGTTGAAGAGACTATCCTTTATCCATTGTGTAGCCTTGGCACCCTAATCAAAGATTATTTGACCATATATAGGAGGGTTTATTTCCGGCCTTTATTCTATTCCAGTGGCCTATATATCTTTATAATGGTAACATACTGTTTTGATTACTGTAGTTTTGTAATGTTTTGGAATATGGAATCTTTGTCAAGATTTTTTTGGCTATTTGGTGTCCTTTGAGATTTTGTATGAATTTTAGGCTCAGCAGGAGCACCTCTACCCCATGGCTCTAGGTGGAGTAGGTGGAGGCCATCTGGCCTGTTGAAACCAAGGCAGTGGCCCCGGGCCCCACCTTTTGAAACCAAAGAGGCAGCCTTGATGAACTCTGAATAGCCTTTGAGGTCATTCTTCTTCTTCCTCTTCCTCTTCCTCCTCCTTCTTCTTCTAAAGAATAGCACGTATTTGGAGCTGTATAGGTTTATTGTCCCTTCCTGTGGAATCTAAGAAGTCTGATAGCCTTCTTCACTGTACCCTCACTCTATCCCCTTCAGTTAAAACTGGTAGTGTTTCTGTAAAATAATCAAGTAGGACTACATCAAACTAAAAAGCTTCTGCACAGAAAAGGCAACCTAAGGAATGAGGGGAAATATTTGCAAACCACATATCCAATAAGGATTTAATATCCAAAATATTTTCTGTGCAGAAGCTTTTTAGTTTGATGTAGTCCTACTTGATTATTTTGCTTTTGTTGACTTTGATTATGGGTCAAATCCAAAAACTCATTGTCAGGATGAACGTGAAGGAGCTTACCCTGGTGTTTCCTTTTATAAGGATATTAATCCTATTATATCAGAACTCCACCTTTATGATTTCATTTTGACTTAATTACTTCTTCAGAGGCCTCCTCACTGAGGTTCAACATTTGCATTTTAGGGGGACATATACAGTTCATTATACACATTTTGTTTATCCATTCATTTGCTAATGGGTACTTGGGTTCCTTCCATCTTTTTGGCTACTGTGAAAAATACTGTTATGAACACAAGGGTACACATATCTATCTGTTCAAGTCTTTGCTTTCAATTCTTCTAGGTATATATACCCAGAAGTGAAATGTTTAAATAAATTCTATGTTTAGTTTTGTAGGAATTGCCATACTGTTTCAGAGTGGCTATGCCATTTTATATTCCCACCAGCAATGCACAAGGGTTCCAATTTCTACATCCTCACCAACACTTGTTTTTTTATTAACTAATTAATAACTTAAATAGCCACCTTAATGGAGAGAACATCATATTTCATTGTGGTTGTGATTTGCACTTCTTTAAAGATCAGTCATATCAGCATCTTTTCATGTGCTTATTTGCCATCTGTGTATCTTTAGAGAAATGCATATGCAAGTCCTTTGCCTGTTTTTGAATTGTTATTTTTGTTGTTGAACTGTGGAAGTTCCTTACATATTCTCGATATCAATCCCTTATCAAATATATGATTTGCAAATATTTTCTCCCATTCTGTAGGTTAACTTTCATTCTGTGCATAGTGTCCTTTGATATACAAAAGTTTTTAATTTTGACGAAGTTCAATTTATCTGTTTTTTTCTTCCCTTGGGCTTTTGAAGTCACATCCAAATATCACTGCCAAATCCAATGTCATGATTATTGTCCCTTGTATTTTCTTCTAAGAGTTTTATAATTTTATTTTATTTTATTTTTATTTTTTTATTTTTTTAAAGATTTTATTTATTTATTTTTTAGAGAGCGAGCGAGAGAGAAACAGCATGAGAGGGGAGAGGGTCAGAGGGAGAAGCAGGCTCCCCGCTGAGTTGGGAGCCCGATGTGGGACTCGATCCCAGGACCCTGGGATCATGACCTGAGCCGAAGGCAGACGCTTAACCATCTGAGCCACCCAGGCACCCCAAGAGTTTTATAATTTTAGCTCTTGTGTTTAGATTTCAATCCCTCTTGAGTTAATTTTCATATATGCTGTAGGGTAAGAATCCAATTTTTTTTCTTTGCATGTAGATATTTAGTTTTCTTAACACCATTTGTTGAAGGGACTATCAGCGAAATCATCATCTTAGCTTTGCTTTTTGGGAGGTTTTTGATTACTGATTCAATCTTCTTACTAGTTCTAGGTCTGTTTAGATTTTCTTTTATTTTATGATTTAAATTTTGTAGGCTATACGTTTCTAGAAATGTGTCCATTTCATCCAATTTATTTCTGTACAATTATTCATAGTATTCTCTTACAATCTTTTTTATTTTATTTTATTAATTTATTTATTAAATATGGGGTAATGTTCCCTCTTTCATTTCTAATCTAAGTTATTTGAATCTTCTCTATTTTTTCTTAGTCATTTTAAATAAAAGTTTGTCAATTTGGTGATTTTTAAAAATAAAACAGCTCTTGATTTCATTGATTTTCTCTATTATTTTTTATTCTTCATGTTGTTTAATCTCTGATCTAATCTTTATTATTTCCTTCCTTCTACTAGTTCTGGGTTTAGTTTATTCTTTTTATAGTTCTTTAAGGTGTACATTTAAGTGGTTGATTTGGGAATATTCTTTTTTTTTTATACCGAACCCCCCTCCCCTCTAGAACCCTCAGGTTTGTTTCTCAGAGTCCATAGTCTTTCACGGTTCATCTCCCCCTCCGATTTCCCCCCTTCATTTTTCCCTTCCTGCTATCTTCTTCTTCATTTTTTTTTAAACATATAATGTATTATTTGTTTCAGAGGTACAGGTCTGTGATTCAACAGTCTTGCACAATTCACAGCGCTCACCATAGCATATACCCTCCCCAATGTCTATCACCCAGCCACCCCATCCCTCCCAGCCCCACCACTCCAGCAACCCTCCGTTTGTTTCCTGAGATTAAGAATTTCTAATATCAGTGAGGTCATATGATACATGTCTTTCTCTGATAGACTTATTTCGCTCAGCATAATATCCTCCAGTTCCATCCACGTTGTTGTAAATGGCAAGATCTCATTCCTTTTGATGGCTGCATAATATTCCGTTGTATATATATACCACCTCTTCTTTATCCATTCATCTGTCAATGGACATCTTGGCTCTTTCCATAGTTTGGCTATTGTGGACATTGCTGCTATAAACATCGGGGTGCACATACCCCTTCGGATCCCTACATTTGTATCTTTGGGGTAAATACCTAGTAGTGCAATTTCTGGGTCATATGGTAGCTCCATTTTCAACTTTTTGAGGAACCTCCATACTGTTTTCCAGAGTGGTTGCACCAGCTTGCATTCCCACCAACAGTGTAGGAGGGTTCCCCTTTCTCTGCATCCCCGCCAACATCTGTTGTTTTCTGACTTGTTAATTTTAGCCATTCTGACTGGTGTGAGGTGATATCTCATTGAGGTTTTGATTTGGGTTTCCTTGATGCCGAGTGATGTTGAGCAGTTTTTCATGTGTCTGTTGACCACTTGAATGTCTTTGGAAAAATGTCTGTTCATGTCTTCTGCCCATTTCTTGATTGGATCATTTGTTCTTTGGGTGTTGAGTTTGATAAGTTCTTTATAGATTTTGGATACTAGCCCTTTATCTGATATGTCATTTGCAAATATCTTCTCCCATTCTGTCGGTTGTCTTTTGGTTTTGTTGACTGTTTCCTTTGCTGTGCAAAAGCTTTTTATCTTGATGAAGTCCCAATAGTTCATTTTTGCCCTTGCTTCCCTTGCCTTTGGCGATGTTTCTAGGAAGAAGTTGCTGTGGCTGAGATTGAAGAAGTTGCTGCCTGTGTTCTCCTTTAGGATTTTGATGGGCTCCTGTCTCACATTTAGGTCTATCAACCATTTTGAGTCTATTTTTGTGTGTGGTATAAGGAAATGGTCCAGTTTCATTCTTCTGCATGTGGCTGTCCAATTTTCCCAACATCATTGTTGAAGAGACTGTCTTTTTTCCATTGGACATTCTTTCCTGCTTTGTCAAAGATTAGTTGACCATAGAGTTGAGGGTCCATTTCTGAGCTCTCTATTCTGTTCATTGATCTATGTGTCTGTTTTTGTGCCAGTACCATACTGTCTTGATGATGACAGCTTTGTAATAGAGCTAGAAGTCCGGAATTGTGATGCCGCCAGCTTTGCTTTTCTTTTTCAACATTCCTCTGGCTATTCGGGGTCTTTTCTGGTTCCATACAAATTTTAGGATTATTTGTTCCATTTCTTTGAAAAAAGTGGATGGTATTTTGATGGGGATTGCATTGAATGTGTAGATTGCTCTAGGTAGCATTGACATCTTCACAATATTTGTTCTTCCAATCCATGGGCATGGTAAGTTTTTCCATTTCTTTGGGTCTTCCTCAATTTCTTTCATGAGTATTTTATAGTTTTCTGAGTACAGATCCTTTGCCTCTTTGGTTAGATTTTTTCCTAGGTATCATACGGGTCTGGGTGCAATTGTAAATGGGATCAACTCCTTAATTTCTCTTTCTTCTGTCTTGCTGTTGGTATATAGGAATGCCACTGACTTCTGTGCATTGATTTTATATCCTGCCACTTTACTGAATTCCTGTATGAGTTCTAGCAATTTTAGGGTGGAGTCTTTGGGGTTTTCCACATAAAGTATCATATCATCTGCAAAGAGTGAGAGTTTGACTTCTTCTTTGCCGATTTGGATGCCTTTGATTTTTTGTTGTCTGATTGCTGTGGCTAGGACTTTTTTTTTTTTTTAAGATTTTTATTTATTTGACAGAGAGAGCACAAGCAGAGTGAGAGAGAGGGAGAAGCAGGTTCCCTGCTGAGCAAGGAGCCCAATGTGGGACTCGATCCCAGGACCCTGGGATCATGACCTGGGCCGAAGGCAGCCGCTTGACTGACTGAGCCACTCAGCCATCCCTAGGACTTCTAATATTATGTTGAATAGCAGTGGTGATAGTGGACATCCCTGCCATGTTCCTGACCTTAGGGGGAAAGATCTCAGTTTTTCCTCATTGAGAATGTATTCGCTGTGGGTTTTTCATAGATGGCTTTTATGATATTGAGGTATGTACCCTCTATCCCTATACTCTGAAGAGTTTTGATCAAGAAAGGATGCTGTATTTTGTCAAATGCTTTTTCTGCATCTATTGAGAGGATCATATGGTTCTTGTTCTTTCTTTTATTAATGTATTGTATCACATTAATTCATTTGTGGATGTTGAACCAACCTCGCAGCCCAGGAATAAATCCCACTTGGTCGTGGTGAATAATCCTTTTAATGTACTGTTGGATCCTATTGGCTAGTATTTTGGTGAGAATTTTTACATCCATGTTCAGCAAGGATATTGGTCTGTAATTCTCCTTTTTGATGGAGTCTTTGTCTGGTTTGGGGATCAAGGTAATGGTGGCCTCATAAAACGAGTTTGGAAGTTTTCCTTCCTCCATTTCTATTTTTTGGAACAGTTTCAGAAGAATAGGTATTAATTCTTCTTGAAATGTTTGGTAGAATTCCCCTGGGAAGCCATCTGGCTCTGGGCTTTTGTTTGTTGGGAGATTTTTGATTACTGCTTCAATTTCCTTAGTGGTTATAGGTCTGTTCAGGTTTTCTATTTCTTCCTGGTTCAGTTTTGGTAGTTGATACATCTCTAGGAATGCATCCATTTCTTCCAGGTTATCTGATTTGCTGGCATAGAGTTGCTCATAATATGTTCTTATAATTGTATTTCTTTGGTGTTGGTTGTGATCTCTTTCATTCATGATTTTGTTGACTTGGGTCATTTCTCTTTTCTTTTTGATAAGTCTGGCCAGGGATTTATCAATCTTGTTAATTCTTTCAAAGAACCAGCTCCTAGTTTCGTTGATCTGTTCTACTGTTCTTTTGGTTTCTGTTTCATTGATTTCTGCTCTGATCTTTATTATTTCTCTTCTCCTGCTGGGTTTAGGCTTTATTTGCTGTTCTTTGTCCAGCTCCTTTAGGTATAGGGTAAGGTTGTGTATTTGAGACCTTTCTTGTTCCTTGAAAAGGCTTGTATTGCTATATACTTTCCTCTTAGGACAGCCTTTGCTGCATCCCAAAGATTTTAAACAGTTGTGTTTTCATTTTCATTGGTTTCCATGAACTTTTTTACTTCTTCTTTAATTTCCTGGTTGACCCATTCATTCTTTAGTAGGATGCTCTTTAGCCTCCATGTATTTGAGTTCTTTCCAACTTTCCTCTCGTGATGGAGTTCTAGTTCCAAACCACTGTGGTCTGAAAATATGCAGGGAATGATCCCAATCTTTTGGTACTTGTTGAGACCTGATTTGTGACCTAAGATGTGATCTATTCTGGAGAATGTTCCATGGGCACTAGAGAAGAATGTGCATTCTGTTGCTTTGGGATGGAATGTTCTGAATATAACTGTGAAGTCCATTTGGTGCAGTGTGTCACTTAAAGTCTTTATTTCCTTGTTGATCTTTTGCTTAGATGATCTGTCCATTTCAATGAACAGGGTGTTAAAGTCCCCCACTATTATTGTATTGTTGTTGATGTGTTTCATTGCTTTTGTTATTAATTGGCTTATATAATTGGCTGCTCCCATGTTAGGGGCATAGATATTTACAGTTGTTAGATCTTCTTGTTGGATAGACCCTTTAAGTAGGATATAGTGTACTTCCTCATCTCTTTTTACAGTCTTTGGTTTAAAATCTAATTTGTCTGATATAAGGATTGCCACACCAGCTTTCTTGTGGTGTCCATTAGCATGGTAAATCGTTTTCCACCCCCTCACTTTCAATCTGGCCGTGTCTTTGGGTCTAACATGAGTCTCTTGCAGACAGCATATCAATGGGTCTTGTTTTTTTTTCCAATCTTATAGCCTGTCTTTTGATTGGGGCATTTAGCCCATTTACATTCAGGGTAACTATTGAAAGATAGGAATTTAGTGCCATTGTATTGCCTGTCAGGTGACTGTTACTGTATATTGTCTGTGTTCCTTTCTGGTCTATGTTGCTTTTAGGGTCTCTCTTTGCTTAGAGGACCCCTTTCAATATTTCTTGTAGGGCTGGTTTTGTGTTTGCAAATTCCTTTAGTTTTTGTTTGTCCTGGAAGCTTTTTATCTCTCCTTCTATTTTCAGTGACAGCCTAGGTGGATATAGTATTCTTGGCTGCATATTTTTCTCATTTAGTGCTCTGAATATATCCTGCCAGTCCTTTCTGGCCTGCCAGGTCTCTGTGGATAGGTCTGTTGCCAATCTAATGTTTCTACCATTGTAGGTTACAGACCTCTTGTCCTGAGCTGCTTTCAGGATTTTCTCTTTGTCTCTGAGACTCGTAAGTTTTACTATTAGATGTCGGGGAGTTGACCTATTTTTATTGATTTTGAGGGGGGTTCTCTGTGCCTCCTGGATTTTGATGCCTGTTTCTTTCCCCAAATTAGGGAAGTTCTCTGCTATAATTTGCTCCAATATACCTTCTGCCCCTCTCTCTCTTTCTTCTTCTTCTGGGATCCCAATTATTCTAATATTGTTTCATCTTATGATATCACTTATCTCTTGAATTCTGTCCTCGTGATCCAGTAGTTGCTTATCTCTTTTTTTCTCAGCTTCTTTATTTTCCATCATTTGGTCTTCTATATCACTAACTCTCTCTTCTGCCTCATTTATCCTAGCAGTTAGAGACTCTATTTTTGATTGCACCTCATTAATAGCCTTTTTGATTTCGACTTGGTTAGATTTTAGTTCTTTTCTTTCTCCAGAAAGGGTTTCTCTAATATCTTCCATGCTTTTTTCAAGCCCAGCCAGTATCTTTAAAATCATGTTTCTGAACTCTAGTTCACACATCTTACTAATGTCCATATTGACTAGGTTCCTGGTAGTCGGTACAGCCTCTTGTTCTTTTTGTTGAGGTGATTTTTTCCGTCTTGTCATTTTGTCCAGAGGAGAATAGATGAATGAGAGAACAAAATGCTAACAGGGTAACAATGACCCCAGAAAAATATACACGAAACAAATCAGAAGAGACCTGAAACTGGGGGAAAAGAAAGGGAAAGAAAGAAAAAAGAAAAAGAAAAAGATAAAAAAAAAAAAAGAAAAAAAAACAGAATATGATCAAATATGATCAGGCTGGTCCATAGATGAGTGCCACACACTAGATTTTGGGTGTATTTTGGTCTGTTAGAAGAAAGTGCCTCCCAACATTTTAAAGAAAGAAAAACATATATATACAAAAATAGGGTATATACGATGAAGGGATGGAATATGACTGTAAAGATGAAAATTATAAAAGATTTTATAAAAGGAATTGATAAGAAGTTGGTTGAAAAAAGAAAGAAGAGGATTAAAAAAAAAGGGAGAGAATGTGATCAGGCAGGAGACTATAACAAAGCCATACACTAGAGATTTAGGATATATTTTGGTCTGTTAGAAGAAACAGTATCCCAAATTTTAAAGAGAGAACAACATACATATATATATATATATATGTTGGTAACCAAAAATAAGGTTAACTACTCTGAAGGGATAGAATATGATTCTAGAAATGAAAAATAAAAAAGATTTTTTAAAAGAGGGATTGATAAGATGTTAATTGAAAAAGGGAAAACGAAAAATTCAAAAAAAAAAAGAAAATTAAAAAAATTAACTTTGAAAGAAGCGATGAATTCTATGTGCAGTATTCCCCTAGCGCTGGAGTTCTGCCATTCTCATTGATCAGTAAACTTGGTCTTGGCTGGCTGTTCTTGCTGATCTTCTGGGGGAGGGGCCTGTTGCCGTGGTTCCTAAATGTCTTTGCTGGAGGCAGAATTGCCCCGCCCTTGCCGGGTCCGGGCTAAGTCATCTGCTCTGGTGTGCTCTCGGGAGCTTTTGTTCTCGGAAAGCTCTCCATACAGCTTTGGTGGACGAGAGTGAAAATGGCGGCCTCCCAATCTCTGCCCCAGAGGAGCCGAGAACTCAGGGCCCCACTCCTCAGTGAGCCCCCAGAGAAAAGCAGTCAATCACTCCCATCTCCCTGGTCTCTGGCCGCACTCCGTGCTCACCTGCTCTGTGATGGAGTGTTTCTATCTCTGGCACCCGACCTCATGTGGAGTTTCCAAACCCAGCAGATCCCTGCAGTGCGCTCCCGCGCCGCTCCTCCCAAGGGAGGAAGGGGAGTCTCCCTGGACCTGCCTCTTGTTGGGTCCCTGCTGGAGGAGAAGTGGCCCGACTGTGCTGCGGATTACGGTTTATGGCAACCCCGAGCTGTGAGCCTGCTCCTGGGCTCCATCTCTGCAGCTGGCTTCCCTGCTCTGATACTTGGGAGCTCTGCCTCACTCAGGCACCCCCGGTCTTTCTGTGACCCCGAGGGTCCTGAGACCACACTGTCCGAGCAAGGGTTCCACCCCCCCTTAGCCACCGGAGCGACGTTCCTCAGTGGACAGACTTCTAAAAGTTCTGATTTTGTGCTCCGCTGCTCTATCACTTGCCGGTAGCAGCTGAGGGAGGTCTATCTTCCCAAATATCACCTCGGATTCACTTCTCTGCACGTCCTACCTTCCAGAAAGTGGTCGTTTTTCTGTTCAGAGAGTTGCTGCTATTCTTTTCTTCGATCTCCTGTTGAGTTCATAAGTGTTCAGAATGGTTTGTTCCCTATCTAGCTGAATTCCTGGGACTAGATGAAATTTAGGTCTCCTACTCTTCCACTATCTTGCTCCTACCCCCCGGGGAATCTTCTTTTTAAATGTAATCATTCACAGCTGTAAGTGTTCATTTAACACTGCTTTTTCTGCATGTTGTAACTTCATTTTATTTTTTCTCAAGATATCTTCTAATTTCCCTTGTGATTTCTTCTTTGGCCTATTGATTGTTTGAGTGTGTTGTTTAATTTCTTCATATTAGTGAATTTTCCAGTTTTCTTTCTACTATTGATTTCCAATTTCATTCCATTGTGATTGGAAAAGATATTTTACATGATTTCAATCTTTTAAAATTTACTGACTCATTTTGTGGCCTAATATGTGATCTATCCTATGTGCACTTGAGGAAATGTGTATTATGCCATTGTTGGGTGGAATTGTTCTGTGTATGTTCGTTAAGTCCAATTGGTCTGTAGTGTTTTTCAAATTCTGTTTCCTTATTGATCTTCTGTCTAGTTGTTCTGCCATTGCTGAAAGTGGGGTATTGAAGTCTTGTACTCCTATTGTTAAGCTATTTCTCCATTTAATTTTGTCAACGTTTGCTTGATATATGTAGGAGCTCTGATGTTTGGTGCAAATATGTTTGTAATTATTCTTCTTGGTGAATTCACCCTTTTATTATTATACACTATCTTTCTTTGCCTCTTGTAACAGTTTTTAACTTAAAATCTATTTTGTCTAATATTTTTATAGCCACCTGCTCTTTTTTGTTTACTTATTTGCATAGAATATATTTTTCCATTCTTTCACTTTCAACCTATGTGTATCCTTAGGTTTAAATTGAGTCTGCTATAGTTTAAATTGGTGTTGGGAAAACTGCATACAGTTGGATCTTGTGTCTATAACCATTCTGCCAATCTATGTCTTTTGACTGGGAGTTTAGGCCATTAAAGTTAAAAGAATTAAAATACTGATAGAAAAAAACTTACTATTGCCATTTTGTTACTTGTTAATCTGTATGTCTTATAGCTTATATGTTCCTTATTTCCTCCCTTATTGCCTTCCTTTGTGTTTAGTTGGTAATAACATATTTCGGTTCCCTTCTCATTTCCTTTGTGTACATTCTACAGATATTTTCTTTGTGGCTTTAATGGAGACCGCATAATACATTCTAAAGTTATAACAATTTTAAACTGATAACAATTTAACTTCAAACACAAAAATTCTACTCTCTTCATTTTCCCCTCCCTACCACCCAGCCACCCCAGCCCTCCCAACCCCACCACTCCAGCAACTCTCAGTTTGTTTCCTGAGATTAAGAATTCCTCATATCAGTGAGATCATATGATACTGTCTTTCTCTGATTGACTTATTTCGCTCAGCATAACCAGAGGGGGAGACGAACCATGAGAGACTATGGACTCTGAGAAACAAACTGAGGGTTCTAGAGGGGAGAAGAGTGCGGGGATGGGTTAGCCTGGTGATGGGTATTAAAGAGGGCATGTATTGAATGGAGCACTGGGTGTTATATGCAAACAATGAATCATGGAACACTACATCAAAAACTAATGATGTAATGTATGGCGATTAACATAACATAATAAAATAAAAATAAAAAAAAATTCTACTCTCTTAAAACTCTACCCCTCTCCACTTTATGTTACTGATGTCACAAATTATCCTTATATATTGTGTTACCCACTAACATAGATTTATAATTATTTTTAATGCTTTATCTTTTAAATTCTATAAAGTAATTAAAAGTGGGAATTATGAGGTAAAATTACAACAATATGGGTTTTTATATTTGTCCACATATTTACCTTTATGGGACAACTTTATTTTTTCATATGATTTCAAGTTAATGTCTAGCATCCTTCCCTTTCAATTTGAAAGGCTCCCTTTAGCATTTCATGTAGGGAAGATGTAATGGTAATGAACTCGCTCAGTTTTCACTTATGGAGGAATGACTTAATTTCTTCCTTATTTTTAAAGGATACTTTTACTGGATATAGAATTCTCTGTTGATAGTTTCTTTCTTTCACTATTTTAACTATATCATCTCACTGCCTTTTGGCATACAAAGTTTCTCCTGAGAAACCCACTGATAATCTTATTAAGGATCCATTGTAAATGACTAGTTATTTTTCTCTTTCAGCTTTCAATATTATTTTTTTGTCTTTTATTTTCAACAATTTTATTATAACATGTTTTGGTGTAGGTCTGAGTTTATCCCACTAAGAATGTTTTGAGCTTCTTTTATTTGTGTATCAATATCTTTATCAAATTTAGGAAGTTATGCACCATTATGTCTTCAGATTAGCTCTCTGACCCTTTCCCTTTCCTTCTTGTTCCTCCTTCCTCCTCCTCTTCTTTCTTCTCCCATAATGCATATATTCATCCCCTTGATGGTGTCTCATAAGTATCCTAGGCTCTCTTTTCTTTATTCTTTTTCTCCACAGAGTAAACACTTTCAAAAAAACTTTTTAATAATATTTTTAGGTTTACAATGAAATTAAAAGGGAAGCACGGAGATTTCCCATATGCCCCCTGCACTCAAAACATACACAGCTTCCCCGATTATCAATGTCACTCACCAGAATGACACATTTTTTTTTTTTTTTTACAAGGGATGTATCTACACTGGCACATCATAATCACCCAAAGTTTATAGTTCACCTTAGAGTTACTCTTGGTGTTGTATATTGTACAGGTTTGGACAAATGTATAATGGCAAATATTCATCATTGTAATATGTATTATTTTCACTGCCCTAAAAATCCTCTGTGCTCTATTTATCTCTCCCCTACACTGTACCCCTGGCAACACTGATCTTTTTATTGTCTCCATAAGTTTGCCTTTTCCAGAATGTCATTTAGTTGAAATCATATAGTATGTAGCGTTTTCAGATTGACTTTTTTCACTTAGTAATATGCATTTAAGTTTTATCCATATATTTTTATGGCATGATAGTTTATTTCTTTTTAGTGTTGAGTAAAATCTATTGTCTGGATGTATCACAGTTTATCCATTCACCTATTGAAGAACATCTTGGTTGCTTCTAAGTTTTGACAATTATGAATAAAGATATTATAAACATCTGTGTGCAGGTTTTTGTGTGATATAAGTTTTTAACTCCTTCGACTAATATCTAGGGCCCCCACAAAATTATTTTGGTCACTCTGTTGTTGTTTACTTAGTGTTTCTACAGAGAAATGGGGGCCTAGAGTTTTCTAGTCTGCCATCTTGCTGATATCACCTTCTCCAAAGACATTCTGTAATCTGAAAATTGAACTAAAGACTGAACTCCAATGGAGATAGTATTAAAGAGAAATCAAGAAAGAATTCATAGAGGTATTCGTATATAGGGTGCCTTCGGCTCAGGTCATGATCCTGGAGTCCCGGGATCGAGTCCCGCATTGGGCTCCCTGCTCAGCAGGGAGTCTGCTTCTCCCTCTCCCGCTCCCCCCTCTTGTGCTCTTTCTCTCTCCCACTCTCTCTCTCAAATAAATAAATAAAATCTTTAAAAAAAAAAAAAAAGAAAGAATTCATAGAGATGCACAAAGATGAGACAAAAAGACAGAAAGAGAACCAGAAGAGAATGGTAGGCTAGAAATTAAGCTGAGAAAGGTTTTCAAGGGGTGTTTGGTTAATAATTCTAAAACCTACAAAGAGGTCAAATGAAATAATGACTGAGACAAGATGATTGGATTTGGAACTGTAAAATGATGGGGGGTAAGCAATAGGTAGACAGCAATGGAGACAATGAAGCTGTCTGAACAGGGAAACTGCACAGAATAATCATCATGGGTATCAAAAAAAAAAAGTGAAACTTGAATGATATCTCACCAAAGTGTCTTTAAAAAAGGCTGAAATATTTAGGCTTCTTGAAAACATATTTGCATAGATGAACACAAAACTGCTCACCAAAACAATTCCAGCCAAAATGTTGTCTTCTATTTGACTTTCTCCATTTCTTAAATGTATATCCTCTGATCATGTGTCACCTCTCATTTACTGCTCCTATTTCAAATGATGTTTTTATGGAAGGCCAAAGGTTCCCTTTCTTCATCATATGAATTTAATTTAACTACCTTTATTTTATGAACTTCCTTTTGCATACCATACTGCAGTTTAAGGGCATTAGGAATTTCTACTTTGATAATGTAATATTTTTGGGTTTCTCATCTAAATCCAAATGTGTAAATTTATCTTTACAGATCTGATCAGTCACAATTGAAAGAAACAAGCAAAGAAATGATCCTAAGGAGATCAAGATGTTGGGCCTACGTAGGAGCCAGCTAATTTTGTTTTGATCCAAGGCCAGAGAATGCACTTAGCCTCCTTAATGTATGTTTTTGGTTATTATCAAATATAGGACAAAATGTGTGAAAGGTGATGAGAAAGCCCATTCCTATGTGGAAAGATAATTCAAATTATATGGAACATTTGATTCAAAAAGGATCAGTATAAGGATGCCTGGGTGGCTCAGTCATTAAGCGTCTGCCTTTGGCTCAGGTTATGATCTCAGGGTCCTGGGATCGAGTCCCACATTGGGCTCCCTGCTCAGTGGGGAGCCTGCTTCTCCCTCTCCCACTCCCTTTACTTGTGTTCCCTCTCTCGCTGTCTCTCTCTCTCTCTGTCAAATAAATAAATAAAATCTTTAAAAAAAAAGGATCAATATACTCTTTCACTTATTCATTCACTCTTCCCATACACATTTATTGAACACACATACTATGTGAGGTACTACAGATATAGAGACAAACACAGTCCCAGCCCTTCAAGGGCTTGCAGTTTAATATACAGACACCAATACTATTATAGAGATAAGTACAATGCACCAAAGTAAGTGAAAGAATGAGCAAAACTAGACTGATAACAAACTCAAGAGTTGCTTGGGAGGCAAGCCATTTTAGATGAGCTGATCATGATTATCCCTCTTGGTAAGAATCTACTCACTGTATTTACTTGTTTAACAGGATGTGGTTTTGTGGCAGGGTTTACATTACATCTTAGTTTGATATACATCAGGAAACAAACATACAGGGTGATCACTCAGTGCCTACAGGGTATCTAGTAAGATCCTGGTAATTAACAAATCACAGGCAGGGTGCTACCTGGCCTCCAGTTTGGACAAGACCAATATGAGTCATGCTATTTATACTACAGGGTTTAGGTAACATGATGAGCACAAACACTGCTCTGCTCGCTTTCTTTAGTGTCACCTCAACACTCTCAGCAGTCAGAATCTCATAGGAGAGAAAAGCTGGAGCATTATAGTCAGCTATGAGACCACCGGATTTCAGCTGTATGATAAAAAAAATGTTGTTATCAGTGTTATGATGCTTAGGGGGAAAACAATCATGAAGTTAAATGTGAAGCAAAAAATTCAACATAGACTTGGCTCTGATGATAGCCGATTCTGACTAGTGGGAGTAGAATGAGATGAACATAGTACTCATAAACTCAAGCCTTAGGAGTTAAATCTGGTTTGGGTGTTACTGTGTGATTATCTAATGTTAGTAAAGCCACTCATTCATCCACCCATCCCTCCATCCAGTGTTCACTGAGAATAATCTATGGACCAGGCCTTAGGTAGGTTTTGGGTATAAAGAGATTAAAAAAAAAAAAGAAAGAAAAGAAAAAAAGTCACCACTATATGTATACATAAGCAGATGATTATACTGTGGAATGGTAAGTGCTATAATATGGATAAATATGATGAGGTTTGAGAGCAAATCGAAGAGGCACTTAATTAAGATGAGAAGGTCAAGGGATAATTTCTCTAGAAAGTAGTGCCTAGTGGAATTTTAGAGGATGATAAGAGTTGGCCAGCAGAAGATTAAGAAGGAGAAAAACTGAACGGTTTTGTCTAATACTCACCTCTCTGATATTGGTACTTCTAGAAAGCAGATTTCTGCCATGAGCCAGGACCTATATTAGCCTATTTTGAGGTAATGGCTTCCCCTGAGCAGGGAACCAAAAGAAGCATACCAAGAACCCAAGAACCCTTCTCAAGTACAAAGAAGAAGACTGTTATTTGTAAGTTCAGTATCTGAACAGCACTGACCCTCCTCATATAACCCTAAGACTGTCTCTTAGCTGAAGAGACTTGTAGGTATCAGAAGGAATACCTTTTAGAGCTTAGATAACTTCTCTGAACAAATCCTCAAGCCATACTTGAATAACCATTATGTCCAGTGTTGAGCTTAGGTAATAAGCTTGAGAATATAACCCACAATCCCTAATAAATTTTCTACTGGTTAGGGGCTACCCAAACACCTTCTGTTGATTTTTTTTTTTTTACATTGCTTAGCACCAAAGAGAGAAAGAAATGTGCAAGTGAATGAACCTGAATATATACTACTCTTCATATTCCTCAGTATTTAAAAAAAAATTCCAACAATGTTATTGCTATATCCATTCAATATGGATACCATGCATTCATTAAATCTTATTTTGTAAATTATTTAAAGAATATGGTAGTTATGCTATACTAAGTGTAAAAAGCTATATAACTACACAAAATGTATGATTTTAAATTTGTATATGTAAAAAAGGTATCCATTTTCTTCTCCTTCAATGTCTTACCCCTTGATGACTGGCCCAGGTATTGCTATGGGGGCAGCTCACAGCCAAGAATACACAAATAGATGTTATGTTCCAAGATTAAACTTCTAAGTTCAAAAGCTATCTGTTGCAGATTTCACAAAGAGGGTCATGCCACCAAATGTTATAGCAACCTCACTTTTCCTGTATAGCTAAAATGGCTGGAATTGGGGAAAATAATTTGCAGCAAGGGAAAATATTAGGAGAACATCTGTGAGGACAAGCCTTCTCACGGTTACCCAGTGTGTCAGAGGTCACAGCTCCTCTTCATGTCTCACTCCTGCCTCCCATCTCTGCAGAGTGAGGCACATATGACCTTGATTTAACATGAAGCTAGACCATGTTATGGAGGGAGTAACAGGCAAGGAGTGGCTACCTACCCCAAAAGACTGGTGGGGGGAGGAAAGATAAACCTGAACGGGAGGACACTTATTTTCCCCTCAGCTTTACTGAGACATACTTTACATATAGCACTGTGTAAGTTTAAGGTGTACAAGTGATGATTTGATACACATATATTGCAAAATGGCTACCATCACAATGTTAACACCTGAATCATGTTACCTAATTACCATTTTGTGTGTGTGTGTGGTGAGAACACTTAAGATCTACTCTTTTAACAACTTCTAAAAATGTAATATACTATTTTTAACTATAATCACTATGCTGTACATTAGATCCCCAGAACTACGCATCTTATATCTAGGTGTTTGTACTCTTTGACCAACATTTTCCCTTTTTCCACACCAGTCAGCCCCTGGTAACCACCATTCTAGTCTCTGTTTCTATGAGTTTGGCTTTTTAAAATTCCACATCTAAGTGATATTATGCAGTATTTGTCTTTCTTTGACTTATTTCCCTTAGGATAATGCCCTCATAGTCATCCATACTGTCACAAATAGTAGGACTTTCTTCTTTCTCATGGCTGAATAATATTGTATATATATAGTACTGCTTATTTTTATTCATTCCTCTTTTAATGGATACTTAGGTTGTTTACATATTTTGGCTCTTGTGAATAATGCTGCAAGGACATGGGAGTATAGACATCTCTTTGAGATCCTGTTTTAATTTCCATATATATATGAATATTTTAAAAATTTATATATATATGTATATATATACATACATGTATATCCCAGAAGTGGTAATGCTGGATCATATAATAGTTCTATTTTTAATTTTTTCAGGAACCTCCATACTATTTTCCATAGTGGCTGTACCAATTTATATTCCTATCAACGGTGCAAAAGGATTCCCTTTTTTCTACATCTTCCCAACCCTTTTTATTTCTTGTCTTTTTGATGATAGCATTCTAACAGGTGTGAGGTGTGAGGTGATAGCTCATTGTGGTTTTGATTTGCATTTCTTTGATGAATTGTGATTTTAGGGCCTTTTCAAGAAGCTTTTGGCCGGTGATGGGTATTAAAGAGGGCACATATTGCATGGAGTGTTATATGCAAACAATGAATCATGGAACACTACATCAAAAACTAATGATGTAATGTATGGTGATTAACATAACATAATAAAATAAAAAAACAACTAATGATGTACTGTATGGTAACTAACATAACATAATAAAATAAAATAAAAAAAGAACCTGTTGGCTACTTGTATGTCTTCTTTGGAAAAATATCTGTTCAGTTCCTTTATCCATTTTTAATTAGATTTTTTGCTATTGAGTTGTGTGTTATTTATATATTTTGGATATTAACCCCTTATCAGATCCATGATTTAAATATTTTCTACCATTTCCTAGGTTGCCTTTTCATCATGTTGATGGCTTCCTTTGCTGTGCAGAGCTTTTTATTTGATGTAGTTTCACTTGTTATTTTGCTTTTGTTGCATTTGCTTTTTTTTTTTTTTTAAGATTTTGTTTATTTATTTGACAGAGAGAGATACACAGTGAGAGAGAGAACACAAGCAGGGGGAGTGGGAGAGGGAGAAGCAGGCTTCCCTCGGAGCAGGGAGCCCGATGGGGGCTCGATCCCAGGACCCTGGGATCATGACCTGAGTTGAAGGCAGATGCTTAACGACTGAGCCACCCAGGCGCCACCTTGTTGCATTTGCTCTTAGTGTCAAATCCAAAAAAATCATTTCCAAGACTGATGTTAAGTAGCTTACTCCTTAAACACTTTCTTCTAAAAATTTTGTGGTTTCAGGTCTTACATTCAAGTCTTTAATCCATTTTGAGTTTATTTTTGTGCATAGTGTAAAATAGTGGTCCAGTTTCATTCTTTCGCATGTGGCTGCCCTGTTTTCCCAACACCATTTATTGAAGACACTGTTTTTTCTCCACTGTATGTTCTTGGCTCCTTTGTTGTAAATTAATTGACCATACATGTGTGAGTTTATTTCTGGGCTCTCTATTATGTTCCATGGATTTATGTATCTATTTTTATGTCAATATCATACTGTTTTGATTGCTAAAACTTTATAATATAGTTTGAAATCAGGAAATGTGATGTCTTTAGCTTTGTTTTTCTTTCTCAAGATTGCTCTATTTGTGGTCTTTTGTGGTTCTATACAAATTATAGGATTTTAAAAAAGATTTTATTTATTTATTTGACCAAGAAGAGAGAAAGAGCACAAGCAGGGGGAGTGGCAGGCAGAGAGAGAAGCAGGCTCCCCACCGACCAAGGAGCCTGATGTGGGACTCAATCCCAGGTCCCTGGTATCATGACCTGAGCCAAAAGGCAGACGCTTAACAGACTGAGTCATCCTAACGTCCCCAAATTTTAAGATTTAAAAAAAATTTCTGCGAAAGATTCTATTGGAATTTTTTTAGGAATTATTGAATCTGTAAATTGCTTTGAGCAATATGGACATTTTGACAATATTAATACATTCAAACCGTGAGCATGGGATATTTTCCCATTTATTTGTGTCTTCTTCAATTTTCTTCAATGTCTTATAGTTTTCAGCATACAGATCTTTCATCTTGGTTAATTTTTTTCCTAAGTATTTTATTCTTTTTGATGCAATTGTAAATACCATTGTTTTCTTAATTGCTTTTCTGATAGTTCATTGTTAGTGGTTAGAAACACAATTGACTTTTGTATACTGATTTTGTGTCATGCAACTTTACTGAACTCATTTATTAGTTCTAAGAGTTTTTCTGATGGAGTCATTTTTTTTACATCAAATATGTATTTTTTTATTATTATGTTAAGTTAGCCACCATACAGTACATCATTAGTTTTTGATGAAGTGTTCAATGATTTATTAGTTGTGTATACCACCCAGTGCTCATCACCAACACAAGCCCTCCTTAATACCCATCACCAAGCTACCCCATCCTTTCACCCCTCTCCCTTCTGAAACCCTAAGTTTGTTTATAGCAGCAAAGTCCACAATAGCCAAACTGTGGAAGGAGCTGAGATGCCCTTCAACAGATGAACAGATAAAGAAAATGTGGTTCATATATACAATGGAATATTCCTCAGCCATTAGAAAGGATGAATACCCACCATTTGCATTGACATGGATGGAACTGGAGGGGATTATGCTAAGTGATGGAGTCTTTAGAGTTTTCTATATATAATATCATGTTATCTGCAAGTAGAGACAATTTTATTTATTTCTTTCCAATTTGGAGGCCACTTATGTGTGTACATATGTATGCCTAATTGCTCTGGCTAAGACTTTTAGTACTATGTTGAATAAAGGTAGTGAAAGTGGACATCTTCTTCTTATATATGATCTTAGAAGAAAAGCTTTTGGCTTTTCACTGTTGAATATAATGTTATCTGTGGGCTTGGAATGTATGGCCTTTACCATGTTGAGATATGTTCCTTCTATACTCAGTTTGTTGAGAATATTTTTTTATTATGAAAGAATGTTGAATTTTATTAAATGTTTTTTCTGCATCTATTGAGATGATCATAGGATTTTTATTCTTCATTTTGTTAATGTGGTGTATCACATCAAATTGATTTGTAGATTCTGAACCATCCTTGAATCCCTGGAATAAATCCTATGTATTCATGGTGTGCAATCCTTTTAATGTACTGTTGAATTTGATTTCTTAATATTTTTGAGGATTTTTGCATCTATATTCATCAGGAATATTGGTCAAAAATACTCTTTTCTTGTAGTGTTATTGTCTAGTTTTGGTATCAGGGTAAATGCTGGCTATAAAATGAGTTTGGAAGTATTTCCTCCTCATCTATTTTTTTTTTAAAGGAGTTTGAGAATGATTGATATTAATTCCTTAATGTTTGGTAGAATGCAACAGTAAAGCCATCTGGTCCTGAACTACCTTTTGTTGGAAATTTTTTTTTTGTTACTGATTCAACCTCCTTACTAGCAACTGGTCTGTTCAGCTATTTTTTTTTTTCTTCTTTATTCAGTCTTGGTAGGTTGTACATTTCTAAAAATTTGTCCATTTCTCTTAGGTTGTCCAATTTGTTGCCATATAATTGGATATAGTTTTCTCTTAGGATCCTTTGTATCTTTATGGTATCAATTATATGTCTCTTCTTCCATTTACAATTCTATTTATCTGAGTCTTCTCTCTTCTTTTCCTGGTTAGTCTAGCTAAAGGTTTTCTATTTTGTTCATCTTTATTTCATCTCATTTATTTTCACTATGATTGTTGCTATTTTCTTTCTCCTGCTAAATTTGGGTTTACTTTGTTCTCTTTCAAGTTATGTAAGGTATAAAATTGGGTTGTTTATTGAGGTCTTTCTTTTTTCTTTATGTATGTGTTTATCACTATAAACTTTTCTCTTAGAATTACTTTTGCTGCATCCCATAATTTTGGTTTGTTGTTTGTCCATATTCATTTGTCTCAAGCTATTTTGATTTCTTTTTTGACCCACTGGTTGTTCAGGAGCATATTGCTTAATCTCCATGTACTTTGAATTTTCTAGTTTTCTTCTTGTATTGATTTCTGGTTTCTTAACATGGTGGTCAGAAGAGATACTTGATATAGTTTTAATCTTCTTAAATGTATTAGGACTTTTCTGTGGCCTACCATATGATCTGTCCTTGAGAACATCCCATGTATGCCTGAGAAGAATGTTTATCCTGCTGCTGCTGAATGTTCTGTAATATCTGTTAGGTCCATCTGGTCTACTGTGTAGTTTTTGTTTCCTTGTTGATTTTCTTTCCAGATGAACTATCCATTGTTGAAAGTGGGGTTCTGATGTCCCTTGCTATTATTTTGTCACTCTTTACTTCTCCTTTCAGGTCTGTTAATATTTGCTTTATATATTTTAGTTGCTCCTATGTTGGGTATATAAAAGTGTACAAATCTTATATCCTCTTTTTTTTTTTTAAGATTTTATTATTTATTTGACAGAGAGAGACACAGCAAGAGGGGGACCACAAGCAGGGGGAGTGTGAGAGGGAGAAGCAGGCATCCTGCTGAGCAGGGAACCTGATGCAGGGCTCAATCCCAGGACCCTGGGATCATGACCTGAGCTGAAGGCAGACGCTTAATGACTGAGCCACCCAGGAGCCCAAATCTTATATCCTCTTGATGAATTGACCCTTTTATCATTATATAATGACCTTCTTTATCTCTTATTACAGTCTCTCATTTAAAATTTATTTTATTAAAACAATAAAAATAAAATAACAGTCTATTTTATTCTGCTTTCTTTTGGCTTCCATTTTTATGGAACATCTTTCAGTCTGTGTGTGTACTTAAAGCTGAAATGAGTCTCTCTTTTTTTTTTTAAATTTTAATTCCAGTATTGCTAACATGCAGTGTTATATTAGTTTTAGGTATACAATACAGTGATTCAACAATTCTATACATTATTCAGTGCTCATCATGGTAAGTGTACTCTTAATCCTCTTCACCTATTTCACCCATCCCCCACCCCTCTCCCCTCTGGTAACCATCTGTTTGTTCTCTATAGTTAGTCTGTTTTTCTGTCTCTTTTTTCCTTTGTTCATTTGTTTTTTTTCTTAAATTCCTTATATGAGTGAAATCATATGAAATGGTATTTGTCTTTCCCTAACTGACTTATTTTGCTTAACATTATACTCCCTGGCTCCATCCATGTTGTTGCAAATGGCAAGATTTTGGTCCTTTTTATGGCTGAGTAATATTCCATTGTATACATATACCATAACTTCTTTATCTATTTGTCTATGGATGGACACTTAGGCTGCTTCCATAATTTGGCTATTGTAAACAATGCTGCAATAAACATAGAGGTGAATATATCTTTTTTAATTAGCATTTTTGTATTCTTTGTGTAAATAACTCAGTAGTGGAATTACTGGATCATATAGTAATTGTGTTCTTAATTTTTTGAGGAGCCTTCATACTGTTTTCCAGAGTGGCTGCATTTCTCCACATGCTCACCCACATGAAGAAAGTTTCTCATAGGCAGCATATAGATGGGTCTTGTTTTTTAATCTATTCAGCCAGTCTCTGTGTTTTGATTGGAAAGTTTAGTCCATTTAATATCTATCTATAACACTGCATGTTAGCAATACTGGAATTAAAATTTAAATTAAGCCTGTTAACAATTGTGTCTTTTTTTCGTATTGATGTTGTGGGTCTCATGGATGCAAGCCCCACTGGCTTCAAAGTGAGGTGTTTTGAAGAACGACCCCTCAGGTGGGAGTCTTCAAATTTGGGGTGCTGGATGTGGAGTCCAAACCCTTCATTCCTCATGGAGAAGCTGGGAGGTGGGGGTTCCCTCCAAATTGTATGGTGCTATGCTAGGGGTGGGGTTTATGATGAGAGTGTGTCTTAGCATTTCCTATCAGGTTCAACGTGGGTTTTTTTCTCATTCACCCAATGTGTAGAAGTTGCTCAGATAGTTTCCAGATTTCTTTCAGAGGGAATTGCTTTATGTGTAGCTTTATGTGCACTTGATGTGTCCATAGGAGGAAGTGAGTTTAGGAGCCTCCTATGTCACCATCTTGTATCAGAACTAGCACTGCAACACTTTCTAAGTAAGTATTTATTATTTAGAGAAATACTAGTGGTTCATCAAGAGTTTTAAGTAGTGTCCACAGTTCCCTCATTGGAAAGATGAAGGAGTTAAAATAATTGTTTCCAGCTTTTACATTCTAGGCTTACAAGATGACAAAAGAACATCCTAAGGATCCCATCTATACACTCACATTTTAGACTCAAAAGTGTCCAGATTCTCTGCCATTTCATTTAGATATGTGAACTTAGCAACTAAATAAACACTTTACAAATTTGGCTACTTTATAGTTTTATTATTTTCCCATCATAAAATAATAGGTGTGGTGTGTAGTTGCCTGACTCCAAGCTATATTATAAAGCTGTGATCACCAAGACAGCATGGTATTGGCACAAAAACAGACACATAGATCAATGGAACAGAATAGAGTCTCCAGAAATGGACCCTTGACTCTATGGTCAACTAATCTTTGACAAATCAGGAAAAAATATCCAATAGAAAAAAAGACAGTCTTGGGCGCCTGGGTGGCTCAGTTGGTTAAGCAACTGCCTTAGGCTCAGGTCATGATCCTGGAGTCCCGGGATCGAGTCCCACATCGGGTTCCCTGCTCAGCGGGGGGTCTGCTTCTCCCTCTGACCCTCTTCCCTCTCATGCTCTCTGTCTCTCATTCTCTCTCTCAAATAAATAAATAAAATCTTAAAAAAAAAAAGAAAAAAGAAAAAAAGACAGTCTCTTCAATAAATGGTGCTAGGAAAATTGGACAGCTACATATAGAAGAATGAAACTGGACCATTCTTTTACACCATATACAAAGATAAGCTTGAAATGGATGAAAGACCTCAATGTGAGACAGGAATCCATCAAAATCCTAGAGGAGAACATAGGCAGTAACTTCTTTGACATCAGCCACAGCAACTTCTTTCAAGACACATCTCCAAAGGCAAGGGAAACAAAAGCAAAAATGAACTTTTGGGATTTCATCAAGATAAAAAGCTTTTGCACAGCAAAGGAAACAGTCAACAAAACTAAGAGGCAGCCCACAGAATGGAAGAAGATATTTGCAAATAACATTACAGATAAAGGGCTGATATCCAAGATCTATAAAGAACTTCTCAAACTCAACACCCAAAAAACAAATAATCAAGTCAAAAATTGGGCAGAAGACATTAACAGACACTTCTCCAAAGAAAACACAAATGGCTAACAGACACATGAAAAAATGTTCAACATCATTAGCCATCAGGGAAATTCAAATCAAAACCACAATGAGATACCACCTTACACCAGTTAGAATAACAAAAATTAACAAGGCAGGAAACAACAAATATTGGCGAGGATGTGGAGAAAGGGGAACCCTCTTACACTGTTGGTGGGAATGCAAGCTGGTACAGCTACTCTGGAAAAACAGTTGGAGGTTCCTCAAAAAGTTAAGAATAGAGCTATCCTATGACCTAGCAATTGCACTACTAGGTATTTACCTCAAAGATACAGATGTAGTGAAAAGAAGGGGCACATGCACCCCAATGTTCATAGCAGCAATGTCCACAATAGCCAAACTGTGGAAGGAGCTGAGATGCCCTTCAACAGATGAGTGGATAAAGAAGATGTGGTCCATATATACAATGGAATATCATTCAGTCATCAGAAAGGATGAATACCCACCATTTGCATTAACATGGATGGAATGGAGGGAATCATGCTAAGTGAAATAAGTCAAGTAGGGAAAGACAATTATCATATGGTTTCAGTCATATGTGGAACATAAGGAGTATCATGAAGGACAATAGAGGAAGGAAGGGAAAACTGAAGGGGTGGGGAATCAGAGAGGGAGACAAACCATGAAAGACTATGGACTCTGGGAAAGAAACTCAGGGTTTAAGAGGGGAGGGGGCAGGGGGATGGCCAGGTGATGGGTATTAAGGAGGGCAAGTGTTGTGATGAGCACTGGGTGTTATACACAACTAATGAATTATTGAACACTGCATCAAAAACTAATGATGTACTGTATGGTGGCTAACTTAACATAATGAAAAAAAAATATGTGTGATGTGTATATGTGAATGTGCGTGGAGGGGAGGATTCCATAGAGAAACACAGAAAACTCTTTGTAACTGAGAATAGAATAAAATAAATGATGAAGTATGAAGTGGCCTTGTGAATTCAACTGCAAAGGCAGGAAAGCATCCTAAATATCTTATACT
Source organism: Mirounga angustirostris (assembly GCF_029215605.1). Taxonomy (NCBI): domain Eukaryota; kingdom Metazoa; phylum Chordata; class Mammalia; order Carnivora; family Phocidae; genus Mirounga; species Mirounga angustirostris. Next base: position 53,479,639 of record NW_026991714.1, read on the forward strand.
TGTATAGGACTTTAGAGTTTTCAGACCCAGAATCTGGAATTTTTTTTAAAATTTTATTTTATTATGTTATGTTAGTCACCATACAATACATCATTAGTTTTTGATGTAGTGATCCACGATCCATTGTTTTCGTATAACACCCAGTGCTCCATGCAGTATGTGCCATCCTTAATACCCATCACCGGGCTAAACCCCTCCCCCCAACCCCTCCCTCTAAAACCTTCAGATTATGCTAAGTGAAATAAGTCAAGCAGAGAAAGTCAATTATCATATGGTTTCACTTATTTGTGGAACATAAGGAATAACATGGAGGACATTAGGAGAAAGAAGGGAAAAATGAAGGGGGGGAAATAGGAGGGAGAGATGAACCATGAGAGACTATGGACTCCTAGAATCTGGAGTGTTTGACCCCTTTGCTAGATTCTTTATACCTTATCAGGGTGCTTTCCTGAAGCTCCTTCTCCTATCTCATCACACAGCAAAGCAATACCAGCTGGGAAGGTATGGCTTCCCCATGTCCACCAGCTCCAAGCCACCATGCAAAACTGAGGTGGACAAATTGCAGCCTGGACTTAGAAAAGGGGAATGATGGAGCCAGAGCCATTTCTCCTTTCCTTGGCTCATTTATTTCAGAAGTCCATGCCATTTAATTTTCTTGTCCATCCACTCACTGACAAATCACATGCTTTATGTGTTCATAGAAATACAACTGGTGGTATGTTTACACATTTCCTACCTTGAACCTAAAATAGTCTTACCCATAGGAAGACTTCAAATCTGCATGGTCTAATCCTTATAATGGCTACTCAACTCCTACTTAAAAGATAGAAGGTGATCAATAAATGTTAGCTGCTATTGCTGCCGTGACTGTTGTCAATATTGGCACTATCAGTAGAATCCTCTCACCAGTCTTTGTGCTTTCAGCACATTCATGAATGACTCTAACAGCTATTGAAATAATCTGTCATCTTTGCCACTGTTACTGTACCATCCGTCTTCCCTTTGAACCTTCTGGGACCTCTATTTTCTTCTACATTGAAACTACCACAACTAACCCCTCCATTTGGTTCCTACAACTTTACTGGCTCTAAATTTCTCTTTTAATTAATACTCCCTCTGACTGTGTTTACCCATAAATTTTACTATTATTATCTCATTCTTAAGATAAATGAAGGATAAAATTAAAAATAGATGCATGCTATATATACAGTGTTGGAATGTAAAGAAAGTTTTGTTTTGTTTTGTTTTTTTCAGTTGACATTTTCTGCTAAAAGAAATTGAACACCATGGGGGAAATTATGTGATTGGAAATCATTTTGACATTTCCCACCACAATGAATATTTTTATCCTAATTTAAAATTTGATTTCACATCTGACTCCATTTGGAAACCTGAGTCATTTTGAGATGAGGAGGAATAAAGGAAAGAATATGAAATTGAAGACAGAGCAAAAAATATGTCTGTTTAAAAAAGATACTATTATTTACTAAGAGCCTCCCCTTCAAAAGATATATTAGTAGATATCATATTCAAAAGTGGAGCAGGGGCACCTGGGTGACTCAGTCAGTTAAGCCTCCAACTCTTGATCTCAGCTCAGGTCTTGATCTCAGAGTTGTGAGTTCAAGTCCCATGTTGGGCTCCATGCTGGGTAAGGAGCCTACTTAAAAAACAAAAACCAACCAACCAACAAACAGAAAGTATAAAAGAAGTAAAACACTTCAGGATCCTTAACATTGTAAATTGTTTTCTCATTTTAAAATCCTTCTCCTACCGAAGCCAAATTCAGGTACTTGTTTATGCATCAAGACAGAATGAATAGATTTTAGAGTTAAACAGATCTAGATTTGAATTTGTAGTTTTGTGATTTTGGTTAAATTGTTAAACATTTCTCAGCTTCAATGTTCTCATCTGTAGAATGTGACTAACATGGGCTCCTATGTAATGTTATTGTGAAGATTAGAGAAATCTAACAATGCCTGTGAGAGTTTAAACTTTAAACACAGTGCCTAGATTTTAATATATATTTGTTTCCTTGTTTTCACTCTTTATAATTTTCTGTCTTCTTTTTTTATGGTTTACATGTGAAATCAGCACTCAGTGATGTTGCCATCAGAAAGGCTGGGTGCCTGACATGATCTATGAATTTACAGGATGAGGGACCAGAAGAGGTTGTAAGAGGCTGTGTACGTGTGAGTAGAAGAATATTCTTATTTTCAGCCAAAAATATTTCCTTTAGGCTTGTTGGGTGATAAAAACCCTGAATTAATTTGGGCCTTATCTTAGTATAATATTCATAGCTAACTCTTCAAGGTTGTTCTTTCTTTGTTTAGCAAATGGAAATTGCCTGCTACCTTTGGCTGGCACCTTTCCATTGAGCAACATTCCAAAATGTTGCCTGTGATTCAGTGTTTTTTCCATTGGCACACCAGCCTGAGATTTCCTCTTTACTGTGGAACATCCTACTGTATTCATGGCTAGAATCATCAAACTGGATAGACGAGTACCTTGGACTGAACAACTCTAGATGCTTTGCCAATTCTCACCTGAATTGAATTAACTGGTAGCTCTGGGAAAGTTACATTAAATCATATAAAAAAAGATAAGTGAAACTTATCTTGAAATTGAAACATATTTCAATGCAAGTTTGGAATGAACAAATGTAAAAATAAAAAATCAGCAATTACCAACCGAGTGATTCCTTAAGATCAGAGATCTTGCCTTATTTCTCCTGATTTCTCCATTGTCAAGTAAAGTGCTCAAGAAGCTGTAAGACTACACATGTATACACAAACACACACACATGCTTGGACACACATTAAATATATATTTATACATTATACCATAAGTAATACATATTAATATATTATGCTATTTTGAAAATTATCAATATATAACACATACATATTATATATTAACACATTTACTGAATTGCAATTAATTAGCTTAGGGAAATGGTATATTATGAGGTTTTTAAATCGAATTAACCTCTCTTCAGATGTGTATCTCAGCCTAGATATTGCCTCCTTTATAAAGCTTCCCCTTCCCTTGCATGAGGTCAGGTATTTAGTTCTCATCCTATTTCCACACTTTTTTCTGTAGTGGCCTTCTATATTTGTCTCTTTCCCTAACCATCCATAAAAACCAAATCAAACCAAACAAAAAACAATACAAATTTGAAGAATTATTTCCTGTTTGGAATCTGGACTGAAAATAGATTTTCCATTTTGTAAAATGGCACATCACTTCCTATTTAAAACCATCAAATGTCACCTTAGAAGCCATAATGGATGGGCATTGCTGTTAAATCATATCTTGCCCAGTATCACAGAAGTCACCAAAGAGGTATGACTTTCACCTACCTATCAACCTAATTGAAATAAGAGGGTCTTAATATTCCTGAGACTAAGCATTCCCCAGATCTTCTGGATTTCCTTGGGCAGCCCTGGCAAAGATGACATATATGACATTTTCCCTTTATATTTTTCTACTTGGTCTTCCCATTTGACAAACTACTACATACCAGCTTCACCAGTGGAGAATGGTCATCACATTTACTGCATTCAACATCCAACTGTGACATGTGTTCATACAGAAATCTATGAGACACTTTATCTTCTGGTTTTCCATTTTTAGCCTTGGCCTTACAAGATTTAATTTAAATATTCTGGCTCATGGCTAGATTTGTTGGTTTTGGCACTGGGAACTTAAATGAATAAAGAAAGTCTGTGGCTTTTCTAAATAAAATGATTCCAAATACAACAAAAGGACATGCTGTTGCCCTTGTTCATTTGGAAAACATTATTGAATATCTTCTATGTACCAAGTGCAATGTTAAGGACTTGAACCCAGATGGACAAGTATTTCCACAGTGGTCATACCAGTTTGCAATCCCACCTATAGTGCATGAGTATTCATTTTTCTCCACATCCTCACCAATACTTGTTTCTTGTGTTTTGATTTTAGTCATTCTCACAGGTGTGAGGTGATATCTCATTGTAGTTTTGATTTGTATCTCCCTGATGATCAGTGATGTTGAGTATTTTCATGTGTCTCTTGGCCATCTACACATCTTTGGAGAAATGTCTGTTTATGTCTTCTGCCCATTTAATAATCCAACTAAAAATATTTTAACTTTAAAATAATTGGATTATTTATTTTTTGGGTGTTGAGTTTTATAAGTTCTTTATATATTTTGGATACTAACCTTTTATTGGATATGTCATTTGCAAATATCTTCTCCCATTCAGTAGATTGTCTTTGAGTTTTGTTGACTGTTTACTTTGCTGTGCAGAGCTTTTTATTTTGATGTAATCCCTATAGTTTATTTTTACTTTTATGTCCCTTGCTTCAGGAGACATATCTAGAAAAATGCTGCTACTGCCAGTGTCAGAGAAATTATTGACTGTGCTTACTTCTAAGATTTTTATCATCTCAAGTCTCACATTTAGGTCTTTAATCCATTTTGAGTTTGTGTATGGTGTAAGAAAGTAGTCTGGTTTCATTCTTTTGCATGTAGCTGTCTAGTTTTCCCAACACCATGTGTTGAAAAGACTTTTTACTATTGTATATTCATTCCTCCTTTGTAACAGATTAGCTGACCATTTATTTGTGGGTTTATTTCTGGGTTTTCTATTCTGTTCCATTGATCTATGTGCCTATTTTTGTGCCAATACCATAATGTTTTGATCACTACAGCTTGTAAAAACATAACTTGGGGAATTTTGGTTTTCCTTTTCAAGATTGTTTTGTCTATTTGGGGTCTTTTGTGGTTCTATAAAAATTTTAGGGTTGTTTGGTCTAGTTCTGTGGAAAATGCTGTTGGTATTTTGATTAAATCTGTAATAGATTGCTTTGCATAGTGTAGATATTTTAACAATATTTTTTCTTCCAACCCATGAGCATGGAATGTCTTTCCATTTCTTTGCATTGTCTTGAATTTCTTTCATCCGTGTTTTATAGTTTTCAGAGTGCAGGTCTTTTACCTCTTCGGTTAAGTTTATTCCTGGATATTTTATTGTTTTTGATGCAGTTGCAAATGGCATTGTTTTCTTAATTTCACTTTCTGCTGCTTCATTATTAGTGTTCAGGAATGCAACAGATTTCTGTACATTGATTTTGTTTCCTGTAACTTTACTGAATTCATTTATCAGTTCCAGTAGTTTTTGGTGGAGTCTTCAGGATTTTCTCTGTATAATATCATGTCATCTGCAAATAGCGAAACAAGGAAAACATAATTTGAATTTCAACTATTTCCTAGACCATCCTGATTAGGGTTGTTTTTAGTTCCTTAGAATGATCTGGAGATTGATACAAGAAGTCTCTGTATATCTTTTAAAATTTATTGTAATATAACATATAAATATGTGTATAAATATGTATATTATACACATGTTGCCTTTATAAAATTCTGAGTTTAAGACCCTATTTCTGTATCATGTCTATTATCTATCATCTATCTATATCATCTATCTAACTACCATCTATTTATCATCTATTTATCATCTATCTATCTATCTATCTATCTATCATCTATCTATCATCATCATCATCATCTATCAGTCATCTATCATCTATCTATCTATGTAACTTCAAGCTAAATGGGCCTTATTTGTCACAAGAGTGAATACTCTGGTATCTAGAGTAAACAAAATCAGTTGTGCAATATTTCCGAGTTCTGATATATTGAATATTTCTGACTCAGTATGCTACACCATTCACTATCCCAAGGATAAAGTCATGGTAAATAGTGTATAAAAGGAATGTGGCAAGGCATGCAGACCTGAGCAATACAGGATTTTGGACGAATCTGATGTCCATCTAATATTTTCTCACAGATTTTAATATGCATCCCACTCTGTTTCTTCCACACAGCATCCACTTCACATATATTTCAGTGTATAGAGGTAGAAAAATAAGAGGTTTGGAGTCCAAAAGACGGGGATTCAATTCCTGTTCTATCAGTATGGGCTAGTGATTTATCCTCTCAAATGTCAGTCTCATCATTTTTAAATATGGAATGTCAATACAGGGTTGCTTAATGTTCAAATATAATCATTTGTGCACAGAGAAGACACATAGTAGGTACCCAATTCATGTTAGTATAATGTGGGCAATAACTGAACTAGAGCCAAGTTTCTATATATCTAACTCATTCCAAATTCAAAACAACAATGAATATAGTTAAAATAGCCTAATCAAGCATATCTTGCATGCTTTTCTTTAAATCCAAAAATGTAGAAAGATTTTCTTTTACTAGTTTTCCCAAATTCCTCATTTTATTAGTTTTCCTGAATTCCTCATCCTCTTGAATGAGAACTACTAGATCCATTAAAAAATTTGGTATTTTGCCTTTGTTCATATTAAGCTTTTAAAATGTTTTCTAACATTTGCTGATGTTTATACCTGTGAATATTTATTCCTCAGGTTTTACTGCTCCCATAAGAAAGAGCTCCTTCCTTTCTCCTCTCAATCCATTTCTAACCTGTGTTCTCAGCTAATTTAGTTTATCTAGATCTTTCTGTTCTCTGAGGCTCTGTCCTTTAGTATTCATTTGGGCATCTGTTTAAGGTTTTAATTTAGTTGTGTGGCAAATTCCTTGACAGCTGTGACTTTTTTTTTTTATCCCTGAAGCTCTTAGCACAGTAGAAAGCTGATAGTAAATGTTCAACGTGCTTTTGCTAGTTGTACTTAATTTAAGAAAACAATCTCATTCTAAGTATGTGATCCAGTAACAGGTCATAAATACAAAAGCTTGAGTTTGGTGCTCTTGTCAGATCCTAAGATGTCACATCTGAGATGTCAATTCTTACAGCTTACACCAAAAACTAACCAATGGTGACTCATTACTCCAGAATTTCAAAAGTCTTCCTTACTATCACTTGTTCTAACTTGAAGTTCCTTCATTTCTGAATCCCGTTTCATGAAAAGAAGCACTGGAATGTATTCTTCTTGAGATAAACATGTTATCTTTCTTAAGATACTTTCATAAAGTTAAAAGAATTAATGAGGTTATAGCAGAGCCCAGCCTTAGTTAAGGGTAGAAGGAGGAACTGGATTTTATTTGGAACAGTTCCTCATTTGAATAAATGTTTACTGAAGTGAGTAAGCAGAGGCATTTCCATCTAAAATTTGGAAAAGAGATAGGAGAGGGAGTAGTTCAAAGAAGCAGGAGTCTAAATCTTTTAAATCAATTTTAAATTCTGTGCTTGTGCATTTGCATTACAGACATGATATGAGTACAGGAGTTCTAGGTACAATGTATGGTTCTTCTAGGGTCCGTTTGTTATTCATCTCTGCATCCCAACATCTAGTACAGAGTCCCAGAAACACTGTTGTACCAAAAAATTATTCCTGACTGACTCTGCACTCTTCAGAGACAGTTTATTGATCAAGGTAAAATAAGGCCAAGTTAAAATGTGACAACACAGGGAGAAATATTGCTACAAATAGTGTGATAATAAGAGAAGATGTTAGGTTAGAAGATGGGTAGTATCCCTGAGCTCAGGTTCCCACTCCCCTGTACCCCGTGATTCATGGTGTGACCCACCATACAACCTCTATTATCTTTAGCTTCCTCTTCAATAAATGAGGATCTTAAATCTCTAAGCCTTTTCCCCCTAATTAAAAAAAATCTTTGATTCTCCCAGATTAAAAAAAAAATTCTTCAAAATATTTTCATTTAAACTCCTTTTATTTAAGTGAATTTCAGCTGAATAATGCCCTGCTGTAAATATTTCTTTTAAATCATTATTTTCTAGGATTTTATGATGGATTCCATTTTTATAGTATCTCTAAGAAGGGTGGAAAAGATATAAACACTTATGGAACATCTCATATAAGCCAGATTTTTCGTATTTATTTCATTCTCAAGCCTTATGAAGTGGAAATTTTCTCAATTTTAAAATTAAGGAAACAGAGAAGTCAAGTGTCATGCTGAAGGCCAGGTCAGAGCTGGACAGTGCCAGGCTCTCCTCTCAGGTCTGACTGATTTAAAAATCCATGTTCTTTCTAGTATATGATGCTGGCATTTTGTAAAAAAAAAAAAAGGTAGGTATTCCATTTAACAGATGGAAAGACTGAGGTACATAGAACCAGGGACTTCTTCAGTTTTGTAGTAAACCAACATTTTTGGTGCCAGGAAGAAACTCAAGTATTTTGGAGTAGAGTATAAGCTCACATCATGTGCCAGTGTAGGAAAACATCCTTTTGTATGATAACTTCATTTGATGCCAGCATGGAGTTTTCAGGGTTTAAAAATGATGAGGTGTGAGAAAACTGAGCTTGTTGTATTTACATTTTTTTAAAATGAAATTCTAGTAATGCAGCTGTTTTCCAGAGACTATTTCAGAATGAACATATTTTATACCCTAGAAATTGATGAAACTTTTTTTCCCAAACCATGCAGCCTAGCCTCCCTAGTTCCCCAACCCCAGCCTTATACATACATGATATCTACAGCATGATAGGGCTTGATCTTGAACTTTATTTCTTCTTATAATTTTATTATCTGAAAATAATTTGTAATGCTACACAGTACTGTACTACCTCATGCTTCAGAAAGGAACTTTTTTTCCCTCTGAACGTTCCTTGTGTTGATTTTTTTCATCCTCTCTGTCTGTGTTGGCTTCTAGCCCTCTGTTCCTTTCAGTGCATTTGGTCTTGTGCCAAATGAGAGTCATCACTTAGCCCAAAAGTATCATTTTCCAAAACACAGAATCAAAAGGAAAACCCCGCCTATTACACCCACTGCTAATTACCATACCACAAAACTGACTAGTTGCATCATTGGACCATCACTTGTGAATTTCTGCTTTCCAGAGCTCTTATTCTTGCAGAGAATGAGTTTGAGCCACATGGAAGATATGCCTTTAAGCCATTCAAGTCCTCAAGGGACACACAGATCATCCTGGAAGCAATGGTTCCTCTACTCAACAATAGTTACTTTGCTGTTGCTTTGCTCCTTCAGTACACTAATTCTTACTTTTCTTCCACTCAAGGTAAGGAGACAATAGTACCTAAAATTGCTGCTTTTCTTTTGTAAGTCTAGTTATTATCATTGTCACTCAGTATTGTTAGAGCTAGTTGGAAGAGACATGTGGGTACACATAATACAAAAAGAATTTCAATTTTGTCATGGCATATGGCTTTTGAGGCTTATCTAAATGTTTTGAAATGAAAGGTATTAGAAAATGCTAAATGTTAGCAGCATAACTGGGTTAGATAGAATCAATTAAATCAGATTGATAGATGCCTTGGAATATTTTCTCCCTTTCTGTAACTCTGTTAAACCCTCTTGGTGAAATAAAGGTATAAAACATATGCTTGCCTTCAAGGAATGGGATGCAAGCTATAGTCTTATTGAGGGAAAAGATATAAGAAGATAATGGAAGTCAGAATAAGGTAAGTGCCAGGTGGTTAGTGCATCTTTGTGAAAGGAAATGGCACTGAACTAGGAGTAAGATCTGGATTCTGGTTCTAGGTCTCCCTAGCTGTATGAATTTAAGAAAGACATTTAATCTTCCTGGTTCTCAGAAAGATTCTTCATCTGAAAAATGGCGGTAGGAGAATGGATTTGTTCATTACAGTGCCCCTTCTAGCTATAAAATATAGTGATTAATAATTTATCTAAGGGTAGTATAGAACATAAATGCTTTAGGAATTCAAAATAGGGGACAAGGACTTTGGGCTAGAGTGATCAAGGAAGGCTTCATGGAGGAAGGAGGTAGCACATTCCTATTTGGGAAGCCCCTGATGCTTATCAGGAATTTCCCATTGAGCTCCAATCCAAGTTGTGGGTCTAGTAAAGGAAATGGAAATATATGAGGTTCTTTTTAGAAGTTTTTCTGACTGTATTATATGTATCCACATGACAATGCTTTATTTAATTTAGGATTGAACCTATTTTGGGGTACATTTGAAGATTCCAAGCCTTGGAGAGAATAAAGTAGTATATGCTTATCTAAGAAAGGGCTATGATATAAAAGTAGCACCTGCGGAAATATTTTTCTAAGGGGATTGGCCAGTGAAAGCTCCAAAAATATTTTCTACTACTTAAGATATTTAAAAGCCATTGAGAAAAGATGCAGGAGGAAGTACATGGTAATTGCTGGTATTAATTTAGTTAGGGGAAGTGTAGCTTTGGCCACATCTCTACACACTAAACCATTAATCTATATTCCCTAACTGTACACAAGGATATGCAACAGAGACTTTTCTAATCACACCCCAACTCTCTCCAGGAATGTATCAAGCAGAAGTCTGAACTTTGTGGAGCAGTGAAGCTTTGAGCAGAAAGAAAAGAATTGTTAGGAATTCTGAGTGTTTCGATTTATGAAGAAAGGAAAGGGTGAGAATAGCAATAGCTTAACTTTGGAAGAATTTATCCCTCTAAAGCCACCTCAAGTTTTAGCCAGATTTCCCCGAAGAATGTAAGATATGTTATAGGTGTTATCCATTCCTACATATGACTGGGGAACCAATGCATAGAAGAGGCTGGAAATGTCCTTCTCAACAGAACACAGTGGCTCTTGCAAAGGGAAAGAGGAAGTCTAATAATGCCAGAGGCACCTAGGATATCTCTTGCCAGAACTGAACTTGACCAGTCCCACGTATTTGAGCTCTGATTCTCTCTCCTAGACAACATGCATCTTCTCAATGAAAGGTTCTGCCTCTAAAAAAATAGCCCAGAGTTTATTTCAAATTTGGGGAAATTTTAAAGGTTTTCAGGATATTGTCCTGATTGGATGTCATAAAGGCTGTTTCCTATAGGAAAAGCCAATGGCCTGGCTGACGCAATGCAACATTAACTCACTTTCCACTTGCCTGCTCTTCCCTTTCCTTATTGGCCACAAATAAGTATCTTAGGAAAGGAGGGCTGTGTGGCTAGCGGATGGTGAGTCATTATGAGGTGGCCGCTTCCACCTTCTCACAATACCCATGAAACTTGGAGGGTTTTTTTTTTTGTTTTTGTTTTTGTTTTGTCTCCACTCTAGTTTTTATATACAAAATCCCACTTTCCAACTTCTCTAGGCCCTAATTCAAAAAAGCGTTAGACAGGAAGATTGGCTCCTTCTAAACCAACAGAAATTTCCTTGGGAGAACACTTTTTTTTTGGTGCCCCCTCCCCCCATCTTTCAAAAGAGGTTCAACTGAAAGGATTGGCTATGAACCCAAGGAATTCGGTCTACTCCTCAGTGAAATTAACCTCACAGAAATTATCTCTCTAAAAAAACCAAAAAAACAAAAACAAATGTTCAGAAGAGTCCCCTGCTTCAGTGAAATGAAGGATGCCCTTCCAAAAGGGGAAGATGTGCTTGTACTTAAAAGCAGAATAGAGTCTATTTCCAAATGATGATCTGAGTAGGGTTGGTTTGGAGAAAGAATTATTGTTTTGGCCATTTGAACCCAAGCATTTAAATCTGGGCTTAAATTATAACAAGAGCAATTGCTCCTTCTAAGCAAAAATGAATTAAACTAAATGGAAAGTCCCATATGCTTCTTTATAAGATCAGCAGAATTATAAACAGAAACTGCTCCCACAGAGTAGTAAGGGTGAGACTTTTGAATCAGACAGACTGTTTGGACCTCAGCATAGCCTTTTATCAGCTGCATGACATTGGGCTAGTTACTTAATCCCTCTCAGGAGCACTTCCTCATCTGCAAATGAGCATGCTAGTTCTTATCCCATTGACCTGTAGTAAGGATTAATGAGACAGTCCAGTGCCTGACCCAGAGCAGGCTCTGAATAGATTGTAGTGATTAATATTTGCATCATTATTATTGACATCATAATGAGGATAAATTTAAAAAGACTTTTAACAAAACGGATATTCCTTGCTCATCTATTTCATTTCCTCAGCTAAAGACTATACCTTGCTGCCAAATAGATGATTTTTTCGATTAGACAGATTTTCATTTGTGGCAATAGAAAATGTCAGTGGTGGTTCTGTAGTTCTAAGTAGACATTAAAACAGCCCAAGTACAATATCCAGGATTTCTGTCTCTGGCAATTAATTTGTCTGTGGCGTTAGGTTTCTCCACACAGTCTATGCATGATAGTAGACACCACAGATGTTATCTGTGCCACATATTTTGGCACTCATTTATATTTAGATTGTTACCCAATTGCCTCATGTGTGTAAGCATGTCTTTCTAGAAAGATTATAAACTGCCTAAGAGGCAAGGACTATAAATTGTATGTTTCTCTTGCTTACAATGCTAGTTGGGAATATAGGTGATTAATGTTTTGTTCAGTTCATTATAATCAGCATCATTATCAAAACAGCTAATATTTAATGAGCAGAACCAGATCTGTCTGGGCAAAGCCCTTCTTAACAATTATGACATTTAAACCCATAAACACCCTCAGTGAGTTAGGTGCTATTATGTCTCCCATTTTATAAATGAGAAAATTAAAAATAAGGGAATCTATCACATGTCTATCATGGATCAAACTAAATTGAATGTCAGCATTTCTTCTAAGAAACCCCAAAAGGAGGATGAAATAATTACAAGAGCAAAAACAATTATAGGAATCCAAACTTTCTGATTGTACCTCCTTATTAACAAAATATTTTTGAGTACAATCCCACCATATATGCTAATTTATTATGTTAGATATAAGGGCTAATATTATGTATAATAAAAAGATACACAAAATGGAAACTTCGAAGGATGAACTGAATGACATGCTTCATATAGTTTATTCACAGTGCAAAACTGTTTTGCTTTTACTAAAATATTATATTTTACATGTTAATATAAGCATTTCTAATATAACCAAAATAATATTTTAGTAATTTGATAAATGTGTTTCTTTTATTTTCTTAACCTTAGTCTAACACTTTGTGATACAATAACTTGAAGGTTATAAGTTAACTTACTTTGATTCATGATTTTCACTGTCATAAACTGTATTTCTCCCCTCTCCTCTACTAGACTATTTTATTCCTTTGACTTCTGTTTAAATATGCAGTATCTTTTCCTCATTCTCTTTCTCACTTGAAAACCTTGCCTCTAAGTTCTATGAGAAAACAGAAGTAGGCAGGAACGAAGTTCCAAAGCTCCCTATCATATCTACCACTTACCTGCAATTTTGTTCACATAGACTGTTTCCCTCTTGTCACTGTGCATGAATTGTTCATGTACCTATCTAAGGCCACCTGTGACCCAGATTCTGTCCCCTCTTACTTACTCAAGGACACTGATTGCTCCAACAATGATCTCCTAGCTCTTACATTCTATTCCCCTTTACTGGAACATTCCCATCAAATGGCAACAGGTAACCATGTTGTCAGTTCTCTGATGTTAAAAGAAAACCAAAGACTAAGAAAAACAACAAAATCAAAACATTTCTTTGACCTCCCATCCCCCTCCAGGCTCCACTTAATTTTTCCATTTTCCCTTACAGGAAAATTCCCCCAATTTTTCTTTTCTCACTTAGCCTTGAATCCATTCTAATGAAGCTTCTGTCCTCATCATCCACATCATCCATCATCCATCATCATCCACATCACAGAAACTACTTTTGCCAAGAAACCCAATGACTACCATGTTGTTGAATCCATCAGTTAATTCCCTGTCCTCTTCTCACTTGATCCATCAGCAGCATTTAATACAGCTGATCACGTCTCCCTGAAATACTTTCATCTCTTCATTTCCAACATCACACTCTTTAGGTTTCCCTTCTGACTCCCTGGCCTTTCTTTCTTAGTCTCCTTTGGTGTTTCTTCCTCATTCCCTGGCCTCCAAATAGTGCAGTGTTCCAAATGCTCCTCTCTATCTATACTCACTGCCTTGACAATCTCACACAATCTCACGTCTTAAAATGTCACATCATCAGAACTCCTTAAATTCCATCCTCATACGTCCAACTGCCTGCCTGAAACTCGAGTCTACCTGGATATGTAATAAGTATCAATTATAAACTTGATATGTACAAAAGTGAACTCATGATTCTTTCCTCTCAATTTACTCCTCTTAAATCTTGCTCATTTCAGTGATTAACAATTTTATCTTTCCAATTACTGATGCCCAACATCTTGGAGTCATCTTTTGTCTTCTTATTTTCTCATCCCATATCCATGTCAGGATAGCCAGAACCTTGGTCAGAGGCACCATGCTTTCTTGCCTGGATGATTATAGTGATCTTTTGGCTGGTCTCACTGTTTTTGCACTGGCCTCTCTTTTCCTTATTCCTGTCATGGCAGCCAAAGAAATCCCATAAAAGAAAAATGTGCAATATATCTTTAAGTTCAAACAGTCTCTTAAGCCCTTTGCCTCAAGGGAACCAATGAACTTTACATGGTACAAAAATGTTTTTGGTGGTTATACCTTATTTTAGTACTAAGTATTTTAAAGCCTTTAGCATTTAAATACCAGTATTTATAGAATTAACCACACTGATGGCTTCTTGTAGCAAGTAAACTGTGGTATGTTGCAAGTTTGAAACTAGTCTCCCCATGGTATCTCAGTTACTGTAAACTGTGATTGTCTGAATATTAAATGAGGGTGGCTTTACCAGTCTGTATTGTGAATATTTCTATAGTTTAATATTATTAAAAATAAAAATAAACTTAACTAGAAATTCTATTATTTTCTTTTCATATGCCAATGGATCACCTTGTGTAGTGACTGGGGTGTGGAGACTACTGTTTATAGATAATTTCTATAGCCCAAGAGGAGAAGAGTCCAAGATCAAATAGTTGTCCTATTGGTAGAAGTCAGATGGATGGAATGAGACCTTAACTTTTGCCTAGAAGACCAAAAAAGGCGGTTAGGTAATGAAAGGGAAAGGAAAGAGCCAGGCCATCTACAAAGGAAAGTTGAAACAGGAAAGACAATTTGGAGGGAAGGATTTTCTAATATGGCTAAGGAATAGAAGTTTGCTTCAGGATCTGAAGCTCTAAATAAACCAATCAGGAAGGCTGTGACACTGTCATCCTCCTGACCAATTCCTCTTTTTCTTCCCCTACAGACTGCCAGTGAGCCCTGCATAGCTAAGTTTGGTGAGTAACCTGTCTTGCATACCTCCTTTTTACTTTTATTAGTATTTGATGCAAGAAGGAAGCCCATTTTTATTCATTTTCAACTATTATTTATAACTGCTTATCATGTGCCAAGCAGTTGTCTAGGAGCTGAGACTTCAGAGGTAAACCAGACAGACAAGTCCATCCTCAATGAAGCTTACATTCAAGGTCACATCTCTGGGCAGGAATTCACATCACTTTTACAGGGCCAGGAACCTGAAATCTGGGAATCCACCTTTAATTTTGTGTTTAAATAAGCGCAAGTTTCAAATTTCTACAACCTTTCCCTCTGACAAACTCAAAGTTCTTCTCAAGTTCCTATATTGCTGGTGCTCAGTAGAGTGTGTGTAGGGTGACATTTTTGTTTCCAAATATATAAAAAAGGAATGAAAGCCAGGGAAATGGCTACTTCCTTTGTGCCTCTCCCATCCTCTCAGCTTCTCAGAGTGAGTGACCTGGTATTTACTAAGAAAACACATTAAAGGGGTGCTTTGGTGGCTCAGTTGGTTAAGAGACTGCTTTTGACTCTGGTCATGGTCCAGGGAACTGGGATTGAGCCCTGCTTCAGGCTCCCTGCTTGGCGGGAAGCCTGCTTCTCCCTCTCCCATTCCCCCTGCTTGTGTTCCCTCTTTTGCTGTCTCTGTCTCTCTCTGTCAGTTAAATAAATAAAAATCTTAAAAAAAAAAAAAAAAACATTAAAGTTTACAGGTTCACTGAGACTTAAGGTACTTCTTAGAATACATACAAAATTGAAAATAAATACATTTGGATTGTTTACATATTTTAGACCACACACACACATTTTTCAGCTGAGAGCAGAACATTTCTAAAGTTAACTGCAATCCCTGTTTTCCTATACAGTTTGAAATGCTGGGCTTCCCTGGCTTGTGGGAATTAGGGAATCTCTTTTTACTATTTGTCTCTGCCTTTGTAATTTGTTTTTGTTTTTCTAGTAAATGGAGTGGAAATCATGATATGTTTGAAATTCCCTCTTGAGGTGATAAAATGTTGAGAACCTCAAGTGCTGCTAAGTGGCCTCAAGTCTCTAAGTGGCTCCTATTACAGAATAAGAGAACCAGTGACACTTTTTCCTGTGACTTGCCTATTTTCTATTACGTATCACATGTAAAGCAGGAAGAAATTTACTGGGCTTTGGGCTCACTGGAGATACAGAGAGACTTTGCTTCTTGCTCTAATGATCTCTCCATCCTTCCTCAGAATCTACCCTCTCAGCCTTATAATCAATCATTTATATATAAATAACAATTTAAGTCAACATGTGATCTCTTCTGGGTTGCTTTTTTATCAAGGTTTCTTTCTAATTATGAGATAAAGGCTTTGCCCTCATAAAAAAATTACAGAGAATTAGAGAACAGACCAAATAAGTATTTTTGAATGATCAAGACACTCCCTGGGGCTCTGAAATCACACACTATGCAAAAGCATTTAACATTAGGAAAATATGTAAATTCCACATATTCCTATGAAAATAAGTGACCAAGTCTTAACTCTTTCTCCATCCCCTGTGACAGTTTTAAACTAGGGATACTTATATTTAAGCATTTAAAAATTTAAATTTTTATATTTAAAAGTTTAAATAACTTCCATTTATAAACTCATGAATTTACCAGGATATCCCAAGTAGATCTTGGGTATATACCTAAAAACTAAAGAGAAGAGCCATAATTTAAACATAATGCACCTAATTCAGGAACAGGGATGTATCATTCAATCAATAAATATTTACTGAGCACACACTAGGTTCCAGGAACTCTTTTAGGTGCTGAAGATATAGCAATGAACAAAATAGAGAAACACTTGTCCTGAAAGATGTTATATTCAAGTGAGTAATGAGCAACTTAATTTATAATATGCTAGATGGTGACACACCTTCTATGAAAAAAACTAAAGCAGGATAAAGGGAGAGAGAGGCAGGAGAGCACTATTTTATGTAGACTGATGAGGAAGGTCTCATTGATAAAATGATACACAGTAAACAGTATTTACATAGAAAAGCATGAATATGCATCCTGGACTGCCACCTTTGGTTATCACAATCCTAGTGTGTGATTCCTCTCTCCCTTCCTCCTTTAGTTCCTTTCACAAATATTGATTGACAGGAGATGCAATGCCACCTAAAACTTAACCCATTTTTCTATTCCAAATCCATTTCTTTAGAGCTCCCCAAGCAAGAGATGCACTTAGGATTTGTAATTTCTCTAAAACAAGGAATAGATACTTAAAATATTAAAATTGTTTTTGGGGAGAACTAATACAGACTAGGTAAAGAAACAACTTGTAAGTGGGAAAGAACTATAATCAGGAAGGGAATTAAATAAATAACTATGCTTTCTTTTTTTTTCTCTTTTGTAAATTCCTTACAGGACCATTCCCTTTAAAATGGCAAATGACATGTCCCAAGCTTCCTTGTGTGAATAAGACAGCTGACGAGAAACTGGAGATACTTCAGAATGGCTTGTACCTAATTTATGGCCAAGTGGCTCCCAATACAACCTACAAGGAACCAGCTCCTTTTGAGGTGCGGCTATGTAAAAATGAAGACATCATACAAGCGCTAACAAAGAACTCTAAAATTCAAAATGTAGGAGGGACTTATGAATTGCATGCTGGAGATATACTAGAGTTGATATACAACTCTGAACATCAGGTTCTAAAAAATAATACATACTGGGGGATCTTATTGCTAGCAAATCCCCAATATAACTCCTAGAGACTCAATTTGGCCTCCTTATCATCTTTAGCACATGCAGAAATGCTGGTGAGTGTGTTGGAGGAGGCAGATTTTCAACACCCACAGTTTGTCTGAGTATACAAATCAACACATACAGAACTCCTCTGCATGTGAGTTTTCATCTCTCAAGCTTATCCGAAAGAGACTCAGAGGACAGGCCAGAGACATTTGATTACCTCTGACATTGGGTCAGCAAAGATGCTTTACTAATCCATGATAAGTGACTGTGGGTGGCTCAAGGACAGAGCTTCTCAAAGAGTCTGTGTCTAGTTCTTGAATCCTTGGATGGGGAAAAATTGTCTTATTGCCCTGGGAGCCTTACCTGGTATGCAAAAAACGATTCAGGGTGGTGGCCTGGCCTTGTTCTCATATTCCTGGGCTGCTTCACTTTATTCTTCCCATACTCCTGTCTTTTGAGGCCCTCCTATTAAAGGTAGCCAGACTGGGAGGGTGGCCACAGATATGCCAACAACACCCCACTTTAGATGTGATGATGTTAAGAACACAGAGAATACTCAGAATTATTGGGGCAGAGGCACAGATGGCATAGAATGGAATGCACTTTACTTGGGAAATTCCCTTGATTTCATCACATTCAGGATGCAGAATGCTTTATAAAACCATTTGGTCAAAGGACTCATTCTGAACGTTGACACTGGGCTCATGAGAAGTTGTTGATGTGTGTCTAAATATTGTCAGTAGTAAAGAAAGTAATCATTAGTAATCATAAAATTAAACCCTAGAAATTGGTATCACCAGTACTGTATTATGTCATGTAATAATTTCATATTTTTAGCTGGCTGTCCACAGTTTGCAAAGTGCTTTCATATATCACAGGGCAACTCTATGAAGCGAATGGGGCAGGTGTTTTTGGCACAATTTAAACAAAGAAAATATGAAGGCATCTGGAACACTATCTCAGCTTTAGGGTTAGTATTTCAGCTATGATGTTAAGTCCATAGAGCTTAGCAGATTTAATTATCAAGAGATGCATTCCCTTTCAGCTCAAGGTGGGTAGACTAAAGCTACAACCGACTCTCCTTCCTTAGCAAACTACTTTTTCCTTTCCCTGCTTGAAGCAGGGAGCACAAGGGTGTTGCTCAGGGCTTATTCCAACCATATCCCCTTCCTCACTTTAAAGAGCCTGTCTTGGTCAAACGTGTTAACTTCTAAAAATAATGAAGAGCACTCAATTAAATGATAGCCTGCTAAAGTTTTTAGACTCTATTAAATTAATTAGCTGTTTGGGGGTTCTTGTTGAAAGGTATATAATATGATTACATGATAACCCAATTTAAAATATTTATGGATATTTGTAAAAAGTTATACTATGTTAATTAAAAAATATTTGTATTGTATGGGACAAAAATTGCTGGGGAACAGAGTAAGCCTGAGGCCAAGATGTTTCTTAGTCTTTTTAAAAAAACATCTGCTGAGTAGCTGTACTGGCCAAAGACCTAGATACCTTGTTTCTCTTGTATTTGCATATCTTCTCAGGAAATTAAAGTTATATCACATATATTTATAGAAACTTGTTGTTATTGATTATTGTTGAGTTATAAGCAGCAGTGTGCTGGAGTGCTGGAGTGAGCTAGCACTAAGCTCATGACAGCTGATTGTTAAATTTTTAAAATTTTGCAATCTGGTTATTAATTACAGTCATCCTTGAAATTGGCCATGGTGGGACTATTTATAACATGGGAACTGGCAACACTACAAATTAGGGATTTTCCTTTTGGAGAGCCTGTTCACCAGCACACCACTGTTTGTAAAACTCTCCTTCTTAATGACTCCTCTCTGCTCCTGCCTCATTCCTGGGACAATCGAGACAGGCAAGGGAGAGAGGAAAATTGTCATATTCCCAGCAAAAGTCCCACATGGCAATGATTTCTCAGGGCAAGAGTGATCTCAGCAGCTGCAGCCAGAGTGAGGGTTACCAACAGATGACCTTTGAATTTTCCTGGTGTTATAATTTCAGCCTTTGTTTTCATGTATACTCTGTTTCCTTTTTGTCTTCAAATAGTTGAAACCTATAATAAATGTATGTTGATAAGTGGACTGTAGCTGACTTATCTGTGAGTTATCAGTTTAGAGTCAGTGATGTTGAGAACTTGAAGGGACATCAGAGAAATCCTTGCCCACATGAAACACTTGCTTGGCTAGCATTAGGCAAAACTGAGAGCTGGATGCAATTAGCTTTTTGTTATAAGCTGTCCCAATTTTTGATGAGTTAGTCAGACAGTTTCACATTCTGACTTCCACCCACCCCCTCAACTCCACCTCAGACGTCCTCACCAACAAAGCCGTCACCAAACCCTCTTATAATAATTGTTTTTTTTACCTTTCATTTTACCCATCAAAACTTACCTAGAGTGTGGAATATCATTTTGGGTTAAGTCTCTGCTTCTGAAGATGGCATTTAATTGAAAAGCAATGCAGTTTTGAGCATCTGATGGGGTAAACTAACTCCTTAAATGAAGCATATCTGTTCATTTTGGAGATGAAATTCCTGTCTTTTTGTGTTTGATCTCAAAGAAGCAGTTTCATTTGTGGGGGTGAGAGGATATTTTTAAATTTTTTTATGCAAGAAGGAGAAGCAAAAACCTCATCAGCTATGAGGAGTCTGAGGATTACCTTCAGGTAGAAATTATAAAGGATACCTCAGTACATACACTTTTCTTGATCTGATAGGATACATGTCTATTTTGGGGTCACTAGTGACCCTAGCAAAGTCACTCTATTGGCCATGACACTTCTGTGAGTCCCACATCTATCCACAAGAAACCTATACACACGCTTTGCACCTACAAACTCAGAGAGTATGATTGTAGCAAGATTCTCCCATTTCTACTACCAGGAGCTGGCCTTTCTCTTCCCAACAGATTTGCTGGGTGAGGTCAAACTCTAGCTCACTGTCAACTTTTGCTTTCTCTCGTGGGAGTCAGGCAGTAGTTCTCTGTATCTCCCAATTGCAAGAAATATACTTCAAAGCTCTTTTAGGGGTTCCCTTGAAGCCCTCCTACCAAGCTTAAGGTTAGAAAGTTTCATTGCTCCCCATTCCTCCTGTAAACGGAGTGGGTGAGGACTCACAACATGGCCACAGCTTTTTCTTTATAAATGTTATCACAAACTCTCCTTCTTACCACTCTGCCCTCACTTTATGTCCTTGATCCAGCTAATGTGTCAAAGAGTATTGGAAAAAGGGGGCTTACCTTCATTCCTTTTGTAAATTCTGCATATTGGTGGGGTCAACTGTCTTACTCTCACTTTGATATCTTAGTTCAGTTGTATTATGCCTGAGTTGAAATTGAATCAGGTAGAATTCCACTTTAACATCCAGTTATACTCTTAGATGTCAAGAAAGGATGAGAGAGATGTATGATAATATGCAGAAATACAAAAACCTCCAAACTCTCATCACAGGAGAAATAAAATAAAAGCTTAATACAAAGGCAGAGAGAGAGGAAAATTATCATTCAGAAAAGTTAGGCTTAAGAACATTGTTACAAATGAACATAAAACATTGCTTTTAATTTCTTGAAAATCAAGGAAAATTAGAGAAGCATGAAGGAAATAGAGTTGTTTCATCCAAAAAAAAAATTGTTTTAACACACACTGTTTTATTAGGAAAAAGAAACCTTCCCCTGGTACTGAGCTCTAAGCAGACTCTCTCCAGTTCCACAATGAATGCTCTAGATAGTAAAATGCAGATTTTCCCACTTATTTTATTTGAATGTACTGGATTCTGTTAGCAGTTAACTAGTTTAAGGAGTTCAAAGTAGCTTACTTGAGCTATCACTCTAAGACACACAGAAGATGAATCCCATTATATTGTTTGGGAAAGTAGACTGGAGGGTTTATAGGTCCTCCTTCAAAGAACTCAGGAAGTGTTTAGGAATAGGAACATGAAAATTCAATAAATAGAATCATTAGATTAAACCACCTTCCTCACTGCTTCAATTACATAATTGGAATGGGAATCTCTGATTTTCATGTCCAGGGTGATTTTTTCCAGCCAGCTTTGGTGTTATCCAGGGACCCTACAAAGGTAGCATGTTGCTCACCCTGGGCCTCAAACATGCAGAGTCCGAGTCAACTGGGGTGAACTGGTGAGTTTAAGTTTCACAGAATGGAAGACACAGAGCCTCTTCTTACCTTCCCTCCCTGCTTATAGGTTGTATCTCTTATCCAATGAGCTAATCTCTGAGAGGAATCTGATGTCCAAGAGTCCAGAGTCTGACACAGTGCCTGACTCATAGTCCTTTTTGTCTATTGTAAATAAATAAATAATAAATAAATCATAAATTTACTTGAGCATTGGTAAAAACTTAGCATTATTGTATGTACTCTGGATAACAGAGCCCAGTGGGGAAAGCCTTCAGTCTCCCTATCCTTACTGTCTCCCATCCCATCATGTACTATTCTCAAGTACTCTCCTTCCGCATCAAAATCTGCTCTGAGGAACACTGTTAATGTAAGTAAGGTAAAGAAACATAAATTCACTTGCACTAAGGGAAAATAGCCAATAAGCTACCTTGTCTTGAATCACTAAAACAGGACAAAATCTTATTTGTTTTAAGCTTTGCTGGGCAGAAATACTAAGAAACAATTGTCTTTATAATATCCTAAGGCAAAACAATTTATTCAATTTATTCAATGATCAATGGCAGAGGTTTTCAAAATGAAGTCTATGAACTCTACATCGGATTCACAAGGGATGCTTGGAAAAAACAAGAGATTCCAAGGCTCATTCAAGTGTACTGAATAAATGTTTCTAGGAGTGAGGACTAGGGATCAAATGGATTTAACACAGTCTGGCCCATAGGTTATTCTTATGCACACTACAGTTTAGGAACTGCTCTTTTAATGATATGATACTTTATGTGGAAAACCCAAAAGACTCCACCCCAAAACTGCTAGAACTCATACAGGAATTCAGTAAAGTGGCAGGATATAAAATTATTCCACAGAAATCAGTGGCATTTTTAGACACCAACAACAACACAGAAGAAAAAGAAATTAGGGAGTTGATCCCATTTACAATTACACCCAAACCATAAGATACCTAGGCATAAATCTAACCAAAGAGGCAAAGAATCTGTACTCAGAAAACTATAAAATACTCATGAAAGAAATTGAGGAAGACACAAAGAAATGGAAAAACGTTCCATGCTTATGGATTGGAAGAACAAATATTGTGAAAATGTCTATGCTACCTAGAGTAATCTACACATTTAATGCAATCCCTATCAAAATACCATCCACTTTTTTCAAAGAAATGGAACAAATAATCCTAAAATTTGTATGGAACCAGAAAAGACCCCGAATAGCCAGAGGAATGTTGACAAAGAAAAGCAAAGCCAGTGGCATCACAATTCCAGACTTCAAGCTCTATTACAAAGCTGTCATCACCAAGACAGTATGGCACTGGCACAAAAACAGACACATAGATCAATGGAACAGAATAGAGAGCCCAGAAATGGACTCTCAATTCTATGGCCAACTAATATTTGACAAGGCAGGAAAGAATGTCCAATGGAAAAAAGTCTCTTCAACAATGGTGTTGGGAAAATTAGACAGCCACATGCAGAAGAATGAAACTGGACCATTTCCTTATACCACACACAAAAATAGACTCAAAATGGATGAAGGGCCTCAATGTGAGACAGGAATCCATCAACATCCTAGAGGAGAACACAGGCAGCGACCTCTTTGACATCAGCCACAGCAACTTCCTCCTAGAAACATCGCCAAAGGCAAGGGAAGCAAGGGCAAAAATGAACTATTGGGACTTCATCAAGATAAAAAGCTTTTGCACAGCAAAAGAAACAGTCAACAAAACCAAAAAAAACTGACAGAATGGGAAAAGATATTTGCAAGTGACATATCAGATAAAGGGCTAGTATCCAAAATCTATAAAGAACTTATCAAACTCAACACCCAAAGAACACATAATCCAATCAAGAACTGGGCAGAAGACATGAACAGACATTTCTGCAAAGAAGACATCCAAATGGCCAGCAGACACATGAAAAAGTGCTCAGTGTCACTCGGCATCAGGGAAATCCAAATCAAAACCTCAATGAGATACCATCTCACACCAGTCAGAATGGCTAAAGTTAACAAGTCAGGAAATGACAGATGTTGGTGAGGATGGGGAGATAGGGGAACACTCTTACACTGTTGGTGGGAATGCAAACTGGTGCAGCCACTCTGGAAAACAGTATGGAGGTTCCTCAAAATGTTGAAAATAGAGATACCCTATGACCCAGCAGTTGCACTACTGGGTATTTACCCCAAAGATACAAATGTAGTGATCCAAAGGGGTACATGCACCCCGATGTTTATAGCAGCAATGTCCACAATAGCCAAACTATGGAAAGAGACAAGATGTCCATCAACAGATGAGTGGATAAAGAAGATGTGGTGCATGTGTGTGTGTGTGTGTGTGTGTATAATAGAATATTATGCAGCCATCAAAAAAATGAAATCTTGCCATTTGCAATGACGTGGATGGAACTAGAGGGTATTATAGTAAGCGAAATAAGTCAATCAGAGAAAGACATGTATCATATGATCTCACTGATATGAGGAATTTGAGAAATAAGACAGAGGATCATAGGGGAAGGGAGGAAAAAAATGAAACAAGATGAAACCAGAGAGGGAGACAAACCATAAAAGACTTAATCTCAGGAAACAAACTGAGGGTTGCTGGAGTGGTGGGGGGTGGGAGGGATGGGGTGGCTGGGTGATGGACACTGGGGAGGGTATGTGCTATGGTGAGCACTGTGCATTAGGTAAGACTGATGAATCACAGACCTGTACCCCTGAAACAAATAATACATCATATGTTTAAAAAAATAAAAAGAAGATGGTAGGAAGGGAAACATGAAGGGGGAGAAATCAGAGGGGGAGATGAACCATGAGAGAGTATGGACTTTGAGAAACAAACTGAGGGTTTTAGAGGGAACAGGGGTGGGGAGATGGGTTAGCCTGGTGATGGGTATTAAGGAGGGCACGTACTGCACGGAGCACTGCGTGTTATATGCAAACAATGAATCATGGAACACTACATCAAAAACTAATGATGTAATGTATGGTGACTAACATAACATAAAAAATAAAATTAAAAAAAAAAGAACTGCTGTTTTATGGCATATAATGAATCTCAGCTGAATATTTCTCCAAGTATTTAAAAAGATTCAAAGCTTCTCAACAAAAAAATAAATAAATAAGCAAAACAAAATGAACAACAGTAACAAAACCAGTGCTGGTGCTGCCCATGAGACTTACCATAATCCATCTCTCATCACAGAAGCAAATGGCCTTCTAACCTCTGAATCTGAAAAACGATCAGGCTCTTCACTTTTCATAACCTAATGGCAGCTCTGACACTTGAACATTGGCGATCTAAGGTATCTGAGCCTGGCCACAATCAATACTACATTATCTGCCTGTATACTGTCAACTCTCAAATATTCATCTTTTGCCTAAGTTGCTCTCCTTTACCTCAGACTTGTAAATCCAGCTGTTTATTCAACAGTTTCACACTGGAGATATAATGGGTATCTCAAATCCAACATCTCCAAAATGTTTTCCCAAACCAGCTTTTCTTGAAGACCCCCTTATTTTAGTTGTATAGAGCAAAAGCCTCTGAATCATGAAGTCATTCATGACTCCTCTCTTTCATACATTTAATCTATTAGGAAATCATGTCGTCTTACCTTCAAAGAGAATCTGACCTATTTTCTGCTATGTCTCTTGTCTGTGCCACTAAGATTATTTCAACAGCTTCATAACTTCTACCTTTGGAGTCAGAAAAACTTATTTTCAAATTCCAGTTTTGCCATTTACTACTTATTTGGATCTTGGACAAATTACTTGCCCTCTTGGAGACCTTTCTTGTTTATTTTGCTTGCTATTACTTATCCAATGCCAAAGCTCCAATGACACATAGTTGGAGCTTAATAAATATTTGTTGAGTCAAATAATAAATTTAAAATAGGTTTAGAATACCAACTAATTTATGTAAAATTCTTGATTACATAATAGACACGGAAATGGTGGCTGCCACTGATTTTTATTACAGATTTGGATTTATTCCTAAGTTTCTGAACTTGTCATTTCTCAAGCTGAGATATTTAACATATCTTTTATTCTTTCTCTTCCCCAAGATAAGGTAAGTTCCAAGATAAAAGCATTTTACTTGTTTAATGTGGTATGAGCAGCACCAAAAATAGTGCTTGGAACATTAAAAGGCTTCAAGATGTACTGACATGAATAAGCAAAAAAGATGGGACTCTGGTTCTTGGTTAGAATGACCAGCAAGATATAAGATACACATGTTGTAAACAACCTCTCAAAATGGTATGTTCACTTCTATTCCTCTAGGTTTTTTAAACCTCTAAGTAATACATTGAAACTTCTAAGTATACATATAACAAGTGCTCAGTAAAAGTTGGCTGCTATCACCATTGTCCACACTACCATCATCATCATGATAGTCATCATTTCATTATCCTTGTTTCTCTAGGAAGCAGTATTCTGGAACACATTAGCTTGCTCTACCACAGTAATGTCCTCACCAAATTTTAAATTAAGCTTGTGCCTTTGGCTTTTATCAAAAATTTATATTAGAACATCCATGGGTATCTTCTCAAAAAATGGTTCTTACAACAATGCTTCTTATGTTACTGATCATTCTTTATGGCAAACACATTCAGGAAAATCAATCTCTCATGAACTTGAAAGCATATCTCTAGGGGTATTTTTTCCTCACATATTTTTATAGAGCAATTAAAGGGCTCACTAACATGTGAGATTTTGGAATGTGTACATATTTCCTCTGCAAAAGCACTGACAGTCTTTAGATTTGTTACTAATTACTCCAAATGAATATTTTCATAAACATGAACTATAGTTTCTGAGCACAGATGTTGACAGATGCTGCCTTAGTTAATGTGTTGCTTTTTCAACAAGGCTGTTCAGAGTGGTTATTTCAGAATGGTGAAATTACCATGTCTAAAGTCCAGTCTTCACATTTATAGGTACAGAAATGGAATTTTATCCAAGTCTTAGAGTTTATAAATATCTCAGGGACCATATAACCAAACTCATAAGAGAATGAGATATAAACAAATGTGGAATTTTATTAGTCAGCACATCCCCTCCCTGAGGAAGCACTGAATGGGAATTCTAATTATAACCAGAAGGTATTGTCAGGCATAATTTGCAGGCCAGGAGAGGACCCAAATGAATAACGGCTTAAGATACTGAATACATCTTTTATTCATTGAGCAAGTACTTCCTGGGGCCAATTATATCCCATGTATTATGCTAAGTACCAGAGGGGATACAAAAATCAAAAGATATATTGCCTGTCCTCAAACAGTTCAGAATTTAGCAGAAAAATAATGTATACAAATGATCAGAGGACTGTATATATAATTGCTCTAATGGCTGTAAATGAGCCACAATAAAGATGAGAACCTAAACAGGGACAACGGCATTAACCATGGGGATAGGGAATAGACTGAGAGAAAAATTTAAGTCATAGAATCTTCAGACTGTAGTTATTGTGGTAGATACCACTGGGGTTTCTGCCAACTTCATAGTGGTTTCCTTATCAGACTTTCTTATCCACAGGGGTGGATTTCAGCAGCCTCGTTTTTACCATGTAAGCCTATTCTCTTAGTTGAGGTTGACCTGTCTGGGATTAACTACCCAGGATTGACTGGACAAGATAAAAATGTGGAGCTATTTGGTAGCCTATATTCCTTCTGGTTTTCTCTGAGAAGCAGAGAAAGCTGATCTGGCTAGGACAGAAGAATGAAAGGAATATGCAAAGAAAAGCAGCAATGAAAGATGGAAAGAAACTCCATTGAACTATAAACGCAGCTACATTCTTGTCCTTGGATTCTATGAGAATCACTGTACCTTTGTAACAAATTCCTCCTTTTTCCTCAGCTGGGTTAAGTTGGTTTCTATTAATTGAAATCAGAGTCTTAACTAATAAAGTGATTGATTCAAGGTGAGGGATGGATAAGAGGGAAGGACCTTCTTGGTGATACTGAAGAGATGGTGGTGTTTTCAGAGTAGGGGATAGGAAGGAGACTCTAGAGAAAGTTTGGAATGGATAAGATAATGAGTTCAGCTTTATAAGTGTATGGTTTGAGATGTTTGTAGAATATCCAAGTGGGCATAACTAGTATGCAGTTAGAACTCCGGAGCAGTCTCATGGGATGGGATGAATATGTGAAAGTCAACAGCCTTTAGGGTAAGGTCACTGTTGTGAATGATATCACAACAGTGAGGGTTTAGAATGAAAAGGGAGCCAATGAGTGAGACCTGGGAGCACCAATATTTGAGGATGGGCATAGGAAAGGAATCCTATAGAGTAGAAGCCAGGGAACAAATGAGGTCAAACTGGTGGAGTGAGTCCACAGAAACAGGCCATGAGTGATTACAAATGACGGAGTAGTCAACAATGTTAGAGGTTCCAAGAAGTCAAATACTATGAGGATTGAAAATTGCCTATTGGATTTTGCTGATAGATAATTGTTGGTGACATCAGTGAGATCATTCAGTGGTATAATGGGAGGAAAATCCAGATTTCCAGTAATGAACAAATGAGAAGCACAGTTGCTGGATGTGGAGTAAATGGAAGGTGAGATAGTAAGTTATACTAGTCTTTGTAAAAACTTGATTGTGAAAAGAACTGTGGAATGGTAGAGAGTAGGTAATCTCAAGGCAAATGGATAGAAAGAGGCATCTACGTGGCAAGTAGACCAGGTATTAATGTTGGCTGGTCAGGGTGTCCTCTTTCAGGAAAGAGCTAGAGAGGCACAGTATAAGCCAGGCTTGCACAAAAAATGAACTGGAAGGATCCAATTTCCTTTCTTAGGAATTTGATCTAGAACATAGAAGGAAAACCTATCATTTAGCAGTGGAGAAGTTAAATGATGCCATGGAGCTGTTGACAGGTAGGAAGAATAGAACTGATGTAAGAGAAAAAGCAGTTGCTGCCATGTGAATGGGAGAAAAAGAAGGAGAGACCATGCAACTTGCTGCAAAGAAAAAGTTGCAAACAGGCAATGCCCAGAGATGCTGCAGTTTCTGACCCAATATTCAGTTCCTGTTCTAGAGCTTATAAATCACCTCAACAAACATTCTTTGTCCTTGAGCTAGTGTAAATGGGTCTCTTTCCCTTCAACAAAATGAGGCCCATCAACTCTAAGATGTTTGAATATTAGAAAATATTTTAATATATTTGAAAACATTTGAAATATATGAAAACATCTGTTATTTTCTAGGCTGTATCATCTCAGGAGAGGGAATCGAGTGCTGTGGTTAGGAGATGCATTTAGATTTAGACAGGCCTCAATTTAAATCTTGACTCTGCCAATTGCACTCTATGTGAGCTTGAGTAATGTGTGTAGCTTCTCTGGAGGGAGGTGTTTTCATCAGTAAAGTAAGGAAAATTATTTATACTACATAATATAGTTTCAGTTTCTGGCAACAGAAAGTTCAATATATACCAATGATTTTTGTGTTATTATTAATTTACAACTAGCTATATTAGGTAGGAAGCCTTTTCTCTATCTTAAATTTGTTTTCTTTTTTAGCTTTAGTGAGCAACAAAGTACATATTCAGCCTCTTCACACTTTATATATTAGCATACTGACATTTGCATTGTGCTTGGAATGATGAATATTAAAAAGCTTAAATCTCTATAGCTTATTCTTATTAGTTGCCTTGTCTAGATCTTTTCTAGAAACACAGTTAAATGGAGAATATACTTTATTTAAGTACAGTATTTAAATTCCATATATAATGGTGACTCAATTTTATATAAAGAAAATATCTTAATTATTCATTCACTCATTCATCCATTTTACTCAACAAATATTTGTCATGGTTCTCCCAAGTACAAAGTGCAGTTAGGTGCTACAGACAATGTGAAGATTTATAAGGCATTGAGATTTAAGAGGCTACATCTAGGAAGAGATAGATGAATTCAAACCACAGAATTATAGAGGTAAAAGGTATCTTATACAAAGATACAGATCTTCCTCGACTTACTATGGGGTTACATTTCAATAAACCTATCATAAGTTGAAAATATAAGTTGAGAATTCATTTCATATACCTAATCTACCAAACATCACAGCTTCACCTAGGCTACCTTAAATATGCTCAGAATGTTATTGAACTCAGGTCCAATCTTCACCACAAAACAAGCCAGTGCAGAGATAAGGTGTTGGGGCAGAGAAAGTGACTGCATTCAAGAAATCCAGCTAACCTAGAAGATGTCAGACAAACATCCCAAAAAAGCCATTTTCCCATCTCAGTGCAGGCAGGGGATTTTAAAAAGGGTAAGAGAATTTTATGTATGTGTGTGTGTGTGTGAGAAACCCAGCTACAGCTGCTGCTTGGGCTTGAACAATCAGCCAGGTGTCTTCAGTTAACATAGGCCAGGTTCTTCAAGTTCCTTGAGAAACGCTAAACAGAATTGATTGCTATAAGCTTACTGTTTGCTTAGGGGTTGATGTGCAGGAATGTGCTGATTATAATTTAGTCCTGCTACAAATCCCCTCCCTGTCAATTATTTCTTTCCATACCTTAGAGAACTAAAGGGAAAAGGAAGCTGTCTAGAGTCTAACTAGTTCCTGCTGAATTGGGACATTGGAGGGAGGTCATGGAGTGAAACAACTGAACTTGTTTTAGAAAATAATTTGTACCCTTACTAGATGAGGACTTAAAAACTGGGAACTGTCTCTTAGTTTCCTCCCATTTAGAGCATCCCTTAGCTATGCAAATCGTAATCAACTTGATGAACATATATATGCCAACTCCTATTATAAGTACTATTAAGCCCATTTTAGTAGTAAAATAAATAGCATAAAAAGCTTAAGTAAGTTTGTGGAATACATGTTCCACTGACTCACATGTCCATGAGGAAGCTTCAGGTTGTGTTTCTGATTCCCCAAGTGGGGCTCACTTCACCCATCTGTGATGTATCACCGCAGCCAACTTAAGAGATGATTAGGTCGTCACCAGTATGTCATATGGTCCCATCCACTTCACAGCAAGTTGGTGATCAGGTCCCTGTTCCCTCAAGGTCATGAGTAGCACCTGATCACCAGAGACAAAGGGGTGCAATCGTTTGTCAGGTAACTAAATCTAGCAGAAACAAACTCATGCATACTATTTAATATTTAACTTAAATTTTGAACATATCCTATAACATTTAATTCATGATTGATTTCAGAGGACAAGGAGGTCAAAACTGTAGCCTGGAAAGGTCTCCCATGCACAATTTCAAAAGGTCCTTTAATTTCAACCTGCTTTGGGGAGCTGCCCTTATCCTGAGCAGTGCAAAGGCGATGTTTTATTCCATGTTAAGTTAGTCTCTTGATAAATTTTAGCTATAGTTTTTTTCAAGGTGTGATTCATTTTTCCAGTGTTTCCTGTAGATTGAGGCCTCCAGGAGGAATGTAATCTCTGTATTAGTAAATCCCCATTTTTTTAAAAAGATTTTATTTATTTATTTGAGAGAGGGAATGAGAGACAGACAGCAGGAGAGGGAGGAGGGTCAGAGGGAGAAGCAGACTCCCTGCTGAGCAGGAAGCCTGATGCGGGACTCGATCCCAGGACTCCAGGATCATGACCTGAGCTGAAGGCAGTTGCTTAACCAACTGAGCCACCCAGGCGCCCAGTAAATCCCCATTCTTTAGCTTGTTTCTTGTCTCTTGCAGGATACGAGGGATAACTGGAGAGATATATATGAGGAATCAGAGTACCCCAAAAATAGTTTCTTTAGCAGCCTGTTTTGCCACAATGTCTGCTTGCTGATTTCCTTTCATTACATGGGTTTCCTCTCTTTGATGTCCTGGATGATTGCCACCTTAGATGTCTGTTGTATAGCCTCCAGTAGAGCTAAAATTTCCATAGAGTGCTTAATATACTTATTGTTAAATATCAGGAGTCCCTGCTCCTTCCAAATGGCACTATGAGCATGCACTATCAAAAAGGTATAGTGAGAGGGCACCTGGGTGGCTCAGTTGGTTGAGCAACAGCCTTCGGCTCAGGTCATGATCCCGGAGTCCCAGAATTGAGTCCCTCATTGGGCTCCCTGCTCAGCAGGGGGGTCTGCTTCTCCCTCTGACCCTATCCCCTCTCATGCTCTCTCTCACTCTCTCTCTCTCTCAAATAAATAAAATCTTAAAAAAAAAAGGCATAGTGAGAGTCAGTGTATATATTTACCTTTTCACCAGCAAACAAAAGGAAGAGCCTTCATTAGGGCAATGATTTTAGCCTTCTGAGCCGAGATTCCTGGGGGCAGTTGCTTGGCCTCAATTATCTCCAAGAGTCACCACAGCATATCCAGGCTTTGGCTGTTCTTGTTCTGTAAAGCTACTTTCATTCATAAAGAGTTTCCAATCCAGATGCTCTAAAGCCTGGTCTATAAGGTCTGGCCTATCAGAACATGCTAAGTCCACAATGTCTAAACAATCATATTCAAGATGATCATTGGGATCAGGAAACAGAGTTGCTGGGTTTAAAGCAGAAGTAACTTGCAATTTCACATTATGGTTATCAAGTAGAATCATTTGGTATTTTCCCATTCTGCCAGCAGTAAGACAAAATCCACCCTTCTGTTCCAACAGAGTAGCATTAATGAGGTACATAGACAGTTATAGGTTGGCCAAGTGTGAATTTTTCAGCGTCCTGTAAAGTATCACAAGCTACAGTGACTGCTTGGAGGCAGGGTGGCCATCCTTTGACTGTCTGTTCCAACTGTTTTGAAAAATAGGCTACAGGTTGGGGAAGATCCCCCAGCATTTGGATTAATACTCCTAATCCAATGCCTTGTCTTTCATGAACATATAATTTAAAGGCTGTCTTTAGATCAGGCAACCCCAAACAGGGGCTGATAGCAGACTTTCTTTTATAGTATCAAAGGCTCTCTGGCACTCTTTTGTCCAAATTAGATGCTCAGCATCCATTCCTTTTAATACCTCAAATAAGGGCTGAACTATCAGTCCATAATTTGGAATACAAATGGGGCAGAATCCAGGTATGCCTAGGAACCCCTGTAATTGGTGCCTAGTGGTGGATGCTTTGAGCACACTAATAGTCTTTTTCCTGTCGGGCAATAAGCTTTCTTGCCCTTGTGTCAGGCTGAAGCCCAGGTAAGTTACTTCTTGTTTGCAAATTTGCACCATGTGGGGGGATACTTTGTATCCACAGTCAGCCAAATGATTTGATAAGAGGATGGTATTCTCTAAATACCTTCCATAAGTAGGACTAACCACCAGTAGATCATCCACATTCTGCAAGAGGACTTCCTCTATCAACTGAAAGATTGTCAAGTCTCTGAACAGTAATTCCCCCAAAATGGTAGGGGAGTTCTTAAACCTCTGAGATAAAATTGTCCAACAATACTGGTGGGTGGTTTCAGTATCTTGTTCCTACCATTCAAAAGCAAATAACAGTTGGGTCTTCTCATCTATCAGGATACAGAAGAAGGCATCTTTCAAATCAAGACCAAGTACCAGTCATATCTCCCAGGTATAGCAGTTGGGAGAGTGTTTGGATTGGGCACAATTGGATGCATTTCTTGTACAATATCATTAATAGCCCAGAGATCTTGGACAAAACAGTATTCAGAAGAACGTGACTTTTTTTTAATTATATTCAGTTAGCCACTGTATAGTACATCATTAGTTTTTGATGTGGTGTTCAATGATTCATTAGTTACATATAACACCCAGTGCTCATCACAAAATGTGCCCTCCTTAATACCCATCACCCTATTACTCCCTCCCCCACCCCCCTCCCCTCTGAAACTCTCAGTTTGTTTCCTGGGGTCCATAGTCTCTCATGGTTTGTCTCCCTCTCTGATTTCTCCCCCTTTGGATTTCCCTCCCTTCCCCTATTGTCCTTCGGGCTATTGCTTATGTTCCACATATGAATGAAACCATATGATAATTGTCTTTCTCTGCTTGACTAATTTCACATAGCATAATCCCCTCCATTCCATCCATGTCAGTGCAAATGGTGGGTATTCATCCTTTCTGATGGCTGAATGATATTCCATTGTATATATGGACCACATCTTCTTTATCCATTCATCTGTTGAAGGGCATCTCAGCTCCTTCCACAGTTTGGCTATTGTGGACATTGCTGCTATGAACATTGGGGTACATGTGCCTCTTCTTTTCACTACATCTGTATCTTTGGGGTAAATACCTAGTAGTGCAATTGCTGGGTCATAGGGTAGCTCTATTCTTAACTTTTTGAGGACCCTCCATACTATTTTCCAGCGTGGTTGTACCAGCTTGCATTCCCATCAACAGTGTAACATCCTTGCCAACATTTGTTGTTTCCTGCCTTGTTAATTTTTGTCATTCTAACTGGTGTAAGGTGGTATCTCATTGGGGTTTTGATTTGTATTTCCCTGATGGCTAGTGATGTTGAACATTTTTCATGTGTCTGTTAGCCATTTGTATGTCTTCTTTGGAGAAGTGTCTGTTCATGTCTTCTGCCCATTTTTTTGACTGGGTTATTTGTTTTTTGAGTGTTGAGTTTGAGAAGTTCTTTATAGATCTTGGATATCAGCCCTTTATCTGTAATGTCATTTGCAAATATCTTCTTCCATTCCGTGGGCTGCCTCTTAGTTTTGTTGACTGTTTCCTTTGCTGTGCAGAAGCTTTTTATCTTAATGAAGTCCCAAAAGTTCATTTTTGCTTTTGTTTCCCTTGCCTTTGGAGATGTGTCTTGAAAGAAGTTGCTGTGGCTGATGTCAAAGAGGTTACTGCCTATGTTCTCCTCTAGGATTTGGATGGATTCCTGTCTCACATTGAGGTCTTCCATCCATTTTTAGTTTATCTTTGTGTATGGTGTAAGGGAATGGTCCAGTTTCATTCTTCTATATGTAGCTGTCCTATTTTCCCAGCACCACTTATTGAAGAGACTGTGTTTTTTCCATTGGATATTTTTTCCTGATTTGTCAAAGATTAGTTGACCATAGAGTCAAGGGTCCATTTCTGGAGTCTCTATTCTGCTCCATTGGTCTATGTGTCTGTTTTTTGCCAATACCATGCTGTCTTGGTGAGAACATGACTTTTTAAAATAGGAATATTATAGGAAGACCTGCAAGGTCTAATGAGCCAATACTTTAAAAAGTTTTGGAGGATTGGCTATATGCCTCCAAGAACCTACATTTTCAAAGGATATTTTTTTTTGGCATCTTCTTTCAACATGATGGAAATAGGTTCCACATTCTTAGCTTTACCTGGTTCCCATCTGCCCATACAGCCTTACTTGCTTTTTCGTAGATCTCAGGTGGGAATAAGTCAGCAGTCGAAGCCTTATCTCCCAGCAGAATCATCTTAAAGCCTCATCTTCCAGCAGTCTTTAAGCTTGTCCAGGAGGTACTTGGATTCTTCACTGCTTTTTTTCCTGGAGAAAAAGTGACTTGAGCATTCAATTTACAGAGCAAGTCTCAATCAACTATGGTGATGGGACACTCAGGCATGTACAGAAATCTGTCATAGTTTCTGATCTCCTAATTTATATTTCATAGCTTGCATAAAGGTTTTTTGTTGTAATTCCCCAGTAATCCACATTATGGAGATTTTCTACTAGAACTTTTTACTATTTTAGTATTGACAACTGAATAAGTGGCTCCAGGGTCTACTAAAAGTCCATTAGTTGACTCCTCACTGTCAATTTTACCCAGGGCTCCTGTGGGGAAATTACTATTGGCTTCATTAAATCAATGGGAGCCCCTGGGCCCCTTTATTCTTCATAGACACCTGCATCTTGTTTGATCATTTGATACTTCTTTCCTTCCCCTCCTTAGCCTTTTTATTCTTTCTTCATTTAGGTCAGCTCTTCTTCCAGTGTTCTTCTTTCTTACAGTAAGCACATTGATTTTCAACTAAAGGACCTCCCTTATTTTTCCAAAGAGCTCCGGATTTGTGAGAGCCACCCAGGGCTTCCACAAAGTGGTACCCTGTCTCTTTGCATCTTCTCTTTTTTGGTATCTAGTCCCTGCCATAGTATACTTTGAATGCTATATTCACTAGCTGCAATGGATTCATTCCTAATGCTTTACCCAACTTTTGCAGTTTTCTTTTAGTGTCAGGAGCACTCTGATAAAGGTCATATTAGCCATCTGAATATTTTCAGGTGCCTCAGGATCAGCATCTGTATACTTTTGGTACATTTGGTAAATGTGCTCCAAGAACTCAAAGGGATCCTCATTAGATTTTTGTTGGAATTCCTGTATTTTATTAGGGTTTCTTTTGAGAACCCCCTTTCTGAAACCAATCAAAAATGTACTTCTTGCAGTAACCAAATCCAGGCATTCCCCTGTCATTGGGATCCCAATTTGGTTCCACCAAGGGAACCACAAAATCAACCTGGGTGTTCTATTAGCTCCTCTATAATGGAGCCTGCATGCCTCTTCACAAGCCTTCTCTATCACTAATCATTTCTTATTGACCATGAAAGCATATTTAAGAGTTTGAATATCTGCCTAAGAGTGTCAGTAAGTTGCAAATACTGAGGTAAATAGCTCAGTCATTTCAAGGGGATCAGCCTGGTAAGAGAGATTATTGTTCCTCCAATTCAACAGATCTGAAGTAGAAAAGGGACTGTAAGTCCATAAGTATCTGGCCAGTTGTCCATGCTGGTTTATACCACAGCAGGGAACTGCTCTGCTCTGGCTAGAATTTCTCCTAGCCAAATTGAGTCTTTTGATGTTCTTATAAGGGGAGACTACTCCAGGCCCTGGTGCTTCCCTGGTATCCTATTGAGGAGGAGTTAAAGCCCCAGCAGTTTCCAGAAGCTAAAGTGTTTCAGCCAAAGGAGATGGAAAATTGGCTAGAGGAGGCAAGGGTGGAAGGACAGGTAAAGGATTTAGAGCTTATAACATCATCCTGCCTTCTTCCTCCCTTAAATTGCCCCATCTTCTTATAGTACCAGAGGAATAGCCTTTTTTTCTGGTCTCTGTGCCATCAACTTCCCTTTTAGTCTCCTCCTGATAGAGGAGCAAAAAAGCTTGCACACAGGGGAATCTCATCATCTTTGCCAGATCTCTGGCAATACAACTCCAATTTCAAAGCAGTATGATAATTCAAGGAGCTGTTTAAAATCCATCATTCACAGATTCCAGGGTATATTTTGTGTCCATGCTGTGTCACAATAAAGGGTCATTTTCTTGGACATGGACGACTATCTGAAATTGGGCTATTTCTTCAAAATGCACTCAAACAGCCTGTCAAGGTAGAACAGGTATTAAACTTCCCATGACTATCACACACAATTACAAAAAAGCTGCTTACTTGACAATCCAAAACCAAATTGGATAAAAAGTCCAACAACTAATTTTACTAGCCAATTACCTCAAGCAACAGAAACAAACAGCAAAGAAAGGGCGTTCCAGTTGTACAAACTGGAGCAGCAACCCACCCAGTATTTGAGTCTGTGAACTCATCCAGAGGTTGGCTCCTTGCTCCTACAGAAAGCTGGGGTAAACTACACTGACCTCAAAAATGAAGGGAGGGTCCATGGTTGAAAGCAGTTCTAGAAGTTTATAGGGACCATTCCCAAAGTCTTCCCAGCACTGGGCTAGCTAACCATGAGCAAACTCTCCTGGCAGGCTCACCAAAATTGTTACCAAACCTAAGTCCCATCTGCCCACCACATGATAGGCCAACAAGTCAAGAGACAAGGTGTTGGCACAGGGAAAGCAACTTTATTTGAGAAAGTCAATTAACTGAGAAGATGGCAAACTAATGTCCCAAAAAACCACCTTCCCTGTTCATGTAGGCAGGAGTTTTTAAAAGGGGAGAGAAGTGTGTGTTGGGGGGGGATCAGCTACAGCTGCCACTCAGGCTCGAGCAATCATTCAGGTGTCTTTAGTTAATGTAGGTCAAGTTCTTCAAGTTTCTTAAGACACTTTAAACAGAATTGATTGCTATAAACTTATCATGTGCTTAGGGGTTGACATGGAGAAATGTGATTAGTTTAGTCCTGCTAGAAGAACACTTACATTAGCCTATAGTTGGGCAAAATGATATAACACAAAGCCTATTTTATAATAAAGTGTTGAGTATCTCACGTAATTTGCTAAATACTATACTGAAAGTAACGAAGTGGTTGTATGGATACAGAATGGTTGTTAATGATATCAGTCGATTATCCTCCTGACTGCCCGGCTGCCTGGGAGCTGCAGCTCACTGCCCCTGCCTACCATCGTGAGACAGGATTGTCCCACATATCACCAGCCCAGGATCAAAGAAGATCAAAATTTGAAGTACAGTTTCTACTGAATGTGTATCGCTTTTGCACATTGTAAAGTCGAAGAATCATAAGTCAAATCATCATGAGTTAGGGACTGTCTGTAATTAATCCCACATTTCTCATTTACAAATGGGAAAACTGAGACACGGTGAAGAAAAGAAGTAATGCGGGAATTGGAATCTGGATAGTCCAAATCCTAGCCCAGTTCTTTTTCCATTATTTCACCCAATACAATAGAGAATGAAGCAAGGGGGGCACCTGGGCAGCTTAGTCGGTTAAGCATTTGCCTTCAGCCCAGGTCATGATCTCAGGGTCCTGGGATCAAGCTCTTGCATTGCATTGGCTCCCTGCCCTGCTCAGTGGGGAGTCTGCTTCTCTCTCTCCTTCTGCCCCTCCTTCCCACTTGTGCACATGTGCTCTCTCTCTCTCTCTCAAATAAATAAATAAAATCTAAAAAAAAAAAAAAGAAACAAAGAAAGAAGCAAGTCTTATGATAAGTATAGGGCTCTAATAAAGGAATAACACATTCTAGCCAAATGAGAGAAGGTGGAGTATTTGAATTTATGTGTGATGACACAGTAGGAGGTAGCCCTCCAGGCAGAGGGAGAAGTGCAAGCAAAGGCATAGAAATGTGGAAGAGAGCAGGTGTGGTCCCATGGCCTGGCAAAGGTGGCTTGTGGAGATAGGAGATGGGAGCTGATACAGGACAAGAGGCCAAATCCCAAGTAGCTGTAGAGCTGGTCCAAGGAATCTATGCTTTACTATTTAGGGACTTTTTATTTTTTATTTTAGGAGTTTACAACTTGATGGGATCTGTTTTGGAGAAGATAGCTCAGGTGGCATGGTGAAAGATGGGTGGGCAAGGCAGAGCAAAGCCACCCAAGAGGCTACCAAGACAGCTCAGGTGAGGAGGGGGTCTGTGGTGATAGAAGCAATAGAGGGGAGGGGAGGCTCTGCCAGAGGAGCAAAATTAAGAAAACTCCAATCCTGAACAATAAGACATGGTTGTACTAATGATGGTTTTAATTATAACTATTTTGGATAGTTTTGTTTTAGCAATAAATAGATAGAACTATTGTCATTAGAACAATCATATATTTTGAAGTTTTGGTAGTTAAAATAACATGACGAGGTGTTTTTCAAAATATTTTAACAAGGTCAAGAAGCCAGCTTTCAAAACTAGTCCAAGTATCTTCCCTGCTGGGACCTCTTTGCCTTTCATGATCACTTAAGCAGAATGGACGACTCTGCCTTCTATAGTAGTTGACATATATTTGTTATTATAGTAAGCATTTGTATAAACATCTATTTCCCCTAATCTATTATAATCTCCTTGAGAATAGGAATATGATTTTATTTTGTTTCTCTGGTGTCTAGCATAGTTCTTCATCTGTGTGTATTACTAAAGCCTTCCGTGTACATTCCTTCCCTGGGTACTGGGCAAGATCCTTTCATTGACTTAGTTAAGGACATGCCCAATCAGAACATCAACCTGTATGCATTTCTCATCTTTTTTATAAGGGTTGAAAAATTCCTTGATAAAATCCATATGTTCTGGGTCCACAAAATCCCTTTCCCATGCCGGCAAGACACATGGGTCAATACTGGAAATGTATGGGGGTCTGAAACGACTTGTTTTTAGAGAACCCACCCTCGTCCTAAAATATCATCACTTCCTTTTCTGTGGTAAGAGTCTTTAAACCTTATATTTTGGAGTCTTTCTTGTGAGTGAGGCCAACCATTTCATCTACAGTTTGTAGAATTATAAAATGGCTCACAGTTATTGAGAGCTTATCATGTACTAGGTACTCTTCTAAGCACTTTCCATGCAATTCTCACTACAACCTTTTTGAATAGAACCTCTTATTCTCCCATTTTATAGATGAGGAACTGAAAAACAGAGATATTCAATAACTTAGTTAAAGTTACACAACAGTAAGGAGTAAAGCCAGAACTCCATCTTAGCAGTGTAAATTTGGAGCCTGTCCTCTCAAACAATCCACAACATTGTCTTTCACTGAATCCTTCCTCTTAAAATTGAAAGTCTAAATATTTACTAATTTTTAGTCTTCTGGAATTTCTCTGGTTCTCTACTATTTCCAAAATTTGATAGGCATTATGAAATCTTAGTAAATTTTTTTTAGCAAACTGAAAGAATTCACCAGGATCAATGGAGCTAAACTCATTCAACATGACAGAAAATTCTAGTATATTCTTATCTTTTATCTGTTATCCTTTCCAGTTTGTACAGCATTTCATTAACTGAGATGTCTCAGTCTAAATGCTATTCTTTCTGTGAATTGTCCTCTAGAAACCCAGGCAGATTTGGGTAATTTTTTAGTTATGTTTCCCTTGGGTTTCATACTCACCTCCATTACTATAATTACTTTAGCACATTTAATTATATAATTTATATTTATTTATTTTCATGCCTATCTTCTTACTGGACTCTCAAACTCTTGACAAGAGCGATTATATCACATCATTATAAAACGCTCAGTGTTTGGAACGATGTTTGACACATAGCAGCTGCTCAATAAATATTCCTGACAGAAATTGGAGGAAAGCAAAACAGGTCCTGAGAAACTCAGGTTCCTCTGCTTGCAAGTTAATATGACAATATTATCCCCAAGGAATCAAGCTCTTACTCTTTTCTTGTTAGTCTTCTTTAAACAAGCAAAAAACAAAACACAAATAAAGCAGTCTTTTTTCTTGCTTCGGAATGTTTTTTCACACACCTTAGTTCATTTTGGTCGAAAGCAAGTGTTCCTGCCTCTATTCTGGGAGGTTTGTGTCACTGTTTTAAAATTGTCTTGGTTATATGCCCCATCTCTCATCTTTAATTTATATGTTTTTGGATCTGAGCCCATCAGAAAAGCTGTTTGTATAGCCACATATCTCCTTCCATATGGCTTTCTTTACTTACTCATCTGGGTGGTACACTATTGTAGTGTCAGCAATTTCTTTCTCATAGTTTCCCAACTTTCTTGGTCCACTCCCTGTCCCTCTCCCAATTATATTTCATTGAATTCTATTTAACTTTCTTTGAAGTTTTTGAAATCTGCCTTCTCAAAAATATAAGTATAATGACCAGTGACTACCTTCATTGGAAATGTACATGATAATCTCATGTACATCATGAGGCTTGAACTCATGACCCTAAGATTGAGTCATATGCTCCACCCACTGAACCAGCCAGGCGGCTCTCATATGCATTTTCATTTCTATAACTTTAACTAGCATATGACGGAACTAAAGTTAGAAAAAATTAGTGAAGTGCTCAAGGCGAGACATCTAAGTGGCAGGGAATTGCTTTAAAATCAGGCTGTCTGATGCTAAAGCATGCACTCTTAATCCTTGTTACACAGTATATGCTCATAAGTCCTATATGAGGTGCTACAGACCTTGACAGCCCCATTGCCTAATGTAAACCTGAGTGTAAGCTTGCCCAAGGCCAGTCAGGTGGTACCTAGCAGAACTGGAATTAGAAGCAAAGTTTCTGACTACTGGTTCAGTGCTCTTTCTACTATGTCTTGACATTCTCCATTACTGGATTTAGGTAGATATAGCAGAAATTGGCTTGATATTTTATATGATATTTTGAAGGACTAGAATGAATTTTGAGTGTGAAAGGATATACTTCTGCTAGATCCAAACACTGTCTTGGGAAAAGATTAGCCTCTCACCCTTTACTCTCTGTCTTCCTTCACATGGAGTGGGAAGAATTGGTATGTTTCATAAAAGGCTTTGCTGATGTAATCCTAAAGTTTTAGGGAGGTGGTACCATCAGTGGTTCCTTTTCTAGAGTCACTTTCAATGCATTCTCCCTCCCATTTTTCCACTTCTGCTTTCATAATAAAAATAGAGGAAATTTTATAGAGAAAATGAGAGTTAAGGAAAATTTTGCACAAACTCTTGTTCAGGAATTTTCTTTGAAGTGTTTTTTAAAACAGAAAGTTTTACTAGGGAATACAGTTTAGTGTACTCACTCCTTTTAGTTACATGGGCTTTATCTTCCATTCTCCTTCTTCACCTTTCTACTCCTTCAGTGACAGTCATCTAGCCTTTACTCATATCCAGTTCTCTTAACATCTATCCATTAACTCCTATAATGGTCCTTCCAATGTTTGAAGAGTGCTAACATGAATCACTAAGTCTCTCTCCTTCGGTTAAACATCACAGTTGTTATAGGATGGTACAGATGAAACACTGGAAGTCTAAGAGTCAATGACTTGGCTCTGTCACTTATAAACCATGCTACCTTGGTCAACTTTAGCTCTGCCATCTATAAAAATGGATGTAATAACATTTATCTCATAGGATGATTATGGGGATCAAAATCAATATTAGAGAATATGTTAAAGATGTGAATACTGCAGATTGGTATATAAATGTGATCATGGCTGTCCTACCCCTGCTCACAGTCCAGTTGTTAAACTGGAATAAAGCACTTCAGAATGGGGCTGATTTGTAAAGGTTATGGGGAGGTAATTTGCTCTCTCAGTGAAGACACTGTTCTTTAGTATGTCTAAAGTGTCATTAGATGTCTCTAGTAGCTATACTGGGTCATCTTAAACCTGTGATCAACTAAAATACCCAGATCTTTTTCATAGCTTGCCTCCACTTTGCTCAAATGCAATCATGGTATTTACTTTAGATGCAGGAATTAAGATTTGTGCCAGCTAAATTTCACACTGTTGGTCTTGGCCCAAAGCTTGAATATGTTGAGGATATTTAGAATATTAGGTGATTCTTCTGGTTGAGTCCTGTTATCCAGCTCTGCAGCATCTGCAAATAGATCAATTTTCTTTTCAATATTCTTTGCCTATAGCCTGCATAAGGGATAGATTTGTCCTCTACTTCTCCATTGTCGGCCTAGGAGGATCCACACATATAGATGTAAGAGGTCTTGAAATACTTTGAGATGCAATCTTCCAGGGTATCTGATTCCATAATCCCTTGAAATGTCTAAGAAAAACCCCATTGCTGGAATTTTGGGGTGTGTGTGTGTGTGTTGTGGGTGTTGACGGCACAACCGTCATTGGGTGGCTTACTTTGCAAATGCTTGTGAGAGGTTTCTC
The DNA here is from genome assembly GCF_029215605.1 of Mirounga angustirostris. NCBI lineage: Eukaryota > Metazoa > Chordata > Mammalia > Carnivora > Phocidae > Mirounga > Mirounga angustirostris. The sequence continues at coordinate 53,522,815 of NW_026991714.1, forward strand.
CTTGTTGATTGTCAATGCTTTGATGATCTGAGAACTTGCCATTTTGGTTACTAAAGTGATGAAAGACAACAGCCTGACTCATCTCACTTCAAATTCTGAAGACATTTCCATACCCATTTATTGCATATGAGCACTTCCCCTTTTCATGGGAATGGAGAAGAATATCCTCATATGCCAGAACTTATTTTCTAGGTTGTCTTTCCATATCTCAAGGATATGTGACTTAACAATTCTTAACATCATCTTAAACATCATCTCAAAGATGAAGATAAGTAAGTTGGGTCCAACATGAAAGTGTCCCGCTACAGAGAGACCAAATGATAAAAAGACACAGCATTTCAGGAATGTTATAGTTTAAGTAGCCAGGGAGAGGGAAATAGGTAGGATTGGATTTGGTACTTGGGCTTTAAAAACATGTACACAGATATTTTTCTGAGCCTTCTTGCTCACCTGAGCATTTCATTTTTTTTTTTTTTAAGATTTTATTTATTTTACAGAGAGAACAAGTAGGGGGAGCAGCAGAGGGAGAGGGAGAAGCAGGCTCCCCACTGAGCAGGAAACCCGATGTGGGGCTCGATCCCAGGAACCTGGGATCATGACCTGAGCTGAAAGCAGACGTTTAACACACTGAGCCACCCAGGCGCCCCCTGAGCATTTCATTTTAACTCTTCCCATGTATCCTATTTCCTTAATTTTTTAAAATTGACATAACATATTAGTTTCAGGTGTATGACATAATGATTTGATATTTGTATATATTGCAAAATGATCACCATAATAAGTGTAGTTAGCATCCATCACCATACAGAGTTACAATGCTTTTTGTCCTTGTTATGAGAGCTTTTATGATCTACTCTCTTAGCAACTTCCAAATATGCAATAAAATATTATTAACTATAGGGGCGCCTGGGTGGCTCAGTCGGTTAAGCAGCTGCCTTTGGCTCAGGTTGTGATCCCAGGGTCCAAGGATCGTGCCTTGTGTGGGGCTCCCTGCTTAGTGGGGACCCCACTTCTCCCTCTCCCTCTACCCCTCCACCACCCCCCCACCAGCTCATGCACTCTTTTGTGCATTCTCTCTTTCTCTCAAATAAATAAATAAATAAAATATTTTTTAAAAAACAATATTATTAACTATAGTTAGTATGCTGTATATTACCACGTCCATAATCTTCAATGAATTAATGACATCTTTAATTTCTACCTTTATCCTCAACCTTTTCCCTGTGCCTTCAAACATGTTTAAATTTTTCGGTCTTGAAAAACTTTCTTTGACCCTGCGACCGACTCTAGCAATAAGGGAATTGAACTTTTCAAACCATAGTCTACACAACATTTGTTTCTACTTCCTTGTCTTTTAATCACACATGGAGCTTGTATTCCTCCTCTTCCACCAAACTGAAAATGTTAAGGTCATCCATGATATCTCAAGTGGCCTCTTCTCAGTTCTCTTATTCTTTGACTTCTTTTTAGGATATCATTGACTATATTCCTGAAGCTTTCCTTGGTCCTTGACCTCCAAAATATTTTACTTTCCTAGTTTTTTATGCTGCCTTAGCTTTTGTTTTGTCATTGGTCTTAAAATAAATAAAGTCCCATATGACTTTCATGCTTTTTCTAACTCTACAGCTTCATCTTGTTCCTTTTCCATCTTGCATTTCTCCATCATGATAAAATTCTTTTGGTTTTGTGGTAAGCATTATTTGTCATCACTCATCTCTGGTCCTTGGGACATGATGTTCCTTCCTCTAGGACTACTCATCCCCACTTCCACTTTATCTGGCTAACTCCTTACCTTTCCTATATCTTGGCTGAAATATAAGTTCCTTAAGAAGGCTTTCTGTAACCTTTAAAGTAGGGGTCTCTGCTTTTTGATCTCAGAGATCCATATCCCAACATTTATCTTATTTTATTATCTCTTTAACTGTCAGTTGCTTTCATTAAGCTATAGGTTTTATAAATATTTGGTTTATTGCTATATCCTCTTGTAACTTGAAACATATAATTATTCATTAGTGGTTGTTGAAAGAATGGGTGGATAAATTATGAGTGGCCATCCATTCTCTGTCATCTCTATTGATTCCTCTTCTTTCTGTCCTCTTCATGTATAAAAATTGGGATAACTATATCTCTCATAATTATTTCACAGTGTTGTGAGGATTAAATGAGATAATGTATATGAAATGACTTATTTATAAATTATAAAGTGATATGTGAGGATGCCACTTGCTATTATTATTGTGTCCTCACTAATAAGACTTAGTCTCTCATCTGTGGTGAAGAATGACTTGAGAAATATTAGGACAGATGTTTAAGGGTACAAACTTGCAATGAGTAGTAAATAAACCCTAGAGATCTAATGCATGGTATAGTGAATATAGACAACAATATTGTATTAAAATCACCAAACTTGTTAAGAGACTAGAACTTAATTATTCCAACTTCTTAAAGGAAAGCATAATTATGTAACATGATAGAGGTGTTAATTATCAGTACAATGGCAATCATATTATAATATATAAATATATCAAACTAACATTGTACATCTTGAACTTACACAGTATTATATGATAAATATATTTCAATTAAAAAGTAAATATTTGTATTGGAATTCTTGGGGACTTCTGAGATTGGACAAATTTAGTTTTTTCTGATTAAACAGTCAAAAGGACTTAGATGAGAGTTGTAAAATCACTGACACCGTATGAAGGGTTCTCAGGATAATTTAAGATTTGCATTTTGCAATCTTAACTCAGGTCACAGAAAAATTTTAACAAAATAATTCCTACCTAAAGTTATCCTACCCTAAAAGTTAATCCATATTAAACAATGTCTTTCTTCATATAATAAGATTCTCTTTCTGGATTTTCTTTGTTTTTGATGCAAGAAAATCATCCAACTTCTTTGTTAATTGGCTTATCATGGAAACATAGAAAGACAGGTTTGAGAACCTATCAAACCAGGAAGGGTTTTTATTCCTTTGCCTTTGCCTACTGTTTGGGGGGAACTCTTGAAGTGCTTTTAGACAGACTCTGACAGTAGAGTGGGGATGAATATTATTTTTCAGAGATTATCAGGGGGAAATCCAAATCCAGGAAGGAAGTAATCCAAGAAGGAAGTTCTCCAGATAGCAGTCTCAGAATTAGAAATAAGATAATTTTTTGACACCCACTTGAAGAAGTTAATTCCTAAGTTGTTCTCATCAGTCATGTTGATCACAACACATTCCAAAGTCCTATACAATTCCAAGTATTTGTACTGAACTTTGGTCTGATCAGGTAACATTTAAGAAACAAACCATTTGAGGGCCTGGAAATTTCTTTGTTGTACAGTGGTCTGTTTTGTACAAAAGTTTCACTGAAAAGGAAGCAGCAAGGAAAGAGGAAACAAATACAAGCTGCTGTCATGTTGTCACAGAATGTCTTGGCTCATCAATGTTCACTTGAACTCGGGCAAGTTGGCAACTCTGGTCCACATGCACTGCTTTCTGCTCCAGCTCCACAGTGCAGCAGGGTGTTCACTGTCCTTCCACATATGGCTATGTGGGAGGGAGTGATGTTTACCTTCCTTAAGCCTGTAAGGTGGGTAAGAGTCTGGTTTCAGAGTGGAGGCCCCAAATTCAGAGTACAGACAAGGTATGTCTAGGTGGCTGACATACCCTCTGGAGCTAGACAAGAAGAATAACTAGTAATAATTAATACCTACTTAACATTTAGTGTACCAGGTGCTTTCTCAAGTATTTTATGTGGATTATCTCACCTAATCCTCATAACAAATCCATGCCAAGTAAGGAAACTGAGATGCAGAGAAGATAAACAAAGAAAAAACTCATTCAAATTCACACAAGAAATAAGTAACAAAGTCAAGCTACAAGCTCAGGTGGTTTGACTTTGAGACCAAACACTTCACCATTCTGCTATATTAGCTCACTCATCAATCCAGATTATAAACCTTAGCTAAGGCATGAAATCCTTTCAAGATACCATGTTGGGGCCGCACGCGACTCCCGTGTCTGAAGGGAAGTCCTACCCTCAGCGGCCGGCCTTGGAGTGCCTACGAGGGAAGGAAGGATCCCAAGGGGGAGGCGCAGGGTTGAAGGTCCCTTCCTCCAAGGGCCGGGGCCGGCTGGGTCCCCGGGGGCGGTGACGGTAGCCCCGGGGCGAGCCGTGCTGGCCGGGCCTTTTCTGGTCGTGGTGACTCCGACTCCTGCGACCCCCGCCCCCTGCAGCCTGGCAGTTGTGTTTCCTGCCGGCGGGCACGCAGTGCACTTCTGGATGTCAGTTATTGAAATTCGAGAGCTGACTAATGAATGATGCTTCATGACAGCTGACTACTACCTGTTGCTTAAAGACTGATGGTATGTGGCAAGACTCCACTGCTACTTAATCAAGAGGAATTGAGATTGACCTATCTCCACTAAATTCAGATAACTGTCTTGAAGGACTTTGGGAACAAGAAGGGTTCAGGGAGGTTTTACTGTCATACCCACAGGATGCCAGCCATTGATCTTTTCTCTTGTGGTCACCTTTTTTTTCTGTCTTTGTGAGGAGAAGTCAGAAGAGGAAAGCATAGTGACCAGGTGTCTGACAAATTATTCTCAGGACCCAGTGATCTTTGAGGATGTGGCTGTGGAATTCACCCAGGAGAAGTGGATTTTGCTGGATCAAACTCAGAGAAGGCTGTGCAGAAATGTGATGCTGGAGAACTACAAGAGTCTGGCTGCAATAGATTGGGAGATTTGTCTTAATACCAAATGGTCAGTGTCTCAGCATAATATTTTGCAGGGGAAAACACCCAGTGTGGTAGAAATGGAGAGAAGCCATACTGGAGAGGAACTGTTTAATTTTAAACGTTGGGAAGAAGCCTTGAGGGGGAGGGGAAAGATGGCGGAGGAGTAGGGGACCCTATTTCAGCTGGTCCCCGGAATTGAGCTAGATATCTACCAGACCACTCTGAGCACCCATGAAACCAGCCTGAGATGTAAGAAGATCTGGATCTCTACAAACAGAATATCGCAGCAGTTGGTTTTGAGGTACAAAGCGGGGAGCCATGATTCTGCGGGCAGATATCAGAGGATAAACGGCAGCAGGAGGGTGCATGGCCATGGGGATCCTACACTGCCGGTGAGTGACACCCTCGTGCACTGCGGACGGGGCACAGACTGGCAGACCGGTAGCATCGGGAAAGGACTTTAGGGCAGTCCCTGGGACAGAAACCCGGAGCGATGGAGTCACGTGCATGTGAACTGCAGCCCCCCAGATGGAAAACCAGAGCGCCAGGGTCTCACTGGTGAACTGTAGCCCCCAGGGTGGAAACCCGGAGCGGTGGAGTCGCGCACGCAGTGAACTGGGAGCGGCTGGCGGTTTTAGAAGCACAAAGGGCAGAGACATGCCCTGACCTGGAGGCAGGACTGGGTGCACTGCGGAGGGGCGCACAACCCAGGACGCTGCAGTTTATAGCAGCACAGACAGAAATGGAGATGGTGTGGCCTGGAGGGCTCACTGAAGAACAGACTGCGGTCTCTCTGCTCTGAGGCAGAGGGTTGGAAACGGTCTCTTCTGCTCTGACTCATGGACGAGACATGGAAAGCCACCAGGGAAAGGCGCCAGAGAACAAAAGCCCCAAAGACTGATTCCCACTGAGCCCATCTCCCGCCACAAGGGCGCAGGTCAACTCCGCCCAAACAGGGTTGCCTGAGTGACAGCGTGGCAGGCCCCTCCCCCAGAAGACAGGCTGGGAAAACAAGAGGCCAGCAACCCTAAGGTCCCTAGAAAACAGGTGCCTCTTGCTTGGGTTCTGGTCAATAATTTCAACTCTATACATTCCCTCAAACACCCATCAACAGAATGACTAGGAGGAGGAGCCCCCAAAACAGAAAAGACTCAGAGATTATGACTTATGCCACAGATTTACAAATGGATGCAGATATAACCAAGATGTTGGAGATGGAATTCAGGCTAGCAATTGTGAAGACAATGGCTAGAATGGAGAAATCAATTAATGGCAACATAGAGTCTCTAAGGGCAGAAATAAAAGGTGAATTGGCAGAACTTAAAAATGCTATCAATGAGATCCAATCCAATCTAGATAATCTAACATCTAGGGTAACTGAGACAGAAGAGAGAATAAGCGACCTGGAGGACAATATAATAGATAAAAAGGGAAAAGAGGAGGCCAGGGAGAAACAACTCAGAATCCATGAAAATAGAATCAGAGAAATAAGTCACACCATGAGGCATTCCAATGTCAGAATAATTGGAATCCCAGAGGGAGTGGAGAGAGAGAGAGGGCTAGAAGATGTATTTGAGCAAATCGTAGCTGAGAACTTCCCTAATCTGGGGAATGAAACAAACATTTGAGTCCTAGAGGCAGAGAGGACCCCTCCTAAGATCAAGGAAAACAGGCCAACACCCCGGCATGTAATAGTCAAATTTGCAAATCTTAGAACCAAGGAAACCATCTTAAGGGCAGTTAGAACCAAGGAAACCATCTTAAGGGCAGTTACATACAGAGGGAGGAACATCAGAATAACGTCAGACCTATCCACAGAGACCTGGCAAGCCAGAAAGGCCTGGCAAGACATATTCAGGGTACTAAATGAGAAGAACAGGCAGCCAAGAATACTTTATGCGGCAAGGCTTTCATTTAGAATGGATGGAGAGATACAGAGCTTCCATGACTGGCAGAAGCTGAAAAAATATGTGACCACTAAGCCGGCCCTGTAAGAAATATTAAGGGGGGTTCTATAAAAGGAGAAATACCACAAGAGTGAGATACAACAGAAATTTACAGGGACAGTCTATAAAAACAACATCTTCACAGGCAACATGATGACAATTAATTCATATCTTTCAATAATCACTCTCAACGTGAATGGCCTAAACGCTCCCATAAAATGGCACAGGGTTGCAGATTGGATAAAAAGACAGGACCCATCCATATGCTGTCTACAAGAGACTCATTTTGAACCTAAAGATACTTCCAGACTGAAAGTGAAGGGATGGAGATCCATCTTCCATGCCAGCGGACCTCAAAAGAAAGCTGGGGTAGCAATTCTTATATCAGACAAATTAGATTTTAAACTAAAGTTTGTAATAAGAGACACAGAAGGACACTATATCATTCTTAAAGGGTCTATCCAACAAGGAGATCTAGCAATTGTAAATATCTATGCCCCCAACATGGGAGCAGCCATCTATATAAGCCAACTGTTAACCAAAATAAAGAGTCATATTGATAACAATACGTTAATTGTAGGAGACCTCAATACTCCACTCTCAGCAATGGACAGATCATCTAAGCAGCAAATCAATAAGGAAACCATTGGACCAGATGGACCTCATAGATATTTACAGAACTTTGAATGATACATTGGACCAGATGGACCTCATAGATATTTACAGAACATTCCATCCTAAAACAACAGAATACTCATTCTTCTCGAGCGCACATGGAACTTTCTCCAGAATAGACCATATACTGGGTCACAAATCAGGTCTCAACTGATACCAAAAGACTGAGATGATTCCCTGCATATTCTCAGACCATAATGCTCTAAAACTGGAACTCAATCACAAGAAAAAATTTGGCAGAAATTCAAACACTTGGAAGCTAAAGACCACTCCGCTCAAGAATGTGTGGGTCAACCAAGAAATCAAAGAAGAACTTAAACAATTCATGGAAATCAGTGAGAACGAAAACACATTGGTCCAAAACCTATGGGATACTGCAAAGGCGGTCCTAAGGGGGAAATACATAGCCATCCAAGCCTCACTCAAAAAAAATAGAAAAATCCTGAATTCACCAACTAACTCTACACCTTAAAGAACTAGAGAAAAAGCAACAAACAATGCCTAAGCCATGCATTAGAAGAGAAATAATTAAAATTAGAGCAGAACTCAATGAATTAGAAACCAGAAACACAGTAGATGAGATCAATGAAACTAGAAGTTGGTTCTTTGAAAAAATTAATAAGATTGATAAACCACTGGCCAGACTTATCCAAAAGAAAAGAGAAAGGACCCAAATTAATAAAATTATGAATGAAAGGGGAGAGATCATGACTAACACCAAGGAAATAGAAACAATTATTAGAAATTATTATCAACAACTATATGCCAATAAACTGAGCAATATGGATGAAATGGAGGCCTTCCTGGAAACTTATAAGCTGCCAAGACTGAAACAGGAAGAAGCTGACATCCTGAATAGGCCAATAACCAGTAACGAGATTGAAGCAGTGATCAAAAACCTCCCAAAAAACAAGAGTCCAGGGCCTGATGGATTCCCTGGGGAATTCTACCAAACATTCAAAGAAGAAATAATACCTATTCTACTGTAGCTGTTTCGAAAAATAGAAATAGAAGGAAAACTTCCAAACTCATTCTATGAGGCCAGCATTACCTTAATTCCCAAACCAGGCAAAGACCCCATCAAAAAGGAGAATTTCAGACCGATATCCCTGATGAATATGGATTCCAAAATCCTCAATAAAATCCTAGCTAATAGGATCCAACAATACATTAAAAGGATCATCCACCACGACCAAGTGGGATTTATCCCTGGGATGCAAGAGTGGTTCAACATTCGCAAATCAATCAATGTGATAGAACACATTAATAAGAGGAGGGAGAAGAACCATATGGTCCTCTCAATTGATGCAAAAAAAAGCATTTGACAAAATACAACATCCTTTCCTGATTAAAACTCTCCAGAGTATAGGGATAGAGGGAACATTCCTCAAACTCATAAAATCCATCTATAAAAAACCCACAGTGAATATCATCCTCAATGGAGAAAAGCTGAGAGCCTTTCCCTTAAGATTAGGAACACGTCAAGGGTGCCCACTCTCACCACTGTTGTTCAACATAGTACTAGAAGTCCTAGCAACAGCAATCAGACAACAAAAAGAAATAAAAGGTATTCAAATTGGCAAAGAAGAAGTCAAACTCTCTCTTTTCGCAGACGACATGATACTTTATGTGGAAAACCCAAAAGACTCCACCCCCAAATTACTAGAACCCATCCAGTAATTCAGTAATATGGCAGGATACAAAATCAATGCACAGAAATCAGTTGCTTTCTTATACACTAACAATGCAACTGTAGAAAGAGAAATTAAAGAAATAATTCCATTTACAGTAGCACCAAAAACCATAAGATACCTCAGAATAAACCTAACCAAAGAGGTAAAGGATCTATACTCTAGGAACTACAGAACACTCATGAAAGAAATTGAAGAAGACCCAAAAAGATGGAAAAATATTCCATGCTCATGGATTGGAAGAATAAACATTGTTAAAATGTCTATGCTACCCAGACCAATCTATACCTTCAATGCCATCCTGATCAAAATTCCAATGACATTTTTCAAAGTGCTGGAACAAACAATCCTAAAATTTGTATGGAATCAGAAAAGACCCTGAATCGCCAAGATGTTGAAAAAGAAAAACAAAGCTGGGGGCATCATGTTGCCCAATTTCAAGCTATATTACAAAGCTGTGATCACCAAGACAGCATGGTACTGGCACAAAAACAGACATATAGACCAATGGAACAGAATAGAGAACCCAGATATGGACCCTCAACTCTATGGTCAAATAATCTTTGACAAAGCAGGAAAAAACATGCAATGGAAAAAAGTCTCTTCAATAAATGGTGCTGGAAAAATTGGACAGCCACATGCAGAAGAATGAAACTCAACCATTCTCTAACACCATTCACAAAGATAAACTCAAAGTGGATGAAAGACCTCAATGTGAGACAGGAATCCATCCAAATCCTAGAGGAGAACATAGGCAGTAACCTCTTTGACATCACCCACAGCAACTTCTTTCAAGATACATCTCCAAAAACTAGTGAAACAAAAGCAAAAATGAACTTTTGGGACTTCATCAAGATAAAAAGCTTCTGCACAGCAAAGGAAACAGTCAACAAAACAGAGAGGCAACCCACAGAATGGGAGAAGATATTTGCAAATGACACTACAGATAAAGGGCTGGTATCCAAGATCTATAGAGAACTTCTCAAACTCAACACCCAGAAAACAAATAATCAAGTCAAAAAGTGGGCAGAAGATATGAAAAGACACTTCTCTGAAGAAGACATACAAATGGCTAACAGACACATGAAAAAATGTTCATCATCATTAGCCATCAGGGAAATCCAAATCAAAACCACCCTGAGATACGACCTTACACTAGTTAGAATGGCAAAAATGGACAGGGAAAGAAACAACAAATTTGGAGAGGTTATGGAGAAAGGGGACCCCTCTTACACTGTTGGTGGGAATGCAAGTTGGTACAGCCACTTTGGAAAACAGTGTGGAGGTGCCTCAAAAATTTAAAAATAGAGCTACCCTATGACCCAGCAATTGCACTACTGGGTATTTACCCCAAAGACACAGATGTAGTGAAAAGAAGGGCCATATGCACCCCAATGTTCATAGCAACAATGTCCGCAATAGCCAAACTGTGGAAAGAGCCAAGATACCCTTCAATAGATGAATGGATAAAGAAGATGTGGTCCATATATACAATGGAATATTCCTCAGCCATCAGAAAAGATGAATACCCAACTTTTACATCAACATGGCTGGGACTGGAGGAGATTATGCTAAGTGAAATAAGTCAAGCAGAGAAAGTCAATTATCATATGGTTTCACTTATTTGTGGAACATAAGAAATAGCATGGAGGACATTAGGAGAAGGAAGGGAAAAATGGGGGGGGGGAATTGGAGGGAGAGATGAACCATGAGAGACTATGGACCTGAGAAACAAACAGGGTTTTAGAGGGGAGGGGGGAGGGGCGATTGGTTAGCCCAGTGATGGGTATTAAGGAGGGCACATACTGCATGGAGCACTGGGTGTTATACGAAAACAATGGATTGTGGATCACCACATCAAAAACTAATGATGTATTGTATGGTGACTAACATAACACAATAAAATTAAAAAAAAAAAAAAGATACCATGTTGGTGGGAGAAGAGTTATTGCCTAGACTGAGAGTAACTATTATGATACATGCTGGTAATTGAAATAAAAATCACAACTGAAAGTGTCATTTAATCAAGTATTTATTGAGTACCACATAACTAGCCTCTGAGAGAAACTGAGGGAATTGCAAAAGAATGAGAACTGAGTGTTGGCCTGAAGGAGCTTGCCATTTGAAGGCAAGACAAGGGATATCAAGCTGTAGATATGTCCTTTGGAAATCTCTCATTGATGGAGCAGGTCTGCAATCACCAGGAAATGGAGTTTTCACATGATTTCTGACATCAAGTCTCCCACCTAGGGGCTTAACACCAGAGTTTTTGAGGAAGGATATCTGTTTTTGTTTTCTTTTCTTTCTGAAGTCCTAGGATAACTTGTTGGCCTTTTGAGTCTCATTGACATAGTCAGTCCATGACATGGGAAGTATAATCCAGTGAGGAAGATAAAACCAGATGAGAAACATCCCCATAGTTTCCCCTGTGTATAATTTGTTTTGTCACTTTTTCTTTAGCTGCATTAGAAAAAATGATGCTAAGTTCTACTATATCTTTTCTCTTAGTAACTCCAGAAGTCATTATATTTGAAAAATTTTCACTTATGACAGGGATGCTAAACAGACCTGCAGGATGAGAGGCTCCAAATAGAACAATTCACCAACCATTACTTTCTCTATGCTTAGGACAAGTTCAACACAATGCAAAGACCAGGTGAGGGTCTCAAGAGAAGTACTATATAAGCACAGTCCCTGACCCTCAAGGACTTTGCTTTTTGGTTGGAGACAGAAAGTACTTATATAAAACCCTAGAAGATCCAGATAATTAAATACAAAGTGAGTATTGTCATCGATATGTGGTTTACAGAAAGGAGAGATGAGTGAGACCTGGGTAGCCGGGGAAGGCTCCCAGGAGGAAGTAGAGATCAGGTTGTATGAATGCACTGTGTGTGTGTGGCAGGGGTGGGGCAAGTCAATATTAAAAAGCATGGGAATCAGGGCTCTGCTGTGGTATGATAGCCAAAGGGCACATCTGTGGTCTCTAGCTTTGGGGATATTCTCTTGCCACTGTGATGGTCTGCTGTTTTCTTGGCAGAATTGCCAGTTGACCTAAATATGAGATATGATGTGTCCTTTTAAACACTGGGACAAGTTTGAACAAGATAAATTATTTTCAGTTACCTCCTGAGCTGGTGAAAAAAAATACTAAGGTCCAAAGACAGATAAGGTAATGACCCTGTTGGAGAAAGCCATGCAAGAACCTTGGGGATATTTTCTCAATGTTTGCACAGTAGATCTCTAGAAAAGGCCACCAAATTGTCAGCTTTATTTTGACTACATTTCAGGGAACTTGAAGAAATTTCTTCAAAGACAGAATAGCTATTTCTTTACAACTTATTTGTGACACATATTTTCTTAATATGCCCACATGGTGTCTTATTATTTTCCTCCTCTAGTCCCCCAGCCAGTTTTAAAATGCTCATTTTTCTGTCTTCTCTATAGAACATTTTTTGCGGGAGAGAAAAATGACTTCAGCCTGATGTGCATGAAAACTTCTGGAAAAATTGCTAAGCTTTGTATTTAGAGGGAAAGAACAGTTTTCTAGGGATAGTAACAGGGTCTCTTCCTCAAATGTGGCAACTTGATTTGTTGTTGAAAGAGGTAACTTCAAAATTGTGCAACTTGATTATAGGTCAAGTGAAGAGGTAATGTGGTGTTTTGTACCCTTTCATCTCCCTCCTTAGCACATTTCCTGTAACCTGACCCCTTCCCTCATCACACAAGATACATAAAGCTTTCATTGTGTGACATCACCATATTCTATTTTTCCAATAAATACATGAAATCCTATATCCTAACCTCTGCTCTCCTCTCTAGTAAAATTACCCTGTGTGATCATAAGATCTTGCTTATAGTTAGTTGCCACTTTGGAAAAGACTTGATGATTTAATGAGGACATCCAGTCTTTTTCAATTTAAAGGAAGCGTTAACCTAAACTTAAAGAGTTTAAAGGCATTGTGTTGGGTGGAGTAAACATTCATTCATTCATTCATTCATTCATTCATTCATTCATTCATGATCTGCTTTGTCCTAGAAAGAATTCCAGGATGAGGGCTAGAAACTCTTTTGGTGTCTTTTCTCCTTTTCCATTTATTGAATGCTCTATAGGTATCAGCCATTCTGTTAAGCATTGGGGTGAAAAGATAAATGTGGTACGTGTAGCACAGTGTCCTGTCCTCAGAGAACTCACAGTCCAGCCAGAGAAATATACATAGAAACCCTACTACCAGATCGTATGAGGACCCAGAAGCAGGTAAGAACTTGTATTCTGAGTTGGTGAGGAGGGGAAAAAGGCTTGTGTGCTTTTTCTTGGGAAGAGGGAATATTGAGAAAGTTAATTCTCTCTTTTGCCTTCTTTCACTGAGCAAGTGTTAAAAGAGAACTAAAATAATGCTAAAAGTGCTGGTTTTACAATCTTGAAGCAGAAAAGCAATTGGTAAAGACTTCTCTAGAAAGCAGTTGAGGCCCTCTTGGGGCCCCAGACCAGTGTGACAGAGGCCATGAAATTAACACTCAAGGATCAGGCTTTGTTCCTGGTTGGCACCATGCTGGATTTGCCCATGCCTTTCTTGGTGTGGACAGCTCTTCATGATGATAGATGGTGGTGCTGATGTGGAGTAGGCATGAGAGAAAGGAATATGGGAAAATGAGAGCTTTCTGTGCCAGGCCCTCACTACAGCCCTAACAAGGAGAAGGAAAACACAGTATCTAGCTCACTGGTTCCCCTCTGACTCTAGGTAACTCCCTGAACAAGACTCTCAGTTTTCTCAGTTACCTCTTTCAAAGGAAGTCCTGGGATTCACAAACACACTCCAATGCATGGAAGGATGGCTAGAATCCAGGGAGGGCAATTAAATTTCCTAAAATATGCTGCTCTGTCATTTAGTCTCTCCCTGTCCCTCACCCCGTTGCCACAGTCCCACATACCTGCTCTGTACACTTTGGCTTTTGTGTTTTTAATTCCCACTGTTTGGAACAGCCTTCCTGCCTTCTTTCTCTAGCCTGCTAGTCTTCCAAGGTTTGGCTGAATTCCTCTTCCTTGGGTCCTTCCCATCACATCTAAAGCAAACCTAGAGCTCCCTTACTTTAGGATGTCCCTCTGGGGGAACATCTGGGAAGTATGCACTATGATTTAGATACCTTATAGCTTTTTAATTGCTTCAGATGTGTTCACTTTGTCTTTCAAACTGCACAGAAAGGGACTACATCACAGAATTCCTTTACATGGACAACAGAAGGTACATAGTCCTTGGCCCTTAAGTGGGCTCTGTAGATAGATGCTTGATTGTTTGATTCTGTGGCAGCCTATAGCAATAGATAACTAGGATGGGTGAAGGAATGGAGACTCAGGACAGAAAGAAGATGCGAACATAACCAGGATGATGACCATGATGGGTAGAACACACAGAGAGCCACCAGCTAGCTATGAATACACAGCTCACTTATGTGTGTCCTGTAGAAGTTTCCATTTCAGAAGATTGTTAAGGAAAAGAAGTCCATGTTCAGAAGGATAAGCATGGGTGATCTTCAAGGTTCTCAGCCAAAGACAGGCTAGATATCAAAACACGCTGCAGGGGTGCCTGGGTGGCTCAGTCATTAAGCGTCTGCCTTCGGCTCAGGTCATGATCCCAGGGTCCTGGGATTGAGACCCATATCGGGCTCTCTGCTCGGCAGGAAGCCTGCTTCTCCCTCTCCCACTCCCCCTGCTTGTGTTCCCTCTTTCGCTGTGTTTCTGTCAAATAAATAAAATCTTAAAAAACAACAACAACAACAACAACCACGCTGCAAGCACTTCCCACTTCAGCGTTTGGGTGGTGCATTCCACCCTTTGACTCAATTAGCTCTGGTATTGATAAGACTTTGCATGAAAGCATGAGGTCAGTGTACTTCATTCACATGGATCTTGGTGAGATGCAAAAGAATGTAACATGTTTTTTGCTTTTCCACATTACATAACACACTTGTGAACTTAAGGGAATGCTTTGAACCCACCTGAGAGAGGAAATGAGTTTACAGTTTTTAGTGTATCAAAGCATTGTTTCTGGAGAGATTTTTCTATCCTCAAGAATCAAAAAAATGCATACAGCTACCCAAGTAGGAGCTCACATCTGGAGAAGAGCTGCTGCTCTGACTTGTCTTGGGTAATGTCTCAAAGTTGCGGATGTGAGCATGTGGGAAGACACTTTATTCTTTGACAAGAAATAAAGCCATAATTGGATAGAGTAGGGAAGACATTCTACAAATCCTCTCTCATTTCCTGAGCAACCACAGGGAGTACAAAGGAAGTTATTCTCACCAGAGCCTGACCAGGCTGAGGATTTCTCAAGAATCTGTGGCTTAGTGTAGGGCTTTCTATCACAGAACATGCAAGCAGTTTCATTGGGTTGGACAAAATAAAATAAAATAAAATAAAATAATAGAGTCCCAGTCAAAAATTCCAAGAAAAAGTTACTTTCTTTTGGAGGACAGAATTAACAGTGATAATGATAAAGGCAATAGCAGATAATTGAGTGATTATTATGTGCTAGACTCTGGTTTTGGTGCTTTACACTTTCTAGTTCATTTAGTCTTCACAGAAGATCTCTAAGGGTGTCAGTCACTAGTATTACCTCCCTTCTACAGGTAAGTAAACAGAGACATAGAGTGTGTGAAGGACTTCTCTAAGGTACAGAGCATATTAAGTGAAGGAGGTAGGTTTCAGGCTCCAGACTTTGTTCAAATAAGTGAAAAAGAAAAAAAAAAAAAGGCCCTTGAGCCTCTAGAGACTGGAATCTAAGCCTTCTTTCTTCACAGGACCTGTGCAGTTCTTGGGCTAAAACAGAGGTTTATTAAATATGTGTCTTGTGACTGCATAGATCAATGGTAGAATGGTCAGGGCTAATCTTTTCACATGTTCCCCCTGCTGTGGTGATATTTAAACTCAGGGTAGCAGAAAGTTTAACTTCTGTTGGCATGAGGTGGTCTTAAAGGGCAATGAGGCCATTTATTTCCTTTTCTATACTTCCTATGCTAGAAAAATCCTGAGAGAATGGAAACTGTGCAATCAGGTTATATTACAGCCAAGTTTTCTGCTGTTCTGAAGGCTTTTGTTTCAGCGGCATTTCCACGTGAGATCCTAAGAACGTACTCTGATGATAAGGACTGCCTTTCACTTGGTTTTGGCCTTTCCTCTCTCCTTTTTCCCCCTCTCCTATACTTTATCTTTTATCTTCTTTCTTTTTCTCCTCTCCCCACTTTCCATTCATTTTATATTAGAGTGATGTCCTCACATCTAATTCTATGGTTCTGTGATTCACACACACAAGATCTCTCTAAGGAGGGTATTAAGACTCATAGCTACAAACCCCAATCTAATTCCCAGCCCAAGCAAAATTAGATTGAATCAAAGACAGGAAATGGTCATTTTAAACAACCTCTCTGACTCTGACTCTGATTATTTAAGCAGAATGAAAGTGCTTAGCCTGAATGAAAGCCACATGGTATCTGAGGTGGTGAAGAACAGTCTAGATAGACACAAATGTGGTAACTAGATGATTCTGGAAGATGTGTCTTTTGGGTTTCTGGATTGCCTATGACATACTTATGTACACAAGATATTTCCCATGTTTGAAGTATACCCCTCCCAATAAAAAATAAATATTTTCTGTAAAATCCTACTTCTATGCCTTCCATATGATATGACATGAAGCAAAATTCTACATATAATCGATATTGTATCTGAAAATATTTTTAAAAATACAGTTGGATGAGCACGTTCCCTTCTATTTCCTCTGCTTATAAAGTTTTGTCTTTTGGCTCCTGTATTCTCTTGAAAGTGCATAGTCTCCTGTCACTGATGACCTCTAAATAGTCAAATAAAGTACACTTCATAGTCTTTACCTTACCTGACCTCTCTGAGGTATTTTAGACAGTTGACTACTTCCTCCTTCTTGATAGCTTGGCTTCTGGGACACTACACTCTCATAATTTCTCTCTTATCTCTCCAACATCTCCCCTTCCTTTTCCTGTTGCAGGCCCACCTCCTAAATGCTGTCATTCCCCAAAATTCAGTTCTTGGTCTTCTTCTCTTCTCACTCCTTCCAGTTTCCCTGTGTAATCTCTTTTACATCAAAAACTTCTGGTATTATCTGTATAACAATGACATTCAAATCTGGATCTCCTGCCTAGACTAAGATCTACCTTCAGAACTGTACAGCTAACTGACACCTAGACATCTCCATATCGATGTGCCACAGAAATATTTAATTTAGAAGTTCCCTGAATAAACTTAACTCCTCCCACCCCCAATATTTCTCTCCCCTTGGGTTTCCTCTTCTGGTTAACCAAAAAACCATTCAACCTAAAAATCCATGCAAGAAAGCCAAGAATTATCTGTGAATTCTTCCTCCCCCTCATACCACTTACCCAGTTGATTACCTCTTAAATCTTCCTCAAAAAGATTTTTTCTTTTCACACCTACTGCCATCACCTTAGTTTAGGTCTTTCTGGTCTCTTACCTAGATTGTCAGACTAGCTTCATAGCTGGGTTCCCTGACAATCCCTCCCTTGCACCCACCCATTCTTTAAACTATTGCCACCATATGCTTTGTAAAACACAAATCTATTCACTGCCCCAAACTTTTCAAAGATGCTGTCACTGCTCAGATAATAAACTCCAAGTCCTTGTTTTATTTATTTGAGAGAGAGTGAGAGAGTGGGAGGAGGGGCAAAGGGAGAGAATCCTCAGGCAGATTCCCCACTGAGTGTGGAGCTCAACACAAGGTTCAGTCTCACATGAGATCAGGACCTGAGCCAAAACTAAGAGTTGATGCTCAACTGACTGAGCCACCCAGGCGCCCCTAAAGTCCTTAGCATAGTTTAACATTCAGGAATTTTTTTGGTCATAAGTTACCAAAATTCAATTTAAAGTGGCTCAAGTGGAACCCATGTAATGAGAATGTCCAGGAATTGATCAAAAGCTTCAAGCACAGGGTACTAGTGCTATCACCAGGGCTCCATTCTTCCCTTTCCCCTGCCCTCTCTGTGTCCCTGGATTCTATTCTCCCCTGTGTATTTGATTCATTTGGCAGACATCTTGTAGGCAGTCAGTGGAGGAAGCTACTTACAACTGCAGGCTTGTGTGATCTATACAGTTCAAGATTCCAAAGGAAGGAAGACAAGACCTTTTATCCCAATTTCCACACACTGAATCTTAGTTTCTTATTGGCCTAGCCTAGGTCATATGCTTTGAAGTAATCACTGTAGCCAAGGAAGACTGACTTGGTAGCTTGAGTCATTGTCTGTCCCCAGGAGGTTGCAATGAAAGACAACCCAACCAAGACCACAAGGAAATGTGGTTCCCCAAAGAAATTCAGGGTGCTGCTATCACTGGAAGGGTGAAGAGATGTTGGTCCTACAAAAACAACACAGGTAAACTTCCCATGACATCCGTATCTTTCCATGATCTTGATTGCTATTAGTCTCCCCCATCTTTACTCCTTTCTATCTCTGGACTACTTACAGTCTCTCGAATGTGCTAGTCCATTCCAGGCCTTCATGCTTTTGCAAGTACCATTTTCTCTGCCTGGAAGGCCTGGAGGGCTAAGTTTTATTTCTCTTTACAACTCCAGCTGAAATATCTTCTTCTCTGAGAGGTCTTTGCTGACCTCTGTCTTATAAGTTGATTACTTCCTCTTTTGTGCCCCTATTATACATAGTACTTAACATTATTATGGGTTTGGTTTTTTTGTTTGTTTTTTGTTTTGTATTGTTTTCTACTATATATCTAGACCAGTAGCCTAGGAGAATACTATTCGGTCTGTAAAGCATAGAACAGATTAGAGTAGCTATTAAATAAATTATTGCATTAATAAATGTTGAGTGAATGAATACATGAATGGTTGTTTTTTTCAGTTATAGAAATGTATAAAGCTTATAATTTCTCCTGGATATCAGGAACATCCTTCAACTCACCCTTCTGTGCTATCCTTACTGACTGGGCATATCCTTATGCACTTTACACAACCAGAAGGATAACATGTTGATCTTTGAAATGTTTTTTTCTTCTTTTTGGATAGATGGAGAAGAATGAAGCAAGCAGAAGGCTGAAGAGTGTACAAAGGGAGAAGGGGAGGAGGGATGGAGGGTAAAAGATGAAGGAGAATAATAGGATCCCAAATGACAAACTTACTGGATGTTTAATTTTTGCTCATGGTTGGCCAAGTGTGTATCAAATGATGAGAAAATGGTACATGAAAGTATTTGTGTCTGTATGACATGGCTCTGCTTTGTGTGATTTATTTAAAAAGTTTAGTTTTGTTTAATATAACTAAGTTTCTCTCAAAGAAGCATTCTTGGAAAATGTATTAGTAGTATAAGAAAACTTGGATTTGCCAAATAGAACTTATGTGATCTTAGATCATCTGTCTCTAAACTCACCACATCTGTTAATCTCCTGCAAAATGGAGAGCATTAATCCTGCTTTGGCTTTCATCTTCCAAAAGTTATAGGAAGTTTTCAAATGGGATGTGTCTAAAAGTATTTTGTAATGTGTTAAGTGCAATATGTACAATAGTGAGTCATTAATATTAGAGAATAGTTACAGGTCCTCCACAGAACGATGTTAAACAAACTGCAAATTGCCATTTTTTTAAAGTTTACTTTTAAGTTTTTGCTTCATATTAATTTTCAACAATTGGATTTTAAAGATGCAGTAATAAGACTGTAAGTACATTTATTAGATTTCTCTGTTGAGCTTGTGAATTAGATAAATGAGTTTTTTTTTTTAATTTGGCTGATCACATACAAATCTGTTTTATCTGAAAGGAGAAAAAAGAAAGGCATGGAAGAAAGAGGAAAAAAACAAATGACAGCCAAATTTATTAAGGTGGATGCACTTATTAGAAGAGGAAAGGGGTTTTGATGATCTAAGGCCACAATAAGCAGCAGCAAGACCTGTCCAGAGGGGAATCAAGGGGGCTGGGTTCACATCCCAAGTCTTTCCTGTCTTGCTATGTGACTGTAGAAAAACATTATTTAGCCTTCTGTTTGGAAGTGTCTGAAGGGATTGTCCAAGAGAAAGGAAAAAAAAATTACCATGTAACCACAAGATCAGATTCAATTGATAAATAGACACTTTTTAAGACATCAGTGCTTTGTATAGAATCAGGGCTCACAAAATATTTGTTGAATGAGTACAAGAATGAGTGTGGGAGTCAGAGATGAAGAACAAGGAGGAAATCATCACATACTTGACCTTCAACATGTTAAGTTTACCTTTTCTCTCTTTGTTTTCCCATTTATGATGTGGAGCAAAGATAATTTCTATGCTGAGAATTAATGACAGTGGGGGATTGCCAAGTAAACACAAGATAAAAGTAACATTACCTTCCACATGTAGGCTTAATATTTTTCTAAGTTCTTTTATGTACACCCTCTCATTGAAACTCATTAAAACAAGAGACCATGGGAATTTTACAGGCACAATATTTAAACATGCATACTTGGTTGTTTTCCCTCTTGCCAATAGGACTGATCTCTACTGAGTTTTTTGGCTCTGAAGCTCAGGGAACCCTGAGCCGTTTCTTTTCTTTTTTTTTTTTTAAAGATTTTATTTGACAAAGAGAGACACAGCGAGAGAGAGACAGAGACAGAGACAGAGAGAACACAAGCAGGGGGAGTGGGAGAGGGAGAAGCAGGCTCCCTGCAGACCCTGAGGATCATGACCTGAGCCAAAGGCAGAGGCTTAATGACTGAGCCACCCAGGCGCCCCATCCCTGAGCTGTTTCACGGAATGATACCAGGTTCTAACCACTGGTCTAGCCACCTGAGACAAGTGTGGGCAACTGGCAGGATCAGATGTTTTGGGGATTAAGAAACCTACCCTCATTTATTGCCTCAGCAGGGCTGGCAATGACCTAAATAAACTGTTTCTTCAGCCTTATCCCTCCCTTTCACACTTCCCTTGTGGTGTAAAGGAAGTTACCTGGAGGGTAGATGTGGGAGAAGAAAGGAGTGGAGGCAAACTCACTTAGAGAAAAATATCAAGAGATACATGGCAGCCTTGAGCTAAAGCTAGGCACTCCCAATTTAACCTCAACATTACTGTCAATCAGCATGCAGCCCTTTTCTAGCTTCAGAATGCCAAAAGGGAGAGTGAGCCCCAACTAACAAATGCTCATAAGAAAGATTTCACTTTGGTTCATCATGTATAGGGTGCAGATTTAGCGGAGCATAGGGATTTAAAATGCTTTACCACGACCTTTTAAAGCTAGAATCTACATGTTGAGCTTCATCTTCAGAACTGCTGAAATCCTAACTACTTTTAGGATTTCTTTCTGCAACCTCAGTATCACAATGAGGAATCTGAAATTCTTGCAAATTGAATCTGAATGTTATCAGACTATTATCAAAATTGATATCAATATCAATTACCTGAATATTATCAAAAAAGAAACCTGTAAGATCAGCATCTCTGGAAGTAGAGAACAGCATGGTCTATCTATTCATTGGTCTTTCTTATGGATCTCTCAGCTTTGACAGGGCAGAAATCATGTTGTGCTCTGTGTGTTATTAATGCCTAGCTTCATAGGTGCTAACTTAGCAAATACTTGATGATGATGAGAATTCCTGATGTAGTAATGGACTGGAATTTAGCAGACAGGAAACAAAAACAAAACAAAACTTCTAAAAAGTCCTAAATCTTGATTTGGGCCTTGTGAGTGCCATGGTAAAATCCATCAGCTAGTTCCTGGTGTTCCCTATGGGAAACAATGGGAGAAAGAGAATGGCACCCAACAAGTGAACTGTCTCTGCATTTTGGCTTTGCCTTCCTCCCAGACAATTGCACAATAAGTTACCTCCATTAGGGAAAACTAATCTCATTCATGGTGAAAGAACTCAAAACATGTTACTCTCCTGAATAAAAATTGGTCATATTTTGATTTTTTGATTTTAAGTGACTAGAAGGCCATTCAGAATTCATTACTCTCAGCCTCCCACTAACTGCTGAGCAGGAGCAGTTTTCTGTGGTGTCATACTGGATGTAGGTGTAGTGGTAGAGGTCCACATAGAATGTTAAACTGTGTTAGGTACCTTCTCCTGGACAGAGCAATAGTAATAGGCAAGTAACTTTGTAATACAAGCCAAGCCTAATTATTAAATCCAAAGCATGTACCTCAAACCTAATTGCTCTTTAGGTTGAAAAGCAGGATATGAAATAAATCTATCACTCAACAATATCTGTTATGTGTCAAGTGCTATGGCAAGTACTCAGGCTACAGAGCTAAATAAGATATAGTCCTGGACTTCATGGAGACAGATGTACAAAGAAATAATTACAATATGGTAGGCAATGCGGTGATAGAGGTATATACAGGGTGGATTAAAATCAGGTGTAGGGTTTCTAGGAAGGCTTTGTAGAAGATAAAATGCGTGAACTCATTTTGGAGAGATGGGT
Organism: Mirounga angustirostris; assembly: GCF_029215605.1. Classification (NCBI taxonomy): domain Eukaryota; kingdom Metazoa; phylum Chordata; class Mammalia; order Carnivora; family Phocidae; genus Mirounga; species Mirounga angustirostris. The sequence goes on from NW_026991714.1 coordinate 53,545,293, forward strand.
AGGGATTTCTGTAGTGGCTGGGAAGTGAGGGTAACAGGGCTCAGATGAGAATATTCCAGACTGAGGGAAGGTTTAAAATGCCTTCATTCCCACCCAAAAATTTCCATTCAACCATCTGTATTTCTGTTATAGCACAAACTGCACCAGGCAAATCTAAACAGGTAAGGAAGACTTTATTCAAGACTACTGCAATAGGAGAGAGATGCTAGAACTCAGTCTGAACTCAAATGCACTGAAATAAAGGGCAAGAGGGTTTTTATGAACTCAGCTGGGCTAGGAGAGAAGTACCAGAAGATGCTAGGGGGAAATCATAGGCCAGCCATGCTTGCTAATTGACTTTATCCAAAGGAAAAGTACATTTCTCATGTGTCACGACAGGACATAATTTTGCAACTTGGAGTAAGTCACCCACTAACATTAGGCTCCTATTCTCCCACAAAGACTAGATGTGGTGCCATGTCCCTTGATGATTATATTTCAAAGGGATTGCTCCCAGGTTCTTGATAAAGACTTTCTTGGATTATAAAACTAGCAAGAGGCATTCAAAAAGATTTACATCTCAAAGGGTCATAGGAAGAATTTACAAGTTTTCTAAAGTAAAATCTCTAAGAAAAAGATCAGAGCCCAGAGTTAGGAGGAAGCCTGTCTAAAGTTTAGTCAAGCTGAGGGAAACATTAAAGCCAGCTTCCTTGGTGATGGCATTTTGCCAGGTGCAATTTGACTGCTTTTTCTTACATGCTCATCTCTTCCTCTTAGCTTTGGTCCACAGGGTAATTAAACTCATGAACAACAAAGAAGCAAAAATAACTACCTCACAAGAGGTGGTTTTAGCTGTATGGAGGTTCCTCAAAAAGTTGAAAATAGAGCTACCATATGATCCAGCAATTGCACTACTGGGTATTTACCCCAAAGATACAAAAGTAGGGATCTGAAGGGGTACGTGCACCCCGATGTTTATAGCAGCAATGTCCACAATAGCCAAACTGTGGAAAGAGCCAAGATGTCCATTGACAGATGAATGGATAAAGAAGATGTGGTATATATATACAATGGAATATTATGCAGCCATCAAAAGGAATGAGATCTTGCCATTTGCAACGACGTGGATGGAACTGGAGGGTATTATGTTGAGTGAAATAAGTCAAACAGAGAAAGACATGTATCATATGATCTCACTGATATGAGGAATTCTTAATTGTAGGAAACAAACTGAGTGTTGCTGGAGTGGGGGGTGGGGTGGGAGGGATGGGGTGACTGGGTGATAGACACTGGGGAGGGTATGTGCTCTGGTAAGCGCTGTGAATTGTGCAAGACTGTTGAATCTCAGATCTGTACCTCTGAAACAAATAATGCAATATATGTTAAGAAAAAAAAAAAAGAAGAAGAAGAAGGTAGTAGGAGGGGAAGAATGAAGCGGGGGAAATCGGAGGGGTAGATGAACCATGAGAGACGATGGACTCTGAAAAACAAACTGAGGGTTCTAGAGGGGAGGGGGGTAGGAGGATGGGTTAGCCTGGTGGTGGGTATTGAGGAGGGCACGTTCTGCATGGAGCACTGGGTGTTATGCACAAACAGTGAATCATGGAACACTTCATCTAAAACTAATGATGTAATGTATGGGGATTAACATAAGAATAATAAAAAAAAAAGAGGTGGTTTTAGAATCCCTCTGTACTGCTTCTGTTCGTTGAGAACTGAAACTGGGTTTGAAAAACAGAAGCAAATTCCTCCTTTAGTTAAGAGTCCTCTTGGTTCCAGCAAAACAATGGCTAAAAAGATCAGGCATCCACCTACCAAGGTAGAAGACACTGAACAAGAACCAGTGCTGAATTTGAACAAGACAAATATTTTCTAGCTGGAAATGTAGTAGTCTGTGTCTTTCCTGGGAGCACAGACTGTCTGTATTAGAAAAGAACCCTGATTTTCCATTTAATTTCAAATTTACTTATGCTGTCCCAGATAACAGAAAAGGAGGAGTATTGCCCAACTCATTTTATAAACTTGGAGTAGTCTTGATTCCAAAAGCAAGTAAGGATGATTCAACACTTATTTATATTGGAAAAAAAATCCTGAGAAAACTAGGAATAACCAGGAAATTCCTTACATAAAAGTTACATACAAAATCCTAGAACAAACATTGTGGTTAATGAAGAAAACTCAGATGCATTCCTTTAAAGACAGGGAATAATATGAAGACACACTGTTACTATTTTACATAGTACTAGATACACTGATGAATGTTACCTGGAAAGAAAAAGAAATAAATTCAAGGACTGGAAGAAAAGAGATAAAATTTATGTGATATAATTATTTATCTAGAGAAACCAACAGAGGTACAGACCAATTCTTTGAACTATTAAGAGTTCAATGTGTTTGCATATTTCCTCATCACTAGTAATCAAATATAAAATGCTTGCACGCATGCTCTCTCTATATACAGATATACATAGAAACAAGAACATTATCAAAAGTTAGCTTACCCAAGAAAATACAAAATTTCTAGGAGATTACCTGAACAAATAGAGAGAGGTTTTATTATCTTGGATATAAGGACTTAAAAATGTTCTATCTAAAAAACGTTCTAAAAATCTCAGAAAGAAAAGACTATGAGAGAAGATATATCTTATCAGTCATGAAGAATACCAAAAAAATCATAGTAATAAAAAGTTTCAAGACCATGAGGCCCAGAGAGACAGACCCATCCATCTATCATCTATCTATCTATCCATCTATCTATCTACCTACCTATCTATCTATCTATTGCATAGGCAGTTCCTCAAACCAGTGGGGAAAAGGCAAATGGTTTAGTAAATGGCATTAAGAAACTGGACCCTTTTTTTAATAGTAAATGCAAAGGCAGATTGCAGACGAATTCAGAACAAAATGTTAAAATCAAGTCTATAAAGTTTATATCAGAAAATATAAAAGAATATCCTTGTAATGTGGAGGTGGGAGAAAAATCCTTAATGTTTTCCCCTAAAATAATCCTACAAATCATTAATAAAATAATTGATGAATTTGATTATATCATAATTAAGTTCTTTATTCAACAAAAGACATCATAGATAAAGTTTAAAGACAGGTTACATATTGGGAGGTGTTTAAGTGTCTAAAACTAGAAAAAACTAATATTTAAAATAAACAACACATGAAAATCAACAAGACAGGAATCTTGATTGCGCATATGATTGGGCAATTTACAAAGAGGAAATCCAAAGGGCTAACAAGGATATGAAAAGCTGCTCAGGGGGTGCCTGGGTGGCTCAGTTGGTTAAGCGGCTGCCTTTGGCTCAGGTCATGATCCCAGGGTCCTGAATTAGAGCCCCACGTCAGGCTCTCTGCTCAGTGGGAAGCCTGCTTCTCCCTCTCCCACTCCTCCTACTTGTGTTCCCTCTCTCGCTGTCTCTCTCTGTCAAATAAATAAATAAAATATTAAAAAAAAAAAAGAAAAGACAGAAACAGGAATGAAATCTATAAATGATTCCATTTGCACAAATTTAAAAGTCATGCACATCAAATGAATATTTTGGAGGCGCCTGGGTGGCTCAGTTGGTGGGCGTCTGCCTTCAGCTTAGGTCATGATCTCAGAGTCCTGGGATAGAGGCCTGCATCAGGCTCCCTGCTTAGCGGGAGTCTGCTTCTCCGTCTCACTCTGCCCCTCCTCCCCGCTTGTGATCTCTCCCTCTCTCTCAGCCTCAAATAAATCTCTTAAAAATGCACATTTTGTAAGAATAAATACACACAAAAGGATACACATTAAACACATTAGAATACTTGATGTGGTATGTGGCATGGAGAGAAGGAGTGGAAAAGGAATAAAAAGGAATGAAAGAATGAAAGAAATTAAGCAAGAGACTAGCAGATACCTATAACAATAGTGTACATTCTGAGGAGTATGGTAAACCCAACTCTATCTATGTATCTATATCTATCTATCCATCTATCCATCCATCCACTATCTATCATCTATCTATCTATCTATCTATCTATCTATCTATCTATCTATCTATCATCTATCTACCTATCATCTATCTATCATCTATCTATCTATCTATCTATCTATCTATCTATCTATCTATCTATCATCATCATCTATCTATCTATCTAGAGACATGGAAATTTCCACCTCCAGGTAGGAGCACAGAATGGAATCACAGAATGTTCTTGTTGGAAGGGGCTGTTCAAGATTGAATTTTATATATCCTGTCCCACTAGGAGACTCTTCTTCAAACTCTAATTCCTTAACTGAGAGTATATGTCAATTCCAAAAGAAATGAAAAAACAAAAAAGAAGAAAGGAAGGAATACAGACAAACAGGTTCAAAGAACCATTATTTAAGTAATATTGATATCACTAAAATTATTGAGTAATAGAACCTCAGTTATGAGTGAAATATAAAACTAAGTGCAAAATTAAGTTATGAGTTGCCACATCCACAAAACAACACAATTTCCAGGAAAAGCAATTAGTTCAGTCTAAGCACAACCATACTTTTTGGTGATCATTGCCAAGACTAAACATAGCAATACAGACTAAACTTCAATTGAGTTATTGGAATATTTTGTTTTCAGGCAGAAACAGCCTCAAAATGCTGTGGCATGTTCCTGTTTCACAGTTCATTTGGAGAGGTTTGCAAACTCCTAGTAAAATGTAATCATATGCTTTGCTTCATGTAAATTGTATCTGTTTTCCCATTTTGGATAACCAAGCAAAGAAAAGTGACTTTTCAGTAGTTTAAAAGTCTAGAGCAGGGAAATAAACTGTTCACCTAATGATTTTACAAGAAAATAGCAACTGCTTTAGACAGGCATCCATTATCAAGCAGATGGATTGGTTTCTTTGGGGGAAATGTAAACAGGAAAAACAAACACCCTACTCACATAAATTTTAAAACTTTTCCTTTGGCATTTGTTCAATATATTGATTTAAAACATAGGTCACTTGAAACAGAATGCCCAAGCTGAAGAAACTGAATGCAGAAGTATCTCAAAAATCAGATGAGAGATGAAAACCATATACCAAAAAGGGGCTAGGATCAGAGATCACCACAAGTGATTTCCCCATTGTCAACTGGAGCAGTGAGTGCTCAGGAGAAGCTTTCTCAGGGAAAGTGTCATTTTAGGAAATAATACTCAACACACTAGCATTTCCTTTCAGAATCAAGGCAATGGTTTCTGAGCAACCTGAAGTTTATTCAGTCTTTGATTCACATGGAACACCTGTATTGTTGGCCCCAAGAAGTCCAATGCTAACATTTTGCATATGTATTTGTATTAGTCAGTATGCTCCAAAGAAACAGAACTAATAAAGTGTGTATGTTTGTGTGTATCTATATCTCTATAATCTATATCTATCTATCTGAGAAATCTATTTTATGAAATTGGTTCATGTAATTACAGAGGCTAGCAAGTTTAATTATAGATGCTAGCAGGGTAGGCCACTAGGCTGGAGACCCAGAGAAGAGTTGATGTTGAAGCTCATGTCAAAAGGCAGTCTGGACCTCAGCCACAGCAACTTCTTCCTAGAAACATCGCCAAATGCAAGGGAAGCAAGGGCAAAAATGAACTATTGGGACTTCATCAAGATAAAAAGCTTTTGCACAGCAAAGGAAAACAGTCAAAAACAAAACAAAACAAAAGACAACGAACAGAATAGGAGAAGATATTTGCAAATGACATATCAGATAAAGGGCTAGTATCCAAAATCTATAAAGAACTTATCAAACTCAACACCCAAAGAACACATAATCCAATCAAGAAATAGACATGAACAGACATTTTGCCAAAGAAGACATCCAAATGGCCAACAGACACATGAAAAACTGCTCAACATCACTTGGCATCAGGGAAATCCAAATCAAAACCTCAGTGAGATACCACCTCACACCAGTCAGAATGGCTAAAATTAACAAGTCAGGAAGTGACAGATGTTGGCGAGGATGGGGATAAAGGGGAACCCTCCTACACTGTTGGTGGGAATGCAAGCTGGTGCAGCCACTCTGGAAAACAGTATGGAGAGTCCTCAAAATGTTGAAAATAGAGCTACCATACGATCCAGCAATTGCACTACTGGGTATTTACCCCAAAGATACAAATGTAGTGATCCAAAGGGGCACGTGCACCCCAATGTTTATAGAAGCAATGTCCACAATAGCCAAACTATGGAAAGAAACTAGATGTCCATCAACAGATGAATGGTTAAAGAAGATGCAATGGAATATTATGCAGCCATCAAAAAAATGAAATCTTGCCATTTGCAACAACGTGGATGGAACTAGAGGGAATTATGCTAAGCGAAATAGGTCAATCAGAGAAAGACAAGTATCATATGATCTCACTGATATGAGGAATTTAAGAAACAAGACAGAGGATCATAGGGGAAGGGAGGGAAAAATGAAACAAGATGAAACCAGAGAGGGAGACAAACCGTAAGAGACTCTTAATCTCAGGAAACAAACTGAGGGTTGCTTCCTCAAACAGGCCATGAACTTGGTACCACTGACTCACAGCTGAGAAATGATTGAGGAAGTGGTAGCTCCAGTTCAGCTACATTGCATGGTGACCTACAGTTGTTTTCTCCTCAGTGACTTTGGAAGGAATTGACTAATCTGAACTAAATGTAGCGAACCATTACTAAATACCAGAATGCATCCTCATGTTTATTTTCAAAGTGGAATATTGTTAATCCTTGTAGAGAGATGTTTGAGATTCACAGAAAATGCTCTGGCCATGTTTACTACTCAAGTATTTCTGAACTCAATTATCAATCATCAATAAACCCACGTTTATTTATTTTCATTAATCTTGTGGAGAATGCAAATGCAAGGATCTTATCTCTTATAAGATTATGACAAATACTTAAAGTCAGCAAAAAGTTCACCTCTAGTTACCCAGGCAGGCAGGAAGTGTGGGCAAACAAGTTTGGTCCAATCATGCTGGTTGGTGGTAGAAAGGAGAAAATCACACTGTAGGAGAGTTTCAATATGCCATAAGGGTAATATGACTTCTCACACATTTGAGGGAAATTCCACTCAATTCAACAGTATTTATTGAGTTTCTGCCATGTTCAAGACACTGGAGTAGGTAGAGGTAGTGGTGGAAGAGAAGATTTAGATGAGTAAACTATAGCTTTATTCCAGTAGGAGAGAAGATTTAGAGATTAGTAAACTGTAGCCATAATTCTCCTTATAATTATACCTAGAAGGAACAATAAAAATAAAAATATACTATATATATATAGTATCATACAGGGGAAAATGTAGTCAATAACCCAAGAATAGAAATAGTCATGTAGTGGTTTACTGCCCCAAATATCTTTTGTACTTTTAGAGGAAGAGGACTCGGGCTACCAGCCACCTACTACCTTTAAAAAATTTATCCAATAGCCAAGAATCTGAGGAAGAAACTCAGGTTATTTTGGATATAGTCTCCAGCTCTTACAGCAAAGCCTTCTATATCATTTCATTCTGTTCTTGGTCTTCAAATTTAAGTCTCTGGTGAGAATTTAGAAATATGCTTCTGTTGGTAGTATCCAGCGACATGGTGCCTGAAACCATAAATGCCTTTAAGAGATCCAGGCTGTAGATCCCAGAATGTAAAATATATACTAAGTACTATCAAGCTTACAAACTCCATGTGCCTTCCACCTGGTTCTTGACCTGCCATGAATCCACATCTCTCACCTATTGTCTACTCCCTGGCTCTTCCCTAGGCCAAAGCCCAGAGATCTTTGCTTTTTGTGACAAAAACTACCAAACTTGCTGTTTTTGCCCTTTTCTTGTGCTAATTTTCAGTTTGAAATGTCTTCTCTGGCCACAGAGATTTTAGTCTAAGCTTACCAACTATCTTCATTATATAACCTAGAATTTAGTAATTTGGTAGCTGATATACCTTAGCTACTAATTCAGCAGCTGTTGAGTTCTGAGGAAGCTCCTGGTAGAACTGGATGAAGTGATGTGTGCCAAACCACACCCTTCCTCAGTTTACATCACAGTGTAAACTGATTACAAAGTTATTTTGGGTGTTTTCTTTTAAGAAATCTTGACACTTGCCACAAAAAAACAAAGCCAAATATTTTCAAGGATTCGATTTCCTCTGTACCTACTTATGTGCTACTCATAAAATTAAAGGCAGGGGTGCCGGGGTGGCTCAGTCGGTTAAGCGTCTGCCTTCAGCTTGGGTCATAATCCCAGCATCCTGGGATCAGGCCCCACATCGGACTCCTTGCTCTGCAGGGAGCCCACTTCTCCCTCTCCTCCCTGCTTGTACTCTCTCACTGTCTCTCCTTCTCTTTCTCGAGTAAATAAATAAAATCTTAAAAAAAAAATTAAAGGCATCTGCCTTTGAAACTTGAACTCTGGTGATGCAAGTCATATAAAGTTCAGAGTGTCTAGGTCCAAATAGGGCTATGCCTGTAATAGTCATCCATTAAATATTTCTTAGCAGAATATATTTTCCCATTGCTTCTGACCATTTTTTCCCTATTGTTTCATTCATTCAATCACTCAATTATTCATCAAATATTTATTGAGTTCTTGCCATGTGACAGTGACTGTTCTAGGTATAGGAAATATATCAGGAAACAAAAGAGACAAAAATCCTGCCTTCATGGAGTTTTCATCCCTTATAGTAGTAGGAGTGAAACAATAAATATTGGCATACTACATATTATTATAAATGGTCATAATCGATACAGAGAAACATAAAGTAGGAGAAGGGAAAAAGGAGGCTGGGATCAGGGGAGAGGTGGGATTGAATAGGTCACTTCTATGTTAAAATACTGGGAGAGTAAGAAGAACTAGCAAAAAAAAAAAAAAGAGGGAGAGAGAAAGAACAACCAGTGATGTAGGAGGAAAACAAGGGATGTGTGGTTTTGGAGATCAAGAGGATGAGATGAGAACTAAGAAGTGATTGACCAACATGGAGGCCATTTGTTACTTGAAAGCAGCAGTTCCACTGGACTGATGGAGGTAAAGGCCTGATTAGAGTTATTTAAACAATAATGGGACACTTAGGGTCCTTCCATATCTTGGCTATTATAAGTAATGCTGCAATAAACAAAGGGGTGCATTTATCTAGTGCATATATAGGGTACAAACCAAGTGTCCATCAATAAATGAATGAATAAAGATGTGTTATACATACACAATGGAATATTACTCAGCCATAAAAAGGAATGAAATCTTCCCATTTGTGACAACATGGATGGACCAGAGCATGTTAAGTGAAATAAGTCAGACAGAGAAAGGCAAATACCATATGATATGTGGAATCTAAAAAACAAAATAAATAAAAACAAACAGACTCTTAAATACAGAGAACTGGTGGTTGCCTGAGGGGAGGTGGGGGGTGCTGGGCAAAATAGGTGAAGGGGATGAAGAGGCACAAATGTTCAGTTATAAAATAAATAAGTCATGGAGATGAAAAGTACAGCATAGGGTATATAGAAAAAAAAGTAGAAATTAAAATAGTGTTGTGTTAACTCATGGATAGGCTGAGAGACTAATGGGATACAAATTTCAAAAGAGGAATAAATGTATAAGGAAATTTAATATACAATAAAGGCAGAAATGGTAAAAAAGAAAAAAGAAAGAAAGAAAGAAAAAGAAAAAGAAGAAGAAAAAGAAGAAAAAGGAAAGAAGGAAGGAAGGAAGGAAGGAAGGAAGGAAGGAAGGAAGGAAGGAAGGAAGGAAGAAGCATATGGAAAGCTTTCAGCTGTTAGTTTTCAAGAAAATGCAGGGAAACACCATAATGAGATATATCACACTAGATTGAATTAAATTGAAAGGACAACACCACCGAGTGTTGGTTAGAGTATAGAGATTTACATTGTTGGTGGCTATGTAAATTGGTAAAACAACTTTGGAAAATTAACAAGCAGTATCTTCTGAGCTATATGACCCTATGACACAGCAATTCCACTCCTGGTGATATATATGCAATAGAAATGGATGCCTATGTGCAATAAAACACATATAAGAATGTTCATAGCTGCTTTATTCATGACAGTAAAAAAATTAGAAACAACTCAAATATCCATCCATAGAATGGACAAACTGTGGTATGTTTGTACAATGGAATATAAGAAATGAAGAACAATGAACTACTACTACATTCAACAATATAGATTAATCTCACAGAGATATATTGCATGAAAAAAGCTAGACACAAAAGAGTGTATACTTCATCATTCCATTAATATAATATTCAAAACCAAGCAAAATTAATCTATGGTGGTAGAGTAGAAAATAGATATTGCCTTTGGGAAGATAGTGACTAAAAAGGGATATGAGGAAACCTCTCTTGAGGACTGATATTATTCTAATTTTTATCAGGGTCATGCTTAAACACTATATGGTTAAGATCTGTGCACTTCATTATATGTAAGTCAGACATCAATACAGAAGGGTTTTTAGAAGATTTGGGAAAAGGGAGTAGGGACAACTTCATTTCTTTCCCACAATGCTAACATGAAGTTCTAAGGACACAGGACCTTACAGTATGAAGGATTGAAAGATTGTCCAGTCCAAATTCCTTCCATAGGAGCCTAGAAGCCTTCCACAGATGCTTTCCTGCAGATTGGAGTATGGATATGTGCCTATGGATGTCAATCACTTTTCTAAATGTCTGCATGTAATTATGATTGACTCTTTCAATTATGGTGGTGTGGCAGCCAAGAGATAAACTACAGCAAAACAGATTTGTGGTAAATTTAAAGAGTGACTCCCTTAAGAATTAAAGACATTGAAATACGGGTTCCATGTGGAGATGGGAAATTGTGACCAACTCCTCCCTGATATTTTATGAAAAGAAGCACCGTTTCTGAGTTGAGAAGAGATATTTCTGGTAGAATTCTGGATTATTCCAAACTGAGTGTTTCTCCATATTTGAATATATATATATATAACATATATACCATACATATTATATATATAATATATATGCTATATATATTTTTATATATATAATATATATACCATATATATGTTTATATATAGTTTTTGGCTTGAATGTCATCATTTATATGTTTTTAGTTGAGCTGGTATAAAGATAACACACACAAGAATGTAATGTCATACACCCAGCTGGGTCACTCAGCTTGTTCTGAGGCTGCATTGCAGCTCGTCCCAGTTAGGACATTTTCCCTTTGTGTTGATTTGGAAATTACTAATGATGCAGCATAGACCAAGCCCTCTTTCTCTTGAAGCCAAGCCAACTTCCAGAGCTACACCTGCCAAAGAACACCCTCTGGGCTACATGAAGCTTGCTTGCATGGTCTTCAACAGTGTGATGTAGCAACAGCAGTATAGACTGGAGCTCATGAATTGGGAGGAGGAGATTGCTGACAAAAGGGGATTTTCTCCCTGCCTTCTCTTTCAGGCATGCCAAGGCCATGTAGGAAGGGAAATGTTCTCTCCCTACAGCAGCAGGTCCAAATTCAAAGGGGGTGGAAACTGGCTGTGGGAGTATCCAGGATGGTAGGGAGAAAGCTGTGCGTTTTGTGGGAAGAAGTTGGAGCAAGGAGTAGAGAGGAGAAATCCTGCCCTGCTGACTACAATCCACGCTATAGGAAATTATGTAATAGGTTTCATCAGCACCTAGATTACTGAAGTCAGTGCTGTTCACCTCCAAAGACATGAGTCATAACTGAACACACATACACACACACACACACACATCTAGATAATAATATCTTTTGTGGAACATGCATTTCAAGACATTCATTCTTATAGTAGAAGATGGAAAAATGATAGAGACAACTAAAAGAGTATCTGATCTTCAACACCCACCAGTGTCATAAGATCTGCACAACGGTGGTAATTTAAAGATCTAAGTGATGCTCACATACAGCATATAGGTTTTCGTTAACTATGCTGATTGAGAAAAAAGTGGATATTGACTAGAAGGCCTTTTAAAGGAAAACTCAGATAAACTTAAAATTTTTTTAATAATGTAATTTTTCAAGTACTGAATTAGAAAATAATTTTAATAATAGTTAACAAAGGTTGGTTGAAGTGTGGGGAAGTGGAGACTCAAATAAGAGAGTACAAATCTGTATACATTTTTCTGTAGAACAATTTGGCAATATGTACCAAAAGTCTTAAAACACGAATTTCACTTACCCAGTAATTCTGATTCTAGGAATTTTTAAGGATATCATTAGAACTGCTATTCACACAATGAGATAATACATCAGCATTAAAAATGATGTTTTTAAGCCAACAACAAGACAGGCGAAAGAGAAATTAAGGAGTCGATCCCATTACAATTGCACCCAAAACCATAAGATACCTAGGCATAAATCTAACCAAAGAGGCAAAGGATCTGTACTCAGAAAACTATAAAATACTCATGAAAGAAATTGAGGAAGACACAAAGAAATGGAAAAACGTTCCATGCTCATGGATTGGAAGAACAAATATTGTGAAGATGTCAATGATACCTAGAGCAATCTACACATTCAATGCAATCCCCATCAAAATACCATCCACTTTTTTCAAAGAAATGGAACAAATCATCCTAAAATTTGTATGTCACCAGAAAAGACCCTGAATAGCCAGAGGAATGTTGAAAAAGAAAAGCAAAGCTGGCGGCATCACAATTCCAGACTTCCAGCTCTATTACAAAGCTGTCATCATCAAGACAGTATGGTACTGGCACAAAAACAGACACATAGATCAATGGAACAGAATAGAGAGCCCAGAAATGGACCCTCAACTCTATGGTCAACTCATCTTTGACAAAGCAGGAAAGAATGTCCAATGGAAAAAAGACAGTCTCTTCAACAAATGGTGTTGGGAAAATTGGATAGCCACATGCAGAAGAATGAAACTGGACCATTTCCTTACACCACACACAAAAATAGACTCCAAATGGTTGAAAGACCTTAATGTGAGACAGGAGTCCATCAAAATCCTAAAGGAGAACACAGGCAGCAACCTCTTCGACCTCAGCCACAGCAACTTCTTCCTAGAAACATCGCCAAAGGCAAGGGAAGCAAGGGCAAAAATGAACTATTGGGACTTCAAGTTAAAAAGCTTTTGCAAAGCAAAGGAAACAGTCAACAAAACCAAAAGACAACCGACAGAATGGGAGAAGATATTTGCAAATGACATATCAGATAAAGGGCTAGTATCCAAAATCTATAAAGAACTTATCAAACTCAACAGCCAAAGAACACATGATCCAATCAAGAAATGGGCAGAAGACATGAACAGACATTTCTGCAAAGAAGACATCCAAATGGCCAACAGACACATGAAAAAGTGCTCAATATCTCTCAGCATCAGGGAAATCCAAATCAAAACCTCAATGAGATACTACCCCACACCAGTCAGAATGGCTAAAATTAACAAGTCAGGAAATGACAGATGTTGGCGGGGATGGGGAGAAAGGGGAACCCTCCTACACTGTTGGTGGGAATGCAAGCTGGTGCAGCCACTCTGGAAAACAGTATGGAGGTTCCTCAAAAAGTTGAAAATAGAGCTACCATATGATCCAGCAATTGCACTACTGGGTATTTACCCCAAAGATACAAAAGTAGGGATCCGAAAGGGTAAGTGCACCCCGATGTTTATAGCAGCAATGTCCACAATAGCCAAAGTATGGAAAGAGCCAAGATGTCCATCGACAGATGAATGGATAAAGAAGAGGTGGTACATATATACAATGGAATATTATGCAGCCATCAAAAGGAATGAGATCTTGCCATTTGCAATGACATGGATGGAACTGGAGGGTATTATGCTGAGCAAAATAAGTCAAAGAAAGAAAGACATGTATCATATGACCTCACTGATATGAGGAATTCTTAATTGTAGGAAACAAACTGAGGGTTGCTGGAGTGGGTGGTGGGGTGGGAGGGATGGGGTGACTGGGTGGTAGACACTAGGGAAGGTATGTGCTCTTGTAAGCGCTGTGAATTGTGCAAGACTGTTGAATCTCAGATCTGTACCTCTGAAACAAATAATGCAATATATGTTAAGGAAAAAAGAAAAAAGAAGAAGAAGGTAGCAGGAGGGGAAGAATGAATTGGGGGAAATCGGAGGGGTAGATGAACCATGAGAGACGATGGACTCTGAAAAACAAACTGAGGGTTCTAGAGGGGCGAGGGGTGGGAGGTCGGGTTAGCCTGGTGATGGGTATTGAGGAGGGCACGTTCTGCATGGAGCACTGGGTGTTATGCACAAACAATGAATCATGGAACACTACATCTAAAACTAATGATGTAATGTATGGGGATTAACATAACAATAAAAAATTTTTTAAAAATGATGTTTTTAAGAACATATTCATTGATATTTAAGTGTGGGAATCTGTTCAAGGTATATCAATGAGCAGGAAAAACGTATTTAAAACATATTAAAGGGGTACCTGGGTGGCTCAGTTAGTTAAGCATCTGCCTTCAGCTCAGGTCATGATCTCAGGGTTCTGGGATCAAGTGCCCTGTCAGATTCCCCGATCAGCAGGGAGTCTGCTTCTCCCTCTCCCTCTGCCCTGAGCCCAGCTGGTGCTCTCTCCCTCTCTCTTTCTCTCTATCAAATAAATAAAATTTTTTTTTAAAAAAACATATTAAAATATGCTGTGAATAGTATGATCCTATTTCATAAATAAATGTTTAAACAGTTGCACACACATAGAAGAAAGTCAGAAAAATATTTTATAAATAGTATGTATCTCAAAATTCTTTCTTTTTTTTTTTTTTTAAAGATTTTATTTATTTATTTGACAGAGACATAGAAGAGAGGGAACACAAGCAGGGGGAGTGAGAGAGGGAGAAGCAGGCTTCCCGTGGAGCAGGGAACCCGATGTGGGGCTCGATCCCAGGACCCCGGGATCATGACCTGAGCCGAAGGCAGCCACTTAACGACTGAGCCACCCAGGCGCCCCCCCCCCAAATTATTTCTGTTGAAAACCTCCATATTTCTTTATGGTTAGGCCTTAATGAGTCAACTAAAAATAAAGGGAAAAGAGAGACAAAGTAATGCAACTTAAGGCTTAATACTAAATGTGTAAGGCACCAGATCAGTGTTTCTCTGGTCTAATGTATAGATGTCACAATCACTTTGGATATTATGACTTATTTGGTCTGGGAGCCCCTGAAGCTATTGCTAAAACTCCCCAGGTGATTTTAATGTACAGCCAGAGATGGGTCTAATGCACTGGGGCAGTGGTTCTCAAAATGTGGTTCCTGGATCGACATCATCAGCATCACCTGGAATCTCATTAAAAAGGCAAATTATTGGTCCCTCACCCTAGAAACTGAATCAGAAACTCTGAGAGTGGGGCCCAGCAGTGTGTTTTCACCAGTCCTCCAGATATTTCTGATGCAGGCTAAAGTATGAGAAACACTGCATCAGGGAATCATCAGAAACAATGCCATCAGTTTTCAGATGATCAACCACAGGAAACCTGTTTTAAAAAGACCTGCTCAGGGCACCTGGGTGGCTCAGTCGATTAAGTCTCTGCCTTCAGCTTAGGTCATGATCCCAGGGTCCTGGGATCGAGTCCCACATAGCATTCCCTGCTCAGCAGGAAGTCTGCTTCTCCCTCTCCGTCTGCCCTCCCCCCCTGCTCATTTTCTCTCTCTCTCTCTCTCAAAATCTTTAAAAAATAATAATAAAAAGACCTGCTCATAGCTCTACATGATAGTGGATTGATTGATCTATTCTAGAAGTCATCATAATTACAAATTTCCAAAATTGTGTGAAATAAGTAGGGAAAGGAAATTGTCTCTGTGCTCATGCACACAGGCAGTAATATTCCAAAGTAGGCTAAATAGACACATGTGAGAAAGCTTTGCTTTTACTTAGACACATGATTACATATTTCCAGTTCCTGGAAGTGTTATTCAGCTGCTACAATTCATGATCCTTTCCCACACTAATACATCCTCATGTTACAGCCAAAGGAAAATTTTCCACATGTAACACTGATCCATACCCAGGCTTAAAAACTTCAAAGTTTCTCCTTGCCCACAGGCTAAAGACCAAAATCCCCAACAAGGCTTAGGAGGTGTGACACACCACACATTGTGACCCCAACCCACTTCCCCATTCTTGTGTCACATGATGTTGCCTGGTGAGTTCTGTGCTTTGGCCACCTTGGCTTCCTTTGTGTCCCTTGGACTCCCAGCCATCCTGCCTGCCACATTCTTTTCACATGCTGTTCCCTCTGCCTAGAACACTCTTCCCTCCTCCTCTTTGTCTATTTAATTCCTGGTCATCCTCCAAATCTCACTTCATTCCTCAGCTCCACAAGGCTACCTTCCCTGACCTCCTGACCATGTCACACCCATCTTTTACATGTTTGAAGAGCACAATAATCTCTCCTTCAATACTCTCTCCTTTTACGTGTGATCTTGCATTTATCTGGGACACTCCTGGACTGATACCTATTTCCTCCACAATTTGATCAGCTCCACATGGGCAATCTCTCATTCATATGCCTGATACATTGTCAACACAGAGCTTGACATGTAGCAAGGGCTTAAGAATGCTTTTAATGAGCAGATGAATGGATGAATAGGTAGATGAATGAGTGAAGAGTATTTTGACTATATTGCTAGAACTTCTTACTATTGAAGTTGTTGACAGTAGTCATTGACTTGCATCACACCATCCACATTCCTTGTTCAGAGTCCACATAACCTTACAGGAAGGAAAACAAAACTTTTTGGAAAGTAGTTTTATCTCTTGTGTATCACTACAGCTTGCATCTTGAGATCGGCTTGAGGAAGAAAACTGAAATAGAAGTCAAGTGTTTTACCCAGCTAGGACTCCGTGAATTGGATGTGAACAATTCGCTGCTTTCTGAAATCACATTAGCAAGCTTTGCCCATCAATTTCTCTCACTTGGGCTTGTTTTGACAAGCTTAAACTTTCATGTGCTAAGGGCCCAAAACAGTATTCAGCTGCCAAAACAGGCATTTAACAAATGTGGAGGGATTTGTGTGAGAGCAAAGCTTTGGCTAAGTAGCTGGTAACATGGATCATGCTGGCAGCCCAATCCATTTAAAGGGACAAGGAGCCCCTGGATGTATCATGCTCAAGGGAAGAGCATGAGTTCCTTCCTGAAGAAGTGGTCAGACATGTCAACAGCAGTAGTGGATACAAAAAGATAACAAAATTGTATTTTTAACATATTGGGGGAAAGGCCTTTGGACTAAGAATTTTGTATCCAGCTACATTTTCATTTTAAAAAATGGCTTAATAAAAAATATTCTTAGGCATGCACAGCCTCAGGTATACCTCATAAAGATACTATATTGAATATACTCTTGGAGAAAGTTCTAAATAAGAGAAACACACCCAGGAGCTGCTATTAATAAGATGAGAATATAAAGATAATCAAATATCTTGGTGAAGTTTCTTCTCTTTTTTAAAAAGCTAGAATGCAAATAAAAGCAAAAAGGGAAGTATCTAACCCAGAACTAAAATTTAAACAACATATGTGCATGAATATGGAGACAACACATGGTAAAGTGTTTTTTTAAGGTAAGATAAAAGTATTGATATCATTAAGCATCCAATAAGGGGTTATGAACATAAGTATGGATGTATAAGAAAAAGGTAAATATACAGCATTTAAAGTAGTAGAAGAAAACTCAGTCTATCCCCTGGGAAGCAGGAAAGAAGAATAAAGGAATTAGAGAAAGCCATGAAAATGAATAAAGACAAACTCTCTGGGCTGCTCAAGGGTAGTGAATTTGGATCTGATAGAGGTTTGGGCATGAAGCAGAATTCAAAGACATTTTGTTTTGGAGGACAAACCTTCAGTGACCCCTACATGGTTATTCACCTTTTCCTTTCTGATCACAGCAAAGCTGAGGGGCCTCCATGGTGCCCATTGCTCTTATTCAGCCACTGTGTGATCAAATGAAGCCATTTGCAAATTAGGGATATTATTTCCCTTGCCTTGGGCCCCAGGGAAGTTCTTAGAAGTCTGGCCAGCTTTCAAATTTCAAATTAGGGAGCTAGCTGTTGGAGAAAAATGGCAAGGCCAGACTAAAAACCATTGTAACAACCTGTGTACGTGTGCTGGATGGTGTACGTACAACCTGTGCATGGTTTTCTCATAGGCTCTGTTCCCTTTTCCAGGGACTAAGGATAAATTAGTTGTTTGAAATGTGGAGCAGCCATACTTGTCAACTAGATACAAAATTTGGGGCCAGAAGGGTCTTAAGAGACAAAAATCCCTGAGTACCAGAAGCTTATGTTTTTTACTTTTCTATGTATATAGAACCCCAAATACCTTGACCTTGATAGTAAGTTTGAAATGGAAGGATTAACTTGCATGGGAGAGATTTAACTTCCTGGGTTAATGGATTGGCTTGTGGGGGCATTAACCTCTTTCCTGAACATTCTAATTTCAAAGGTATGTATTGATCTTCCACTTTCTCAAGATACAATGGTAATAAGGGACCACATGTATTTTTGGTGTGAGAAAAGCCTCTATGGTAATTTTTTCCAAATGGAGTGTATGTTCTCTGGCTGGCTGGAACATTGACTGAACCAGGCAGACCTAATAAGTCTCAGTTCTGGAGGATATGTCCAGTGAACAGTAAGTCTGGGTGGCTTCTTGTGGGGGTGAAATTTCCAATACCCATTTTAGCAAAGCCAGTCCCAAATCAAATGAGGGAGTATTCCAGGGTGGAGCATCTTCTAGCATGCAACAGGGAGCAATGGGAAGTTCATACTCATAACTCTTCATTTCCAGGATAAGAAACCACGAGGGTACACATGCTTTGCCAACACACGCAGTTAGCCTTCTCAAGGGAAAACAAGAAACAAATGAAAGAACATAGAAAAAAAATTTTAGGGCCCACCACTTAATTCCAATTCATGTACTTAATTTTTCTTAGGTTCTGGGAGTACCCATTAAATCGCTTTCAAATACATTTCTATAACTTTTTCAAGGTAATTTTTTTCAAGAATACTGCTGGCTGGTTTATCTTGCCTCTCTGATTTTTCAGGACTCCTAGGAATTTCTAAACTTTAGGATAAGCACTCTTTCACCAGAGTTGTATTAGCAAGTTTAATTAATAGAAAATCCTGTATAATCCATATATCCGACATGCAGTTTGTGCAAAACTGCACATACATACTTCACATTCCCTCATTAACCTTAGCCTACAAAACCTGTTTATATTTGCCATAAGTCAGTCAGAGATGTATGTATTTTTGTAATTCAGGACTCACAATTTATCTTTGAAATTCCACAGAACTTTCTCAATGAAGTCCCTATCACAAAACTGTCATTCCTACTTAGTGCCAGAAGGAGCCCCAGAGGCTTGAACTTTGGCTAGTAGAGTTACTATGCTCTAAACCTCAATGGATTAGTCTGGGGATATGGGCTGATGACTTGATTTATTTTCTTTTCTTTTTCTTTTTTTTTTTTTTTTTTGGCATTAAGAAATTCCCCTTATTAATTTTTTTCTTTTTACCTATTTTAATTATGATAAATTTTCAAATATGCCAATGAAATGATAAACTAGTTCAGTAAACACTGTCAGATGCAACAATGGTTCACATTTTGGAAAACTTGCTTGTCTGTTTTTATTTTTCTCCATCTCTCTCCATCTCTGTCTCTCTCCTGAATCCATCTGAAAGTAAATCTATCTTAACACTTCATCCTAACATATTCTGCTGGTATTTCCTAAAAACAAGAACATTTTCCTACATAACAGCATGAGCACACCTAAAACATTAGCTGTAATTCCTTAGTGTCTTCTTTCTCATCAATATCCAAACTGCCCAGTTGTTTCTAAATTTCCTTTGACCAGGATTTAATCTCTTCAAATTTAGAAAAGTCCCACACCATTGTAGTGTGGTTTTGTTTTTCTGAAATTGACTTTCAGATGGGATGACATAAATTGATTTACAGAATGTCCTACATTCTGGATTTGTCTGTGTTTCCTTGGGTGATGTTTCAATTTGTTGCTCTAATCCTGTATTTCTGGTAAGCTGAAAGTTAGGTCTATATAACCCAAGGTCTCATGTCACCCTGTGTCCTTAAAAGAAGCAGAGAACTTAGTAAGTTTCACTAGATGGCATCTTTTTTCCTCTCTCTCTCCTTTACCTTTTTTTTTATCAAGTTACTTCCAAGCCCACTGGTCTCCTCCTGGTCTGTTCTGCCTTGCAGTTCTCCAGCACTGGGTTAAAGCCATACTACCCTTATTTTCAGGCTTGCTTTGAAGTTGGAGGGGAAAATGTGTTCTAGAACCCTCATTTTTGTTAACTAGTTGTATTTGATTTTTTTTTTCTCATTAAACTTTTGTTTTAATGGGTCTCAAAATTCTGTGACAGATTTTTGGTCAAGTTGTTTCCATTAAAAAGTACTGATTTTAAAAATAACTTAAGGGTGCCTGGGTGGCTCAGTCGTTAGGCGTCTGCCTTCGGCTCAGGTCATGATCCCAGGGTCCTGGGATCAAGCCCCACATCGGGCTTCCTGCTCAGCGGGAAGCCTGCTTCTCCCTCTCCCACTCCCTCTGCTTACGTACCCTCTCTCGCTGTGTCTCTCTCTGTCAAATAAATAAATAAAATATTAAAAAAAATAACTTAAAACTGCCACACACACACATACACACACACACAAAAGAAAAAACAAATGGTCCACAAAACATTCTCCTTTCCTTCTGAAGGTTTTACGATGCATTGTTATCATTAACCAGTCTTTTACTATGTAACTTAAATGGTCAATTGACACAAACAGTTCTGAGACCATTCTTCCACCACTGATTAAGACTGGGGTGGCAGGTATTGGGGATAATATTAATTTAGCCTTCTGAGCTTTCTGGGCAGACCTGGTGACCTTGCCAGCTCCAGCTGCCTTCTTGTCCATTGCTCTGATGACATCCACAGCAACCATCTGTCTCATGTCACAAACAGCAAAATGGCCCAGAGGAGGATAGTCAGAGAAGCTCTCAACACACATAGGCTTGCCAGGAACCATATCAACAAGGGCAGCATCACCAGATTTCAAGAACTTGAGACCATCTTCCAGCTTTTTTCCAGAAGGACGATCTATCTTCTCCTTCAGCTCAGCAAACTTGAAGCAATGTGAGCTGTGTGACAATCCAGCACAGGGGCATATCCAGCACTGATTTGGCCTGGATGGTTCAGGATAATCACCTGAGCCATGAAGCCAGCTGCTTCCATTGGTGGGTCATTTTTGCTGTCACCAGCCACATGGCCCACGACGAACATCTCTGACAGATACGTTCTTGACATTGAAGCTGGCATTGTCCTCAGAAAGAATCTCACTCAAAACTTCATGGTGCATTTCAACAGACTTTACTTCAGTTGCAACATTGACTGGAGCAAAGGTGACCACCATGCCAGGTTTAAGAACACCAGTCTCCACTCGGCCCACAGGGACAATACCAATACCACCAATTCTGTAGATGTCCTGGAGAGGCAGACGCAAGGGCTTGTCAGTTGGACGAGTTGGTGGCAGAATGCAGTCCAGAGCTTCAAGCAGTGTGGTTCCACTGGCATTCCCATCTTTACGGGTGACTTTCCATCCCTTGAACCAAGGCATGTTAGCACTTGGCTCCAGCATATTGTCATCATTCCAACCAGAAATTGGCACAAATGCTACTGTGTCAGGGTTGTAGCCAATTTTCTTAATGTAGGTGCTGACTTCCTTAAAATTTCCTCGTATCTCTCCTGGCTGTAGGGTGGCTCAGTGGAATCCATCTTGTTAACACAAACAATTAGTCGTTTTACACCCAGTGTGTAAGCCAGAAGGGCATGCTCACGGATCTGCCCATTCTTGAAGATACCAGCTTCAAATTCACCAACACCAGCAGCAACAATCAGGACGGCACAGTCAGCCTGAGATGTGCCTGTAATCATGTTTTTGATAAAGTCTCTGTGTCCTGGGGCATCAGTGATGGTCACATAATACTTGCTGGTCTCGAATTTCCACAGGGAGATATCAATGGTGATACCACGTTCATGTTCAGCTTTCAGTTTATCCAAGACCCAGGCATACTTGAAGGAGCCCTTTCCCATCTCAGCAGCCTCCTCAAATTTTTCGATAGTTCTTTTGTCGATCCCACCACATTTGTAGATCAGATGACCAGTAGTGGTAGACTTGCCCATATCCACGTGTCCAATGACAACGATGTTGATGTGAGTCTTTTCCTTTCCAATTTTGGTTTGGTTGAGCAGTGATTCTCACAACACCTGTGTTCTGGTGGCAAACCAGTTGCGAAAAAGCTTTTGTTAACAAGTTGTATTTGATTTTAATCCTTAAAGCTTGAAACATTATCCTTGTTTGTTGTTGTTGTTTTTTATTAACATATAATGTATTATTTGTCTCAGGGATACAGGTCTGTGATTCATCAATCTTACACAATTCATAGCATTCACCATAGCACATACCCTCCTCAATGTCCATCACCCAGACACCCCATCCCTCCCACCTCCCCCACTCCTCAGTTTTTTCCTGAGATTAAGAGTCTCTTATGGTTTGGTCCCTCTCTGGTTTCGTCTTGTTTGATTTTTACCTCCCTTCCCCTATGATCCTCTGCCTTGTTTCTTAAATTCCACACATCAGTGAGATCATATGATACTTGTCTTTCTCTGATTGACTTATTTTGCTTAGCATAATACCCTCTAGTTCCATCCACATCATTGCAAATGGCAAGATTTCATCTTTTGATGGTTGTGTAATATTCCATTGTATATATATATATACCACTTATTCTTTATCCATTCATCTGTTGATGGACATCTAGGCTCTTTCCACAGTTTGGCTATTGTGGACATTGCTGCTATAAACATTGGGGTGCACATATCCCTTCAGATCACTACATTTGTATCCTTGGGGTAAATACCCAGTAGTGCAATTGCTGGGTTGTATGGTAGCTCTATTTTCAACTTTTTGAAGAACCTCTATACTGTTTTCCAGAGTGGCTGCACCAGCTTGCATTCCCACCAACAGTGTAGGAGGGTTCCCCTTTCTCCGCATCCCCGCCAACATCTGTCATTTCCTGACTTGTTAATTTTAGCCATTCTGACTGGTGTGAGGTGGTATCTCATTGAGGTTTTGATTTGGATTTCCCTGATGCCAAGTGATGTTGAGCACTTTTTCATGTGTCTGTTGTCCATTTGGATGTCTTCTTTGCAGAAATGTCTGTTCATGTCTTCTGGCCATTTCTTGATTGGATCATGTGTTCTTTGGCTGTTGAGTTTCATGAGTTCTTTATAGATTTTGGATACTAGCCCTTTATCTGATATGTCATTTGCAAATATCTTCTCCCATTCTGTCAGTTGTCTTTTGGTTTTGTTGACTGTTTCTTTTGCTGTGCAAAAGCTTTTTAACTTGAAGTCCCAATAGTTCATTTTTGCATTTGCTTCCCTTGCCTTTGCAATGTTTCTAGGAAAAAGTTGCTGCGGCTGAGGTCAAAGAGGTTGCTGCCTGTGTTCTCCTCAAGGATTTTGATGGATTCCTGTCTCACATTGAGGTGTTTCATCCATTTTGAGTCTATTATTGTGTGGTGTAAGGCAATGGTCCAGTTTCATTCTTCTGCATGTGTCTGTCCCATCTTCCCAACAACATTTGTTGAAGAGACTATCTTTTTTCCATTGGATATTCTTTCCTGCTTTGTCGAAGATGAGTTGACCATAGAGTTGAGGGTCCATTTCTGGGCAAAACATTATCTTTGTAATATATTAGTAACTTCCACAAAGATGGCTTTCATAGTTTTAGATTTTGAAAGTTACTTCAAGTTCCTTTGGCCCAACCTCCTTTATTTACAATTAATCCATTCATTTATTCATTCAATCAGCTGTGTTTCAGGTACTCTGCTAGTCACAAGGGACACAAAATGATGAAGATATAATACTTGCCCTTATTGAATTGGGAAATAGACATGTTAATAATTATCATTTCAGCCCTGAAAACTTTCCTAACTTCCTCACTTTGCATTCAAAATAGGCTTGCAGATTTCCTCAATGTTCCTATCGCAACCTATACATATGTATAGCATTGATTTTATCTCATGGCATTGTGATTATTCATTATTTGTCACTGTTCTCCACTAGACTGAAAGTTCCTTGAGTTTTTGAGATACTTTTCATATCAGTGTCTTCAGTATTCAGCACTGATCTCTGAAACATAACAAATGTCCAGTAAATGTCTGATAAATTAATGAATGTTATGAGTTAAATGCTGTTAGATATTGTAGTAATATGAACAAAATGGTATAAATATTGAGAAGGCAACCTTTGAATTGGAGTTCTAAAAGATGAATAAAGACGGGGAGGGGTTGGTTAGGATATCACAGGGAGAAGGAATTGCAAAGAACAAAGTGGTATTTCAAAGAGCAAAATATAAAGACAGGCTATCAGGGGGGAAAATGAAAAGGTGGGTTGGGATGAGATTTTGAAGAGTCCTGACTGCTAAGCTAAAACTTGTTTGGATTCTATCCCAGAGGCAATAGGGGGAAAACAGAAGCTATTTAAGATAAGGAATGACATGATCACTTTTATTTTTTCAGCAGAATTATTCTAGTATAGGACTGAAATGGAGGAAACTGGCACCAAGGAGGAGAAATAAAGAAGAAAAAAAGCAACCAAGAGAGGTTCTGTGACCTGTCCAACATCATAGTGCTAGACAGTCATCACACCATCACTACAAACCTGAAGCAGGGCAAGACCGTTGAGCTTAAGATTCTGGGATGTGGGCATAAGTGTTGTTCAGAGGAAGGTGAGGTATGAGAAACCAGAGTTACCAGAATGAAACCATGTGTCAGGGAGAGATTAAGCTAGGTCATAAAAATATCAAGCATTGTTAGATAGGCTGACAGGAAAAGAAGGCATTTGAAGCAGAAGTTAAAACAATGAAAGGCAGAAACAGACTGCTGTGTGTGTGTGCTGCTAGTGATCTAGGGACTAGAGGGAAATAGGGCTGCAGAGATAATCAGGGATTAGTTTGTATATGGTTCTTGGGTTAATAACATTCATATATGTATGTCTAAATTGTTACCATCTACAGCCTATTCTGGCTATCATAGGTGGTTTATTTATTAGTCATCTAGCTAGACAGATGAAGATTTAGTCAGCTAGTTGGTTACTTTAGAACCACATACTTTATAAAGAACTGTTTCCTGGCTATGGGTTTTCCACTGGTCAGTGGTGGGTATGCCCCATCTTCTGGAAACAACTAGATGAACTATCCTAGGCTTTGTCATCAGCACTTACCACAAATGAAACTTCAGTTGAAACCTACTGATAAGTTGATAGAGTCAATGAATAAATCATGTTAAGACAGGACTCTGAGAATCTGAGCATGTCCTGTAGAGGTGCCCACACATCTCTGTTCAATGAGGTATAAAGCCTCACACTATGTACACCAATCACGCAGAGAAAGAGGTGTGACTGAGAGGAATTTGCCCTCAGGTCTGCTTCCCACAGATTCTCGTACACCTCTTTGGGTGCTGGCCACAAACAGAGATACAGAGATCTGCCATAGTCCTTTTTACACTGCTCGGTCCAGGGACTGGGGAAGGGAAAATCTGAAATGCAAAGGCTTTTTCTTCTAAATCCAACCAGCAGCTTTCAAAGGAGACTGAAAGCATGATAGAGCAGAACTTCTTGCCCTTCTTTCTGTTTGTTTATTTCAGTCCTCTACTTTCTCTCTTGATGAGCTACTGTGTCAGGGTTGGCCTCAAAAGCACGAGTGGTCTAAATAATTAAAAAGTGAGGAACCATGTCAAATCATTCTACTTCCCCATGTTCCCTCCATCCAATGAATCATTCATTCATTCATTCATTCATTCATTCATTCATTGATCAACAAATATATAAAGTGCTCCTACTATGTACCGGGCACCATTCTAGGCTTTAGAGATAAATCCATGAACAAAACAGACCTACTTCTCTGTCCTGTGTAACTTCAAGTGAAGAAAGACTGACTTTAAATAATGAACACTCAGGTAAGAAAAATATAAAATAGGTTAGAAAACAAGTTCTATGGAGAAAAAAAATATAGCAAGGAATGAGGGATTGAGAATGCAGGGGTTGATAGGAAGGAGGAGGTAAGAACTGCAATTCAAAAAAATGGTGGTCAGGGAGGCATTTAGAGATGGCATTTTTGTGCCTTGAAGGAGGGGCCCACCTTACAGCAAAGTGCTTCTATTTCTACTCAAGGGAGTTCTGTAGTCAGTGCTATTCTCAACTTTGGCAGGCATTCAGAGAGTGCTCTTTGCCATGGAAGTTCCTTTCATTAAAAAGGCCAGCAGCTGGTCCAAATCAAGCCCTTCCCCTTGACCCAAAAACACTCTTGTTGCTTTTAAATATTCTCTGTACCTCCTGCTATGAAGAATCTACACAGCAATCCTAGGAATATCATTCTCTCCAGACTCACTTCTTTGCATGGCTCTCCTCTTTTCTACAGTCTGTATTCACATCCAAATAGCTACAATTATCTAGAGAATCCAAGAGAACTTTGAATTTCCTAGGAAATTGAAGAAAGACGTATAAAGCTAACAGTTTTGAACATGTTCTTAGTGCTACATGGAGCAAGACTCACAACAACCTCAAGAGGTGGGTACTGGTGTTGTTCAGTTTTACAGATAAGTAAATTAAGGCTTAAAGAAGTTAAATACCTTGTCTATGGTCATAGTATATTGCAGCCAGAATTTGACCCCGGTGGTGTACTCTAGAGCCCACACAGCATCAAGCTTTCACATCTGCCACTGCTAAGCCACGTTAAAACTTTATCCTTTTGTAAAATATTAAGTGCCTGGGTGCCTGGGTGGCTCAGATGGTTAAGTGTCTGCCTTCGGCTCAGGTCATGATCCCGGGGTCCTGGGATCAAGTCCCGCATCAGGCTCTCTGCTCCTCGGGAGACTGCTTCTCCCTCTGCCTCTCTCTCTCTCTGTCTCTCATGAATAAATAAATAAAATCTTTTAAAAAAAATATTAAGTGCCTGACTCAGAGTATCTTAAATCATGTCTTCCTATAATATGATATAATATTTGATATTACTTTTTCATCCAGTACCTCTCTCTCCCCCAAAGAAAGAAAATTTTACAATAAGTAAAAACTTGCATTCAAATAAACTTAAAACATGGTCTTACAAAAAACTAAGCCCACTTTAAAGATGGAAGGAAGGAAGGACAAATAGAGCAGCAAGGAGAATAATAGTTTCCTAGCTTCTAGAGTCCCACAGGTCATCACCACAAAAAAAGTTGCGTTCTCTTATTTCATTTATTTCCAACTTACTCATCTGTTTTTGATGACCTTTTACTAAGTGCTAGTCACTGAGTTGTGGGCACTGATATAACCCACATTTCTTTATGTCAATAGTATTAATGATGATAATAATCCAAATTTCACTAGGTTTTGATGTCATCTATTCACAGAAGTCTTCTTAACTCTTTAGTTAAACCAAAATTTATATATTTTTATTTTTTTTTAAAGATTTTATTTATTTTCATGAGAGATAGAGAGAGAGAGAGGCAGAGGCAGAGGGAGAAGCAGGCTCCCGGCAGAGCGGGGAGCCCGATGTGGGACTCGATCCCAGGACCCTGGGATCATGACCTGAGCTGAAGGCAGACGCTTAACTGACTGAGCCACCCAGGCGTCCCCAAAATTTATATATTTTTAAAAAGCAAAGTTTTGAGACGTAAAACCTTTTGAGAGCAAAGGAAAGCTAAAATTGAAATTTATTTTCATGACACACGTAGTGATTTCCTTCTGGGAGCAAAATGGCATAACTTTACAGAGACCTGTGCATTTAATTTATATTGGTTATACCTTCATTGATCTGTGTATCTTCAAAATCATTTATATCAGGTGCACACCTAGTGTGAAATCAATGTTCAGAGAGACTTCCCTTGAAAAAAGTATATCCTCTCCTATTGTCTTAAGTGATTGGAGCTCCTGTTGATCCAAGTGGGAATGATACTGTGTTCTTGTTCTCTTTATCCTGGGGAATGCTTAGATTCACACATAGTTCTCTTCAATTTGTTTTTAACAATAACAATTTTTCCAATCTGCCCTGGGATTTATATAAACTGAAAGTCAACAGTTGGCTGTGATGATGCTCACAAAGCTCTCTGGAGACTTGGCCAGGGAAACTTGCCATCCTGTTTTCTGCCTCTGGCCAATTCTGGCTGCGATATACTATGACCATGTTGCAATAAAAGGACAGTCAGAGAGACGTAAATCGTTAATTTTGAAGAAAGAAACTCCATGGGATTTAACTCGGTTGAGAAGATACTGAGATATGGTTTCACATATGCATATTTTAATTGATTTTTTAAAAGAAATCCTAATTGGGACGCCTGGGTGGCTCAGTCATTAAGCGTCTGCCTTAGGCTCAGGTCATGATCCCAGGATCCTGGGATCGAGCCCCACATTGGGCTCCCTGCTCGGGGGGAGGCCTGCATCTCCCTCTCCCTCCCGCCCCTGCTTGTGTTCCCTCTCTCGCTGTGTCTCTCTCTGTCAAATAAATAAATAAGATCTTTAAAAAAGTAAAATAAAATAAAAAGGAAACCCTAATGGATTTTCTATAATGAAGCATTTGTTTAGGCATTCCACTGGCAAGGTCAGATTCCAAAGAGCCCAAGGAAAGTGGACCCAAGAGAAATGGTTTGAATGTACGCTGTAGGAGAGTGAGAGAGCCAGTCCAGGATGTGAAAATGAATTTAGGTGCAGCTGCTTAGAGGATATGGAATGAGAGAAAGCTGTTGCTTTGAGGAAAGTAAAAGTCAGGGCAGGGAGGTTAAGCAGTTTTATACGTATTCCCTTTGCCCTGATGGTTCATATGCATCGTGTTCTTCAGATCTGCCAGGTTGTATCCCAAGAGAGGAGCACAGAGAGAACTTCACCCCAGAAAGACAGGAAACTAACCTCTAACCCAGTTCCCTAGCCTCATTATGGCTTTTAGCATTTTCCACTTTATCTAGAGCAGGCTGACCCAGTTTGAATTCCACTGAAACTGATTTTCCCCTAACTTGACACTGAGGCACATACCCTCATAGGTATTCTAAGCCTTAAAGTATTTAAACAATTTTTGTCTCTGACAGAGCCAAAGCAACTTTCCTAGCTTCACATTTCAGTTCTACAACATTCCTCAAATTCTTCGACATTCATTTAAGCAAAGGTATCTTGCATTCAGAGGCCAGCTCTACTTTAAATACATGTCTAACTCTAGTGTTATAAATTTGTAGCCAGACCCCTGCTTGACAGAACAGACTAAGGATTCTATTAAAAAGTGTTTGTTCACTGACTGTTCAGTATGTAGAAAGGATTAAGTTTTGCTGTCCCAAATTCCATGAAAATTACTTGAGGTCTAGAACTAACTTTCCATAATGTTTTGTTCCCATTTTGCTTCCTTCTCTTTTATCCAACCTGTTTACAGTCCCAGAACTGAATAGAGGTTTATCCAGTGACATTGAACAATTCAACCTCTTTATTAATAAGCTCGTTTTCTATAAGTTTAACTTGTTTCTCTTTCCTAATCATGAACTCCTGCTACTGTCCACAGAAGCTCTTAATTCTGTACAAAGGGGTAAGCACTCAATCAATTATAGTACCTTTTACTAAGTTGATGATAATCCATTTTATTTGAATTGGCTATCCATAAAGTGGTGACATTTATTAGCCTCTGAAATAGCCTGACAATGAATCTTGAGAACCTCAGACTCTGAGGAAATATTAACAAACAAAATACATGGGATTGGCTTTAGATCAACTTATCAAAAGAAAATAACTTGTCAAAAGAGCTGTATTTCTGGGGCACTTGGGTGGCTCAGTGGGTTAAGCGTCCAACTCTTGATTTCTGCTTAGGTCATGATCTCGGGGTTGTGAGATCAAGCCTTGTGTCAGGCTCTGTGCTGAGCATGGAGCCTGCTTGAGATTCTCTCTCTCCCTCTCCCTCTGGCCCTCTTCCTACTCTCTCTCTCTATCTAAAAATAAATAAAATAAAATAATAAAATAATTTTTTTTAAAGAGCTATATTTCCTTTCTTTACCTCAGGAAGAACAATAAAAAGCCTCTGCTTCTTTTTCATGCAGAAAAAAAAGCTACATGCAAATAAAAATGCTGATGTATGGAGTGTATGTAGAATAAATAATCTAAGTGATGGGTCACTATGTGATTTGATGGTACAGTTTCAAGCAACTTAACTGTAATGCAAAGTCACAGTGTTTACACATCTGCTGCCATACTTACTCAACCAACCCTGTATCAAGGGTCTAGGTTACCCTTGTTCCTGAACCAGGGGTTTGGGTACCATTGAAGAGAATCACCCAACCCTGTGGATTAGGGTCACTATAACATCAGTGCAAGACAGCACTAAATACTGACTTTTTTATTTGAGGCAATCAAGCATGAAATATTTAAACTTCTTGTTTCTCTATATAGATATCTACATTCATACTCCCCCACCCCTCCCCACACTTTCCTTCATTTGTAGAGCAAAATGAATTGCCATTTCTCTGGTTCAGAGCACACTCCTCTGTGCTCTGGATCCCAGCTCTTCCTGTCTCCCACAGGACCCAGCTCCATCAGTTATTGTCACTCTTTCTTCTTTCTTTAGCCTGCCCTTCTCCACTGGCTCCTTTCCATCAGTGGATACCCATGCTTATACAGCATTTCTCCCCTCTACTTACCTCAGCCATTTCTTTACCTGCCATTCAAACTTCAATTTACTAATAATCTGTTACCCCAGTAAATCCACTGAAGCAGCTCTTGTTAAGCCCATCAGCAACCAATCCTAATGGACACTTCACATTGACCTTAGTTTATTTGAACTTTGACAATTCATTACTATTTCCTAGTTTAAAATGTTCTGCCCCTGGGTTTTTATAGTAAAATTTTCTATTGACGTTCCTGTTACTTTAGTCCCAATGTTAGCCTTCTTGTCCACACGTAATTCAAAAGTTGGTGTTTCCCTAGAATCCGTCATCATGCCGTTTTTCTCATTCTACATTTCTCACTGAATGTTCTCACCTACTTCTGTGGTTTTAACTGTTACTTAGAGGCTGATGTAGCCAAAGTAGTTTTCCCCCCTTTCTTTAGTCAAGTACACTGCTGGCGGTTAAAATGTCACTTGCATCTCTTCTTGGGTGCAAAGATATATAGTAGACAATTTCCTATCCTGGGAAAGAAGTCATGCCACATTTTCACTGACTTTTTGAAGCTGTACAGCCTCATGGGATGCAGAGCTCTTGGTAGAAGATAAAGCAATTTGCCTAAAGATTCCTGAGGATCCTTCCATGTGGGAAACAGTAAATTACTCCAAATCCTGTTCTTGAGATTTTGAGTTAGGAAGATCTGCTAGGGTGAGCCAGCATAGTTCCCCACGCAGGTCTTGGGACAAAGAAGGGTGATACAATCCCTAAAAAGTTGCCATGAACATAAATAGAGGATACAGTGGGCTAGCCCTGGTGCTTCATCAGCAGAGAGAAAGGGAAAAAGCAATTCTCTTGTCTTTGAAGTAGCTAATATGGAAACCCCTAGAGTGTGAGCGAAACCATTCTCTTTCACTTGTAGAGTTCTTATATCCTGTCAGTCATCAAGTCTTTCTGATTCCATTTCCAAATATCTCCTGTACGCTTCCCTGCTTTCAATTTCATTGTCATTGATTTGAGTTAGTCCCTCCTCATCTCTTGCCAGGACAATTACAACAGTCTCTTTACTGGGTTTCTACCCCAAAGTCTTACCCAGCTCTCAGAGCCAAATACCTAAAAATGCAAATGTGATCCTATCACTTGTCTGCTTGAAACCATCTGATGGTTTCCCACCAGCCATAAGCTAAACTCCGAACTCCTTTAACACGCCCCAGATGAACTCCATCTTCTGGACTCTGCCTGTCTACTCAGCTTCAGTTTTTTCATTTCCTACCTTATGTTTCAGGCTGTAGGAAAACCAAATTATTTGTGGTTAGCCCTAATCCCATGCTCTTTCCTTCTTTCCATCTCTTTGTTCATGCTGTTCACCAAGTCTTGTATGCTCCTCACCTTGCAATTTGCTCTTAGTGGTCTTTCAAGACTCAACTTGGGAATCATCAATTCTCTCACCGTCCTGAGCCATTTTCTGGGTAACTGGAATATTTATCTTTGTAGTTATTCCAGCCACCCCCGATCCCCCATCAGGCCATTCCTCCATGTTTTTCAGGAATTCTCAATGTCCTAGCTTGGAAGTCCCACCCTGACAGTTATCAAAGATGATTAGGACAAAGGAGTGGTAACACATTGTTGAGAAGATTGGGAAACAATACCTAAGAAAACACCTCAGAAACCCTGAGGAATTAGAGTAGGCCTTAGCTTAATTGTTCCCTGATCTTACTCACTTTTCTATTCACCTCTCCCTGATAAGATTTATAGCTGCAGATAATAATTTTTTCCCTGTAGATTCTCCACATGATATCAAATGGAATGTGCCTAATTATCTGCTTATGAGGTAACGTCCTCTGTTCATGCCTATTGTAATTTCTACTCCTCACAGTAATTAGAAAAGCTTCATAGGATGAGTGGGTCCAAATACCATTTTACAGTCATTAAAAGCACCAGTTTTGGAATTAGACTAACAGACTCAACTTCAAATACTCATTCATTCTGCTGCATACTGTGTAACTCTGGTACTTAATCTAAGACTTAATTTCCCATCTTTAAAATGAAAATGATAATAATAATAATAATACATACCACAGAGGATTATTGTGGGGACTAAGTGAACTAAACATATAAAACACTTGTTTAAGTGCTCAATAAAGGTTAACTTTACAGTGTTCTTGGGAGGACCAAAATCAATGCTGGGAATACAGAGCACACTTTTGGTTGGACTGAACCTAATGATGTGCCTTTCACTGCAATTAAGTAAGCGTGCCTCTGGGTAGCAGCCACTTGGATAGAGCCTCTTCCACTCCCTCAGGTGGGAAGGAGCGGAAATGAATCATGCAGTGTAGAGAAGATTGGAGCTGGTGTGGGAGGGGAAACTGTGTAGGAAGCTTTCTGTTTCTCTGCCTTGGTTCAGGCTCCCACTTAGATTGTAACAACAACATGATATCTGTGGGCCCTTTTTCAAGGGCTTTGGAACAGTCACAAGGCTGGCCCACTTGATAATCAATCATTTGTGGACAGAGGTAATCCTCTCAGTGTGGCTGGATTAATGACTGGTGCTGGTCAGCTGATCAGGACTCAAGAGTGAGCTGAGCAGAGAACAGGCCCAGCACACAAATGCAAAATGAGAGGAGTCTGTTTCTATTGACTTTCCTGCTTCCCAAACTTTTGGCTTGTTCCTCAGGGCCTGATCTCTTTGGTCCTAAGACTCTGCTCTACAAATTAGGCATGTTCTACGCAGCTCTGAGGAGAAGGCAGAGCATACTTGTTACTAACTCAGAAGGTGAGGAATTAAGTTCAAATATTAGTATTTTACCAAATCTCTCTCATCAAACTATGAAAGTTCACCATCCCTATGATGGGATTTCCAAAAGCCCATCTTTCAATCCCAAACATCAGGTGCTTCAACATTCTTAACTAAAAGGATTCTAACTGAAGTGCTATAGACTTCTTCAGAGATGGTCCCAGCTTGAGGGGGCATCTCTCTGTCACTTTGCCACCTCACAATGTCCACTTCTGAAGAGTGTTACCTGGACCACCATACATTCAACATCTCTCCTCTGGAAATAAGGCCCAGAAAGAGAGTTTAGAGAATGTTCCTTTAAGGATAGCATTACCTACAGTCCCCATGATTAACCTGATAAATCTTATACTTTTGGAGGGAGGGTTGTTTTAGGTTAATTTTATAATTTCCACTAAATTGGAAGTCTGTCACTCAAAATAGTCCCTGGTTCCTTTTTCACCGATGAGTCAAACATGTGAATAATTGGTCCTCCTATTCCTAGAAAGTAAGTGAAGTCATTTCAAAGCACATCTTAAGAAAATAGGGCAAGTCCTGGGTGGCTGGCTTCTGTCTTTTGCAAAACTGGAGGGTATGACAGTGTTAGCATGGATTGCTAGGAGTATGCATATCCACAACACCCATGTATCCCCTTCCTGAGATTTACCATGGTAAGTTCAAACATTTTTTTTTTAAGAAGTAAATATTGTAGAAAGAGATGACATCTTCTGTGCAGCTCACTGCAATAGTAATCACAATCATGAGATAGGTTGATAAGATTTTATTATTTCTATGCAAAATTTTTTATATATCAACAACAATAATAGTAGCAATAGTAATAACTAGCACATGCAATGTTTACAACATGCCCAGCACTATTCTGAGCACCTTCTTTGTATTCACTCATGATCTTACAACTCCACAAGGTAGGTATCACTGTCATTCCATTTTATTGAGGAACTAGTATCATGCTGAATGCATCCTTCATAAATTGCTTTGTAACTTACTATGTTTTTGAGATGTATTTGTGTTAATATGCATAGCTCTAATTCATTCATGTAAGCTGCCACAGAGTATTACATTATATGGCTATTCTACATTATATTTACCTATTCTCCTGTTCTTGACTCTGTGGTGGTTTAT
The DNA here is from genome assembly GCF_029215605.1 of Mirounga angustirostris. Taxonomy (NCBI): domain Eukaryota; kingdom Metazoa; phylum Chordata; class Mammalia; order Carnivora; family Phocidae; genus Mirounga; species Mirounga angustirostris. The sequence goes on from NW_026991714.1 coordinate 53,579,797, forward strand.
GATTTTTCACTACCATAAAAATATTGTCAAGTAATATTCTGGTGTATATATATGCTCTTGCATATGTGCAAGAATTTCTCTAGAGCAATACACTCAGAATTGAAATTGCCCCATCACAAAGCATATTGTTAAATTGGTGTGTCAATTTACACTTCCACCAGCAATATATGAAAGTTATTATTTGCTTCGCACTCTTACCAATAGTTGATATATCATCAGGCTCTTAGATTTTTTTTTCCAATCTTATATAAACAAGATAATACTTTGCTGTAGTTTTAATTTGTGTTTTTCTGATTTCTGGTAAGATTGAGCATCTTACTGAGACATTCTTCTTTGTGAATTGCCTGTGCCTCACTAGCTTTTGTCACTTTTCCTTTTGAGTTTTCTCTTTTGTGCTGATCTACGGGGGTCTTTTATACCTTTGGTCCTTATTCCTCATATGCTATATAACAAACACATCTAATGGATAATGCTTGTCATACATCTTTCCATTGCTACTTGCCTTGAATCCATGGAGTTCAGTCTCATTACACTCATAGGTGTTGCTAACACAAACACCGGACTCTTAGATCACTCCACTTCTCCTGTGTTCACATCCTTATAAGGTCCCACATATATTCTACTACCCTTCCCAGTCTCAAAACACTTTCTCACAATTCATGGTCATGATCAGTAAAATTCCTTATATTCTTAACCCTTCTCTGAATTCTCCTTTTATCTTCCTATTAAGAGGACTCTGGCTTAGGACACTGCTTCCTCTGTGGCCCACTCAAGTGGTGGCTAGTTTAGGTCTTGTAGCTTTCATATCACTGGGCATGAAGGTGGGATATATGTCCTCTTGTCTCCCAATGTTGCTTTCAGATCATATTATCCCTCCGATAACATACCCTCCTCCACAACTACACACAACTCTATCTCACGTTGTGGCAGTTTTAGAATATAGTCCCAAAATTCTTTGATATTTCTCTCATTGAGAGGTTAGGTCTACATTCTTCCCATGAATCTGGTTTCTCTGAGAATGCTTGACCAATGGAATTCAGTGGATGTGATGCTGTGGCTGTTTCAAAGTCCAAGCCTCATGAAACTGGCTGTTTCCACTTATATTTTGGGATTCTGACTTTTGGAACCCAGCCACTATGCAGCCCACAGAGCAGGTCAGGTAGAAAGAAAGAGTTCTCAAAAGCCTTCAATTCCCACTGAGCTCTGAGCCAACAGCTAGCACCAACTTGTCAGCCATGTGAGTGAGCCACCTTGGAAGTGGATGCTCCAACTCCCAGCAATCAGCCTCAGCTGATGCCACATGGAACAAAGACAAGCGTTCTCCACTGCAAATTCATGAGTTATATAAATAATTGCTGTTTTAAGCCACTCGATCTGACATAATTTGTTACACATCTAAGCTTCCTTTCCCTCTAAAATTCTTCTATGAGTCTATACTTTTTTTTTTTAAAGATTTTATTTATTTATTTGACAGAGAGAGAGACACAGCGAGAGAGGGAACACAAGCAGGGGGAGTGCGAGAGGGAGAAGCAGGCTTCCCGTGGAGCAGGGAGCCCAATGCGGGACTCGATCCCAGGACCTGGAATCATGACCTGAGCCGAAGGCAGACGCTTAACGACTGAGCCACCCAGGCGCCCAAGTCTATACTTTTTTTTAATGGTTAACTTTCTGGTTTTAAAATAAGTGCCAATCCTTATCAGCTGTTTATACATCATGGCCCAATTTCTGCCACAAATCCCTCACTGTAATAACAGCCTTCTGATAGAGCTTCCCAGATTAGATAAGTAACTCAGCACTGAATAAGACATTTCTTTCTTTTTAGGTTGCATTTAGTGTGAGACTAAGTGCATTCCCTGGAATTCAGTTGAATGAACACAACATAACCTGACTTCTTTATGTTTTCATTAGCTAAGCTGACTCATCTCTGAATGAAGTAACAAATATTCACCTCAAGAGGAGCGAAATAGGCTTGAGTGGAGGGACAGTAGGTATGTTTAAAAAAAAAGAATGGTTAATCCTCTTCTCCCCTTTTACCTACCTCTTTTCCAGAAATGAACTCAGACAATCCCTTTCCTTTATCCCCATATTTGGATAAAAAGAGGAGGAAAAATGGATAAAATAAGGCGAGAGGACAGGGAGTAGGATTAGAGGGTACCCTAGAGGGCATATGTATATTTTTATAGCACTGTTAACTTAAAAAAATTACATTTCTTATGAAGAAGATAGTAGATTTTTCATGTATGGACCTGTGAGAATTAGTGATTTGTAAGACATCACGTACTTTGTGGCATAAACAGCCTGGAATCTGAGTAAGTCAAGGGCTTATTTTATTAATTCTGATATCATACCCTTTACAATGAGAAGGATGACAGAAGCCTGCCACCAAAAAAGATGTCTAAGGATGGAGAGGCTGACCTTCCAACACCCAGGCCTGCCATCTTGGAAAGGCCTCATCTTACACACCCATTTCCTCTTCCTTCTCTCTTCCAGATCATACTTCAATCTCCTGCCTTAATATTTCTGGGGGTTTAGGAATGGCGTTTAAAGAGGAACTCATGGACTCCCTTGATTCTTTCATGGAGGTGAGAATGGGGGAAAAGAGAGGGATGTTTTGTCAGGAAACATTGTTATCTTTTCTCTTTATGTTCATTTGTTTTGTTTTGTTGCTTAATGGAGGAGTAGAGGGATGACCACTTTGAGGTACAGAGCTCTCCTTTACTTCCTCTGTTTGCATATCCTCATGAAGGCAGAAGAACAAAGTGAAGTCATTTAGTACATGACCATGCCCTAGTCCATATTCCTTTCCTTTTATTCACATTAGACAAGCAGAATGAAATTACATTTCCTTGTTAAAAAAAGCGGAGATAGGGGTGAAACTTTTTTTCCTCATAGAATGTCTGAGCTGGAAATCACCTTGGAGATGTGGAGGCCTGTAATTTCAGACTCTGTTATATGGTGCTCTCAGGCTCTGTGGAGGAGAAGGTGAATAGACTTCTCTGCCCACTTCAAACATGGCTCTGCTTTGATTCTTTTATGTACCTTGGTTTTGTATAAGATTTATTGATAAAAGACTACCACCAATTTTTAAAAAGCATAAAAATCCACTCATCTTCTTTAATTACCTTCTTTTGCTGATGACAAAAAGATGCAGTGAAATAAATGCATTGTCCGGGAACTTCAGTGCACATCAAAAGCAGAATGAGAATCTGGGCCTTTTAACCTCCTGTCTAGTGTTCTAATCTTTTCCCTACTCATGCTGTGCATGCTATGTGATTTACTAGCCAAGAGGAAGTGGGGTCAGGGGTGTTGGGATAAAGGAAGCTGACTCACCCTGGATCTTACCCTCCCAATGAGGAAGTCATCTTAGAGCCTTTAGCACCTCTGTCATTGCTTCTGCTTCACACCAGGAAGCTGAAGCACATGATTCCCTACTGATGATGCTTTGTGCAGCCCCATGTGAGCCACACTGAGCCACACCAGCCAGCTCAGACTCTCAGCTTGCAGGCCTGAGAAAGTAGACTCACCATGCAGAGAACATCCTCCTCCAGGTCCTTCAAGCCCCCAACTTCAAGGAAACATATCTTTTAAGATGTTAACAAAAGTCTATTTCTTCTGTCTCATTTTTAGTGTATAGAAATGCAACTGATTTCTGTGAATTGATTGTATATCCTGACACTTTACTGAATTCCTGTATGAGATCCAGCAATTTTGGGGTAGAGTCTTTTGGGTTTTCCACATAGAGGATCATGTCATCTGCAAAGAGTGAGAGTTTGACTTCTTCTTTGCCAGTTTGAATGCCTTTTATTTCTTTTTGTTGTCTAATTGCTGAAGCTAGGACTTCTAGTACTATGTTGAATAACAGTGGTGATAGTGGACATCCCTGCCATGTTCCTGACTTTAGGGGAAAAGATCTCAGTTTTTCCCCATTGAGAATGATATTCACTATGGGTTTTTCATAGATGGCTTTTATGATATTGAGGTATGTGCCCTCTATCCCTATATTGTGAAGAGTTTTAATCAAGAAAGGATGCTGTACTTTGTCAAATGCTTTTTCTGCATCTATTGAGAGGATCATATGGTTCTTGTCCCTTCTTTTATTTATGTAGTGTATCACATTGATTGATTTGTGGATGTTGAACCAATTTCCAGCTCAGGAATAAATCGCACTTGGTCGTGGTGAATAATCCTTTTAATGTACTGTTGGATCCTATTGGCTAGTATTTTGGTGAGAATTTTTGCATCCATGTTCATCAGGGATATTGGTCTGTAATTCTCCTTTTTGATGGGGTCTTTGTCTGGTTTTGGGATCAAGGTAATGCTGGACTCATAAAAAGAGTTTGGAAGTTTTCCTTCCATTTTGATTTTTTGAAACAGCTTCAGAATAGGTAGTAATTCTTCTTTAAATGTTGGTAGAATTCCCCTGGGAAGCCATCCGTTGGGAGATTTCTGATTGCCACTTCAATTTCCTTGCTGGTTATGGGTTTGTTCAGGTTTTCAATTTCTTCCTGGTTCAGTTTTGGTAGTTTATAGGTCTCTAGGAATGCATCCATTTCTTCCAGATTGTCTAATTTGTCAACATATAGTTGCTCATAATATGTTCTTATAATTGTTTGTATTTCTTTGGTGTTGTTTGTGATCTCTCCTCTTTCACTCATGATTTTATTTATTTGGGTCATTTCTCTTCTTTTTGATAAGTCTGGCCAGGGTTTTATCAATCTTATTAATTCTTTCAAAGAACCAGCTCCTAGTTTCATTGATCTGTTCTACTGTTCTTTTGGTTTCTATTTCATTGATTTCTGCTCTAATCTTTATTATTTCTCTTCCCCTGAAATTGGTATGGAACCAGAAAATACCCTAAATAGCCAAAGTAATGTTGAAAAAGAAAACCAATCTGGTGGCATCGCAATAGCCTCTAAGCTCTATTACAAAGCTGCAGTCATCAAGACAATATGGTACTAGCACAAAAACAGACACATAGATTAATGGAACAGAATAGAGAGCCCAGAAATGGACCCTCAACTCTATGGTCAACTAATCTTCAACAAATCAGGAAAGAATATCCAATAGAAAAAAGACAGTCTCTTCAACAAATGGTGTTGGGAAAATTGGACAGCCACACGCAGAAGAATGAAACTGGACCATTTCCTTACACCACACACAAAAATAGACTCCAAATGGTTGAAAGACCTTAATGTGAGACAGGAGTCCATCAAAATCCTAAAGGAGAACACAGGCAGCAACCTCTATGACCTCAGCTGCAGCAACTTCTTGCTAGATCCATCTCCAAAGGCAAGGGAAACAACGGCAAAAATGAACTATTGGGACTTCATCAAGATAAAAAGCTTTTGCACAGCAAAGAACACAGTCAACAAAACCAAAAGACAACTGACAGAATGGGAGAAGATATTTGCAAATGACATATCAGATAAAGGGCTAGTATCCAAAATCTATAAAGAACTCATGAAACTCAACACCCAAAGAACACATAATCCAATCAAGAAATGGGCAGAAGACATGAACAGACATTTCTGCAAAGAAGACATCCAAATGGACAACAGACACATGAAAAACTGCTCAACATCACTCGGCATCAGGGAAATCCAAATCAAAACCACAATGAGATACCACCTCACACTATGACAGATGTTGACAGGATGTGAAGAAAGGGGAACACTTCAACACTGTTGGTGGGAATGCAAGCTGGTGCAGCCACTCTGGAAAACAGTATAGAGGTTCTTCAAAAAGTTGAAAATAGAGATACCCTATGACCCAGCAGTTGCACTACTGGGTATTTACCCCAAAGATACAAATGTAGTGATCCAAAGGGGCACGTGCACCCCAATGTTTATAGCAGCAATGTCTACAATAGCCAAACTGTGGAAAGAGCCTAGATGTCCATCAACAGATGAATGGATAAAGAATAAGTGGTATATATATATAATGGAATATTACACAGCCATCAAAAAAAATGAAATCTTGCCATTGCAATGACATGGATGGAATTAGAGGGTATTATGCTAAGTGAAATAAGTCAATCAGAGAAAGACAATTATCATATGATCTCACTGACATGAGGAATTTGAGAAACAAGGCAGAGGATCATAGGGGAAGAGAGAAAAAAATGAAACAAGAAGAAACAAGAGGGAGACAAACCATAAGAGAATCTTAATCTTAGGAAACAAATTGAGGGTTGCTGGAGGGGAGGGAGGTGGGGGATGGGGTGGCTGGGTGATGGACACTGGGGAGGGTATGTGTTGTGGTGAGCACTGGGTTATGTAAGACTGATGAATCACAGACCTGTACCCCTGAAACAAATAATACCTTGTATATTAATTAATTGAATTTAAATAAAATAAATAAATAAATGTATGTTCAAGTGAAAATGAAAAAAATAAAAATAAAAAAGATGTTAACAAGTCTATAACTTCAAAAATGTGAATGGATAGAATACTCTGCTAAGGCCATGACTTGTGATATCACTTCAAAGAGATTTCCGTACCTTCCTGACACTAAATAGCTCTGAAATGACACAGTACTCTTATCTTTATTAATCAGCCTGACACCCTCTATTTACAATCTTCTACTTTTTGTTTTGTGGTTTTGCATAGAACCATAAAATGGACAGTTCCTTAAAAGTTGGGATCAGAGTCTGACAACCTTATTCTCCAAACCTCAAAGTGGTACATATAAACAAGAATATGCATATAAGCTTAGACAAAATATTAGATTCATAGGCTATCCTGGAAAATGCAGTATTTGTAGTAACTGGTAAATATACACAGGAGAATGCTATGTTCTTAATAGGTTCTTATATCTCTGAGGAAGAAATAAATTAGGCCCTGGCTCCACACACCCCATGACAAAAATATAAATGATTTAGAGGAAGTATATGGTGGCCAAAGATAAAAATGAAATAAATGATGAGCTTGTTGATGATAGGCAGAGTGAAAGATAACAACGCATCTGGAGGTAATGGGATGATGACATCCTTTTCAATACAATCCAGAACACACTGTTGACCACTGTCTGTAAGTAAGGACCAGGCATCACAGGAATGCCTATTCAAAGGGAACACTCCATTTTCCAAGGTAATGGTGCAAGGCAGTCCCAGATGGAAGTGGAATAGGACCAGATTCAGGTCCAGAGTGAACAAGTTGTTTATAGTCTGGGAAAGGGCATGGAAATGGAGGGGAGCTTCTGGATGACCATTTTAGCTCACTCCAGGGTCTGGTCACAGTGTTGGGAAGAGGAAACAGCATTGGCTGCAGTGTCAGCAATGATTTGGAGAAGGTTTTTGCTGAAGGTAAGCAGCAGTGAAAAGACTTAAGTTTCAACTTAGGTCTTTTGTTTGCCCAATGTGTTGTGTTTTCCAACATTGTCATTTGGCAGTAATGGCAATGCTGATCTTAGTTGTTGCAGGAAAACTCATAATTCTCCTGGTCCAGTGGAAGATAAGGAAAATAGCCAGGAAGAGCCTGCTACTCCCCTCGGGGAGTAGCAGTAGGTTTTTACCTCTTTTTTTTTTTCTTTCAAAGTAGAACTAGCTAAATGGATAGAAAACTCACAATGGAATGTCTAAGAGGTACCCAGGAAGTCTACTGCTGAAAAATCAAGAATGTAGAGGGAGATGCCTGAACCAGAAAACTGGTGGAAAATAAACAAAACAAAACAGTTTTTTGGAAAACAAAACAAAACAAAACAACCATCTGCCTCTTTGGCTTTTTTTTCTTTCTTCCTGAGAATAATAATGTTTTACAAAGGTAGTGAGTATAAGGGCTAACTGAGTAGACAGAGAGTATCTATTTATTATAAAGAGTTCAAAGGGGGCAGAGATTACAGTAGGTTGGAGCAGTTGAAGAAATGGTGCCTGGACCTTGATCTTCAAGGATGGGTACAATTCACATTAAGTGGAAAGAAAACAGAAAGAAGGGGCTTGATGGGTAGAGGGAGATGTCATGTACAAAGGAAGCAGGAAGCACAAGGCCACTATTATTCCTGGTTTAGCAGATGAGAAAACTGAGGCTCAGACTAAGTCACTTATCTAAGATACACAGCTCATACACCACTATACTGGGAAATAAAGTAAAGCTACTTGATGCCAAAATCTGCATTCCTTCCCCCAGAACCCAAGTTCACAAGGCTGACAGACACATAAGCAACTATAACAGATGATCATGAATTGAAAGCTGTCTCATTGCTTTTCATTTTCATTTAGTTATACTTTTCATGACATGATCAAAAAGAAAGCAACATTGTTTTCTGGAAAAATATTTATTTCCTGAACTGATGTCACCTAATTAATTCACAGGGGAGGGTCCTCCAAATGGAGAAATAGTGGAAACATAACATGGCTCAAAACTTAAGCTGGCAAATTTCTGAGGATGAGGTGACACTGAAATGGGGCAGTGGGAGAGAATAGAAAAGTAGTAAGAAAGTGGAGGCAGAATCATTTAGCTCTAAAATGTTCTGAATTAAGCTGATGATCCTTTTCTGTTTAGACACATTTCAGATTTTCAGAAATTAAAGTTTCTGTCCAAAGCAATATAACATCCTTGGTGTTTGCAAGGTATGTGTTCTTTTCAAAGGTTTCAAATCAAGGCAAATGGATGACCCAGGAAGGATTACCAGTAACCTTGGTGAGTCCAGGATCTAACTCTCACCTGCCTCCAATCCTTTGTGGAATAAAGTGGTAAATCAAGTGATGTGTAATAGAGATTAATCTTTTCTTTTAGAGCTACAATTCCAGTGTCTGGGTGTCTCTGGCTCCTGCTAGCTTGCTGGGCCTAGCCTCACAAGTGACTAGGTAATGGATTGATGAACTACTCAATGACCCATGATTAACTCAATCCCTTGCATCTGAAGTTCAAAATTAAACAGATGAAGATGTTAGGTAGTTGGTAAGGATAAAATATCTTTAGGATGGCTGTGACTGCCTGAGCAAAAGAGTACCGAAACCCTTCTAGTAGTTGGAGATAGAATAACAAGCTCTTTGACATTTCTGTTATCTTTGAGGTAGGTACAGCTTCAGCTTCTCAATGATCCCCTAAAACTCCTTGCCTACTTCTACTAGAGCCCATGTCACATTGTAACTGTCTATGCACAGGTATCCCATTCTCAGTAGACTGAATGCTTGGAGGCAGTCACAGTATTCTATCCTTATTTGTATTCCCACTTCCTTGCATACAGTAGATGCCCATCAAATGTTGAATGGTTGAGTGGGGAGACGGATGGAGAAAATCATCACCCTCACCATGGTTAAGCAACTCAAAACTGGTGATGGAATGCTTAACATTAACTTGGCAGTGGAGGAAATAATCCTGAGAAGAGTTCATTTCCATAAAGACATCTCAGATAAACCAACTAAGGAATGTGTATAGGCAATCAAATGAATAATCTGTTGAAAAAGCACCCATAAGTTTCAGAAATTTGTTTTCAAGGAAGGCAAGTCATGAATGAGGGTATTTACAGCCTTGCAACTTTTAATTGTAACAATGTTGTAGAATGAGCAGATACCAGAAAAGGCCAGTTAGGATCATCACCCAGATGTTTGGCAAATCTACCCTTTGACTAGTTAATTATTCAAACCATCTGGAGTGATTTTTAAATACTACATTCCAGAACAGTGGTTCTCCACTCCTTTTCTTATGTTCTACAAGTCTTCTGTTTCTCCTCTTGCTCCCCCCATCTCTTCCTCACTCCTCTGAACCCTCTTCACCCAGTTACTGTATTTTTCACCTTGGTGGAGGAATGGCACAGTGTGAGAAACTCAAAATCTCTTAAGAGCCACTTCTTTGCTGTGATTCTAAAATTCTCAGAACTGTGGGTGTACAAAACTGTTGCAGATGCATCTAAAATGTATGAAGAGCAATACCAGAGGAGAACATTCCCTCTATAACTAAAAAAAGTTTCTCAGCCTGGGAAGATGTAGAGAAAGAGCAGATATGATGAAGGCAAAGAAGTAGGTGGACTTCACAGATAAGCTGATATCCTGTTTTCTGGGAAGAGTCCCAGAGAGGTGGCAAGATCCTGAGAGATTTATGGGAATAGAACCTACACCCAAAAGACAGAGCCAGAGAGAAGGACTGGCTGTAGGCAGATCAAGATGAGAGAGAGACACAGACAATCAACAAGATCACCATGTCCAGGATGATCTGGCAGCAGGAAGATGGTCCCCATGATTCATCACAGGACCCAGAATCTGTGAGGAGATTCTCCAGCCTTTAAGTAACAGAAAGTGGCAGTTCAGCAGCAACCTGAATGGACTACTAACTGAGGACCACGCTGAACCACAGAGTCTCAGTAAAAACCTGTGGTGATGAATGGTGTGCTCCTGCAACCCCATGTCTTATTCTGTATAAGGTCCTCACAACTGAGCCACAGCACTGCAGAAAAGGGGAAGAGACCTTAAAATGAGCTTAAAATTTCCTTTCTATGCTGTAATCGTGAGCTCAACATAGTAATTAGAGATATAGAAGTATAAACAATTTGTATATTCTGTATGTCTAAGTGGGACTGAAATGCACTTTTGCTATTTATCTACCTTTCTATCCACCCATCCATCCATCATTTTCCACCCTCCATCTCTTTCCAGAAAGAACCTAAGGCAGCTTATAAGTATATATGACCATTTAAAGAATCTTGGTGCTACCATAGTAGATACATGAGTTGGACCAGACATTGCAACTCAGAAACCAAGAGGGACCATGTAGCCAACACAAATAAATAAAGCATGTCAAAGTAAGCCAAATCCTTTGCCTAAACTGTGTCCACTTTTGCTGACCTACAGCATGTTCCATGATGTTGAACATCCGAATTTAAGATTACGGATGTGTGTGTGTATATGTGTATATGTGCATATGTATGTATGTTTATGCATGTATGAAATTTTTAATTATTGCATTTTAAATTTTGTAACTGAGTTCTTTGATTAGGAACCAGAAACCTGACAATGTCAGATCTTGCACTTTGTGTTATGCATTACAGGCATTGTGCTTTGCAGATATTATGTTTTTTACAAATCGAAGGTTCAAGACTTCAGTGGAGTACAAAAAACAAAAACAAAAAACTTCAGTTGGAAGAAGTTGACTGCAGATGTGGTGGGAATAGCAAGAGAACTAGAATGACAAGTGGAGCCTGATGATGGGACTGAATTGCTGGAATCTCATGATCAAACTTTAGGGTTTCTTCTTCTTCTTCTTTTTTTTTTTTATTCTTATGTTAATCCCCATACATTACATCATTAGTTTTAGATGAAGTGTTCCATGATTCATTGTTTGTGCACAACACCCAGTGCTCCATGCAGAATGTGCCCTCCTCAATACCCACCACCAGGCTAACCCATCCTCCCACCCCCCTCCCCTCTAGAACCCTCAGTTTGTTTTTCAGAGTCTATCGTCTCTCATGGTTCGTCTATAGGGTTTCTTCTTATGGATGAGCAAAGAAAGTAATTTTTTGAGATGGAATCTACTCCTGGTGTAGATGCTGTGAAGACTGTTGAAATGACAATAAAGGATTTAGAACCTTACATAAACTTCATTGATAAGGCAGTGGTGGCATTGGAGAGGATTGACTCCAATCTTGAAAGAAGTTCCTATGTGAGTAAAATGCTATTAAGTAGCATCACAAGCTACAGAGAAACTGTCATGAAAGGAAGAGTCAATCGATTTGGCAAACTTCATCATTGTCTTATTTTAAGAAACTGCCACAGACACCTCAACCTTCAGCAACCACCACCCTGACCAGTCAAGCAGCCATCAACATGAAAGCCAGATCCTCCATCAGCAAAAAGATTATGACTCTCTGAAAACTCAGGGGATGGTTGGCATTTTTTAGCAATAAAATATTTTTAAATTAAAGTATTTTTAGGCATAATGCTATTGTGTACTTAATAGACTACAATATAGTGTAAACATAACTTTTATGTGCACTGGGAAACCAAAAAATTCCTTTGACTCTCTTTATTATATTTGTTTTATTGCAGCAGGCTGGAATGGAATACACAATATTTCCAAGTTATGCCTGTATATAGAATTCAGCCTCATGTATTTTAACTGGTAATGATGTTTAATTTTATTCACCATAATAATAGCTGAGTACAAACATAGGTTCTTCCAAACAGAGAGAGTTTTCACACTGATTTTTATATTCAGGGCACTGTTCCTCTGTTCTGCACTCATACCAATAATATTAATTGTGAATAACAACTTGGACAATCAGTTCATTTTCAAAAAGTCTGATATCAGAAAACCATTTTTGAAAAATAGTGTTCTAATCCCCAATTTTGAAACAGAAGGTTTGGCAACTGCTTTTAGTTACAGGAGGCAGAAACCAATTTCAGTATATGGAAGTGGACCATATTATTCCTTGACAAATGAGTTTCCCAGAGGCATAGTTTTGTTAGGAAAGAGCAAATGAAGTCATGTATTTGCATACCATCAATAAATGCCCCTATAGGTAAATATTTAAAATATTTACATGGTTTGTAATAACAATCAAAAGGGCCAAGTTTTGATCTAACCTCTCTCATAAGTTATGTCTAGAATTTCCCTTTGATTAACATGAACAAATCAGTTTTTTTTCTCCAACAAATCAAAAAAGGTCTTCAGCACCGTGTAGTGAATGACCAGGCCATGTGATTTGTATGTTCTACAGCAGATTAGGTGTTGACCTTTTTGTTGATCTAAGTAACATATTGCACTGTCTGTGGTTCTAGTACAGCAGCATGTCCGGGTTATGGAGGTAATAATCACATCCACAGTGGGTAAGATTTAAAATTTTCTAACCCAAAATGATTTCTCTGAGCAATGCAGTCGGGAGATTTTAGAGTTCCTGGTCCTTGTAAAACAATATCACTCTGGATTTGTTTCACTATGATCTAAAGTTACCACCAAGAACCAACTGTACTCACAAGAGGACCATCTCAAATCACACTTAGTCTTTTTGAGTAGTCTGCATTAAGTCTTTCAGGACTAATTCTGAACACATTAAAAAAAAAATCATTCCCAGGGATGGTGTCTCTCCTGGGCCTCTGTCTCTTCCAAATGTTATTTAGTAATGGTAAAACATTCATCAACACCACAAAAATAAGATGGTATTGACTAAATCGGTATTTCTATTAGTTGCAAGAAGAAATACTCCAAATGATTTTAATTTTTTGTAAAACTTGTCCTGTAGTTTTTCTGCTATGTCTTCAAAATGATAAGCAACATCACGTCTGGTTAGACTTCCATTTCCAAATGGTTATTCCTGATCAGGAAACACCATTTCTGTTTGGACAACTGGCACACATTTATAAAAACTGTCATCAGTAAGCACTTCCAATTCCAGGAAAAATTTTCTTAATACGTAGCTGCATTTCACAACAGCATATCCTGTATCATAATTAAGTCTTGATGACAAGTTATGCCATTTCATAGTTGACCAAGTACTTAACCTACATAATTCCCATATTCATATTGCTGCCTCAAGTTGTATTCTCTTGTCTCAGACACACATTTTTTTGCATATTAATTATATAAACATCTCTGATTAAAAAAAAAAAGACAGGGTTAAGATTTATTTTGTTTGGTCTCTAATTCAAATTAACCCTGAACAAAGCTTATATTACAAAAAAAAAATGTAATGAACAAGGAGTTATATGTAGGGAAGCTGAATTTGGGAAAGGCAAACATCCTCATCTCAGTGACATCCTAGGTTTTGAGCAATTCTGTAAGAAGGTTAGAACTTCAGTTTTTATTTATTATTTACACACATTTTTATTTCTTTCAAAGTGTATGTACAACAAATGAATCATGCCAGTGTCTCTCTTAGTGAGGATATGCTCTGTAGCTGCTACAAGAACACCCAGCTTTATAGCTGAAGTGGTGTTTTAAGCATGACATGCAATGAATTAAAACACTAAAACAGGCCTAGTATTATGAGACATTTCAGGGTTTTTTTCTTTTCTTTTTTTTTGAATTCAAGTATAATTAATATACAGTATTATATTAGTTTTAGATGTACAACATAGTGATTCAACAATTTTATACATTACTCAGTGCTCTTAAATCCCTTCAACTATTTCACCAATCCCCCCACTGACCTCTTCTCTGGCAACCACCAGTTTGTTCTCTATATTTAAGAGTCTGGTTTTTTGTCTCTTTTTTTTCCTTTGTTCATTTGTTTTGTTTCTTAAATTCTACACGAGTGAAATAATATGGCATTTGTCTTTCTCTGACTTATTTCACTTAGCATTATACCCTCCAGATCCATCCATGCTGTTGCAAATGACAAGATTTCTTTTTTATGGCTGAGTAATATTCCATTGTATTCATATACTACCTCTTCTTTATCCATTCATCTATGGATGGACATTTGAGTTGCTTCCATATCTTGGCTATTGTAAATAATGCTACTATAAACATAGGAGGGCAGGGGCACCTGGGTGGCTCAGTCGGTTAAGCGTCTACCTTCAGTTCAGGTCATGATCCCAGGGTCCTGGGATCAAGCCCCACATCAGGCTCCCTGCTCAGTGGAGAGTCTGCTTCTCCCTCTCCCTCTGCTGCTCCCCCTGCTTATGCTCTCCCTCTCTCTCTCTCTGTCAAATAAATAAGTAAAATCTTTTTAAAAAGTAAAAAATAACCATAGGAGGGCATATATCTTTTCAAATTAGTGTTTTTGCTTTCTTTAGGTAAATACTCAGTTGTGGAATTATGGTAATTCTATTTTTAGTTTTTTGAGGAACCTCAATACTGTTTTCTGCAGTGGCTACCCCAGCTTGCATTCCCATCACGGATAGTTCAGGATTTTAACATACATCAGGCATGGCAATTCTAATGTCAACTTGCCAGTCTCTCTTTTTTTTTTTTTTTAAGAGAGAGAGAGCCCACATGAAAGGCAGGGGGTGGGGCAGAGGGAGAGGGAGAGAGAATCTTAAGCAGGCTCCACACTCAGGGTGGACCCCAATGTGGGGTTTGAACTCACCACCCTGAGATCATGACATGAGCCCAAATCAAGAGTCGGATGCATAACTGGCTGAGACACCCCAGGGGGCCCTTGCCAGTCTTTTAATAGTGACTAATCCCCCAAAATTTTTTCACACACTGTGGGCAATGTTTTGTGGGCAAATAAATCTGCTTCTGGACCTTGAGCCAACATTTTGCAACTTTCAGGTGGCTGGAGATCTTTGCTTTGAGAGAGGAGTGCTTTTATTTACTTATTTTTAATTGAGATGTAATTGACATATAACATTGCATTAGTTTTAGGTGTACAACATAATGATTTAATATATGTATATATTGCAAAATGATTACCATAATATGTTTAATTAACACCCATCACCACAGTTACAATTTTTTTCTGTGATGAGACCTTTTAAGATTTACTCTCTTAGCAACTTCCAAATACAAAATAAAGTATTATTAACCATGATATACATTACATTCCCAAGACTTACTTATAAGTGAAGTTTGTACTTTTTTTAGCTATATATATGTATTTTATTATTATTAACATATAAGTTTGTACTTTTTGACCACCTTTACCCATTTTTCCCCCTTCTCATCACTCACCTCTGGCAACTACCAGTCTGCTTTCTGTATCTATGAGTTTTGGGTATTTTGGGGGGGGGGGGTTAGATTCCACATATAAATAAGATCATATGATATTTGTCTTTCACTGACTTATTTCACTTAGCATAATGCCCCCAAGGTCCATCCATACTGTTGCCAGATTTCCTTCATTTTTATGGTTAATGTTCCATTGTTTGTTTGTATATTATATATATTCAGTTCCTCTGTCCATTTTTAATCAGATTGTCTGTTTTTATGCTATTAAGTTGCATGAGTTCTTTGTGATAGATATACATATATGTCATATATATCACATTTTCTTTATCCATTAATCTGTCCGTGGACACTTAATTTGTATCCATACCTTGGCTATTGTAAATAATGCTGCAATGAACATGGGGGTACAAAAATCATTTTGAGATAGTGATTTTGTATCTTTTGGATAAATATCCAGAAGTGGAATTTTTGAATCATACAGTAGTTCCATTTTAAAATTCTTGAGCAACCTCCATACAGTTTTCTTTTTTTTCCCATTTGATTTATTTTTTAACATATAGTATATTATTAGTTTCAGAGGTAGAGTTCAGTCATTCATCAGTCTCATAAAATACCCAGTGCTCATTACATCCTCTGCCCTCCTTAATGTGCATCATCCAGTTACCCCATCCCCCACTCCCCTCCCCTCCAGCAACCCTTAGTTTGTTTTCTATGATTAAGAGTCTCCTATGGTCCATACAGTTTTCTATAGTGGTTGCACCAGTTTACTTTCCTACAAAGAGTGCACAAGAGTTCCCTTTTCTTCACATCCTCACCAACACTTGTTATTTCTTGTCTTCTTGATAACAGCCATTCTAACAGGTGTGAGGCAGTTTTTCACTGTGGTTTTATTTTTTAAAGGTTATTTTTTTTTTTTCAGATTTTATTTTTTCTTTGAGAGAGAATGAGAGAGAGAGGAGCAGGGGGAGGGGCAGAGGCAGAGGGAAAAGCAGGCTCCCCCTGAGCAGGGAGCCCAACATGGGGCTCCATCCTAGGACTCTGGGATCATGACCTGAGCCAAAGGCAGATGCTTAACAGACTGAGCCACCCAGGTACCCCTCATTGTGGTTTTAATTTGCATTTCTCTGATGATGAGTGATGTTGAGCACATTTTCATGTACCTGTTGTCTATCTGTATGTCTTCTTTGGAGAAATGTCTATTCAGTTCCTCTGCCCCTATTCTTTATATATTTTGAATACTAATCCCTTATCGGATATCTGATTTGCAAATACTTTCTCCTATTCCGCAGGCTGCCTTTCATTTTGTTGATGGTTTCCTTTGGTGTATAGAAGATTCTTAGTTTAATGTACCCCACTTGTTTATTTTTGCTTTTGTTGTATTTGTTTTTGATGTCAAATCCAAAAAATCACTGCCAAAATTGTTGCCAAGGGGTTTATCCTCTATATTTTCTTCTAGGAGTTTTATGGTTTCAGGTCTTATGTTCAAATCTTTAATCCATTTTGAGTTGATTTTTTGTGTGTGTAATGGGAGATAGTGAGGACTGCTTTTCTTTTAGCTTTATTCTCTAGCTATTCAGTTTACTGCCATGGTCTAGCCCTCCCCAAGAATGTCAGGTTGCCAGAGATCTTACTTCTGAAAATTTTCACCATAGTCTTTCTTGTCTGCTTACAATAATCACAAGCTCAGCTTGAGCTGAACTGAGTCTGATGGTATGACATGTTATGTCATGCCAAGCTCTAGGAGCTGGAGTGTTAGGAGTGCTCCATTTTACTGAGGTTATCCTGGTTACATCAGGAACCATGTGATGGGCCCTGGCCATCTGGAAGTGCTTAGGGATGCCAAGACAACTTTATATCATCTTCATGGGCACAATCATGCAGGAGGTTAGGAGGCACTGCCACTTAGCAGGCCCTAGTTGAGCATGAGGCTGAGGCCATGTTACTGCTACTCTTGTACCTTCCTGAAAATGTGCTCACCTTCTTCCTTTTTTTGATTTTTCAGTGGCTTCCCATCACTCTCATGCTATAAGCCTAGATTCCTAGCATGACATATAAGACCCACTGCCCATCTGAACAGTCTGTTGATTCACCTCTGATATGTCATCTCTTCCCTTCTCATCCTTAAATTTAGGTACCACTCAAATGAGTATCTCTCTGAACTATCACTGTTCAATTAACCCCATGACTGTATATTCTGTTTCTTCTGCTTTCAGATCCTTTCTTTCCTTCCACCATGCCCACTAACAGGCTAACTAGAGATTATCATTCAAAACTCTGTTCTGGTATTACTTCCACTCAATAAATTTATCCTGATTAATCGGAAGCCCCTTGGGTACCTGGGTGGCTCAGTTGATTAAGCGTCTGCCTTCAGCTAGGGTCATGATCCCAGATCCTGGGATCGAGCCCTGCATCCGGCTCTCTGCTCAATGGGGAGCCTGTTTCTCCCTCTCCCTCTGCTTGCCACTCCCCCTGCTTGTGCTCTCTCTCTCTCTGTCAAATAACTAAATAAAATCTTTGAAAAAAATTAGAAACCCCTCTCTGCCTGCTATTTCCTGGACTTTCTGAACCAACTTTTATGAAAATAATATGCTGCTCATATGAGTGAGAAATGAATGATCATAAGTGGAAAATGCAGATTTATAGGTTTAAAGTTGAATGCTATCTAGGGAAACCAGTCTTGGCAGGGATAGGGAGTGATTAAGGAAAATATGTTTTATATACAACTAATTCTTCCTGTGGTTTTTTGGAAATCAGCCTGGATTAAAGCTTTGGAAATTTTTTTTAGTATTTATTTATTTATTTATTTATTTATTTATTTATTTATTTATTTATTTGAGAAAGAGAGAGAGAAAGAGAGCAGGGGAGGGGCAGAGAGGAAGGGAAAGGCAGAGAATCTCAAGCAGACTTTGTGCTGAGTGCAGCCCACCATGGGGCTCAATCTCATGACCCTTAGATTACGACCTGAGCTGAAACCAAGTCAGATGCTTAACCAACTGAGCCACCCAGGCTCCCCAAAGCTCTGGGAATTCTTAAATGTACATCACAAATTACTAGCAAATCAAAAGATTCCAACTTCAGTTGAAAGCTAAGGTTCTCTCTGCCTAACAATTTAGAAAAATATTTATTTATATATTTTTTAAGATTTTATTTATTTATTTGAGAGAGTGAGAGAGAGAGCATAAGAGAGAGAGATCCAGGAAACAAACTGAGGGTTGCTGGAGTGGTGGGGGGTGGGAGGGATGGGGTGGCTGGGTGATAGACATTGGGGAGGGTATGTGCTATGGTGAGCGCTGTGAATTGTGCAAGACTGTTGAATCACAGATCTGTACCTCTGAAGCAAATAATACATTATATGTTAAAAAAAATAAAGAAGAAGATAGCAGGAAGGGAAGAATGAAGGGGGGAAATCGGAGGGGGACACAAACCCTGAGAGACTATGGACTCTGAAATACAAACTGAGGGTTCTAGAGGGGAGGGGGGTGGGGATGGGTTAGCCTGGTGATGGGTATTAAAGAGGGCACACTCTGCATGGAGCACTGGGTGTTATACGCAAACAATGAATCATGGAACACTACATCAAAAAAAAAAAAAAAAGACAAACTGCTAGTTACCAGAGGGGTGGGGTGCAGGGATGGGGAAAATAGGGGGTGGGAACTAAAGCGTACACTATCATGGTGAGAAAAATATTTACAAGACAAGAAAATAAAGTGGTTAGTTAAAAAAAAAAAGAGAGAGCGAGAGAGAGATCATGAGCAGGGAGAGGGGTAGAGGGAGAAGCAGATTCCCTGCTAAGGACCCTGGGATGATGACCTGAGCTGAAGGCAGATGCTTAACCAACTGAGCCACTCAGTTACCCTAGAAAAATATTTATTCAAAGTGTTACTTTAATTCTTTAAATGAAAGCAAGAAAACTGACCTGATTTTTTTTTTCTTTAACTCTTAAGATGGGGTGAAAAAAGA
The DNA here is from genome assembly GCF_029215605.1 of Mirounga angustirostris. NCBI lineage: Eukaryota > Metazoa > Chordata > Mammalia > Carnivora > Phocidae > Mirounga > Mirounga angustirostris. The sequence goes on from NW_026991714.1 coordinate 53,599,302, forward strand.
AAGACACTACTATAGTGGATGTTGTTCCTACCTTGCCCAGATCCTTTTCATTGAGTAGGCACACCCATCACCACCAAAGGCACACAGCTGCCCCTTCTCCAGAGAACTGCCATCTAAGAGAAGCCACCTGCCCTCAAGCAGTCAGCCACCAATGACTGGCAGACAGTGAATATACAGTACTGGCTCCCTTTCTCAAAGTGGGACTCCCTGTGGTATAATTCATGCTCCAGAACTCCCTGTGGGACACAGGCAGAAGCTAGTTCCAGCTGAGATCATATCCTTACCTCCTTTCCCTATCTTATTCCACTCCCTTCCCTTCTCTTCCCTCGAGAGCATTTCTTCAATAAACTGCCTTCATGAAAATCTATCTCAGGGTCCTCATCTAGGGAACTTGATCTAAGACACTTATCACCTTAGTAGATCCATCTGGTTCCCACTACAAGGACTAAGTGGTTTCAAATACTCTGCTGTTGTTTGAAGAAGGCAGGGCTCTTTGTATAGCTTAATACCCCTACATTAGAGCCCCATTCAAGGCCACCTTCTGACATTCATCCCCCATTAGGAGTTTGTTCTGCTGTGGACTTGCCAGATATACCCTCAGATCAAGATACAGCAACCCCAGAAAGCCCAAAGATCCATTGACTGATGAATATATAAAGAAGATGTGGTATGTATCTACAATGGAATATTACTCAGCCATCAAAAAGAATGAAATCTTGCCATTTGCAATGATGTGGATGGAACTAGAGGGTATTAAGCTAAGTGAATTAAGTCAGAGATATACAAATACCATATGATTTCACTCATATGTGGTGACAGAAAACAGATGAACAAAGGGGACAGGAAGGAAAAATAAAACAAGATAAAAACAGAGAGGGAGGCAACCATAAAAGACTCTTAACTAAAGAGAACAAACAAGGTTGCTGGAGGGGAAGTGGGTGGGGGAATGGGGTAAATGGGTGATGAGCATTAAGGAGGGCACCTGTTGTGATGAACACTGGGTGTTATATATAAGTGATAAATTACTATATTTTACTCCTGAAACCAATACTACATTATATGTTATCTAACTTGAATTTAAATAATAGATAAATAAATTAATTAAAAGATACAGCAACCCCATTCAGGTAAACAAGTACATACTGCTACTCCCACCCCCCCCCAAATATAGATTTCCCTATAGATTCCTAGTAGAAATAACTTAATAAGTCCAATTCTTATTTCTAGATCAAATAAGGAAAACAGAGCAAGACAGGAAAATATTTCAATGCAAGTAATGTCAAAATAATCAGAAATTCCTGTAATCGTTAATAAAAGAAGAGCTGACCTTATAAATATTTACTTCATCTGAAACATTAGCAATCCCATTTATTACCTATGATTAAGAGTCTAATTAATAATTCATTGTTGACATGTATTTTTATTGCTTACTAAAAGTTAGCCATCACTTCATTATGCAGAATGGTGAGAAACCATCTTTGGTTGAGATTCCAAAGCTGTGGATTCCAATAGTGTTGCAATACACTAAGGCATTTTCAGATATTAAAAATGGGGGCAGGTTACCACCAAGTTTTCAAAGATTTAATTTTTGGATAAAGCTTAAATTAATTTTGCATATGAAGATTCAGGGCACTGCAAAATAAAAGCAGCAATAATAATAGGAAATGATGGCACCTTCAAAGTCGGGAATTTCCATCTGGAAAACTAGATCCTGAAAAAAAGCACCAAGTTGTAAAATGAAGGACCTAATAGTTGTGAGAGACCAACCAATAGTAGGCAGGATAGGTAGGAAAGGACAAAACACTGTTAACAGACAAATAGGATTCTATCCCAGTTTTTAGTTTTCTGGTGCTTGCTATTTACTGAGTTAGTTTTTTCCTGAGAAGCAACTAAACCTAAATGGAGAATCCTTAGAACTTTAATGGATTCTCAGAAACCTGAGTTTTGTCTGGGTACCATGGGAATTCTGTACAACTTACTTGGAGACTGTCTAATGTAGGTTGGCTGAAGGAGTGTATATTGTGGAACATATGGAACAGTAGAGAAAGGAACTGTTTTAGAATTTTATATAAATTATATAATTTGCACCTAACAGAAATCCAATTAGTGGTAGGCACTGAGCCTGGCCTATGGATTAGAAAACTGAGGCCCAGGGACACCTGGGTGGTTTAGTAGGTTGAGTGTCCAACTCGGTTTTGGCTCAGGTCACGATCCCAGGGTCATGGGATTGAGGCCCCTGTCTGGCTCTGAGCTTGGTGGGGAGTCTGCTTGAAGGAGAGCATTTATTGTGATGAGCACTGGGTGCCTATTCCCTCTGTCCCTCCCCCTGCTCATGCTCTCTTTCTCTTATTGTTTTAATTTTAATTCCAGTATAGTTAACATACAGTGTTATATTAGTTTCAGGTGTACAGTATAGTGATTCAAAACTTCCATAGAACACCCAGTGCTCCTCACAAGTTCACTCCTTAATCCTCACCACCTATTTCACCCATCGCCCTGCCCACCTCCCCTCTGATAACCATCAGTTTCTTTTCTACTTCTAAGAGTCTATTTCTTGGTTTCTCTCTTTCTCTGTCTCTTTTTCTTTGATCACTTGCTTTGTTTCTTAAATTCCATGTATGAATGAGATCATAATATTTGTCTTTCTCTGACTGACTTATTTTACTTAGCATTATACTCTCTACTTCCATCCATGTTATTGCAAATGGCAAGGTTTCATTCTATTTTATGGCTGAATAATACATACATATATTTATATAAAATATCTTTATTCATCTATCAATGGACACTTGGGCTGATTCCATAATTTGGCTATGGTAAATAATGCTGTTATAAGCACAGGAGGGCATACATCCCTTTGAATTAGTGTTTTTGTATTTTGGGGGTAAATATGCAGTGGTTTGATTACTGGATCATAGGGTAGTTCTATTTTTAACTTTTTGAGGAACTCCATAGTGTTTTCCACAGTGACTGCACCAGTTACATCCCACCAACAGCGTCCAAGGATTCCTTTTTCCCCATATCCTTGCCAACAGGATGTCGTTTCTTCTTTTTTTTCTGTTTTTTCTTCTGTTTTTTATTTTAGCCACTCTGACAGGTATGAGGTGATATCTCATTGTAGTTTTGATTTGCATTTTCCCTGATGATAAGCGGTGTTGAGCATCTTTCATGTGTCTGTTGGCCAGGAGATTGCCATCTCTGTTGGTATCTCTCATCCAATTGGAGGCCTGAATACAAGGGATAGGCTGACCCTCCCATGAGTAGGAGGGAACTCCTCCTGCCTGACTGCTTTGAACTGGGACAGTGACCTTTACCACCTTTTGGACCCCAACTGAAATATCAATCTTCTCAAGTTTTGAGGCTGCCAGTTTTTGGACTGAAACTTTTACCATTGGCTCTCCTGGGTCTCCAGCTTGTCAGCTGTAGTTCCTTGGGACTTCTCAGCCTCTATAATCGTGTGAAGGAGTTTCTTATTTTATATACACATGCACATGCACACACAAGCACACATCTTTTTTTTTTTTTTTTAAGATTTTATTTATTTATTTGACAGAGAGAGACACAGTGAGAGCAGGATCACAAGCAGGGGGAGAGGGAGAGGGAGAGGCAGGCTTCCTGCGGAGCAGGGAGCCCGATGCGGGGCTCGATCCCAGGACCCTGGGATCATGACCTGAGCCGAAGGCAGACGCTTAACAACTGAGCCACCCAGGCGCCCCAGCACACATCTTCTATTGGTTCTGTTTCTCTCTAGAGAATGCTAATACAGTCTCAAAACTTAGGTTGATATCTTTTTAAAATCTGTTCATTTTAAGTAAATATGGGAAAGAGTATGTTCATTCTTTTCTGCAGAGTTCCCAGCCTTGTATTTGAAAAGAGACTAAAGCACAATGGGAAAAAAATACCTTCTTGCTAGGCTGTGATATGGTGTGAGTGTGTGTGTGTGTGTGCATGCCTACACATGTGTGTGTTTGAGTAGGAGAAGCACCTATAATACGATTTGGTTTCTAAGGACTAAGAGAGAGAAAATAATGATAATTATTAAAACAGAGCGGTGTTACTTTATGCTATTTCATACATTATTTAGATGTTGCATTACTTATTCCAGAGCCTAACTGGATGAAATGTGAAAATATGATTCATGCTAAATGCTCTTCAGGAGAAATAGTCTCTAGCTGGGTGGGGGCAGGGCTTTTTCTTTAGGAAGATTTCCTCTGGTTATAGAAAATTTTTAAAAAGTGCTGTCATTTCCCTCTAGTGGCAGGAAGGAAATAACACCCATTGAGGAGAACAATGTAAGATTAGAATGCTTTTATCCAGCAAAGAGATGAGCCTTCTTTTCTTCCTTCTTTTTGAATATAATGATCAATTGACAATCATAAACTAAGGATTGCTACAGATAGGAAATGCCCTGCATCAGAGAATTTGTAACTGCATTGGGAAAGATGTGGTCAAAGTAAAAGAGAAACCTGACCACTGAATGGGCCAGGACAACTTTGCAAAGTAGGTGACAAAATGATGGATGAGTCTCCTTTTCTCTATTACCAAGACTTCACCAGATATCCAATGATAATAGAATCTACCTCCCCCTAAATTCTACCTCAAAGAATATTCTGGTCCTTTCTTGCTTGCTTCTATTCCCTTAATCTACATTAAAAGTTACCTTTCCATCTCCTATTGCCTCATAGTTCTGTTTTTCTCCTGCCTTTCATCAGTGATCCACAACACCTTGTACTATTATTGACTTCACTACATTATTTTTTATTTGAAAATATTCTCTAGAGTTATTTTAATTCCAGTATAGTTAACACACAGTGTTAAATTAAAAGCCTTTGTGCTACCAATATTACTATCAATATAGTGATTCAAGAATTCTATATACTACTCAGATTACATTGTTTTAAAATTGCATGTTTTGGTGTCTATTCCTTCCTATCCCCACTAAGTTTTGAACTCCTTAAAGTATAATCTAAATTTTACTCATCTTTGAGTCACAGGTGTCTAGCTTAGTGTCTGGAACTCAATAAACATTTGTTGAAATAAAGCATGCATGTGTCAATTAATGAACAAATGAATTTGGAAATAATTTAATAATAACAAGTCCATTGATTAAATATATTATTCATATTTGATATTATTAGGGAAATTGTGGGATAAGCACCTGAACTCCAAAGTGAAGCTCAAATAAAAATTATAGTAGAAAATAACCAGAAGGGGTGCCTGGGTAGCTCAGTCGATTAAACATCTGACTTTTGATTTCATCTCAGGTCATGATCTTGGGACATGAGATTGAGCCCCATGTTGGGCTCCATGCTCATTGTGGAGTCTGCTGGAGATTCTCTCTCTCCCTCTGCCCTCCCTAAATAAATAAATAAATAAATAAATAAATAAATAAATAAATCTTTAAGAAAAAAAAATAACTGAGAGATTGTTTTTTGTGAGGTTTTCCAGAATTCAGCCTTCTTAAAAATATGTTTGAGGGTGATCAGATGGATAGAAGCACTCACTGATACCAAACATACTTTACACTCTCTACACATTAAAGGGAAACATGCAAAGTTTGCTGTTTAATTATGATTCTCTCATGGGGGAAAAACGGAAGGAAACCTAGGGAATGATAAATCTTATATTCAAAATTAAAATGACATTCAAAGCCTGAAACTAGTTACTTTTCCCCTTTCAAAAATTAATTTTTTCTAGCTTCTTTTTCCTACTGAGAAAAAATAGATCATTTCAGATAGCCAAAAGAATATAAATTTTATGACCCAAAGAACACAAAAGTGAGGTATGATTAATCATATGTTTTTAAGTGAAGAGAGGAGGTATCAGTCATGTCTATATCTCTCAGAAAAAAAAAAACACACTAAGATAAAAGCTTATAAAAGGAAAATAAAGAAAAGACATTTTCCATATCCTAGATGAATACATGTGACTTAAACATAGGACATATTTATATTTTAAATGCAAACTTTCCTAGACCATAGGTCATTGCACATGAGAGCTACCAATTCATCCCCCAAAATGAGCTGAGAACTTTTACTTCCAAGAAGGACACAGTAGGTCAAGACAGGATAAAACTCTGCTTGTAACAATTAGGAAATATTGGATACATTACAAAAAAAATCATCTTAAAAGTATCAGAGAGATGTGGAAGCAAAGAGGGGAGCAGAGTTAGTAAAATTCTAGCTGCCTTTTTTTGCATAAATTGAAAAGATGATCCTAAAATTTATATGGAAATGCAAAGGGCCCAGATATAAGTCTATATATTTATGGTCTATTGGTTTTCAACAAGTATTTGGATGACAACTGAGTGGGGAGATAATAGTCTTTCTGACAGATGGTGCTGGGACAAGTAGATATTCACATGCAAAAGAATGAAGTTGAACCTCTAATTTACACTATACATTAAAAATTAATTCAAAGTGGATCATAGAGTCACACAAAAGGGGTAAAATGGTAAAATTCTTAGAAGAAAAGCAATTTCTTACATATAACATTAAAATCACAAGTGACACAGGAAAAAATGAACTACAGCAAAAGTAAAAGCCTTTGTGCTACCAATATTACTATCAAGACATTGAAAGTACAACCCACAAAATGAGGGGAAATATTTGCAAATAACATATGATAAGGGACCTGTATTCAGGATACATAAAGAATACCTACAACAATAAAAGACAACCCAACTTTAAAATGGACAAGGAATTTGAATAGACATTTGTCTAAAGAAGATATATACAAATGGCCAATGAGCACAACATCATTTGTCATTAGAGAAATGCAAGTCAAAACCATAATTAGCTTCTAGTTCACATCCATTAGGATGGCCATAATTTAAAAGACAGACAATGGCAAATGTTTGCAAGAACGTGGAAAAACTTTAAGTTTCACAGATTGCTGGTAAAATGTAGAAGGTGCAGCCACTTTGGAAAATAGTCTGTCAGTTCCTCAAAAGTTTCAACATAGAATAACCATATGAACCTGCAATTCCACTTGTAGTATATACCCAAGAGAAATGAAAACATATATCCACACAAAAATGTGTGCACAAATATTCATAGCAACATGATTCACGATAGATAGAAGTGGAAAGAAGCCATATGCCCATCAACTGATGGATGAATAAATAAAATGTAGTATATCCCTAGAGTCAAATATTAGCCATAAAAAGGAATGAAGTATTGATATATCCTGCAATATTGATGACCCTGGAAAACATGCTAAGTGAAAGACGCCAGTTATAAGAGGCCACATATGTATAGTTCTATTTATATGACATTTCCACTAATTTCCACTTATTTCCAATAAGCAAATCCATAAAGACATAATGTAGATTTGTGGTTTCAGGGATTGGAGGAAGGAGAGAATTCTGGAACGACTGCTAATGTGTAGGGGATTTCTTTAAAGGGTAATAAAAATATTCTGGAATTATACTACTTCTGGGTATTCATAAAAAGAAAACAAAAATACCAATTTGAAGAAATAGAAGTATCCTTATGCTTATTGCAGAATTATTTACAATAGCTAAGATATGGAAGCAACCTAAGTGTCCATCAATAGATGAATGAATAAAGAAGATGTAGTACATACACACAATGGAATATTACTCAGCCATAAAAAAGAACAAGATCTTGCCACTTGTGACAACATAGATGGACCTAGAGGGTGTAATGCTAAGTAAAATAAGTCAGACAAAGACAAATACCATATGATTTCACTTATATGCATAATCTAAAAACAAAACAAATAAAAAAGACAAAATAGAAACAGACTCATAGATAAAGGAAACAAGCTATTGGTTACCAGAGGGGAGGGTTTGAGAGTTAGATGAAACAAGTGAAGAGCATTAGGAGGTACAACCTTCCAGTTATAAAATAAATGAGACATGGAGATGTAATGTACAGCATAGAGGATACAATCAATAATATTGTAATAACTTTCTATGGTGACAGATGGCAACTAGACTTGTCATGGAAATTATTTCATAATTTATAAAAATATTGAATCACTATGATGTACACCTGAAACTAATAGGATATTATACATTAATTATACTTCAATTAAAAATATTCTGAAATTATAATGCTGATATTTACACAACTTTGTTAATATACTAAACACTATTTGTACACTTTAAAACTGATTTTTATGGTATATGATTCTCATTTAAAAAATCAAGAGCATTCTAAATCATCTAGTTTTTCCACAATAGAACACTACATGGGATGTATGTCTGAGACATGTTGGACAGAGACATATCAGTGATTTGAAGCCTCATGGCATGCTAATCTGTGGGTCTCAGAATCCTTATGTTCTCCATTTACCTTAAGATTATTCTTCTGTGGGGTGCCTGGGTGGCTCAGTTGGTTAAGTGTCTGCCTTTGGCTTGGGTCATGATCCCAGGGTCCTGGGATCAAGCCCCGCATTGGGTTCCCTGCTCAGTGTGGCATCTGCCTCTCTTTCTCCCTTTGCCACCCCCCCCCACCGCTCATGCTCTCTCTCTCAAATAAATAAATAAAATCTTTTTAAAAAAATAATTCTGTTGATCTCAGTGTGCCCCTTCTCTCCTCTTTTCTTCCTATCCACAACTTTGTCCTCTACCAAATATACAAGTCATTCCTACTGTAAATTTTAGCTCTTCTTTTCTATATTCTAGACATTATGATTTGCAGTATGTTCAATGACTAAGTCCAGAAGTGAACATTATCCAAGGCAATGTTTTTCAAAATGTATCAAAATCTTGGGGGGGGAGAGAGTCTAGTCTACTGTTGACCATCTGCATACTTCAATACCAGGGCAAGTGCACAAAGAAGTCTTCCCCATTCCAAATACTGCAGGTGGAAGGCTTGGCAATTCTCTCCACTTAGGGGAAATTTTTCTTGTGTCAAATTCACCCATTAAGTTACAGATTCACTCAAGGACCCTGAAGTCTATCTTTCCTTCTATATTTGAATGAACAGAGCAAGAGCATTCTGACAGGGGTCAAAGGATACAACATCTATGGAGTTATTTTCAATACAACTGGGAAAAATCAAAGGAAAAAAAATATTATCTGTGTCCCTCAGAGGCAAACAGGAAATCCTTCTGATGGTTATCTGGCTAACATGTCTTAGCATGGCTATGACTCACCCTCTATTCCCTGGTGTATTTCTAGCAAGTACCCTAACCATAGCGTGAGCCCAGGAGAACTGCAGGTCTTCACAATTCCCCTTGTCCCCTACCCTCCATGTCTCAGGCAGCCTGAGATCTGATAAGGATGGGTAACAATATATAAATGTTCCAAATGGGTGGCTGGAAAAAGTGATGTCACAGGGGAAACAACAATCAAATGCATAGGCCAGACCTGCTTCTGTATTACAATAAGGTAAGAATCAATCTGAAAATAAGGCCTCTGAAAGCAACTGAAACTTTTTTCTTAAAACAATCCCCATCAAGACCAAAAACTAATTACCTTTAAAAGAATCACAAGCTATTATCATTTTTACAAAATAATAAGGATTTCATTAAATTTTTAATTTGCAAAGTTAAAAAGAGTGATCTCCCTTCCCTAATATTAAAAAAAAAAAAAATCTCACTTTCTAGAACCACTAACTGGGAGCCACTTTGGGTCCAGCTCAGTTTATTTTCCTGGTTGTTTTTTCTGTTCTCAGACTGACAACAATGAATACCAATAGCAGTCCTGAGAAGTCCACCTTTGTCCCTTCTACTCAGCCCACCATGCTCCACATTGGAAAATGAAGAATTGGCCTCAGGGTAAAGAAAGTTAGTGATTACATCCAGAATGAAGCAGAAGCTAGAACATTGGTTAGACAATGACCTGGAAAGCACTTAAACATTGTGATGCCCAGCTATATCTCTGAACAATTAAATCAGAAATTTCTGGGCATGGGACCCAAGAATCAGTATTTTTAAAAACTCCTTGAGTGGTTCCAATGAATAGCCAAGATTGAGAAATACTGGACTAGAGGAAAGAGAAAGATGCTCCTAACATCTGAAACTCAAAATCACATGAGGTTTGATCCCATGCAGTTATCCTAGAACCCCAAAGCTTCCAGCCCTGCCACCATCACCAAGCAGAAGGTAGTATTGCCTTTTCTTATTTTCCATTCTTTCAGCTGTAATTCCTCCTTTTGACTTTTTCTCCATTTAAGATGCCTTGAAGTTCAAGTTAACTTAGTTTTATCTGGTTATACCTATTGCATGAGTGCAGCAGGCAGGTGCTTGCTTTAATCACTACTATCTCCTCTCTCATTCCTCATGTGTCACTCAATTTCTATAGGTCAGTGAGTCTCTAAGTATTGTTCCCACACCCAAGGCATTGGCATCACCTGGGAATACACGTAAATGATTCATGAGTTCCACTTGCAAAATGAGAAACTCTGGGGAAGGAGTCCATCAATCTGTGTTTTTTGTTTTTTTTTTTAAGATTTTATTTATTTATTTATTTATTTGAGAGAGAGCGAGAATGAGAGACAGAGAGCACGAGAGGGAAGAGGGCAGAGGGGGAAGAGGGCAGAGGGGGAAGCAGACCCCCCGCTGAGCAGGGAGCCCAATGTGGGACTCGATCCCGGGACTCCGGGATCATGACCTGAGCCGAAGGCAGTCGCTTAACCAACTGAGCCACCCAGGCGCCCCAATCAATCTGTGTTTTTACAGGCCTTCAGATGATTCTGATGAATGCTAAAGACAGAACCACTGCTCTGGGCATCCATGAGATAGCAGTTGAGGCCCCTGCTATGCAGCTCAAAGCCAACCAGATAGTACAGAGCCTTTAGAAGGGGTGCAGAGGAGTGGAGGCAATGCTGGGACAAAACACAGAAGCCACCTTTAGATTAAATAACTATACCAATATAAGCAGCATTAGTAGCAGGGGACTTAAGAGACCATCACCCTTGAATCTCTTTCTGCTGTATTTCCTACCAACCCCTTCTGTCTCCTCTGTGTCTGTGGATTTTCTTTTAGTTGAACAGCAATCTATTGAGGATACACATATCCCTATTTTGAACATTACATCTCTCACCAGTGATTCTCCCTCTGAGTTTTCCAAAATATGAATGTATACAGAGTGCTTGCCATTCATTTCATTGTTCAAGAGCCGAATAAGAAGAATACAGTTTGGGGGTGGGGAGGAACAAGGAACTTGGCTTCAGTGCCAGACCCTTAATTCATCAGCAAGTATTTATTTATTCTATGAGTAGAGTGTTATGGTAGATATTATTAACAACTGACCCCTTCTGATTTCGCCCTCTTCATTTTTTCCTTCCTACTATCTTCTCTTTTTTATTCTTTTTTTTTTAACATAGAATATATCATTTGTTTCAGAGGTACAGGTCTGTGATTCATCAGTCTTACACAATTCACAGCACTCACCATAGCACATACCCTCCCCAATGTCTGTCACCCAGCCTCCGCATCCCTCCCACCCCCCACCACTCCAGCAACCCTCAATTTGTTTCCTGAGACTAAGAATTCCTCATATCAGTGAGATCATATGATACATGTCATTCTCTGATTGACTTATTTCACTTAACATAATACAATACCCTCCATCCATGTTGTTGCAAATGGCAAGATTTTGCGGTTTTTGATGGCTGCATAATATTTCATTGTGTGTGTGTATATATATATATATACCACATCTTCTTTATCCATTCATCTGTTCATGGACATCTTGGCTCTTTCCATAGTTTGGCTATTGTGGACATCGCTGCTATAAATATTGGGGTGCACTTACCTCTTTGGATCACTACATTTGTATCTTTGGGGTAAATACCCAGTAGTGCAATTGCTGGGTCATATGGTAGCTCTATTTTCAACTTTTTGAGGAACCTTCAGATTGTTTTCCAGAGTGGCTGCACCAGCTTGCATTCCCACCAACAGTGTAGGAGGGTTCCCCTTTCTCTGCATCCCTGCCAACGTCTATCATTTTCTGACTTGTTAATTTTAGCCATTCTGACTGCTGTGAGGTGGTATCTCATTGAGGTTTTGATTTGGATTTCCCTGATGCTGAGTGATGTTGAGCACTTTTTATGTGTCTGTTGGCCATTTGGGATGTCTTCTTTGGAAAAATGTCTGTTCATATCTTCTGCCCTTTCCTTGATTGGATTTTTCATTCTTTGGGTGTTGAGTTTGATAAGTTCTTTATAGATTTTGGATACTAGCCCCTTATCTGATATGTCATTTGCAAATATCTTCTCCAATTCTGTTGGTTGTCTTTCGGTTTTGTTGACTGTGTTCTTTGCTGTGCAAAATCTTTTTGTCTTGATGAAGTCTCAATAGTTCATTTTTGCCCTTGCTTCCCTTGCCTTTGGAGATGTTTCTAGGAAGAAGTTGCTGCGGCTGAGGTCGAAGAGGTTGCTGCCTGTGTTCTTCTCTAAGATTTTGATGGATTCCTGTCTCACACTAGGTCTTTCATCCATCTTGAGTTTATCTTTGTGTATGGTATAAGGCATTGGTCCAGTTTCCTTCTTCTGCATGTGGCTGTCCAATTTTCCCAACACCATTTGTTGAAGAGACTGTCTTTTTTCCATTGGACGTTCTTTCCTGCTTTGTCAAAGATTAGTTGACCATAGAGTTGAGGGTCCATTTCTGGGCTCTCTATTCTGTTCCATTGATCAATGTGTCTGTTTTTGTGCCAGTACCATACTGTCTTGATGATGACAGCTTTGTAATAGAGCTTGAAGTCTGGAATTGTGATGCCACCAGCTTTGCTTTTCTTTTTCAACATTCCTCTGGCTATGCGGGGTCTTTTCTGGTTCCATACAAATTTTAGGATTATTTGTTCCATTTCTTTGAAAAAAGTGGATGGTATTTTGATGGGAATTGCATTAAATGTGTATATTGCTCTAGGTAGCATTGACATCTTCACAATATTTGTTCTTCCAATCCATGAGCATGGAATGTGTTTCCATTTCTTTGTGTCTTCCTCAATTTCATGAGTATTTTATAGTTTTCTGAGTACAGATTCTTTGCCTCTTTGGTTAGATTTATTCCTAGGTATCTTACGGGTCTGGGTGCAATTGTAAATGGGATCGACTCCTTAATTTCTCTTTCTTCTGTCTTGTTGTTGGTGTATAGGAATGCCACTGACTTCTGTGCATTGATTTTATATCCTGCCACTTTACTGAATTCCTGTATGAGTTCTAGCAGTTTTGGGGTGGAGTCTTTGGGGTTTTCCACATAAAGTATCATATCATCTCAAAGAGTGAGAGTTTGACTTCTTCTTTGCTGATTTAGATGCCTTTATTTCTTTTTGTTGTCTGACTGCTGTGGCTAGGACTTCTAGTACTAAGTTGAATAGCAGTGGTGATAGTGGACATCCCTGCTGTGTTCCTGACCTTAGGAGGAAAGCTTTCAGTTTTTTTCCATTGAGAATGATCTCTGTGGGTTTTTCATAGATGGCTTTTATGATATTGAGGTATGTGCCCTCTATCCCTACACTTTGAAGAGTCTTAATCAAGAAAGGCTGCTGCTGTACTTTGTCAAATGCTTTTTCTGCATCTATTGAGAGGATCATATGGTTCTTGTTCTTTCTTTTATTAATGTATTGTATCAAACTGATTTGATTTGCAGATGTTGAACCAACCTTGCAGCCCAGGAATAAATCCCACTTGGTCATGGTGAATAATCCTTTTAATGTACTGTTGGATCCTATTGGCTAGTATTTTGGTGAGAACTTTTGCACCCATATTCATCAGGAATATTGGTCTGTAATTCTCCTTTTTTGATGGGGGCTTTGATTTTGGGATCAAGGTAATGGTGGCCTCATAAAACGAGTTTGGAAGTTTTCCTTCCATTTCTGTTTTTTGGAACAGTTTCAGAAGAATAGGTATTAATTCTTCTTGAAATGCTTGGTAGAATTCCCCTGGGAAGTCATCTAGCCCTGGGCTCTTGTTTGTTGGGAGATTTTTGATGACTGCTTCAATTTCCTTAGTGGTTATAGGTCTGTTCAGGTTTTCTATTTCTTCCTGGTTCAGTTTTGGTAGTTGATACATCTCTAGGAATGCATCCATTTCTTCCAGATTATCTAATTTGCTGGCATAGAGTTGCTCATAATATGTTCTTATAATTGTTTATATTTCTTTGGTGTTGGTTGTGATCTCTCCTCTTTCATTCATGATTTTATTTATTTGGGTCATTTCTCTTTTCTTTTTGGTAAGTCTGGCCAGAGGTTTATCAATCTTATTAATTCTTTCAAAGAACCAGCACCTAGTTTCGTTGATCTGTTCTACTGTTCTTTTGGTTTCTATTTCATTGATTTCTGCTCTGATCTTTATTATTTCTCTTCTCCTGCTGGGTTTAGGCTTGATTTGCTGTTCTTTCTCCAGCTCCTTTAGGTGTAGGGTTAGGTATATATGAGACCTTTCTTGCTTCTTGAGAAAGGCTTGTATTGCTATATACATTCCTCTTAGGACTGCCTTTGCTGCATCCCAAAGATTTGGAACAGTTGTGTTTTCATTTTCATTGGTTTCCATGAATTTTTTAAATTCTTCTTTAATTTCCTGGTTGACCCATTCATTCTTTAGTAGGATGCTCTTTAGCCTCCATGTATTTGAGTAATTTCCAACTTTCCTCTCGTGATTGAGTTCTAGTTTCAAAGCATTATGGTCCAAAAATATGCAGGGAATGATCCCAATCTTTTGGTACCTGTTGAGGCCTGATTTGTGACCCAGGATGTGCTCTATTCTGGAGAATGTTCCATGGGCACTAGAGAAGAATGTGTATTCTGTTGCTTAGGGATGTAATGTTCTGAATATATCTGTGAAGTCCTTTTGGTCCAGTGTGTCATTTAAAGTCTTTATTTCCTTGTTGATTTTTTGCTTAGATGATCTGTCCATTTCAGTGAGGGGGGTGTTAAAGTCCTCTACTATTATTGTATTCTTGTCAATGTGTTTCTTTGATTTTGTTATTAATTGGTTTATATAATTGGTTGCTCCCATGTTAGGGGCATAGATATTTACAATTGCTAGATCTTCTTGTTGGATAGACCCTTTAAGGAGGATATAGTGCTCTTCCTCATCTCTTATTATAGTCTTTGGTTTAAAGTCTAATTTGTCACTCTTTTTCGTGGTGCCTCAGAGGCGGGAGGCTGCTTCAGGATGAAGCTGAACATCTCTTTCCCAGCTACTGACTGCCAGAAACTCATTGAAGTGGATGATGAACGCAAACTTCATACCTTTTATGAGAGGCGTATGGCCACAGAAGTTGCTGCTGATGTTCTGGGTGAAGAATGGAATGGTTATGTGGTCTGAATCAGTGGTGGCAATGACAAACAAGGCTTCCCTATGAAGCAGGGTGTCTTGACCCATGGCCGTGTCTGCCTGCTGCTGAGTAAGGAGCATTCCTGTTATAGACCAAGGAGGACTGGAAAAAGAAAGTGCAAATCTGATCGGGGTTGCATTGTGGATGCCAATCTCAGTGTTCTCAACTTGGCCATTGTACAAAAAGGGGAGAAGGCTATTCCTGGACTCACTGATACTACTGGGCCTCATCACCTGGGGCCCAAAATAGCCAGCAGAATCCGCAAACTTTTCAATCTCCCTAAAGAAGATGATGTCCGCCAGTATGTTGTGAGAAAGCCCCTAAACAAAGAAGGTAAGAAACCTAGAACCAAAGCACCTAAGATTCAGTGTCTTGTTACTCCACGTGTCCTCCAGCACAAACACTGGCTTATTGCTTTGAAGAAGCAGTGCACTAAGAAAAATAAGGAAGAGGGTGCAGAATATGCTAAACTTTTGGCCAAGAGAATGAAGGAGGCCAAAGAAAAATGCCAGGAACAGATTGCCAAGAGACAGAGGCTGTCCTCTCTGAGAACTTCTCCTCTAAGTTTGAATCCAGTCAAAAATGAGATTTTCTAAGAATGACAAATAAATAAGATCAGACATCAAATAAAAATAAATAAATAAATAAATAAAATCTAATTTGACTGATATAAGGATTCCACCCCAGCTTTCTTTTGGTGTCCATTAGCATGGTAAGTGGTTTTCCACCCCCTCACTTTCAATTTGGAGCTGTCTTTGGGTCTAAAATGAGTCTCTTGCAGACAGCATATAGATGGATCTTGTTTTTTTTGTTTTTTTTTTTTCCCAATCTGATACCCTGTGTCTTTTGACTGGGGCATTTAGCCCATTTACATTCAGGGTAACTACTGAAAGGTATGAATTTAGTGCCATTGTATTGCCTGTATAGTGACTGTTACTGTATATTGTCTCTGTTCCTTTCTAGTCTGTTACTTTGAGGCTCTCTCTTTGCTTAGAGGACCCCTTTCAATATTTCTTGTAGGGCTGGTTTCATGTTTGCAAATTCTTTTAGTTTTTGTTTGTCCTGGAAGCTTTTTATCTCTCCTTCTATTTTCAATGACAGCCTAGCTGGATATAGTATTCTTGGCTGCATATTTTTCTCATTTAGTGCTCTGAATATATCATGCCAGTCCTTTCTGGCCTGCCAAGTCTCTGTGGATAGGTCTGTTGCCAATCTAATGTTTCTACTATTGTAGGTTACAGACCTCTTGTCCTGAGCCACTTTCAAGATTTTCTCTTTGTCTATGAGACTTGTAAGTTTTACTATTAAATGTTGGGGTATTGACCTATTTTTATTGATTTTGAGGGGGGTTCTCTGTGCCTCCTGGATTTTGATGCCTGTTTTCTTCCCCAAATTAGGGAAGTTCTCTGCTATAATTTGCTCCAATATACCTTCTGCCCCTCTCTCTCTCTTTCTTCTTCTTCTGGGATCCCAGTTATTCTAATATGTTTCATCTTACGATATCACTTTTCTCTCAGATTCTGCCCTCGTGATCCAGTAGTTGTTTGTCTCTCTTTTTCTCTCTTTGGTCTTCTATATCACTAATTCTCTCTTCTACCTCATTTATCCTAGCAGTTAGAGTCTCCATTTTTGATTGCACCTCATTAATAGCCTTTTTGATTTCGACTTGGTTAGATTTTAGTTCTTTTCTTTCTCCAGAAATGGTTTCTCTAATATCTTCCATGCTTTTTTCAAGCCCAGTTAGTATCTTTATAATTGTAATTCTGAACTCTAGTTCCAACATTTTACTAATGTCTGTATTGATTAGGTCCCTGGCAGTCGGTACTGCCTCTTGTTCTTTTTTTTGAGGTGAATTTTTCCATCTTGTCATTTTGTCCAGAGGAGAACAGATGAATGAAAGAACAAAATGCTAACAGGGTAACAACAACCCCAGAAAAATATACACTAAATAAATCAGAAGAGACCTGAAACCAGGGGAGAAGGGAAAGAAAGAAAAGAAAAAGAAAAAGAAAAAAAAGAATATGATCAAATATGATTAGGCTGGTGAACAGAGCAGTGCCACACACTAAATTTTGGGCATATTTTGGTCTGGTAGAAGAAACTGCCTCCCAAAATTTTAAAGAAAGAAAAACTTATATATGTACAAAAATAAGGGTAAATATGATGAAGGGATAGGATATGACTGTAAAGATGAAAATTATAAAAGATTTTATAAAAGGAATTGATAAGTTAGTTGAAAAAAGAAAGAAGAGAAATTAAAAAAAAGAAAAGGGAGAGAATGTGATCAGGCAGGCAACTAGAACAAAGTCATACACTAGAGATTTAGGGTATATTTTGGTCTGTTAGAAGAAACTGCATCCCAAAAGAGAGAGAGAACAACTTCTATATATATGCCAGAAATAAGGTTAACTACAATGAAGGGACAGAATATGACTTTAAAAATGAAAAATAAAAAGGATTTTTAAAAAAGGGATTGATAAGATGTTGGTTGAAAAAGGAAAAAAAATTCAAAAAAAATAGAAAAAGAAAAAAAAGAAAATTAAAAAAATTAACTTTGAAAGACTAAAGAATCAGGGGGGAAAAAGCCATGAATTCTATGTGCTGTATTCCCCTAGCGCTGGAGTTCTGCAATTCTCATTGATCAGTAAACTTGGTCTTGGCTGGCTGTTCTTGCTGATCTTCTGGGGGAGGGGCCTGTTGCTGTGGTTCCCAAATGTCTTTGCTAGAGGCAGAATTGCCCCGCCCTTGCGGGGGGGCGCTGTGCTACAATCTGCTCCGGTTTCCTCTCTGGAGCTTTTGTTCCCGGCAAGCTCTCCATACAGCTTTGGAGGATGAGAGTGAAAATGGCGGCCTCCCAATCTCTGCCCCAGAGGAGCCGAGAACTCATGCCCCACACCTCAGTGCGTCCCCAGAGAAAAGCAGTCAGTCACTTCCGACTCCCCGGTCTCCAGCCACACTCTGTGCTCACCCGGCCTGTGACTGAGCATTTCTATCTCTGGCACCTGACCCCATGTGGAGTCTCCAAACCCAGCAGATCCCTGTGGTACGCTCCCACGCTGCTCCTCCCAGGGGAGGAAGGGGAGTCTCCCCGGATCTGCTGCCTGTTGGGTCCCTGCTGGAAGAGCAGTGGCCTGTCTGTGCCACAGATCATGGTTTATGGCAACCCCGAGCTGAGAGCCCATGCCTTGGCTCCGTCTCTGCAGCCGGCTTCCCTGCCACACTCAGGCACCCCGGTCTTTCTGTGGCCTCGAGGGTCCTGAGACCACACTGTCCCAGAGAGGGTTCCACGCCCCCGCTTAGCCACTGGAGTGACATCTCTCAGTGGAGCAGATTCTAAAAGTTCCAATTTTGTGCTCCACTGCTCTATCACTTGCCAGTAGTGGCTAACGGAGGCCTCCTCCCCCCGCAGTCTATCTTCCCGAATATCACCTTGGATTCACTTCTCTGCACGTCCTACCTTCCAGAAAGTGGTCGCTTTTCTGTTCAGAGAGTTGCTGTATCTTTTCTTCAATCTCCTGTTGAGTTTGTATGTGTTCAGAATGGTTTGATCCCTATCTAGCTGAATTCCTGGGACCAGACGAAATTTAGGTCTCCTACTCCTCCACCATCTTGCTCCTCCTCCCTCTCATAATTTCTTATATATATTTTTATTTATTTTTATTTTTATATGTCCATGTCCAGCAATTGCCTACAACCCTTTTCCTGGCTTTATCTGCCTCCTTCCAATCCATTTGTTACACAGAAGCCAAAAGATTATTTCAGAGGGACAATCCCACTGTATTACTTCCTTCCTTAAAACTCTCCAATGACTTCAAATGCACTGGACACAAAACAAATTTATTTTTATAGCTACCAGAGTCTTCATGATCTGGCTCCCACACACTTCCCTACTTCCTCCCCACTACATTCCCCTTCCACAATCATTAGGCTCTGGTCCCCAGTCTTACTGCTCCTCAATGAGTGATTTCACTTGCTGTTCTCTTGCCTAGAAAGGTCCTCTCCCTATTTTCTCATAGCTGACCCCCTTTCTGACCATTCAGGTTGCAAGTCAAATCTTACCCTCTCCAGGAAATAGGAACACCTACTTTACAATAGCAATCCTTACATAGTTGCAATCTCACTGTCTTTTATACAGTACTATCCAGGAGCTAAGTAGTTTAAGGGAAAAGTTCCCAGAATTTGAGAGCCAGAACTGTATAAATCATGCAGCCCAAATTTGTACTCAATGCAGAAGTCCTACCCCCTATAACATCCATGACAGCTATTCCTTGATCATTTCCAGTCCATTACCTAAGACAACACATTCTACAACTGAAAAGTTTGAATTATTACTCTTTCCAATCATGTGTTTAAATTTGCCTCTCTAAAACTTCCACCATACATTTGCCCTATAGACCAACACAAAATGAGTCTGTTCCTTTTCTCACATGATATTTCTTCAAACATAGAATCACATCAATTCTTCCTTTTTCTCCTTTGAGGCCAAGAGTTTTCATTGTCTTTCATTGTTTCCTTTATAAATTGTTTCCCAAGTCCCTGATCATTCTGGTTATTTTCCTTTGTATATGCTTGAATTTATCAGTGGTAAACACAAACAAACAAATAGTAAATTCATCTGTTTCATGGAACATTACACTGACCTTCCCCCATTTTGGCTCTGTGGCCAGACTAAGATGGAGTAAGTGTTTATCACAGTTGACTCATATTTAGAAGATATGGATTAAGATTTTGTCACTTTAGTGATGTTCCAAATCCTCTGCCAGATATTATTTGAGGATATGCAACAGCAAGAGGAGAATTATGCTGTTCAACTTCAGATTTCCTGGGCTTTTAATGTTTTCAGTATGGTTGGCTTAAAGGCAAGAATTCCCTCTTATTTGAATAGGTCGTATTTAAGAAACAAAACAAATGAACAAAGAAGAAAAGAGACAAATCAAAAAACAGACTCTCACCTATAGAGAACAAACTGATGGCTACCAGAAGGGAGGTGGGTGGCGGGATGGGTGAAATAGGTAAAGGGGATTAAGAGTACACTTATGATGAGCACTGAGTAATGTATAGAATTGTTGAATCACTATATTGTATACCCGAAACTAATATAGCACTGTATGTTAACTATAGTGGAATTAAAAGAAAAAAAAAAAAAAGAAATGGTTGTGCCTACCTGTAAACAAACAAACAAACATACATACAAAAAGAATTCCTTCTTATTTGACACTTTCCAGGTGGGTTAAAGGATTTACTTTAAAATTTAAACCTCAACCTGGTTTTCTGACCCCGTTTGATGGTTCTTTCTCAGCAAACCTGCTTATAATGTTCTGGCTCTCAGAAAAAGGTTTTCAGGAGCAAAGGGCAGTGAACCTGAGAGCAGCTTCTCAGATCTTTGTTTCTTTCCAGGCACAATCTCAGATGCTAACTCACAGGTTTCCTTAGTTCAGGTGCTAATTATTCTGCTTATCCTTTCTTTTCCTTCTAAATAATATCCGTACTTTAAAACAGATTGAAATACAATGCTGCAAGCACCAGAATTGTAGTTCCAGATGGCCAAATGTATTTTCTGCCAAGAGCTTGGGAATTTCCTTCTGCTCTTGTTCAAACAAGTACTGACTTTCTGACCTCCAAGACATGCACTGAGGTTCATGTTTTTCAATTCTCATCCCAAAGCAGTAGGTGATCTAAACTATCTAGGTCCTTCCTGCCTTACATTAAACCTGCTATTGGCAAGTAGAATGGAAAATAGTGTGAAACTAAGACTGAAACATTCCTGACTCGGCAATGTGCTGAGATTATCATAATTTATGCTCTAAGGCATTTGTAACCCTGATCATTTCTGTATGTCTTTAGCATGCTACTGTCCATCCATGGAGGATGCAATCAATAAGCATGTGTCCAAAGAGAGAAGTGACTGGCATTATAGGTGTTCCTCTAGGTCTCCCATATGCACAAAGATGCATAGGGTACTTAACATCTACCACAACCAAATGAACCAATTCTTTGCTTTGCCCACCAAATTCCTGGAAGGGCCAGAGAGCCATCACAATAAAGTCATATCTTTTTTCTCTTTGAAATCTGCCTTCCCTGTTTCTGAGCCCTGGTCTTCCCTTCCTGAGACTCAATGCCTTCAGTCATTGTGCTTTCATTTGACCACAGCCCTTGCTGCAAGACCCTACTCAGACTTGCATTCTATAGCATTTACTTATACTTCCCTCCAACAAACTAACAAATAAAAAACCCAAACCCACATCTGTACTGTGCCTCTTACTCTCAGGGCCCCAAAATATGTCTAGAAACTAACTTAAGATAGAAATAATAATGATAGCTTGTTAACCTAGTGGTTAAACATATGAGTTTTTGGAGCCAATTGCCTGGGTTTGATGGCCAGCTCTACCACCTACTGGTAGTGAAGCCATGGACAAGTTACTCAAGCTTTCTGTGCCTAAGGTTTCTCACCTGTAAAACAGGGCTAATAAAGCTATTTAATACAGTTGTTAGTAGTATTAAATTGAGGTAAAATTCTTTAAAAAGTATTTGGCACATTATACATGTTCAGTAAACACTAGATATTGCTCCTTCCAGTTAATACGACCAATTAAGCACTTTAGAGGCCTTGACGCAGATGAGCCAAGGTAACAACTCCATCCAACTACTCACCAAGACCTAATAATTCATCCCCCTTAACACCTACTTAAAGATTCCCATTTTCATTCCCTCAGCCATTGCTTAAGTTTAAGACTTCATCTCTTTCTCTTTCTGGACTTCCTAAATAGTTTCCTTACCAGAGAGAACTGTCTAAAATGTAAACTTTAGTGCTTAAAAAACTTCACAAAATCTCCTTACTGCATGCAGGATAAAGTCTAAACTCTTTAGCACAACATTTAACATCCTCCAAGATTGGGCCCCTGTCCACCTTTCCAGTTTCTTTCCTCTTTTTTCTTCTCTCTCACATCAATCCTCTAGCTACACTAAAATGTTTGTGTCCCCCAGTGAGCTAGAGACTAAACTTTGTACTGAAAAAAACAGGGGAGACCTAGAACTTAAAGACATGTGGGTGATGTATATAGAACCTAATGACACGTGTTTTCTGGGAATTTTTATTTTATTGTATTTATTTATTTATTTATTTATTTATTTATTTATTTTTAAGATTTTTTTTTTTTTAAGTAATCCCTATACCCAACATGGGGCTCAAACTCACAACCCTGAGATCAAGAGTCACATGCTCTACCAAATCAGCCAGCCAGGCACCCCTTTCCAAGAATTTTTAATGGGAAGGTTAACAGTATTTCAAAAAAACAATGAGACTCAAGGACACAACATCTCACCTCCAGTACAACTGTACAAGGGTTGTGAGAGAAAAAAATTGCCTTCACTTGAACAGGTTGTGGGAGAAGTGGTGTCTACAAAGGTGATCTGGATTTTGTTAGGACAAGCTAATGAAGAGAGTAATGGGGAAAGAGGTTGTGTATCTAGGAGACTTTCCTGAGGCTTGGCTGTGAGGACAAAGACTGCGAGAAGAAGGGTTTAGGGGATCTGATTGGGAAATGATGTGTGATGGAGTACAACTAAGGAATATATGGAACAGTGTGAGGTGAAGAGAGGTGGGATACCATGAGGGTAAGCTCAGTTCTGACCACAGTGCCTCCCTGCATTTAGTCCTCAGGCAGTTTAAAGTTGTGAGATAAAGAGGAATATTGAGCACAGAGCTTGGGGGCCTGGAGAAGGTCCCAATCCTAGTGTGCAGAGCTCTGTGGGCCTCCCTTTAATCCTGACATGGAGCAACTATAGAGGTTCAAAAGAAACTCTATTAGCTTTCTTTCAATTGAGTAGATGCTAACCAATCATTGGTTTTATTCATTTATCAATTATTTATGGGTGCCTACAATGTACAGCACAGTGTTCTAGACTCTAGGTAAACAAATATGGCCTCTGTTCTTCTGGAATTTATAGTTTAGTGGAAGACAGACAGTTCCTAGGCCCAAAAGGAGAACTAGGAATTAAAACTGGAGATGTATACTAAGGTTTGTTTATTTTCTGAATTAACTTATGAGACTAATGGATGTGAGACTGAAATCATGAGGTTGATGCCCAAAAGCCACCCAAGAAATTACTCATTGCTTCATAATCATAATCTTTCTGTATATGTAATTTTCTTGCTGGTATGCTGTCCTTTTCTTGAGTTAACTTCAATCTGTAATTTACCATGTTCCACCATTTAAATATGAGAAAATGTTGCATGGAAGTAAATTTGGAAGAGATAGCAGGTATGAATAAATGGGAAAGACCCAAGCTCCACTTCATTTTTCTTGGTGGAGGTGGTGCAAAGTTGCCCATAATGGAATGCAGAAGTACCTTCAGCTGGAATGTGCCTTGAGCCCCTTTAGTCACACTGAAAAATATAAATCCAGGTATTTAAGACCATATGCTCAACTTCAGGTCTGTATATTCCCTCTATACTGTGTTGGGTCCCTATGACTCACCAGCAGAACATAACTGAAAGAATGCCAAACTCATACAGGAAGAATGCAACCCCTGGGAAGAGCATGGCTGACAGGAGAGTACTTGCCAATGAGAAAATACCAGATTTTTTTATCCCATTCAGGATTTTTTTTTTAGGCAATGCAAGAGCTAAAGGAATGTTGCATACCAATCTCCATCACAAGAGTGTGATGCCACTTTCAGTGAATTCATTGTCCCAAGAGATAGGAGCCTTATAACATTTCATGGTAAGGCCAGGAATGCCAGGAGTGACGCTTGGATAAGTTTTTAAAATTTCCCAGCCAACTTGCCAATTGAAAAATAGGGCAAATTGCAGTCTCAAGGGTGAGAAACTAAATGCATCAATGATGTCCCTTTCCCTGTTCAGCTTGGGGACTTTACAGTCAGTATTCCCTGGGAGTCTTCTGGCCTGGAGAAAATTATAAATAAATAAATAAATACATACATACATACATACATACATACATAAATAAATACAGTTAACACCACCTCACAGCAAGATTAGAGACCTCTAACATAACTGTTTTGAGAAAAAGCTAAGAAGCCACCCAAAAGGTGAAAGGGGCAAGGCAGATTCTGTTCACCCAGAATTCTTTAAGTTTCTCTTTAGACCAGTCCATCTATCTATCTGTTTGTCCATTTAGTTATTTATTTAGCAACCACTGACTGAGCAGTTATCAGGTATCTAACTGGGGTTTACAGGTCAATAAGATACAGTTCCTCTTCTTGAGGAGCTAATTCATATTGTAGTAACAAGCCACCAGACAGCTACATAGGCAATTCCCATGCTATATGGCAGCTGTTATAATAGAATTACCACAGGTACTATGAGTATACATGATGGGGTGGGTGACCTCACTCAGTGTGGGTAATCAGTGAAAGAGTCTTTGAGGAGGTGATATACATGCTCAAATGTAAAAGGAGTAAAAGACAGGCAAAGGAGAGAGGAAAAGGAAGAACGCCGGTAGAAAACAAGATGTGCTATTCATTCCTGTGTAAAATCCACAACTACTGGGCTTGTCACTCAGCTCAGGTTCCAGTGGGTTCTGCAGAAGCAAGGGACCTCTTGCAGCTCTAACATCCACTAAAACCCAAAGCAGTGAGGCTAGTGATCTACTGGAAGGTAGGGTGATATAAATGTTTTCAGAAGATAATCTGAAATGAAAGTTTAGTGATAAAAGCTGGAACCATATGGTAAAATTCTTCCCTTGAAAAGTGACATCTAGGCCGGGACCTAAAAGAAGAGTAAAATTAGTAAAAGAATAGACACGAACATTCCAAGTACAGCAAATACTGCATGTCAAGGCAAACAGCGTGTTATAGTACAGAACACAGGGGAAGAACTTGGCAAGAAGAAGCAAGAAATTAAGTGGGTGAAGACTAATAAAATTTACTAAGCTGGTTAAAATTTCTGAAATAATATTTTGAGTATCTTCAAAGGTGGCAAATCTTTGGCCTATGAAGGTAATACTGACAGCAGCTAAAAGTCATTTGGAACCCAAACTGATCAACAAAGTGGGTGAATAGTCTAGAAGAGTCTTTTTTTAATAAAAAACAAGGTTGAATTATGAAATAATAAGATAAACATTCTTTTATTATAAGCTGTCTCTGAAGACCATCTGGAAAAAAAAAAGACTCCTAATATGCTCTCAGAAACATTATCTTTTTAAAATAAGTACATGACCTCCAAAAAGTGACTTCTTTAAAGTAATAGCACTCAATTAGATGCTTGTTACCTTAGCTGAATTCCTTTTTCTTTTCTTTTTTTTTTAAGAATTGGCTTAGTGATACTTGGCCACCCAGGTGTTTTCCCTAACAGTCGATTAGATATTGATGAAGATGGCATTAACATTGTAAAGCACACTCCAGATTCTGGAGCAATGAAATGATTAAGTCTTTGTGAAGGCTGTAACTGGGCCCTTCACTTTCTTCAGTTCTCAATCTAAGCAATGTCCTTATTTTTTCTAAGATTCCCCCTGAGTTTCTTACACAGAGGGAGTAGGGACAATGTTGATTTTGCATCATTAAGCCACAAAACCTTTCAGGAAGTTCTCTCTTGGTTTTACACAAGAGGTTTGACAAATAGCAAACTACAGCATAGATGTGATGGGCCATGCCATCTGAGGCTTCCCAGAAGATCTTTATTACACAGTAAGGGTGGGACAGGGAAAGCATTTTGATCAAGGAAATTTTAATCATAAATGAACTATAGTTGGCTATTTAATTGGAGCATGGATCAAGGTGTGGGGCTTAAAAGTCTTGGTTGAGTGCTCCAGGCTCTTTTCCTGATTTCAAAGAATCATGATTTGTTTTGTTTTGTTTTAAAAAAGGAAACAGAGAGGAAACATGACATCTGATCAACAAACATTTGAAGAGTTAATCTGTTAGAGACTTAACATATTTGTTGTTTGTTGATCTATAATGCAGAACTAAAGCCAATTAAGAAGAGTCAAGAAGAGGTAGATTTCAATTTAGTACATGGAAGAATTTTTGTAATAATTAAAATTGCTTGAAAAAGAGATTCCTTTATTAGGTAACAGACCCCCAGCCCCACCCCCACAATCCTCCCCATTACTAGAAGCATTTCAGCAGAGCTGGGCTAGATATACAGGAAGGCTTTCTAGTTTGGGCAGGGCAGGGGAGTGCTGGTTTAGCACAGATTCTGAAATCAGGGGAGCACTCTAGCAATACAGACCTATTGAATTAGGATCTAGGGTACGACTAGGGGAGCCTAGTAATCTGGGCTTTTAACAAGCTGTCCAAGTGATCTGACTGATATGCAGCTACCCAGGCACCTGAAGTATGTGAACCTCTGGTCTAAAGAAGTTTATTTTCTGACCACTTGGTGAATTCTCATCATCTCTTGCCCTCTCCCGCAAAACCTTTCTTCTCTATGTGTTAGGGTCAATGATAAAAATCCATCATTTTACCATTCTGGTTGGGAATTACTGACTTAGATGACATTTGAGAGTAAGTATCTTCTTATGCTAAGATTTTATGATTTAAGATTAATTTAGCTCTCACTTGTACCACTGAGATAAAAAAAAAAAAAACACAGACTTGGATTGAAGGCACTTGAATTGACTGGGAAGCAGTTTCCTGACCTGGACAATGTTGGACTCTGAAATAGATGGTAGGACATCTCTTCCTCAGGTCTTGGCAAACAGGATACAATTGGGGAAGAATTCAGGAAGGGCTACTGTGAAATGAGGGAATGTCTGAAAATAAAAATACCCTGGAAGTCTTTTCTATTCCTATGATTCTGTTTTTAAACCTGGCTAACATAAGAACAGCATTATTTAGACTAAAACCTGATTCTCACTTCCTGATGGAACTACAGAAATAGATGCTCCCCAAGTGGGGAATAAACACATGTCTGGAGAAGAGCCAAGTTTGCACTCAGAGCTCTCCTTCTCCACTTCTTAATACCTCAATTTTTGTTTCACTATAATAAACCATGTCTTCTCATTTCTTGGTAAACCCAGCATGACATAAAGGAAGCCCTTTCCTATCATAAAATCACTTTCATGGGGAGGGATGGTAAACTATTTGCTTAGGAAGCCTTGTTTTTTAGAAACCAAACCCCAATGAGAAGGGAAATTGCTTCTCTAAAACGGGCAAGTAAGAGGAGAGCTCCACTATTCAAATAAACCCATCTCCCCAGCCCAACTCCTCACTAATCCACATTTTTCACAGCTTAGTTATATTTTCTGCTCTGCAGCAGAAAACCTCAACTGACGAAACATTGGTAGAAAAATTCTCTTTTCTTTTTTCCTGTTTCTGCTTAGATATGATAGGATCTAAAATAATCCAAGCTGGCTCTCTTCTACAACTTTTATCTTTGATTATGAATTCCTGAAAATAAGTCAGTTAATTAAATGCCCAAGGGTTCAAATGATCTCACAAACTACATCTTTCATTTAAAATTCAGAGGACTACAGTAGGAATTTCCAAATAGTCTGTGTATAAATGTAAGGACAATTCTATATTAATTTGCATTAAAGTAACACTGATTTGCAAGAGATACATCAATGAGTCGGGAAAATAACACTGAACAGGATTCTATATTTGAAAGCTATATCTTTGCCTCCATGGGCAGTTTATAGAAGCAATGCTTTTATGTGATCAGGATAATTTCTATACAAATAACCTATCAAGATATCAGTGAAAACTTTTTAGTGTTCCCAGGAAGGAAGGAGCATGAGTAGGTGTTGGTATGAAATTCCTCCTTCCTCTGAGCAGATTTCTTTTTCTCTGATGACTCCCACTTATGAGTTGGAAATTTACCTCTGTTTCATCATTAAGCCCTGAGACGTGTGGCTGTGATAGCGGTGGTATAATTTTAAAGTGTTAACAGACTTTATTTGCTAGAATTATGGCAGGAACTACATCTCTTAAAAAACTCAGTCTTTTCCAAAGGTAGTAGCAAACAGGCTTTTGGGAGAAGGCAGCAGAGGGGCTGCTGGGTCAGGCTGGTGAGGAGGAACCAAGTGGAAAATAGCCCTGCCCTGAAGACACTGGAGAGAATGGGCTTTGGGGAGAGGGACTGACCTTTAATAACCACCATGAGTGATTTGGGGGGACAGAAAGAGATGACCAAAGATTTTCAGGAGTTTGCTGTAAGGTGTCCTGCATAGAGCTCTCTGCTCCTGCCTCTTAGACCTCAGTAAAGATGAGGTTTTCATTGTTGGGGCACCAGGTGAGAATTCTTTGTAAGTGACCCCTATAGTGATGGTCTGGTAAAAGCTGGTCTGCTTTTACACTGATTAAATAATCATTCAAAACAAGTTTATTTTGGGGGTAAGCTCAAGGAAGGTAAACATGTATTTGAAATGCTTTTGCTTAGCTGTTGAGTCTTAGTGATAGGGGAGTCAAATCTGAGCCAGATGTTCTGTAGAATTCTAGTGAGATATTTTAAACTTGCAAGCTTATAAATGTCACATCTTTCATACTGTGCCTTTTAATTTTTAATTTTATTGCTAGTTTAAAAAGATATATACACACACATAGTTTTGTTTGTTTGCTTGTTTCTCATTTAGACAAAGGAAGAGGGAGAGATAATTGGAATCCGTGGCCAACACTCTGGACTGTTTTTGAAAAACCCAAAGTAAGAGTAGTGGTAATCATCTACCTGATTTACTTCCTCATGATTTAACCTAAAATATATTTTAAATGAAAGGGGACAAGATGGTTTACACAAGAAATCTATGAATATACTCTATTATAGTCATAGTCAAGAAGGGCAATAATTAAATCAACTATGTGGTGATAAAATTCAAAATAAAAATTGATAGATTTGTTCCTTGTTGTGAAAAAAAGTTTTATGGCTCAAATCAAAACTCACTGTCATGGTGAGGCACCAAAAAGCGTCCCCTTATAATCAGACACTGAATTAAAATAACTGTTATCAACATCATTTCTCAAGATTATTCTAGAATTACTAATTCATGTGATTAGGCAAGAGAAAGAAAATCAAAAGCATAAAAGATGAGGTAAATTACATTTTTTTCAGATAATAGATAGATATGTATACCTAGGTATGAAAGCCTTAAGGTCAATTAAAAAACTATTACCAACAACAAGATGAATCAGCATAATGACTAGCTAAAAATTAATTCAACGATCAGTAGGTCTCTAATATAAAGGTAAGTGACGAAATATAGTGGGGAAAAGATACCATCTATGATTTAAAAAAAAATACCTAAAAACAAACAATAAAAAATATGCAGAACTATCTAACATAGAGAAGAATACCAGTTACACAGGAGGCCCTCAATAAATATGTAAGACAAAGGCTAAACATGTCAGACAAAAGCATAAAAGAATGCAATGTAAGCCAGAATGATGAAAACTACTTGGCTCTGCTAGAGAGAGAAATCCATGGACTCGTAAGGAGAATCTAGAGACAAACCCAAATCTACATGGGAAATTAACATAAAATAAAGGTGGTGCTTGAATCAGTAAAGAAAGATGGATTATGTGATAAATGATGCTCAGATAATTAGCTAGCCATTTAGAGAAACAAAAAAAGCAAATGAAACTAGATTACTACCTCACCCTTTATATTAAAATAGATTCCCGATGCAGAAGAAACTAAAAAGTTAATTTTATCATATGGGCAGGCCTTCCTTTCTAAACAAAATCCAATCCAAAAACCTAAAGAAAAAAAAACTAAAAAGTTTACATTAAAATTAAGATGTTTAAAAATTCAACAACATCAAGAAACAAATAAGTCACCATAAACTAAGTAAAGGGATGATAAAACTTGGAAGATAAATTGGATTTGCATTAATTTATAACAGAAACCGAGGGAAGGAGGCAGTCAGGGAAGCAAGAAAAACAGCAGAAACAGTGCCAAGAAAATGAATTAAATGATTGAGTATAAGATATTAAGGGCAAGAGAGGAGAAACAAAAGTGTGCCTTGGGAAACAAGTGGAAAGCATTAGTCATTAACTGGTTCACTTTTGTTTTGATTGAGGCTCAGAAGCACATCTTCTCCTTGCTAGCATAACAAATGGTGATCCTGGTCTTTGGATGATGCAGCTGAGTAGGTACACATCCAGATAAGAATTGACAATATGTGGCCTCCATTATGCAAATGATTTGGCTAGACTTCACACCAATGTACTAAAAATAGCAATAGGTGTACTTTATGAACACTGTCAGTGGCAGCAGGCTTCTCCAAGCATAGCTCAGAGGCCAGGCTGATGATAACCTGGGGTGACAGCAGATGCAGGACTCAGTCTCAGAGGAATAGGCATGCTTCTTGGTGTTTTCCAATGGAAACTACTGCTGCACTCCCACCAGCTGGTCAGCTCATTACCCTTTGCACAGATGTAGGTGGAATATCCTGGAGCCACATTATAAAACAGGCAGCTTTGGAATAAACATTCCCTCTGGTACTGAATGAGAACTTAGTCACCTAGGAAAATATGAAATGAGTGGGGAACTGTTTCTGTCCTTTCCCTCTTAAATAAAGTTTTTCAACATAAGGATGAGTAAAACAAGGACTAAGATTGATGAGAGGGAGTTTCCATGGAAGTTCAGGATGGGAGATGCTGCATTTGAGGTTTTAGCATAAACCATGCAACCTTGCTTGTATCTCTGGCAAATGCACTCAGTTGTGGATGTTTTGAATATTTCTCTAGGCTCCTGGGGCAGAGGCCATGGTTAGTTACTACCTACAACTTCAAAGGGCCAGAGGGACACATGCTCATTTTTATCTCACACTTTTCCTTTTCTTTGAATGTGTACACAGACATTTGGACCTATTCTGGATGAAAATAGTCAAGTCTGGGCTCCTGAGTCTTGACCATTCCAACACCACTAGATCAAGTCAGAACAAATTTGTTTTTATGAGGAACCACTCCTGGTCTCAATTAAAATTAAATTAAGTTAAAATGAAGATTTAGCTTCAAGACTTTTGTTGTCAATGAAACCTCTTTCTTGGTACCACTAGTAATAAAATCCATGAAATTCACATTCCAACTGAGGTGATGAAGCAAGAATATCAGTGCCCTTTTCTATTTGCCATACCCTCTCACCCCTGCACTGGCACCCCCACCATTTCCCAGCTCTACATACACTTTTGAAATCTAGATTTGAGATGAAAGCCATAATCTTGTAGCAATCAATTCCCACCAGATGAAAGCCAGAAGAAAAACTCCATAGGAAAATCCTGGAAATCTGCTGAGCCACAACAGACACATTTTTCTAAGTACCAAAGGAAAATGACTATGGCAAAAAACAAAAACAAAACAAAACAAAACAAAAAAACAAACAACAACAAAAAAACAGTTAAGAAATCTGAAGACTTATTAAGGGCAAGCAATTTACCTAGTTCCTTATCCTTCCATCAAAAGGTATGGCCAACTTCTTCCAGAAATTTTTCCAGTGCAAATCAAGGGAAAAAAAAATTGGAGGCAGGTTCTCAGCAAGTTTTCAGACACACACATGAGAGCAGGATGTATGATGAATACATGGTAAGGAAGCAATAGTTTCCAAAGTGATTACTAGGCTTTGCAGGCAGAAAAGGAAATGACAATTTCAGAATGCAGGTATCAAAAAAATAAACATTGGCCTTGGCAGATATTAAGTCATCCTAAGGCAGAAGACAGAGTCAACAATGCTTTTTCCACATGGGTGGGCACTGGTGGCGTGGGGCTCTGAGATCAGCAGGGATTTCAGAGCTAAGACAGGGTGAACTCAGCACACTTGGTGGGCATAATGTTCACGCATCTCATTTGAGCCATACAGCTACAGCTAGCTTGCTCACCAGAGCCTTGAGGATTCAAGAGTGTGCAACTATGTAAAAGTGTTTTTCCATTGCCATGGTGTCTAGTTCATGTAAATGGAGATGCCATTGCACAGAATGCCCTGGTGATTCACTCATTGCTGAATTTGCCACCCTCCATCACTATCTACCAATCTATATGTCTTGACCTGTTTTAACATGTCAAAAATAGTCCCCTGTAAAAATGTCATTCATGAAAACAGTCCTTTACCTAGTTTTAGCATTTCCTTTACTTCTGGTTTATGTCTTAATCAATGTAAATTTATAAAACACAATTTATTTGATGGTAATTAAGATACCTGAGCTAAGACAAATATTACCAAGGTTTTAGATTCCTTTGTTTGCAACTGTCCCATCCCCTCCCAACACTTCCTCTAATTAGCTACCTTTCCAGAAAGCTATCGCCTACCTGTACCCCGACACTTAATATTTTCCTGCAAGATTCCTCTAAGATCTCTATTTCCTAGGCTTTGGGACTATTTGTATTATTGTTCAAATACCATAATTATGTCTGTGTGCTTTTCTCCTTGCCAAATATAAAATTCTAAAGGGCTAATCCAATAAATCAGGCACAGGCCCATTAAATACTCCTGAATTTTTCAACCTCTCTTTCTCAAGACCCAAACAGTGTTTCCTCATGGGCCATTCAAATTGCTTGATAGCTTCATAGGTATTTAATGAGGCAGACAGGGTGAGGCAAGAGGCCATTTAGTAGGGCCATTTAATTTAGTTCATTGTTTTTGAAGCTGGCTCTTTTCTGGTTTTTCTTTTTTTTTTATATTTCTCACCAGTGGGGATCATCTGCCAGGCACCTCCAGCTTATCTTTGATGAACAGCGTTGGAATCAGTAATGTTCCAGGATGGATAAGTAGACTTACATGTCTTTGGTGAATAATGGTAGTTGGATCCAAAATTATACAGTACACAATTGAGCACAGAAATAGTCATTTATCTTGATAGAGATGAGGTTTCAGGTTTAGGCTCTATAGCAGATACTGCTGTAATCTTCCCAGATCCCCTCTAATCTTTTCTCATGTTTCTATATACCCTCACCAGCTTCTATGTGCTTTTTCTTCTAGTGCCCTCAAATGAGACCCCCCCTCACCCCCCAACACTCTCCTAGCTACTAGAGCTGTTTTTCCTACAAGGGTAGGATGCCAAAGAAGTCTTGGAAAGATTACTCTGCCCATGTTAGCCAATGACTAACCAGTGCAGAAACATGAAAGTCCAGCTCTCTTATGTAATTCATTCCCTGGAGTTTCCTTTGGGATCATACTGAAGCTATTCTCTAGGTCACTTTGTCTGAAATTTAACCTTTCTTGACTCCCTCCCCTCTCTCTATCCTATCTTCCCCAGTCTCTTACTGAGATCTG
Source organism: Mirounga angustirostris (assembly GCF_029215605.1). NCBI lineage: Eukaryota > Metazoa > Chordata > Mammalia > Carnivora > Phocidae > Mirounga > Mirounga angustirostris. The sequence goes on from NW_026991714.1 coordinate 53,632,723, forward strand.
AGAATTCCGATCTAAGATAGCTTTTAACATGACTAGAAGTAAGGATAACCAGAAATGGAGAAGTTAAGTGCAGACACCCATGCAAGAAAACATTAAAAAAGGATATCGATGATAGTTTGCTGTAAGCAAAGCTATATGGGGTTTAAAAGGTTAAAATGGTATTTAAGCTATACTGAATTTAGCAGTGAGTAGGTCACCCAATACACATGAAATGTGGTTTTCATAGATTAGAACAAATCCATACTGGAATATGGAGAGATCTGTAGAAAATTAGTCATTAGAAATTCATAGTTTACAATCAGGAAAACAGATTAATTTCTGGGGGAAAGTATTCCATTCCCATACTTGTTCTTATATTTTAGTCACAAATATGCATTAAATATCTACAGTACATACAAAGCACTCTGCTAGGCACTTGGAAATGTTTGCAGTTAGTAAAACAGATAGAGCTTAGAGTTTAGTGAAGGAGACACACCAAAAACCAATCAAATGACCAAAAATGGGTAAATACTGCTTGCAGTAAGTGCCTTGAATGATGTTGGCAAAGATTTATGAGAGCACATAACGAGAATCCAGACTTAGGCTGAGGGGTCATGGGTTGGCATACTCAAGGCAGGAGTGTGTAAGCTGAATCTGTAGTATCAGAAAAGTTAATTGGGCAATGGAGGTGAAAGAACATTCTACAACAACAGATCAGCATATGCAAAGCCCTTGAGGCAGTAGGAAAACATTCTCCAATTTAAGAGAGATAACTAGTTTTTACCAGCTATTAAGAAAATCTCTCAAAAAGACTCAACTTTTGTTGTTCTTTTTTTTTAAAGATTTATTTATATATTTTAGAGAGAGAGCAAGCACGCAAGAGAGTGGGGGGAGGGGCAGAGGGAGAGAGAATCTTCAAGCAGACTCCCTGCTGAGGGTGGAGCCTGACACAGGGTTTGATCCCAAGACCCTAAGTTCATGACTTGAGTTGAAACCAAGAGTCTGATGCTCAACCAATTGAGCTACTCAGGTGCCCCCTATCTTTAAGAATTCCAAATTCTTTGACTCAAAACTTCCCTAAAATATACAACAATCAACAATCTATCATCTGGAGTAATTCAGACATTAGGTTTGTGCAGGTCAGCCATTTAGATAAATAACCTTGAGCATTTATCTTTTAATTACAACTCAAACTATTTTTGCATTATTTAGAAACACTGTGATTAGAAATTCCTTTGAATGGAGCCGAAGTCCACCTCCTCTTGATCTCAGGGATGCTCTGAAATACTAGGTTGGTCTCTCAGCTCTGAAAACTTAAGGACTGGAAGAGCATCACCGTTAGTGTGGATCGCAGTGAAGATATGGGGAAAAAAACCTACTTTCAGTTCATGAAGATTGAGTAACACTTTACTGTCTCACTTGTTATGTGCTCAACATTTGAGAAAGAAAAGGAATAATTATGCTTTAAGATAAGGATATATAGCCAGTAGTCCATTTGGAAAGACTAAAAGTGGACTAACATTTTAAAAGAAGAAAACCCAGACTACTAATGCTGAATGGAGACATGCTACTGGACTGGGTAAAAACTTCTAAAGAGCAGTGATGGAATTCCCATGGGTTAAGAGTTATGACTTGACTAGCCTAAAAATTAATGGTAAATTTCCCTCCAGATTTTTCTCCATCAGAAGACTCACTTGTTGTGACTAAACTTCTTACTCCCCATTTCAGTTTTAATAAACAAATTTTCCCTAACTGAAGATTAAGGTATACAAATGAAAAGGATTGGGAAAGGAAGGTAATGATCCTCAAGGATTCTTTGTTTTTTTTTTAAAGATTTTATTTATTCATTTGAGACACAGAGATACAGAGAGAGAGCAAGCATGAGCAGGGGGAGAGGCAGAGGGAGAGGGAGAAGCAGCCTCCCTGGTTAGCAGGGAGCTCGACGTGGGGCTCAATCCCAGGACCCTGGGATCATGACGCTTAACCATCTGAGCCACCCAGACGCCCCATATCCTCAAAGATTCTTAATGAAACACACAAAAATAAACTTAAAGTACTTCATGAAAGGAAACAGTATGTTCATTTCACAATGGCCATGAAAGAATGCATTCCTTTCTAATTAGACAGTTATATACTTTGACCTACCCTTAACTCTTACTTCTTAGGAATACATGAAGAAATCTTCAGAAGTTTAATTAAAAGTCTTAAAGACTCACTAAAACAATCATATCAGCCCATAAAAATATTACTTCATTATATATTCTCTGGCTCAAGCTACTTACTACCAGCCTCATGTCACAGTTGGGTCAAAAGGTAATTGCCACCCTCTCCCAGTGGGAACATATTATAAACATATGTGATATTACACATGCTTGTACCACATAGTGCATTTACAAAACTATAAATCAACTTTTCAATTCTATTCCAAATATTGCTGTACCAACCAGCAATTTTTAATTTGGGCTAACTTCATTTAGGTTCTGAGCTAGTGAAGTTGTGTTAACTTCAAAACTCAGATATTGTCATATGATCCTCAGAAGACTTGAGTATCTTTAAAAGTATCTTTAGACATTTTTGTCTTCAATGAATCCCATGAAATTTTTAGATATCTAGTTATTTTCTATGGTAGCTACTATCTCATTGGTAATGAAATATAATTCATAAAAAAAAAAAAAACCTGCTGCATTATCTAATAAAAACCAAGCTTGCACAGTTAGAAAATGACCTGGTATTTGCACTGGTTCAGTCTGCTGAATAATTAGGAGAATCATACAAAACATTAAATCGTGAAAAAGCTTTGTGTTACATACTGCTATTGCCACATTTGGTTTTACAAAAATTCTACAGCTGCTCTTCATTGACACATTCAAACACTCAATGACTAACAATGTCACTGGTAGACATAAATTAATAACAGTTTTAGTCACTGAATCTTAAAACTGGCTAATGTACATTCTGAAACCCATTTGAAACAAGAGAAGTTTATTTAATTTTACCACAGGGATAGTATTTTCAAGTCTTTGGTAAGGTCAATGCTGCACCTTGTTTTCGTCATGACATTTAATCTTAATAGAAGAGAAACTAAATGACCTGATTTTGAGCTCAACATCCTGGTAGCAGATTATGGTTTGCCCAGAAATTATTTTTTTCCTAGGCTGAAGAATGTCAAACATATATTTTAGAGAAGGCATCAGTTATCTACATTATAATCCTACAAAACAAGTTCAAAATTTCAAGGCATTGTGAAAATACTTATTTGTATTTTAAAAGTCATTTGAAATAACTTTCACTAATTTGAGATATCCATACCTTATAATACACACATACAGACACATGCGCACACACACGTGGATGAACAAAACCAAGTTGACATAGTCAATCCCAGACCTAGAAGTTGATTCTCATTGAAAATAAAACCCTCTTTTCAAGAGGGCATGTACTGCCTGGAGCACTGGGTGTTATATGCAAACAATGAATCATGGAACACTACATCAAAAACTAATGATGTAATGTATGGTGATTAACATAACATAATTAAAAAAACCCTCTTTTTACTATGTTCTTTGCCTCAATTTTATTGTGATCTAAGGTAAAGCAATAGTGTAGAATACTGTTACATGATTCAACAGAAAATTCAAAGTCAAAAGCACTGAATTTTATTCTGATTCCATAATTAATTCATTTATTGTTAAACATTCAGAGTTTTGGGGTTTTAGGATTTTTTTTTTACATTGGAAATAAACTTTTAGAAAAATTCAGCACCACTATAACTTTAGTGCTTTGCTTTATCTATGCAGACTATATACCAACGTAAAAAGTTCAGAATCACAACCGTCAACTCTAAGTCATTGACACTAATAGTAAATGAATATATATAATTAGCATCTACTTAAAATCCTAAGTCCTTTGCTTTATTACACCCTCCTCTCAACAATGAGTTTCAATCAGAACATCTAATAAGTAACAAAATTGACTAAGTTTCATCTCTTCTATTCATTTTGCACTTTACTTTCTAGGGTTTTCATGATCAAGGATACAATTCTAAAAGTGTCCAAACCAGGAAGAGAAAAGCAAAGATTCTAAAAGCTTTTCAACAGAAACAATTCAAAAGAGTTAGCTCTTGATTATCTACTTTGTGGTGTGCATTGTTCTCTTGCATTTCTTTCCTTTTTTAAGTGACTGGGAAAATTCTGATGGAAGAGAAGACTGATAAATAGTCACAATAAGAATCAAAGATGATTTCAGACTTTTACTTACTCATATTAAAGCATCCTTATTTTACAACTTGCAGACATTATAGTGTCAATGGATTCTCCACTAATTCCAGAGGTCTAAAAAAATATTCTGAAAGGTAATAATTCTAATAAAAGCAAGTGTCACCTGTACATTAGTAACTCATTTACAAGTGGAAGGGAATAACTCTTCTTGTTTATTTAAAAATCCCTTCAAATACATAGTAACTGAGCATCATTTAGGTCATGTTGTGGAAAAGTGTAAGTTGGGAGTAGGAGTAGAGAGATCTAAGGTGAAGAGAGGCAGGACTCAGAGGTCACCTACAAATCTGTGAAAGATCCAGGGATGCCTTGATGAGAATGGTCCAAAGGGGAAGTAGAGAGCCACATCAAGTAGAAAGATGTTCTAGAGGTAAAACTGAGAGGACCTGACCAACTTATTTCATGGGGTGAAGGAAGAGGCGGAGTTAGATGATTCCAGAGTTTCCAACTCAACTAATAGAGGAAATAAGGGGATTAGTAACAGGGAAAGACAATGCAAGAAGAACAGGACATTTTAGGTTTCATTGGGGTGGTGTGATGCAGAGAAAAAGAGATAATAAATTCTAAGTTAGACCTGAAATATATCTGCAGGAGGAAGACAATGGAAGAGACTTCTAGGAAGCAGTTAAAAGAAATGTGAATCTCTAGTTCAAAAGAAGTCCAGGGTAAGGTTAAGACATGTTTTAGGGCATACTGGTTAGAGCTGAAGAGATAATTGTTGGAAAGACTCTGAGCAAGAGTGAAGGGCAAGAAGAGAACAGAATCTGGAATTCTGATAAACAACAATGAAGAGATAGAAGAAGAGATCAAAAGAGTAGGAAGAGAATAAGAAGAAACAGAATCTATCTTGAAATTGAAGGACAGACTTTCAAGAAAGAAGAAGTGGTCAGTAATGTTAAATACCACAGCAAGATTCAAAGAATGAGGACAGCAGAGAAGCCACTGGATTTGGGAAATAGGATTTTTTTCACTAGTGACCTTTGAGAAGGTCAGATCAGAAGGAGCAGAAGTCAAAATTTAGTGAGTAATAATGTATGGAATGTAAAAAGGTAGAGATGGCAAATAAGTCCTATATAATAAATTGGGTAGGAAAGAAAATAAAATGTGAAAAGAAGTCCAGGGTAAGGTAAAATGAAGGAGAAAGTTGGGTGGTGTAGGGTTTTTTAGAAAGGGGAGATAACAAAAATGTCTGTAGGTTGAGTGTTTGAAACTTATGCAGAGAGAGAGAGAGAAAGAGAGAAAGAAGTGGAGATGCAAAGAAGCTGATTGATGAGACAAAACCCCTGAGGATGGGAGAGGAAATGGGACCAAAAATATAAGTGGAAGAATTAACCTAGCAATTCAGAAGTATTTCCTCCACTTCAATAAGAGGAAAATGTGGGTGAAAAAATAGGTATGATATAAGAACATTTTTACTTGATAGTGTTTCTTTTCTCGATGAAGCAGGAACCTGGGTCATTAGCTAAGGCTCTGAGCAGAGTGAAGAAGTTTAGTGTATTTTCTGTGGGGTGCAGGGACAGAAGCTACTGGGCACAAAAAAAGGAACCATTGAGCAAGGTTGACTGAGATTAGAGATGAAATATCTGTAATGAAATGAATCATGTACTTTTTCTTCAGGAGGTTACAGCAAACCTAAATCAGAACCAGAATAATCACAACATTAAGTCACAAACTGGATGTTTGCACTTAGCAGCATAATGGGGAGATGATAAAAGCTATGGGATGTGGAAATGATGTACTTGGGAGGAAAGTGAAAGCAGTAAGGGACATGGGGAAATTAATGTAATAAGTCAGATCAAGGGAGCTAGAATTCAAATTTATTTCAATGATGAGTTTTACTGAGCATGAGGGAAAGAAATATAGAAGGATAAGAGGTTGTGGTCAAAAGGGAAATTTCATAATTCAAGAATTCAAAGGTCACACTCTTCCAGGTGCTGACCCAGTCCAAGGCATATCCATATAAGTGTGTTGCTGAGTAGAAAGGAAGGGATAATTGGAGAAGAAAGATAAAGTAACTATGAGGATGTTAGATAAACCATCAGGATAAAGAATAGAATGGGATGTTGAAGACCAACTGTGAGCCAGTTATTAAATTCTGTGTCAGTTCTAGGGAGTAACCTTCTGTTGGACAAATGACTACAAAGAGAGTGACAAAAGGGGGAAAATGCAATTGCAATTATTAATATGTTACTTAAAATCAAACAGGGTATGAAAGTGCTGCAGCATGAATCTGGTGAGAAAGAGTGGAGTAGAGTTAGATGGCATGACTTTCGGTAGAACAGAGGCTCTTGAGCCAAGGGCACAATCAGGAAGAATTTGTAGGTAAGCAATAAAGCAGACCCAACCTCCCAGGCTCAAGAGAAGGGACTGCGAGAGAATCAGTGTTTCTACCTAAGGAGGTTTCAAAGGAAGTGGTGTCACTGAGGAAAGAGGGAATAAAGAATCCAGATAAAAGGTGGGAAAGAGGGAAATTTAAGTGTAGGTGTTATTGAAGGGATAAAAACAGACTTATCGAGAGCTTGGTGCCTGCACATAAAATGAAAACATAATACAAAAACAGCCTTCCCACATAATTTAAGCAGAGGACTAGAAGATAAAAAAATACATTGCTTCTTAAAATTATGTCATCTTCAAAGCCTAGAGCATTATAAGTACTCCAAAAGTATTTCATAAGTGAATGAATAAGTAATTGAAATATTCTGTCCATCCATAATGAATAAGAGGCTTGGGGTCATTTGCCTACTACTGGTTTGTACTGAGTCAACTGCACCCTCTTGTTCTATTGCCCTTGACTCAAAGCCTGAGTTTAAGGATACAGCCTGTGACTATAGATGTAAATAAAGTTAGTTAGATATAAGGGGCTTGCATACATTGCTCAGACCTTTTCTTGAGCCAACCTAGCTTTATAAAAATAGACATAAGTGTTTATTTCTAAAATTCCATGGTTTGGGGGGTGCCTGGGTGGCTCAGCCAGTTAAGCATCTGCCTTCAGCTCTGGTCATGATCTTGGGGTCCTGGGATTTAGCTCTGCATCAGGCTCCCTGCTCAGTGGGGAGCCTGCTTCTCCCCCTACTTCTGCCCCTCCTCCCAGCTTGTGCTCTCCCTCTCTCAAATAAATAAATAAATTCTTTAAAAAATAAAATGAAATAAAATTCCATGGTTTTTGAAATATGTTCTAGAAGAGGTAAAACCATTGGAGGTAATTTAGGAACAAACCATCATAAAAGCCAAGATAAGACTAAGGAGATATAATTTCATGCTCCATGCTCTACTATCTAGTTTCAACAGAGCATATTGCTTTTATCTATTTTATATTTGGTATTTCCACATTAAGATTTACTCTTTCTTTTCTTTTTTTCTTTTCTTCTCTCTTTCATTTGAAGGTTGTGTTGTGGAGAAATATTATTTCTCTGGAAAGTACACAGATTTTCAAATCTAACTAATAGTCCAAGGTTCACCAAGGGCCTAGTGCCTGTAAACCCCCTGATTTGAAGGAGTACTCTGGCAGTATGGTTAGGTGGAGGTAGACCTGTCCTTACAGAGCATGCAGCCCAGATTCAAATCAGATCAGTGCCTGATAGATTTCAGTGGATCCAGGTTGCAAGTTCTACAGGGTCTGAAAGAAGCAAATTTCTCTGGAGAATGATGACATTATCCTAGGTCTCAAATACTGTTTCAAACACTGAAATTTTTCAAATACGAAATCTAGTAGATAATAATCATACACATAGGGAGGCAAGGTAACACGGGTGAGAACCAGCAGAAACAACAGATAGGTAAAAAGACCTACAAGAGCGCCAAATACTATGGTTATCAGGCACAACTTTAGAATAATTCTACTTGGGGCGCCTGGGTGGCTCAGTTGGTTAAACGACTGCCTTCAGCTTAGGTCATGATCCCGGAGTCCCGGGGTCGAGTACCACATCAGGCTCCTTGCTCGGCAGGGAGTCTGCTTCTTCCTCTGACCCTACCCCCTCTTGTGCTCTCTCTCTCTCAAATAAATAAAATAAAAATCTTTAAAAAAAAAAGAATAATTCTACTTGTTATTTTCAAGGAGATAAAAGATAATATGGAGATTTCAGCAGGGACTGGGAATTGCCTTTTTTAAAGTAGCAAATTTGAAAAGAGCTATATAAAATCCTAGAACACTGAGGACAACCAGAAAACTGGACTCACTCTCCTCCCTCATAAAGTAAATCTCCTTCATGGTATCAGAGAGCTAACAAGGCAGTAAAGAATTATGGGGAAAGAGATGTATAGATGGACACTTGATTTACGCCAAGTGTGGGAAAATATACTATTTTCAATAAATACTGTTGAGCAACTAAATATCTATATGAAAAATGTGAAAATTGACCCTACCTCACACTGTACAGAAAAAAAATCAATTCCATATATATTCATGACTTTGGGGTAAAGAAAAATTATTAATGAGGTGACTAAAAGCACTAATCATAAAGAAAAAGAATACTAGCAGCAAACAACATGGAGAGAAGGAAAAGTTGAAGATGAAGAGAAAAATTGGTGGTATAAGTTCCCTGAAGAGTCAGCAATATAATAGGATGAAGAACAAAGGTGGAGATGCTGCCTACACATATTTTATTCACTTGTATTTGCTTGACTACTACACCAAGTGTTCATTACCCTCATAAGTATTTTAAGTAGAAAAAAATGATAAATTTAAAAGTTTATGATGAGTACATTCCCATTACCAAAAGTTTTATTTTATGGAAACCTTAATCATTAGCATTCAAATGAATAAAAATAGAAAGAAAAGACCCAAATAAGGCAATTTTGTCAATATCATAGCATTATTAAAGGAAACCAGACCAAGAAATAACTTCACTGAATGATCCACAAAATTGTTTTGCAGTTTCACAGCTCACAGATTGTTTTTCAGTCGATATATCTAGACTTCTAATGCTGAGTTTCACTTTCAAATGTCAAAGGCACCCTTCAGGAAATGCACATGCTCAGCCCATTACCTTTGCTTATAAAAAAAAATCTACTGCCTTTTCAGTTAACACTGACAGATGAAAGGACATTCTCTGATCTTTTGGCCAAGAACCAGTCATATAAAACCTCCCATGGGCTCTAATTTAGTAATATGAAATGTACAGTACTAGTCACAAGTTTTTTATGACTCAGAATTTGCAAAGAATTTGACCAGGTGTCCTTTCCTAGTTTTGGTGTTATCGAGCCTGGGGAAACTAATAGCATAATGATCTATAAAAACGCCTCAGACCTCTGTCTCTGTCTCTTTCTTTAAAGTGAGTATCTTTGCACTTCTGTCTCCACCAAGGGAATCTGGGATAAATATCATATGATCGTGTTTATGATACACCCAGTTCTGTTCTGCAGCTTGTACAGACCCTAATTTGTTCACTAAAGTGCTTTATTATGACTTACCTTACTACTTTCCTCCAGGGAGCAATGAACCGACTATAGTATCAAAAGCTTTTGTACTAAAGCATGTAAGAGGGTCACCCTTGGCATTGTCTGTCATGTTGAAGAACTTCCCTTTGAGCAATATCTTTCTACCACATCAACACCCATATCTCAGGCCCTCTCTGCCCAGCAGCCAAGTAATCATATACTATGATACTCTACATGCTACCCTAAAACACAGGGACATCCAAAGGCACAGTACACCAGAAAAGAGAGTGAGGACTCCCATCCACCAGTCAGTCATCACCCTCAAGGTCTTTACTTCTAGATTTCACTGTCATTTTGGAAATCATGCACCTGAAAGTCACTTGATCTTGTATCAACTTCTGGTAAAATGAGTGACAGCCCTGTATAGATTTTATGACTAAAATTTCTCCATCTGCATGAATCGTTCTAAAACAATTTGGTTAAAATCACAAAATAGCTGAAAATAAAAATCTTTCCCATCACTGCTTTTAAACTATATGTAACATATAATTAATATCATATTATTAATTTCTGTATTATGTTAAAATATTGTTATTATCTATTATTAATATATATTTAATTTTATATATATAACTTCTATGTATCATGAAACCATTTTATACTTATTTTATGCTATAATTCATTTTAAGTCTTCTGGAAGTATTTGGTTTGGGCATCATTTTTGTTACACTTGTTTACAAATGTTTATTTCTATTTTAGTATTTTTATTTATTTCTCAAATCTATTAAAATTATTTTAAAGTCATTGGTTAATATTTTTAGGAGTTATAAAATAATATTTCTCTAAGTAAATTACCCAAAATTAATTGGTAATTCTTTAAAGTGCCTACCCACTTTCTCATATGCCATTAATTTTTAAACAATCTAGAGTAATGTTAAGCTTTTAAAAATACACTTTAAAAGCTTTTTGTCCACTTTCTGTGATATTTAACTATGTTTTCCTAATTTTTTTAACATAAGGAATTGTGACAAATCATTCTTTACAAAGAAAAGTAAAACTTTCAAAAAGAACAAATGAATGGGCTTTTTTCTTCTTTTTGTCAAATATTTTTGAAAAGAGCATCATGGTTTAGAATGTTGTTTTGAAAATAGACTAAGAAATAAAGAAATTGGAAATTCTTTCTAGGTTTTTTAAAATTAATTTAGTTTTCACGGACTTTGTTGTACCATTAACCCTAAATCCTCAATACATGCATAGTGCTATCCCCTTTTGTGAACAAATGATTTTTATAATGAAATGGGAAGCATCACTGGGTGTAAAGCTGCAGAGATTGGAAATACCCATCTTTGACCAATATCCTAATTTTAACAATTGTTTCCAACAAGTTGATTTTTAAAACCATTTACTTTCGACTTCCCCATATTTATACTCTCATTTTAAATTTCAAATACTCAAGTTACATTCCAAACTTCAAAGTGTTAGAAAACTTTTTCTCACATTATTCTTATTGTCTAGGCGTTTATCGCATAAAAAGGGCTTCATTGTCATCTGGTCACAAAGACAATACTAGTGATAATCTCATCAGAAAAATCTGGTGTTAACCATCCCTGAAACTTGAATGTCTGTTTCCCTAGAATATTAGGTCTTTCTGAACATCAGTTGGCTGCATTCTCCTACTGCTCTAGACTTTTAAAAGATATATTCATGGGAGTCTGCTAAAGATATCCTTTCTTCCTGTCCACCTGCTGTACAGCAACCCCTCCGAGATTCTACCTGGTAGCATAAAGTCTAATTAAGAGATAGATGCATGAAACTGGACACACTAGGCACAAATGAGCCCTGCCCTGTTGGAGGCAGCATTCTCCTGGGTGCACGGGTAAGGCTAAGCTGTAAGAGTTCTCTGCTTTTGTTGGTGAAACTCATGCACTCAGAGAAAAGTCTCTACCTGGCCCAGGCCCATCTCCATAGTTCCAGAAAACTCACTGTCCTCTAGATAAGTAGGCAACCACTCTGGGCTGCCTTCATCACCAGAACCACCCACAGTCATTCTGAAAATGACTGTTATTGGTGTCTATGTTTTGGGAATACCCTTGTTCCCAGAATCATGGTGCTTGTTAGCACTGGTGGCTTCCTCCTCCTCGTTCTACTATCAAGAAGCCAGAGAGGTTATCAGCTTTGGAAAGGAAAGGTCAGCCCAGAAGCCAGGCCATTCAGGATTTTCCCAGTAGATACTATAATGACACTTCTGGGATTTATGTTGCTCAGGCCTGGAATGTCAAGAAACATGAGAGGGCAAGATGACAAAGTTAAGAGAGCTAGCTTGGCAGTCAGACTGTTAGTTCTACCCTGTAAAATATCCTTTTGCTTCCCATGTACTTGTCCCTCAATCTATGATTTTATAACCCTTCCTCCCTGATCTAGGACCTGATTTCATCATTTATGATCCCACACCATCGTGTGTGGATGGCGTGGGATCATAAATGGAATAGAATCCCCCCAAAGCAGACAAATATTCATGTGCCAGTCGTTTATCTGAAAGTTCAAAAGGAGAGTGGAGAAGTGAGACAGGGAAGGGAAGGCAGCCAATGAAGATATCTGCTTTTTTCTGGAGGGGAGTGAAGATCAATTCTGTGGAGAAACCCTGGAAAACATCATGAAACATGTGCCTCAGAGGAATCTGAACAGTGTGTCAAGGAAGAAGCTGAGGAATTTATGCATCAAATCCCCTCAGCCATTGCTTGAGGGCTTCCCTGGTGTGTTATGGGCATTCTGACACTTGTGACCTGTCATGAACTTGGGCAGAACATCCTTCCCAAGGCAACCTTCAGGCCAAGAGATACAGATCTTGGGCAGAAGCACACTGTGTGTGGATGCAGGGTGGGTCAGTGTCTCCCCACCTTTTTCTTTGATAAAGGAAGAAAAAAAGAAAGAGGGGGGAGAAGAATGAAAGAAAGTTTACCAAAAAAGAAAAAAATAAAGGGGGAGGGAAGGAGAAGAAAATTTGATTTCACCACTTACTTAGCATCTACTATGTGTAAAGTACTTCATCTACTTCTCACAGCATTCCTATGACATAGCATTTTATGATTCCCATTTTACGATGAACATACTGAATTGAAAGAGGTTAAATGAAATCCTCCCAAATCATACAACTGGCAGGTTAAGGAGTTGGGATTCAAATTCAGGTTTTCCTTTCCTGCTCAAAATTCTTAGTAGTTTACTGTTACTTAGATATAGTCTCTCCATGATCTGATGATATAATTTGATGGAATATGAAGACTCCTGGCCCAGGAGTCAGAAGAACAGTGCCCCATTCCTGATCTGTGAGTCCCTGCCCCACTGAGATCACACTCCAGTCACTTTCTCTTTCTGAAGTTTCATTTTCCTTGACAGTAAATCAAGGAGCTAGACTAAATGATGGTTAAGGCATCTGCCAGGTTTAACAGGTTAGGATTCTTTCCACTGATTACCATCTGTTAGTCTTCTATCCCAATTATATTCCAACTAACCTGGAAAAATCTTCATTCTCCTAAAACCTCATGCTGTACCAATAATATTGCTCTCCCCCCGAGATTGTCCCTACCTAAATCTTCCATATCTTCCAAATGGTTTCTTTTCCAGAAAGGCATATTTTTCACTCTAGCTAGAAACAAGATCTCATTCTCTGAAGTCTTATTGTATTTTCTTTATATTTTCCTAAGAAGGCCAAATTCTGTATCTTGTCTGTGAGGTTACCTGATACATAATTATGAATTGTCATGTACAACATAGACTCTGGAGCCAGATTGTCTGGGCTATCCTCCCAGCTCCTCCACTTTCTAGCTATAGAATCTTGGGCAAATTACTTCTGTGCTTCAGTTTCCTCCTCTGCAATATGGGGATAATCATTTTAAACTATGTTAGTGGGGTTTATAAGTTTAAATGAGTTAATATAGGTCAAGTGTTTAGAGCAGTTCCTGGCACATAATAACCACTATGCATTCATTTGCTATTATTATTAAAAATTATTAACTGTTTTGATTTGTTTTGTTTGTAGTACTTTGAGTATGCATATTCTCTCTCTTGCAGTCTTGTAGTTTTTTGAGCATAGGGATTTGTCTGTCTTCTTTCTCTTTATATCTTTTTAAGAGAGTGTCTCATATGTAGTAAGGACCCAATAAATATTTGATTGTGTGTTTATGTGTGTGTGCTATGTATCATTATTATGTTTGTACCTGTCATTATCTTTCTTTGCTACTTCCCTTGTTTGTTTTGTTTGCTTGTTTGTTTTCCTTCTGCAGAAGTCCTACAGCAGGAAGTGTCTTATCATCTGCTGTTTTGTATTATGACAATGTTTCTATAAGGTCCTTGGGAATTTTTCCTTTGTGGGTTCATAATTTCCTACCAAAATATACAACATATATTAAATGCTTAGGTATGTAATTTGGAAATATGGACAAATAATATATACTTAATAAATATAGACATTGGTACTTCTCTTCTCTCTCCACCTCACCACCAAGTATGAGATTCTAAAATTAAAACCACTTTCAATTATATTTTCTACCCTCAACTCTAACAAAGAATAGACTTTCTTAGGTGTTCATTCAAAATAGAACTAAATCTCCATTATTCTTTTCTGCAAAACTTTCAAACACCTACCTGACAGAATGTGTTCCTCTGTGGGTAGAAACTCAGAAGATCTGGGCCACTAGATAGAACCCTGAGTGTTATCTTCAAAACAGTCTAGAATATCAATTGATGATTCTTCAAATCAACATGAATTAGTTTCTTTACAGATAAGATAAACATAACTTTTCTAGGTATTGGTGATACCTTCCCATCATTGGGGGGTACTTTTCAAATTTCCCTTTATTGTTTTTAGCCAGTTTGATTGATTAAATCTTCAAAGGTGGCTAAAAAGAATGTCTTGGTCAGAATGAAGGGAATGAGATGAGTTTGTATGAGAGTCAACAAGTTTAACTAATGTCTCATTTTCTTATAAACCCATGGCTTTAAAGCAATTGACAGGGCAATGTACTGGTTACCATGGACAATCATAGTCATATTATTAATAAGCTATAACTTCCTTGAAGATAAAGTACCTTATTCATCTCTAAAAACCCTAATCCCTAGCACAGATCTAGTAGATACTATAGGTTGTCTATCCAGATCTCTCCTCCCCTTCTCCCTTGCCCAGAGACACCCAATTGTGTTTAGGTATTAGAATGCTATCTGCTTTCAAGGACATTGAGCCTCTCTCCAGCCCTGAGGGAGAGGGGTGAATTTTTATCAATCTCCATAAGCCAATAGTAATACTCTCAATTCCTTTGTCAATGATAAATTAGCAATGAGCATGTGACACAATTCTGGCTTATGAGAACTGAGGGGAAACCTCTTAGGGACCTTTTGGGAACACTGACTTTGTTCTTAAAAAGGAACCAAAGAGAGGTGCCTGGGTGGCTCAGATGGTTGGGTCTGCTTTTGGCTCAGGTCATGATCTCAGGGTCCTGGGATTGAGCCCCTTGTCAGGCTCCCAGCTTGGTGGGGAGTCTGTTTCTCCCTCTCCCTCTGCTCATGGTCTCTCTCTCTCTCTATATATATATATATATATATATAATCTGTCTCAAATGAATAAATAACATCTTTTTTAAAAAAAAAAGGAACCAAAGAGAGCTAGCCTACAACCCAGCAATTGCAGGATAGAAACATAGTGATTCAAAGGGGCACATGCACCCCAATGTTTATAGCAGCAATTTCCACAATAGCCAAACTATGGAAAAAGCCCAGATATCCATTGACAGATGAATGGATACAGAAGATGTGATATATATATATATATATATATATATATATATATATATATATATATATATATATATATATGATGGAATATTATTCAGCCATCAAAAAGAATGAAATCTTGCCTTTGCAATGACATGGATGGAATTAGAGGGCATTATGCTAAGTGAAATAAGTCAGTCAGAGAATGACAAATACCATATGATTTCACTCATATGTGGAATTTAAGAAACAAAACAGAGGAAAATAGGGGAAGGGAAGGAAAAATAAAATAAGGTGAAAACTGAGAGGGAGGCAAACCATGAGATGCTGAACTCTAGGAAACAGAGTTGCTGGAGGAGAGGTGGGTGGGGGGAAGGGATAATTGGGTGATAGGCATTAAGGAGGGCACTTGATGTAATGAGCACTGGGTGTTATATGCAACTGATGAAGCACTAAATTCTACCTCTGAAACCAATTTTTTTTAACTAAAGTTAAAATTAAATAAATAAATAAAAAGGAACCAAAGACAGAGACCTTCTCTTTTCAGCCTATCAACACTGCAACCTGCATTTGATACCTAGAACTGTAGCTGCCATCTTGCATCTTGAAAAGAATCAACCTGAGACCATAAGGAAAACTCTGAGGATGGCAGAACTGAACGTGAATAAATCTAGCTCCCTGATGACACCTTTGAGCCATTAACTTAACCAACCTTGAAACTTCCCTCCTTCTAGACTTCCTATAAGAAACTTTTGAGCTAATTTTTCTGTTATTTACAACTAAAACATCCTAATTAATAGAATTGTGGTATTGTATTATTAACTACCTAAATAACTTTTATTATTATTAATATTAGCATTAATAATACCTAATAATAACAAAAATGGTAATAATTTACAACATATATTTTACACTGTGGAAAACAATGTACAATGTAACCTTATATAAATTATTTCATTTAATACCAATAATTGATTTAGAGAGTCTGCATTACTCTCATTTTACATATAAGCAAACTGAGGCCTAAAAAGGATTAGTAACTTCTTAGTAAGTGACAGAGCCCAGGTTTTGAACCTAAGTCCATCTGATTGGATTCCACTATTTTTCAACAACATTACATTAACCCCCCCCAATTAGTTTGTCTTCATAATTACATTCTGAGCAGTTTAGGATTATCATCCCCACTTGAATGAATGAGGGACCCAATAGATTATGTGATTTGCTAAGGGCTACAGAAGAGAGGATTAATTCAGATATCTGAGTTTATAGAAATTCACAGTTCTAGGAAATTTAATGTCTTTAGAGCTACTCCATGACTTTTAAACCGGTATGTATTTGATCAGTTTTTTTTTCCCTAAATAACATAGATTACCTTGCACAAGTAAACAAAATTGCCATTCAAAAGAGGCACAGAGAAGTCACTGACCCATGGATATTATTATTAATTACAAAGGGTTAAAAACACATTCATTCAATTAAAAAAATAAAAGACAAGGGCCAACTTCCAGAATGATGGAATGAGGAACACAACGGACTCTCCCCAACAAAAAAGAATGTAACTAGGGAAAATTATTAAAAATATAAATAAATGATAGTAATCATTTAAAATTTCTGGAAATTATCCTAAGGGCATCCAGCAAATGGGGAAACATTCATTCAAAAAAACAAAACAAAACAAACAACCCATTACGTCTTGGTAAGAACAGCAAGAGCCTGTAGCATCTGAACCAGGACCCACTCTATTACTGTCCCCACCCCTCAGCTCTGTGTTACAGAACTTCTATCCTGAGTCTATGCAAGCGAGAAGATGGAAGCTGCCTCTTCCCACAGCGACCAGGCTAGGGCTATGGTTTTATCCTGAGAGGGGTAGGCTGCTATATTTCTCATCCCCTCAACCCCATGTGGCAAAAGCTCTGTTCCAGGCATGTGGGTTGAAGAGGGCTAGGGCTCCCTTCCCTCACACAGCCCCCACTCATTGAGTAGAATCTCTACTCCAAGCACAGCAGGGCAAAAAATTGGGGGAACCCATTGTCCCTCAACCAATTTGCCTTTAGAACTATTGTTCTACACCAGGAGGGCAAGCTGATAAGACCAGGTGCTACATTCTCCCTCCAGTACCTGGTTGTAGAAGAGGGGTATCACTTTAAAAGGAATAGGGGCACCCCTAGCTCTGGTTCATCAGTGCATAGGTTCTACTCAATGGGGAGAGGTATACTATTGCGACAAAACTCCACAGCTCTGCCTGAGGAGACTGAGTATATTTGTAATAGTATATGAAGAATGTCATGCCTTGGGACATTGTCAAAAACAATGGAGAGCAACTGAATGGGCATTATATCTTTATAATAGTAGAAACATGCAAAATGTCAGAACAATCAGAAGTCTAACAGAAAGACCCAGGTAAATAAACAACCAAGAAGAACTCCCCAAGGATTATTGTCAACGCTAGGCTTCATAAAGATTGTGCACATGTATTAGACTGCACCCACTCGGGACCAATTAGAGCAGGACATGAGGCAGACTTAAAAACATCCCCCCCAAAACTGCACACAGATCACCCAACATAAGGCAGACATCTCACTGGTACTAAGGGCATAAACATAACCTCTGACCAAACACTGACTGACAATAAGCTACTCTGACTCAGAGACAATGCCTAGGAAACCAGGCTTAAAAATAAAGTCATACACATCTCTGACAGTCTGGAAGACTGTGCGCATGCCCAAGGCCATGCCCTTCCAGGAGTAACTGGAGAGGAAAAATCTACTAAGCTACTAGATTTCAGCTGGCTAAATGTAGGGGCAAAAATATAAACTCCCTGAATTGTTAGAGCAGCTTTGAAGTCATACATACATCCAGGGGTTAAAAAGTAAAAATCTAATTGGCCAAGGAGGCTTAAGCACAATTTTTGACCAATAAATGGCTTATGCTGAAGTAAGGGCAATCCTTAGGTATCCAGGCTAGAAAAGATAAAATAAGAAAAAAAAATTGGGGCAGAACATCAGAGGTTGTTGTTGCCCACTGTGGAGGGAAATAGACTTCAAAGAGGGCAGTTAAGTCACTAAACAAATAAATGCCCAAGTAAACAGTGACAAGATCAAGCCCCTGGATGTAGGCATGGGGCATCAGTGTCCAAAGTTGCTACATTATGTTATTTAAAATGGCCAGCTTACAACCAAAAATTATGAGAGGGAAAGAAACAGGAAATTATGATACATGCACAGGAAAAAAGGCAGGCAAAAGAAACTGTCCTCAATGGGCCCAGGTGGTAGTCTTATCAGATGATGACTTCAAGGTTGCTATCATAAATATTTTCAAAAACTAAAGGAAACCATTTCTAAAGAATTAAATAAAGATATGACAATGACATCTCATCAGAGGAAAATAGAAATTATAAAAGAGATCAAGTGGAAATTCTGGAGTTTAAAAGTATGATAATCAAAATGAAAAATTTACTAGAGGGGATCAACAGGAAATCTGAGACACCAAAAGAAACAATCAGTAAACTTAAAAATAGATCAACAGAGATTATACATCCTGAACAACAGAGAGATAAAAGAATGAAGAAAAATAAAGTCTCAGACAAATTTGGTATACCATTGAGAACACTGATATATACATAATAAGAATATCAGAAGAGGATGAATAGAAAAGGACAGAAAAAATACTCAAAGAAATAATGACTCAAAAAAATTTTAATTTCTCAAATTTGATAAAACAAAATATTCTACACATCCAAGAAGCTCTATCAACTCTGAGTAGTATAAACACGGAGATCCACACCTAGACACATCATAGTAAAATGTTGAAATATAGGGATAAAAAGAAAATCTTGAAAACAGTAAGATTAAAACAATCCATAATGAGAAGAGAACAACAATTATAGCTGCTATCTCACTAGAAACAATGGAAGTCAGAAAGGCAGTGGATGACATATTTAGAGTGCTGAAAGTAAAAAAATCCTCAACCAAGAATCCTACATTGAGCAAAACTATCTTACAAAAATGAAGGCAAAAGACATTCCCAGATTAAAGGAAAAAGAATCTGAGAGAATGTCAGTAATTTGCTAGGAAACTTGGCTTACAAGAAATGCTATAAAGAAGTTCACAGGCTGAAATCAATTGCTACCAGGTAGTAATTCAAATCCACATGAAAGAACAAAAAGCTCTGGTAGACATAATTATGTAGGCAAATATAAAAGAAAATATAATGACATATTTCAACTTATTTCTAATATTAACTGATTTAAAATTTAATTGTATAATACAATGTGTACATAATTGTATTTTGCAGGCTGTAGCTTATAGAAATATAATGTAGTTGACAATAACTATATAATGTATGTGAATAGGAGCAAAACTGCATTGAATAAGAAAGTGACACCAGATGGTAACTTGAATCCACAAAAATAAATAGAGAAAGCCAGAGATGGCAAATAAGATTAATATAACAAAGTCTATAAATATATACTTGTTCTCTTTTCTTCAATCAGCTTTTTAAAATAGAAATAAGATTATATAAAGTAATAATTATAGGAATGTACTGTTGGATTTGTAACGTAAGTAGGCATACTTTGTGAAACAATGACAGCACAAAAGAGTAGAAGAAAATGGAGCTTTATAAAAGCAAAGTTTTTACGTTTATTGAAATTAAAATTGGTATAAATCTAAAGTAGATTTTGGTAAGTTAAGAGCATATTGTAAATTCTAAAGTAGCTACAAAGAAAATAATTTTTAAAATATGAGGTTTTAAAATCTTTCACTGGAAAATATCCCCTTAATACAAAAGAAGATAGTAAAGGAGAAACAAAGAGGGAAAAACAAAACAAAACAAAACAAAAAAAAGGAAAATGGCAGATGTATTATCAATCATATCAGTAACAACATTAAATGTAAATGGGTTAAACGATCCAATCAAAAGGCATGGTTTATCAGACTGCATTAGAAAAAACAAATTCTCCTAAACTAGAATTGTCACAAGCTCATTCCTAATTTATCATTGACAAAGGAATTGAGAGTATTACTATTGGCTTATGGAGATTGATAAAAATTCACCCCTCTCCCTCAGGGCTGGAGAGAGGCTCAATGTCCTTGAAAGCAGATAGCATTCTAATACCTAAACACAATTGGGTGTCTCTGGGCAAGGGAGAAGGGGAGGAGAGATCTGGATAGACAACCTATAGTATCTACTAGATCTGTGCTAGGGATTAGGGTTTTTAGAGATGAATAAGGTACTTTATCTTCAAGGAAGTTATAGCTTATTAATAATATGACTATGATTGTCCATGGTAACCAGTACATTGCCCTGTCAATTGCTTTAAAGCCATGGGTTTATAAGAAAATGAGACATTAGTTAAACTTGTTGACTCTCATACAAACTCATCTCATTCCCTTCATTCTGACCAAGACATTCTGTTTAGCCACCTTTGAAGATTTAATCAATCAGGCTATAGGAAACAAAATTTAGATTCAAAGACACAAATAGGTTGAAAGTAAAGGATAGAAAAATATATTTCAAAAGAGAGCTGGAGTAGTTCTACTAATATCAGACAAAATATATTTTATTTTATTTTATTTTATTTAAGATTTTATTTATTTATTTGACAGAGAGAGTAAGAGAGCACAAGCAGGGGGAACAGTAGAGGGAGAGGGAGAAGCAGACTCCCCACTGAGCAGGGAGCCCGATGCGGAGCTCAATCCCAGGACCTTGGGATCATGACCTGAGCTGAAGGCAGATGCTTAACCATCTGAGCCACCCAGGCACCCCTGGACAAAATATATTTTAGAACAAACAAAAAATGTTACTAGGGATAACAAAGAAATTGCATAATGATGATAAGGTGATTCCATGAGGAATATATATAGTAACTGTAAACATATATTCTCCTAACAACTGAGCCCCAAAATACATGAAGCCAAATCTGGAAGAATATATGGATGAAAGAGATTATTTAACAATAATAGTTGAACATTTCGATACTCAGTTTAAATAATGGATAACATGAGACAATTAGGAGAAAAGATGGCAGAGGAGTAGGGGACCCTATTTCACTGGTCCCCAGAATTGAGCTGTATATCTACCACACCACTCTGAGCACCCATGAAATCAGCCTGAGATGTAAGAAGATCTGGATCTCTACAAACAGAATATCACAGATGGTTGGTTTCAAGGTACGAAGCGGGGAGCCGTGATTCCGCAGGCAGATATTGGAAGATAAATGGCAGCGGGAGGGAGCCCAGCCGTGGGGATCCTACACCACCAGTGAGTGACAGCTTGCACGTTGGGGATGGGCACAGACTCGCAGACCAGTAGCAGTCGGGAAAGGACTTTAGGGCAGCCCCTGGGACAGAAACCCGGAGCAGCGGGGTCGTGCATGTGAACTGGGAACGGCTGGTGGTTTTAGAAGCACAAAGGGCAGAGATGTGCCCCGACCTGGAGGCAGGACTGGGGGCACTGTGGAGGGGCGCACAACCCAGGACGCTGCAGTTTATAGCAGCACAGACAGAAATGGAGATAGTATGGCCTGGAGAGCTCACTGAAGAACAGACTGCGATCTCTCTGCTCTGAAGCAGAGGGTTGGAAACAGTCTCTTCTGCTTTGACTCTCGGAAGAGACGCGGAAAGCCACCAGGGAAAGCCGCCAGAGAACAAAAGCCCCCAAAACTGGTTCCCACTGAGCCCATCCCCCACCACAGGGGGGCAGGGCAACTCCGCCCAAACAGGGTTGCCTGAGTAACAGCGTGGCAGGCCCCTCCCCCAGAAGACAGGCTGGGAGAACAAAGGGCCAGCAACCCTAAGGTCCCTAGAAAACAGGTGCATCTTACTTGAGTTCTGGCCAATAATTTGGACTGTATACATTCCCTCAACCACCCAGCAACAGAATGACTAGGAGGAGGAACTCCCAAAATAGGAAAGACTCAGAGATTATGACTCATGCCACAGATTTACAAATGGATGCAGATATAACCAAGATGTCAGAGTTGGAATTCAGGCTAGCAATTGTGAAGACAATAGCTAGAATGGAGAAATCAATTAATGGCAACATAGAGTTTCTAAGGGCAGAAATGAAAGCTGAATTGGCAGAACTTAAAAATGCTATTGAGATCCAATCTAATCTAGATAATCTAACAGCTAGGGTAATTGAGGCAGAAGAACAAATCAGTGACGTGGAAGAATATTTAAAAGATAAAAAGGAAAAAGAGGAGGCCAGGGAAAAACAACTCAGAATCCATGAAAATAGAATCAGAGAATTAAGTGACACCATGAAGTGTTCCAATGTCACAATTACTGGAATCCCAGAGGGAGTGGAGAGAGAGAGAGGACTAGAAGATATATTTGAGCAAATTGTAGCAGAGAACTTCCCTAATCTGGGGAATGAAACAAACATTCGAGTCCTAGAGGCAGAGAGGACCCCTCCCAAGATCAAGGAAAACAGGCCAACACCCCGGCATGTAATAGTAAAACTCACAAATCTTAGAACCAAGGAAACCATCTTAAGGGCAGTTGGGGGAAGAGATTCTTTACATACAGAGGGAGGAACATCAGAATAACATCAGACCTATCCACAGAGACCTGGCAAGCCAGAAAGGCCTGGCAAGACATATTCAGGGTACTAAATGAGAAGAACATGCAGCCAAGAATACTTTATGTGGCAAGGCTGTCATTTAGAATGGATGGAGAGATGCAGAGATTCCAAAACCGGCAGAAACTGAAAGAATATGTGACCACTAAGCTGGCCCTGTAAGAAATATTAAGGGGGGTTCTATAAAAGGAGAAAGACACCAAGAGTGACATACAACAGAAATTTACAGGGACAATCTATAAAAACAACGTCTTCACATGCAACATGATGACAATTAATTCATATCTTTCAATAATCACTCTCAACGTGAATGGCCTAAATGCTCCCATAAAACAGCACAGGCTTGCAGATTGGATAAAAAGACAGGACCTATCCATATGCTATCTACAAGAGACTCACTTTGAACCTAAAGATACATCCAGACTGACAGTGAAGGGATGGGGATCCATCTTCCATGCCAGCGGACCTCGAAAGAAAGCTGGGGTAGCAATTCTTATATCAGACAAATTAGATTTTAAACTAAAGTCTGTAGTTAGAGACACAGAAGGACACTATATCATTCTTAAAGGGTCTATCCAACAAGAAGATCTAATGATTGTAAATACCTACACCCCCAACATGGGAGCAGCCATCTACATAACCCAACTGTTAACCAAAATAAAGAGTCATATTGATAACAATATGTTAATTGTAAGAGACCTCAATACTCCACTCTCAGCAATAGACAGATCATCTAAGCAGAAAATCAACAAGGAAACAAGAGCTTTGAATGATACACTGGACCAGATGGACCTCAGATATTTACAGAACATTCCACCCTAAAACAACAGAATACTCATTCTTCTCAAGCACACATGGAACTTTCTCCAAAATAGACCACATACTGGGTCACAAATCAGGTCTCAACTGATACCAAAAGATTGAGATGATTCCCTACATATTCTCAGACCACAATGCTTTAAAACTGGAACTCAATCACAAGAAAAAATTTGGCAGAAATTCAAACACTTGGAAACTAAAGACCACTCTGCTAAAGAATGTTTGGGTCAACCAAGAAATCAAAGAAGAACTTAAACAATTCATGGAAACCAATGAGAACAAAAACACATTGGTCCAAAACCTATGGGATACTGCAAAGGCGGTCCTAAGGGGGAAATACATAGTCATCCAAGCCTCACTCAAAAAAATAGAAAAATCCCGAATTCACCAACTAACTCTACACCCTAAAGAACTAGAGAAAAAGCAACAAATGATGCCTAAGCCATGCATTAGAAGAGAAATAATTAAGATTAGAGCAGAGACCCTTTGTCTCTTTGGTTAGATTTATTCCTAGGTATCTTATGGTTTTGGGTGCAATTGTAAATGGGATCGACTCCTTAATTTCTCTTTCTTCTGTCTTGTTGTTGGTGTATAGGAATGCCACTGACTTCTGTGCATTGATTTTATATCCTGCCACTTTACTGAATTCCTGTATGAGTTCTAGCAGTTTTGGGGTGGAGTCTTTTGGGTTTTCCACATAAAGTATCATATCATCTGCAAAGAGTGAGAGTTTGACTTCTTCTTTGCCAATTTGGATGCCTTTGATTTCTTTTTGTTGTCTGATTGCTGTGGCTAGGACTTCCAATACTATGTTGAATAGCAGTGGTGATAGTGGACATCCCTGCCGCGTTCCTGACCTTAGGGGGAAAGCTCTCAGTTTTTCCCCATTGAGAATAATATTTGCTGTAGGTTTTTCATAGATGGCTTTTATGATATTGAGGTATGTACCCTCTATCCCTAGAGACAAAGGATCTGTACTCAGAAAACTATAAAATACTCATGAAAGAAATTGAGGAAGACACAAAGAAATGGAAAAACGTTCCATGCTCATGGATTGGAAGAACAAATATTGTGAAGATGTCAATGCTACCTAGAGCAATCTACACATTCAATGCAATCCCCATCAAAATACCATCCACTTTTTTCAAAGAAATGGAACAAATAATCCTAAAATTTGTATGGAACCAGAAAAGACCCCGCATAGCCAGAGGAATATTGAAAAAGAAAAGCAAAGCCGGTGGCATCACAATTCCGGACTTCAAGCTCTATTACAAAGCTGTCATCATCAAGACAGCATGGTACTGGCACAAAAACAGACACATAGATCAATGGAACAGAATAGAGAGCCCAGAAATGGACCCTCAACTCTATGGTCAACTAATCTTTGACAAAGCAGGAAAGAATGTCCAATGGAACAAAGACAGTCTCTTCAACAAATGGTGTTGGGAAAATTGGATAGACACATGCAGAAGAATGAAACTGGACCACTTCCTTACACCACACACAAAAATAGACTCCAAATGGTTGAAAGACCTCAATGTGAGACAGGAGTCCATCAAAATCCTAAAGGAGAACACAGGCAACAACCTCTTTGACCTCAGCCGAAGCAACTTCTTCCTAGAAACATCGCCAAAGGCAAGGGAAGCAAGGGCAAAAATGAACTATTGGGACTTCATCAAGATAAAAAGCTTTTGCAAAGCAAAGGAAACAGTCAACAAAACCAAAAGACAACCGACAGAATGGGAGAAGATATTTGCAAATGACATATCAGATAAAGGGCTAGTATCCAAAATCTATAAAGAACTCATCAAACTCAACACCCAAAGAACAAAGAATCCAATTAAGAAATGGGCAGAAGACATGAACAGATATTTTTCCAAAGAAGACATCCAAATGGCCAACAGACACATGAAAAAGTGCTCAATATCGCTCGGCATCAGGGAAATCCAAATCAAAACCTCAATGAGATATCACCTCACACCAGTCAGAATGGCTAAAATTAACAAGTCAGGAAACGACAGATGTTGGCGGGGATGCGGAGAAAGGGGAACCCTCCTACACTGTTGGTGGGAATGCAAACTGGTGCAGCCACTCTGGAAAACTGTATGGAGGTTCCTCAAAAAGTTGAAAATAGAGCTACCATATGATCCAGCAATTGCACTACTGGGTATTTACCCCAAAGATACAAAAGTAGGGATCCGAAGGGGTACGTGCACCCCGATGTTTATAGCAGCAATGTCCACAATAGCCAAACTGTGGAAAGAGCCAAGATGTCCATCGACAGATGAATGGATAAAGAAGATGTGGTATATATATACAATGGAATATTATGCAGCCATCAAAAGGAATGAGATCTTGCCATTTGCAACGACGTGGATGGAACTGGAGGGTATTATGTTGAGTGAAATAAGTCAAACAGAGAAAGACATGTATCATATGATCTCACTGATATGAGGAATTCTTAATCGCAGGAAACAAACTGAGTGTTGTTGGAGTGGGGGGTGGGGTGGGAGGGATGGGGGGACTGGGTGATAGACAATGGGGAGTGTATGTGCTCTGGTAAGCGCTGTGAATTGTGCAAGACTGTTGAATCTCAGATCTGTACCTCTGAAACAAATAATGCAATATATGTTAAGAAAAAAAAAAAAGAAGAAGAAGAAGAAGGTAGCGGGAGGGGAAGAATGAAGTGGGGGAAATCGGAGGGGTAGACGAACCATGAGAGACGATGGACTCTGAAAAACAAACAGGGTTCTAGAGGGGAGGGGGGTGGGAGGATGGGTTAGCCTGGTGGTGGGTATTTAGGAGGGCACATTCTGCATGGAGCACTGGGTGTTGTGCACAAACAATGAATCATGGAACACTTCATCTAAAACTAATGTTGTAATGTAAGGGGATTAACATAAGAATAAAAAAAAAATTAAAAAAAAAAAAAAGATTAGAGCAGAGACCAATGAATTAGAAACCAGAAACACAGTAGATCAGATCAACGAAACTAGAAGTTGGTTCTTTGAAAGGATTAATAAGATCAATAAACCACTGGCCAGACTTATCCAAAAGAAAAGAGAAAGGACCCAAATTAATAAAATTATGAATGAAAGGGGAGAGATCATGACTAACACCAAGGAAATAGAAATAATTATTAGAAATTATTATCCACAACTATATGCCAATAAACTGAGCAATATGGATGAAATGGAGGCCTTCCTGGAAACGTATAAGCTGCCAAGACTGAAACAGGAAGAAGTTGACATCCTGAATAGGCCAATAACCAGTAACAAGATTGAAGCAGTGATCAAAAACCTCCCAAAAAACAAGAGTCCAGGGCCTGATGGATTCCCTGGGGAATTCTACCAAACATTCAAAGAAGAAATAATACTATTCTACTGTAGCTGTTTCAAAAAATAGAAACAGAAGGAAAACTTGAAACTCATTCTATGAGGCCAGCATTACCTTAATCCCCAAATCCAGGCAAAGACCCCATCAAAAAGGAGAATTTCAGACCGATATCCCTGATGAAAATGGATTCCAAAACCCTCAACAAAATCCTAGCTAACAAGATCCAACAATACATTGAAAGGATCATCCACCACAACCAAGTGGGATTTATCCCCGGGATGCAAGGTTGTTCAATATTTGCAAATCAATCACTGTGATAGAACACATTAATAAGAAGAGAGAAGAAACATATGGTACTCTCAACTGATGCAGAAAGAGCACTTGACAAAATACAGCATCCTTTCCTGATTAAAACTCTTCAGAGTATAGGGATAGAGGGAACATTCCTCAAACTCATAAAATCCATCTATGAAAAACCCACAGCAAATATAATCCTCAATGGGGAAAATCTGAGAGCCTTTCCCTTAAGATCAGGAACACGTCAAGGGTGCCCACTCTCACCACTATTGTTCAACATAGTACTAGAAGTCCTAGCAACAGCAATCAGACAACAAAAAGAAATAAAAGGTATTCAAATTGGCAAAGAAGAAGTCAAACTCTCTCTTTCCACAGATGACATGATCCTCTATGTGGAAATCCCAAAAGACTCCACCCCCAAATTACTAGAACTCATACAGCAATTCAGTAATGTGGCAGGATACAAAATCAATGCACGGAAATCATTTGCTTTCTTATACACTAACAATACAACTGTAGATAAGAGAAATTAGAGAAACGATTCCATTTACAATAGCACCAAAAACCATAAGATATCTCGGAATAAACCTAACCAAAGAGGTAAAGGATCTGTACTCTAGGAACTACAAAACACTCATGAAAGAAATTGAAGAAGACACAAAAAGATGGAAAAATATTCCATGCTCATGGATCGGAAGAATAAACATTGTTAAAATGTCTATGCTACCCAGACCAATCTATACCTTCAATGCCATCCCGATCAAAATTCCAATGACATTTTTCAAAGTGCTGGAACAAACATCCTAAAATTTGTATGGAATCAGAAAAGACCCTGAATCGCCAAGGAAATGTTGAAAAAGAAAAACAAAGCTGGGGGCATCACGTTGCCCTATTTTAAGCTATATTACAAAGCTGTGATCACCAAGATAGCATGGTTCTGGCACAAAAACAGACATATAGACCAATGGAACAGAATAGAGAACCCAGATATGGATCCTCAACTCTATGGTCAAATAATCTTGACAAAGCAGGAAAAAGCATGCGGTGGAAAAAAGACAGTCTCTTTGATAAATGGTGCTGGGAAAATTGGACAGCCACATGCAGAAGAATGAAACTCGACCATTCTCTAACACCATACACAAAGATAAACTCAAAATGGATGAAACACCTCAATGTGAGACAGGAATCCATCCAAATCCTAGAGGAGAGAACATAGGCAGTAACCTCTTTGACATTGCCCACAGCAACTTCTTTCAAGATACATCTCCAAAAGCTAGTGAAACAAAAGTAAAAATGAACTTTTGGGACTTCATCAAGATAAAAAGCTTCTGCACAGCAAAGGAAACAGTCAACAAAACAGAGAGGCAACCCACAGAATGGGAGAAGATATTTGCAAATGACACTACAGATAAAGGGCTGGTATCCAAGATCTATAGAGAACTTCTCAAACTCAACACCCAAAAAACAAATAATCAAGTCAAAAAGTGGGCAGAAGATATGAAAAGACACTTCTCTGAAGAAGACATACAAATGGCTAACAGACACATGAAAAAAATGTTCATCATCATTAGCCATCAGGGAAATCCAAATCAAAACCACATTGAGATACCACCTTACCACCTTACACCAGTTAGAATGGCAAAAATGGACAGGGAAAGAAACAACAAATGTTGGAGAGGTTGTGGAGAAAGGGGACCCCTCTTACACTGTTGATGGGAATGCAAGTTGGTACAGCCACTTTGGAAAACAGTGTGGAGGTGCCTCAAAAAATTAAAAATAGAGCTACCCTATGACCCAGCAATTGCACTGCTGGGTATTTACCCCAAACACACAGATGTAGTGAAAAGAAGGGCCATATGCACCCCAATGTTCATAGCAGCAATGTCCACAATAGCCAAACTGTGGAAAGAGCTGAGATATCCTTCAACAGATGAATGGATAAAGAAGATATGGTCCATATATACAATGGAATATTACTCAGCCATCAGAAAGGATGAATACCCAACTTTCACATCAACATGGATGGGACTGGAGGAGATTATGCTAAGTGAAATAAGTCAAGCAGAGAAAGTCAATTATCATATGGTTTCACTTATTTGTGGAACATAAGGAATAGCATAGAGGACATTAGGAGAAGGAAGGGAAAAATGAAGGGGGCAGAAATCGGAGGGAGAGATGAACCATGAGAGACTATGGACTCTAAGAAACAAACTGAGGGTTCTAGAGGGGGGGGGGGAGGGGGGATTTGTTAGCCCAGTGATGGGTATTAAGGAGGGCACGTACTGCATGGAGCACTGGGTGTTATAATGAAAACAATGGATCGTGGATCACCACATCAAAAACTAATGATGTATTGTATGGTGACTAACATAACACAATAAAATTTTTAAAATTTTTTAAAAATAATGGATAACACAAATAGGCAGAAGATCAACAAGGAAATAAAAGACTTGAACAAGACTATAAAACAAATAGATGTAACAGATATCTGTTCAGCACTCCACCCAAGGACAGTATAAGATACATTCATCCTCAGTGCACATGGAACATCCTCTAGTATAGGTCAAAACACAAGTCTCAAAACATTTAAAACACCTGAAATTGTACAAAGAATATTCTCAAACCAAAATTAAATTAACTAGAAGTCAATAACAAAGAAAATTTGGGAAATTCACAAATATCTTTTTAATTAAATCTCCTGTATAAATGAGTCCAAGAAGGAAATAACAGGAAAAATTAGAAAGTGACTTGATAACTTAAAATGAAAACATTGTATACCAAAAATGGAATGTTATTAAAGAAATGCACAGTGAGAAATTTATGGCCATATGATGAAGGGAAAGGACAAGCAGAAATACAGTGATATATTCCGAAAGGAACTTGGGCTGGAGTTAGAGGCCCAGATTCTTATTTGGGGTCTGTCATAAAGCTCCTGTGTAACTTCATAAGTCACTGAAACTCCTGAGATCTCCATTTCCTCATCAATAAAGTAAGAAGATAGGGATAAATATCTCCAAGATCTTTTCCAGCCTTTCATTCTATGGCCCTTAGTTAGCAAGCATCCTAACTAGCTTTTCCATTTCCTTCTGTGCCTTCAAAAAACAGGTGAAACTCACTCAGCATCTCTGTTTTCTTGTCATGTATGATGCTAGACCATCTTAGATTTGCTGTTCTAAACTTCATTATTTGTTGTTGTTGTTGTTTTAAGGTTTTATTTATTTATTTGACAGAGAGAGAGACACAGCAAGAGAAGGAACACAAGCAGGGGGAGTGGGAGAGGGAGAAGCAGGCTTCCCGCTGAGCAGGGAGCCCGATGCGGGGCTCGATCCCAGGACCCTGGGGTCATGACCTGAGCCAAAGGCAGACGTTTAACAAACAAGCCACCCAGGCACCCCTAAATTTCATTATTTCAACACAGACTCACCAATTACTCCTTTTTGTATTGCCTTGTTCCTCTCCTAATCATCCCTTACTTTTAAAACTGGTGTTTCCTTGCATGTTTGAATATTCTTTTCCCTCCCTGTATGTAGTACTGGTGTATTTTTAAAACTTCCTTCTCTGGCTTTACATATTTAGAGTTTCATCAGTGACCATTTGAACTTTTCTGTTTTTGATGGACTCCTTCAAAAGGTGTTGGCACTTTGGTCAGTTTAAGAATGGTTTGTGGGTTGTGTAGTGGATGAGAAATCCACTTGGACTGTCAAAAATGATTATGTGACAGGTAACAATTTTTGCTCTGGATCTTAGTGTAGACTGGCAAATTCATATCTGATGGCTTGCGTTAGGAAAGCAGCTATTTCTAGCTCAATAGAAAGGTATTCAATGCCACTGATCTTGCTACATTTCTATTTCTTGAAATACGGAAGGAAAATGGGAAGGAAATTAGGATGGTGAATACTTTTTGCCAACACAAATAAAGACAGAGAAGAATGAGAGGCCTAATGGTCTCAAACACTTATACTCAAATCTTTTCCTTGGTCTTCATCAATAAACTATCATTTATTCAGTATTCTTAGGTGTGAGCATCAAGCTCAGTATCACTGACCCAGTGGTCTTAGACTTAATTATATATATATTTTAAAATTTTTCTAGGTAGATCAAGACTGGTTTACATCACTGAGGGGGGATTTGAACACACAAAAATGAATGGGAAGGGGAGTAGTTAGGGTTCTGTCTAGCTAGAAGGGACTTTAAAAACGGGTAAAATCCTGAAATGGGTAGATTGTATATTCTGAATGCTTCTCTGGAATTCTTCGTCCGCATCCAGTGGCCCCTTCTCCTCCTGCTTGGTAGGACCTATTTAACCATTTGAAACTGTCCTCTCTTCCCTCTCCTCCCTCCAAGCCTGCTCCTCATTTAAAAAAAAAAAAAAAAAAAATATATATATATATATATATAGTTCACTGACATCACGCAACTTGGTGTTCTCCCTCCACCAATTTTTGTACATTAAGTTTTGCTTCTAATTATAAATAAACCTGTCCACCACTCCAACCTCACCCTCCAAAGGATTTCAGGCAGCAGTCAAGAGGCAGTCTCAGGGACAGGAGGGGGGAAGGGGTATTTCATTCAGTCTTTCCCACACCTTAAGTGTCCTGCATGATTCTGGAGCTGGAGGAAAGGGCTGGGAATGTGATGCTCCAAAAGGCCACCCTGCCATCGGTGTTAGAAAGGCAGAAAATGTTCTGTTAGCCCAGTTCATAGTAGTTTAAGACTCAGGGTAGAACTCCCTTCCCCTTTGAAAACTGCCTTGAGGCTTTTGAGAACCACAGACAGCGTGTGCCTCCACGGCCAGCTCATTCAGGGCACTCCCAGGAAAGGCGTGAACCCATTCAGGAAAATGTTTTCCTGCGGGGAAACTGCTTTACAGCTCTTCCCTCAGCACCTGCAGATGTTCCACAAAGTTGAAAGTAAGCTCATGCTTTTGGGAGTTCAAGCCCATGCCCCTGCCACCCTGGTTTCATTTACCTCCTCAGTGCTGCACTGGAATCTTTTTTCCCCTGTACTTTTTACTTTGATTTTCTTAGATTTACAGAAGTACTCACTAAAGCCAATCCACTCTCTATCGGCTTAAAATTGGTCAGTGGTGAGACAATATAACAGAACTGAAACTCGAAACTGTGGACAGACTCACTTTTCTGAAGATGAGTCTGCCTATTTAGGGTGACAGTGCGTTGTCAGTATTCTGGAACTGGCAGAATCAATTTCCTTCCCGGTATTTTCTATCTCAGTCCCCGGGGGTGGAGTGGGTTGGGGGCTGGGCAGAGCAACCTGAAAAACCTTTACAGGCATATACATTCTGGTGGGAAAGAGTCGGTGGTTAAGGCAGTGAGCTAATGGAGAGAGGTGTGGCTTGACTCTCAGCAAGAGCACTCTGAATGCCAGGAATTCACAAGTGCTGGCCCTGGTGGTGAGAAATTCCTGCTGAGTGACAATGAGGGAGGAAGGTTCAGAGCAAATTCTTCTGCTTATCCCTGGGACATCTTCCCCAGCAGGTGGCCCATTCTTTTTTTTCTCTTTTCTCTTCTCTTCTCTTCTCTTCTTTCTCTTCTCTTCTTTCTCTTCTCTTCTTTCTCTTCTCTTCTTTCTCTTCTTCTCTTCTTTTCTCTTCTCTTCTCTTTTTCTCTTCTCTTCACTCCCCTTCTCTTCTTTCTCCCCTCCTTTCTTCTCTTCTTTTCTTTTCTCTCCCTCTCTCTCTTTTTTTTTTTTGCCATAAAAGATTTTAGTTTATTTAATTTAACAAACGAGATCTCTTACTCAACTATCTTTTGTATTGCATATTTTCAATTTTAACAATGTAGCACAGGGGGCACAGGGAATTCATTTTTTTGAAGACTTAATTTATTTATATGACAGAGAGAGAGAGAGAACAAGCAGGGGGAGCAGCAGAGGGAGAGGGAAAAGTAGGCTCCCTACTGAGCAGCGAGCCTGAAGTGGGACTTGATCCCAAGACCCTGGGATCACGACCTGAGCCAAAGGCAGTTGCTTAACCAACTGAGCCACCCAGGCGCCTTACCTGGCACAGGGAATTCTTTATGCTAATGTTATAGCTCCTTGTTTGAGCCCTAACGCCAATATCTGCTTCATTTTTTAATTTTTTTTGAGTATAGTTTACACACAATGTTACATTAGTTTCAGGTGTACAACATAGTGATTGGACAAGTTTATATATTATGTTGTGCTCATCACAAGTGTAGCTACCATCTATCACAAAAATGGACACATAGATCAACAGAATAGGAAGCCAAGAAATAAAACCACACTTATATGGTCAATTAATCTTTGACAAAGGAGGCAAGAATATCTGAGGGGAAAAAGTCTCTTCAATAAATGGTGTTGGGAAAACTGGACACCAACATGCAAAAGAATGAAATTGGACCACTTTCTTACACCATACATAAAAATAAACTCCCAATGGATTGAAGGTGGCCCATTCTCACCACCCATTTCTTCTACCCCATGTCTCTGTCCTATCTCAGTTTACTTTACACAGCCAGACAATTTCCTGTGGTGTGCTCTCTGTCCCTTGGATCTCCACATAGCTTGGCTCCTCAAAATCACAGCTGTCTTGGCCCAGTGCCATCCTGCAGTAGAGCTCAACCACCTGCCCTAAGTTACATCTCCCAACCCTGCCTGTTGTCACCCTCTATTCTGTTACCCTGTTTTATTGTCTTCATAGCACCTCTCTCTCTATGAAATGATCCTGTTTGCTTCTGTCGTATGTTTTGTTTCTCACTTTCCTCACCAAAGTGTAAAGTCCAGAAAGGCAGGAACCTCATCTTTCTGATTCACTGCTATATCCCCAGTGCCTGAGAAAGTACCCATTACACTAGGGGCTCAAAATATATGTGGAATGAATGAATTTATGAATAAATGGGAATCACTCTAAGTAAGAAGATATCAACTATATTCAGAAATGAAAGTCTGTGAGCCCTTGGGTTAGCTCCTTTATGTATCCTACCTCTATATTTCCATAAAGAGAGTAGATAGAGGTGCATATATGGAATATTTCTCAGGTCAGACTGTGAAGTCAGGGTGATCAGGTAAAGTAATTGACTTTAAATTATCACATATTTGGATACATTTCTCGTACATCCCACTTATCCAAGTAGGTAAGCACACAGACCCTGAAATGCACTGCTGAGGCCATAATCTGGCTACATAACTGGCTTAATAGTGTGACGTTGGGCAAATAAGTCTCTCTGTGCTTCACTTTTTTTGCCTATAAAATGGAAATAGCCAGATTACTTCCCAAATTGGGTTGTTGTGACAATTAACTGAATTAATTTAAGTAATATGCTTAAAAGAGTGTCTAGCATGTCATAGCACTGTAAATGTTTTCTATTACTATTATCATTCTCATTTTTTATACTGTGCTTCTAAGTCATGGGAATTTGAACCTTTTTTTTGGTCACAGATTCTGAGAGTCTGGTGAAGCCTATAGACCATTTCTCACAATAACATTGTTAAAAACATAAAATAAACTACATAATATTATAAAGGAAGCAAATATATTGAAATATATTTATCAAAAATTTTTAAAAACTGTGATATAGAGGGGCACCTGGGTGGTTCAGTCAGTTAAGTGTCTGACTCTTGGTTTCAGCTTAGATCATGATCTCAGGGTCATGAGATCCAGTCCCTCCTTGGATTCCATGCTCAGCTGGGAGTCTGCTTGAGATTCTCTCCCACTGCCCCTCACCCTGCTCACTCTCTCATGCTCTCTCTAAAAATAAATAAATCTTTAATGAAACCTGTGATATAGAAACATATCTTCTTTTTAAACACATTAAATAATAAGACATATTGGCAGGACTCATAACCACTAAAATTTTAAAGTAGTGAAAAGTATAAACAATAGTTCAGGATATTGGCAGCAACAATGAAAATATTTGTGATTTCTATTAGCAACAAAATCACAGTTACTGCTAATACTGTGGTGGTCACCACTAATAATTGAAGGGAAAGCTAAATTCTAGTTAGAGGTTAAAGAAAATGAAGATGCTATTTTTTTTTTTTTTTGCAGTAAATAACCCACTTATCCATTGACAAAATAATCCACTTATCCATTGACAAAAATCAGTGAAAGTAATTTTACTAATTTGCACTCTATGAAATACAAGTTTTGTTTTTGTTGGTTTGTTAAGGAAGAAGATAAAAGCTGAAAATTGTCTCCATGTACTGACATAAAAGGCACTCTTAATAGCATTATCCCATTTTTGTAAAACCACAATTAATGGTAGAGGTATACTGGTTACTGTGGTTTTGGGGGTGGTTGATTATGGGAAACTTTCACTTTCTACACATTTTGGTAATCCTTTTTCCAATAAGCCTATATCTTCAATTATCAAAAATATGATGATTATTTTTGAAAAATCAAACCCAGCCCTCTCAGGTTTCCTGGCATCCAGAAACTTATATTTTAATGAATGTGTGGAAGACAAAACATATTTATTACTATTTGCATGTCTGTGGGAAGTCTCAGACAGACAACCTCTGGGGCTTTTGCTAGAATTCCTACATAAAAATGATGCTGTGCTTCTCAAGCCACAGTCTATTGGTTTAGAGTTACTCAGACATGAGCTGAGTGTTTAAACTCAAAAGCTTTTAATCTCAAAAGCTTTTATTTATTTTATTTTATTTTATTTTTTAAGATCTTATTTATTTATTTGACAGAGAGAGAGCACAAGTAGGCAGAGTGGTAGACAGAGGGAGAAGGTGAAGCAGGCTCCCTGCTGAGCAGGGAGCCCGATGCGGGGCTCGATCCCAGCACCCTGGGATCATGACCTGAGCCAAAGGCAGACGCTTAACAACTGAGCCACCCAGGCGCCCCAATCTCAAAAGCTTTTAATCTCAAAAGCTTTGAAATCCTTTTGGTCCCTTTGGTTCAGTCTGCTAATATTCCTGTTTCTGGACCCCTCTGTCTACCCCACTCTTTAGGATTGGTGCTCCTTGCTGTGAACCAACTGCTTAAACAATGTCCAGTTACCCATTTCTTATTCTTTATTCTACCTGCAGCAAAGTATTTCTTTACATTCACTGCCCTCCACACGCTCAGTCCATCCCTGCCATCAGGCCTCATCCTGCTATTAGGGAAGATAGCATACTTCAGGTTCAGGAAGCTGTTGTGGGCACAGCAACTGTACAGCTATATGTGCACATACATATTTAAGCATCACCCTATAATGCCAAATCGATGACAACAATTTGTTTTAGGAATCCATGCTTCTAAAAAAAAAAAAATTGCCACCTCCTCTTCCTTTCATTTGCACATCTCATCACCTCTCAACTCACAGAAAATGAGCTCCTGCCTCCACCATGCTTCTCTCTAAAGTCTCCAACAAGCTCCATGCATGCTGCTGTTCTTTTCTCATTTGTCCTTATGAAATCTGATACTGTTGCTCATTGACACATTTGTGGAAGTTTGTCCTTCTTCACTTCTGGAACATCATACTATTGATTTTCTTCTTTTTTCTCCTTCATAGATTCTTCTTTTCCACTCTTAAAGGTCAACATTCTTCAGGGCACCATTTATGGCTGTAGAACTATGGCCCATAAGCACCTCCAAACTCAGCATGTCAAATCCTAAATTTAGCACTTTTCCTCCAAATCCTCTTTTCTTTATTCTCCACTTCCCACCCTAATGCACGATGCCTTAGGTTTCTATTTGTTCAAGGCCAAACACGGAGCACCTCGTTAGAATTCTCCCTCTTACTCAGCCTCATAACCCAACCTCCCTTTTTATTCTATAGCTTTTACCTCCTTAAATCTCTTCAATCCATCTATTTTACCCCATTATTGCCTTAAATCAGAGTCACATTACTCCTTGCCTGGGCAACCACAACACTCTCCCAGCTAGCCTTCTTGCCTGTAGTTTGGCTAGCCCCTACTTACAAATGCCTATGTGATCTTTCTAAAACTCAAATATGATTATGCCATTTTCTTAGTTAAATTTTATAGATGCCCACTGCTTTTACCATAAAACAGTTCATTGATCAACCAAGGCCTTTCATGATTTAGTTTCTGCCTACTTTCTAGGCTCATTTCCTTCTGTACCTACCACAGATGGTTCAGTTCAGCCATGTGACATAATTTGCTGCCGAATCTAGGCTCTGAATCTGTGTCTCATGTCTATGCATTTATACAATGGTCTCTTACTTGAAGTACCCAATTTCCACACATACCTCACTACCATCATCATACATATCCATACACACATCTGATGTAAGTCTAGCTAATGTGAATCTATCCTTGAAAATTCAGTGTCACCTACCCATATAGCTTTCCTTTATTTTCACCTCTTAACCATCAATTTAATTTAAATCTATCCTGTACTGTCACTATCATGGCACCAATTAATGGCACTACCTCCTCCACTAGGGCTAGAAACTTCAAGCACAGAAAAAAAAAAAATGTCTTATTAGATTCCATATCACCAGTACCTATTGGGTACTCAATAAATATTTGTGGAATAAATAAATGGATGATTTACTTTATGATACAAACCCATTCACTCCACTACTCAGTCCCCACACTGCTAATCAGCTCATGGCACTCTCTTCCTGACAAGTCTCCTCCATGCCACCATGAGAATAAAGTCTAAACTCTTTAATCTAGAACCTAAGATTTCATACCTAATCCCAAACTTCCTTTCCAGAATTATTTCCTACCACATTCCCTGCCCTGGATCATTTGCTACAGCCCTTCTCTATTGTGCATTCTTCTCTGAATTCTTAGTCTCATTTCAGACCTTGGCTTACTAAAGGAAAACCAAAAATCATTCTTATTTGGGAAATTCTGCTCACCTCAGGAAGAATTAATTTCTCCTTCCTTTCACTTCTAATACAAAATTCCTTTATTTAGTGTTAATTATATTTTGCTATTTTTATATACAATTGCTCCCTGTTGAGTTCAAATTCTCTAGAGACAGAGAATTTGTCTCACTCCTCTCTGCTCACTCTTTTCTTTATTCCTAACCCCTGACTTGCAAATAATTGGTAATAATTGGTAATCAATAAACATTTGTTAAATCACATATATTTAGCTGGGAAATTTTACCTTATTTAAAAACAAGTTTAAATTGTGAATCCCCTAAAGCAAATTTATAAGTTCCATATTCTATACTACACCCGGTTTACTCTAGGCACTGCAACTTCACAGGAAAAAAATAACCAACCAGAAATCCTGGTCACAGGTAACAAAAGCCAAGATTGGCAAAGGAGACTACATGAGACTAAAAAGCTCCTGCACAGCAAAGGAAACAATCAATAGAAGGAAAAGGCAACATATGGAGTAGGAGAAGATATTTGCAAATCATATATCTGATCAAGGTTTAATATCCAAAATATATTTTAAAAATACTCTTACAACTCAATAGCAATAATAATAATAATCTGATTAAAAATGGTCAAAGGACTTGAATAAACATTTCTCCAAAGATGACATGCAAATGACCAACAGATATATGAAAAAGTGTTCAACATCATTAAGTATCAGAGAAACACAAATCAAAAGCATAATGACAGCTCACTTCACATCTGTTAAAATGGCTATTACTAAAAAACAAAAGATAACAAGTGTTGAAGATGTGGGAAAAAAGGAACCTTTGTACACTGTAGGTGGGAATGTAAAATGATATAGACACTATGGAAACCAGTATGAAAGTTCCTCAATAAATTAAAAACAGAACTAATATATGATCAAGCCATCCCACTTCTGGGTATAAATGAAAAGGAAGTGAAAGCAGAATCTTGAAGATATCTGCATTCCCATGTTCACTGTATCATTATTCACAATAGCCAAGCTATGAAACAACCTAAATGCTCATCAGTGAATGAATGGATAAAGACAATGTGGCATATGTATACAATGGAATATTATTCAGGCTTAAAAAAGAAGGAAATCCTGGAGCACCTGGGTGGCTCAGTCAGTTAAGCATCTGCCTTCCACTCTGGTCATGATCCCAGAACTTTGGGATTGGCCCTGTGTCAGGCTCCCTGCTCAGCAGAGAGTCTGCCTGTCCCTCTCCCTCTGTCCCTCCACCCCCCTCTGCTCATGCTCGTACTCTCTCTCTCAAATAAATAAATAAAAATCCTAGAGATCTACTGTACAGCATAGTGCCTAGAGTATACTTAACAATTTGTTAAGAGGGTCTTATGTTAGGAGTTCTTATCACAAATAATAATAATAATAATAATAATAATAAATAAAAGTGGGAGGAAACTTCTAGAAGTGAGGAATATGTTTATGGCATTGACTAAGGTGATGGTTTCGTGCATGTATACTTATCTCCAAATTCACCAATAGTACACATTAAATATGTACAGCTTTTGTATGTCAATCATACCTCAATAAAGTGTTTTTTTTTAAAGCCTGGAAAATACAAATGTCATTTTTACAGTCACAGAAAAAAAGTTCCCTAAATATCTTAATAACATTATTACCACCCAAAAACAAGGTACAATTTAATATATAAGAATGGATATAATATGTGAAAGTAATAACAATAATAATATCCTATTAGGAAAGCCATGCTTTCTGTGAAGGCAGCATTTGTTCCAGGAGATTGAATATACATTTCCTTTATTGATTTTAAAAGAAATGGAATATACAAAGAGTTATACCTCAAGATCTATTTATAGGTATTTTTAACAAAGATTCAAGGATGTCAATAAGGTCAAGGTAGGCAGTGATATTGGAAAAGACAAATCTCTTTTGGGGACATTTGTAGCCAATAATAAGAATTTCTTTATTAATACAGAACTCAAAGGAAAAAACAAAGCTGGCATCTCTGGTTTTCTTTTTTTTAAAAGATTTTATTTATTTATTTGAGAGAGAGAGGGGGGGGGGGCAAGGGGGCCAGGAGTAGAGGGAGAGAGAGGGGGAAAGAATCTCCAGCAGACTTTGTGCTGAGCACAGAGCTTGACTTGGGCTCAATCTCCTGACCCTGAGATCAGGGTCCTGAGATCAGGGTCTGAGCCAAAACCAAGAGTTGGATGCTTAACAGACTGAGCCACCCAGGCACCTTGGCATCTCTGGCTTTCTTAAAACAGCTTTGACTTTGCACCCCTAAAAATGCATTCTCTCCTCTCAGCCTGTCCTCCACTTCCATTCCTCTCAGAAGCCCAGGGAATTTTTGATGTTCTCCTGTGTCACTGACCAAAGATGTGCACATCAACTGTGGTAGAAGTTGCTACTTCCCTGGTGACTGTGTCAGAAACCCATGTATTTCTCCAGGTATTACTCAGCATGCAATACCTTCAGTAAATAAACAGTTTTGGCCTCCTTTATGGTTCAGACAATAACAACACAAACGAATATAGGTGAAGATGGAGGTTGGAGGTAGGGATGAGGTCAGGGTGGTAAAGGGGAGAGAGAGAAAGAGTGATATGAAGGGAAATCCCCTTCTTGACTCTGGGCACGGCTGTTTTTTTTCCTCTCTCTCTGAAGTATCATTTTGCATCAAACCCAGCTTAATGAGCTTAAGCCTCTGTTAGACCCTGTGGTGGGGTTACAAAAAAATTTTCGCAAACTTTTGAATCAATCTATTTTTATACATGGAAAACAACTGGAAAATAACATAGGGCATTTTATTATCAAAGGTCAGTTATAATCAAATGATTCAGAATTCTTGCTTTGAGTAGTCAGGATGAAGCGTTGCAGGAGCCAGAATTTATTAAGAAGGTTTTGCTGGTGAATGTGGAGCCTAAACTTATTTTGGAAATGTAAACTATTTTGAAAGGCAGAGTACAGGCATCAACATATCATAAGGAGTTTGGCTAAATAAATTGGGCTTGCTTTCCTACAAAATCCTAGAAACTTGAAATATCTTAAGGATTTCCCAAAGGTCAATTTATCTTAGGCTTTACCTGAATTCTGTTTTCTTTCCCAATTATTTAAAAACCCTAATAATAAATTTACTTTGATGTTATGCTTAGTAACCTCTCTTTGTGCAGTCCTAGGAAACATGAGCGAAGAAATAGTAAAAATAAAATCTTAAAAATAAAATGGTCCTTTTCCTCTTTCACTTTCCTTGTCCTTTCTGAGGAATGTAGTACAAAGACATTAGGTAGGACTAAGCCAGATGGTCACTAAAACATGGGGTGTAGGAGGAACATCTTGATATAAAGTGTTGGAGTCCATAAGTGGTAAGGGTGGCATCCACACAGGAGTCATAACCCAAGAAGGGTGAGTAGGTAGTCCATGAATAAGGGTGGCTTGACGGGACCCCTGTGTGGCTCAGTCAGTTAAGCATCTGCCTTCAGCTCAGATCATGATCCCAGGGTCTTGGGATTGAGTCCCATGTCAGGCTCCTTGCTTAGCAGGGAGGCTGCTTCTCACTGTGCCTGTTACTCCCCATGCTTGTGCTCTCTCTCTTTCTCTCTCTCTGACAAATAAATAAATAATTTTTTTTTAAAGGAGGGGGTTGCTTGGCATGAATGGGAGAGCCCGAGCTCTCCTGAGGGTTAGTAAGACTTCCACAATAGAGTGAGGTCTGAAGTGGCCCAATGAAAGTGAAAAGGGCACCCAGATGAGTGTATAAACTGGCCATCCTTGCAGGGAGCTGGGAGGAAGATATGATGTGTCTGAGTCCAAGAAAGATAGAGAGGGCATCAATACAGAAGATAGTGTAGTATAGGGCGTTGAGGCCCAACTAGTAGATGAGGGGGTATCTACACGGGAATGCAGCCTGGCTTGGGTGTCAGGAGTCTAAGTAAGCTGATGAGGGTATCCACATAGGTGGGAAACTCTACACAAGTTGTCTGTGTCCAAGTGGGATGAAGAGGGGAAGTCCAGTGTCAAATGTTGTAACCTGAGCAAGGTGAGA
Organism: Mirounga angustirostris; assembly: GCF_029215605.1. Classification (NCBI taxonomy): domain Eukaryota; kingdom Metazoa; phylum Chordata; class Mammalia; order Carnivora; family Phocidae; genus Mirounga; species Mirounga angustirostris. The sequence goes on from NW_026991714.1 coordinate 53,674,975, forward strand.
AGAACATTGGAACCTATAAGGCACAAGAGGCCTTCAGCCTGAGGATGCAGTCAATACAGAACATTTGAGCTCAAATGGTGTTAGGCTGAGGTCCACTTAGAAATTATGGCAGTAACAATAGGAGATTAGTTACAAACAGGGAGGGTGATCAAATAAGAAGCATATTCAGGATAACAGAAGCCTACTTTCTCATTGTTGGAAAAGAGAGTTACAAATATAGGAAGGAAGAAAATTGTAATAAATCACGTGGTGTTGGATTGGAATTAAAAATAATTGGCATGAAAATATGGATTTTAATATATATCCACAAAGAGATAAAGATGAAATTGTGTGTGTTTGCGTGCACACACACACACATATATTTTTCACTAGCTCTGTTCATTGAGAGGACCTGGGAGCAGTTACATCCCAAGAACAATGAGCACATCCAGCTTCCAGATCATGGTGTCTAACTATCATCCACTAAAAGGGACCAGAACTTCTTAGAGAAACATCTGATTCCGTACCTGGGGTTGGAAAAGCACAAAATGAGCCTGGAACATTTTGTTAGGCCATAAAGTAAGAAAGTGCTCAAAGAATGATGAGGTTGTATCAAAAGACACGGAATCCAGATTGAAGAGGCTCCTACTGGCCAAACTACAGAAAATTTGGACAACTAAAATAAATAATGATAGTAATACATTTTAATCTATTGAATAAAATGGGAATCCATAAGACTAGGTTAATACAAATAAGTGAAAAAATAGAGAGTTTGATTTGAAATGAAATATTTACTTAGTTTCAAAGCAATCTCCCCCCATACCCCAATACATATGATTTATAAAGGGGAAACAGTAACTTTACAGTGGATGATATCACCTTAGTGTGGTGAGATCACCTTAATAAAATGATCAAACTGGCACCATCAATATGGCAAATCAAAATTATATGCTACCTGATAGGAAGCGATGAGAAGAACACAGCATCACTTCTGTGCTGTTGCCTGCCAAAGAATAACCTGAGTCTGATCAGATGAAACATCAGAGAAAATCAAACTGAAGGACACTTTACAAAATAACAAATCTGTCATCTTCCAAAGTGCCCAAGTCATGAAAATCAAGAAAGATGACTAAAGATGGAAGCACACTAAAGAGACACAAGTAAATGCAATGTGTGATTCTGAACTGGATCCTTGTCTTATGAAGGACATCATAGGGATTAAAGCTAAAACTTCAATAGGGGGATAGGACAGGGTGGTAGAAGTGTGTCAATGGAATTTCCTGATTTTCACAGTTGTTACATGTGGTTATATAGGAGAATGCCCTGTTTGTTAGGAATTCAAGTTTTCAAGTAGAGAAGACTATCTTGCCAATAACTTACTCTCAAATGAGAAAGTTACTCTCACTTTTGAGTCTTGTAACATTTATGTATGTTTGAGATCATTTCAGAATTTTAAAATGGCAAATTGGTCATACCATGTGCTCTGGACTGGCAAGGGTCTGACTGACAAAGGCCTTAAGTGGAGTCTCTGCTGAGTGACTCAGCAGGGAAGGACACAAGACTGCAGGGTAGCATACCCTACCCCATCTGGCGACTGAGGGAATGACACATCTGTGTGTTCTCATAGCAGAGATGTCCCAATGTCTGTGCAGGGCAGTCCTTTCTCACTCTGAGTCATCAGGTAAAATGAGCTTCCTCTGATCATTTCAGTAAAAATGATTAAAAAAAAAAAAAAAAGCTCTTCCCTCGGGCCCATTCTCATGTAGGTGAGTCTTTAGTAATGGGATGGCCAGGGAACAAACCTGAATGTGGAAAGTTAAAACCTGGTTTGACCTTAGCCTCTCTGAGAACCTCTCCTTCCTACTTCACTGGTTGCTATGAGCATCAAATGAGATATGTGTGGAAAGTCTTTACGGAGTGCTATGTAAATGCTAGTATTACAGTGGTTGTTCCCCACCATCAGAGCTTACATGAGGCAAAGTTAAGAAGTAGATGAGGTTGTTTTTGGTTTCCTTTCTGTTTTCCTTTTCCTCACTTCTTGTAGTCTTCTGAAAATACCTCCAATCCAGTGTTCTCAGAAGCCTACTCTATTACTCTGTCTTGACCCACTTGGAAGTATCTCTTTAACAAAAGTCTAGTTGCTCAGCCAGCAGAGGAAAACATACGCCTCAATCACATACCTCAACTGCTTTACCACGTGCTAAGCCTGTAGGAGCAATCCAGAAGGTATATGACACAAAGTCCCTGTCCTCAAAAAGCTTGCACTCCAGTTGAATTACTAACACATCTAGGGAGTGTTTTCACTTTAAAGGAGAATATTTTAAAAATAGTATTTTGATGCCAAAACACAAATGTCCAAGTGAGCTAATTAAGCCATAAAACAGATGAGTCTCAGCCTGAAGCATGGTATGGGGATAGGGAGGGAAGCCAAGGATGGATGCCCTATGGAAAGGTGACCCTTCTCAAACCAAGTATCCCCAGGTCTGCCACCTAGCTTCCTCATCTGTAAGTACAAATATGTATGGTACTTACCTTATAAAGTTGTTGGAAGATTAAGAGTTGATACTGGAACAGTGCCTGGTGCTTAGTAAGTATTAGGTAAGCACTAAATGTTAGCATCAAATTATGAAGCTGTGGAAATAAGGAGTTTTAGGGAGCAAATGACAGTGCTCTAAGTACAAAAGAAGGATGAGGAAAAGCAGGAGGCACTGGAGAAAGACGAGGAGGAAAAACACAGTATTGTATCACCTACAGGATCTCAATTTTAAAACCTTAAGGAATAATAATGAATCCTTAAAATGTCTTTAAATATCTTAAAACTTGGGGTGCCTGGGTGGCTCAGTCATTAAGCGTCTGCCTTTGGCTCAAGTCATGGTCCCAGGGTCCTGGGATGGAGCCCCACATCGGGCTCCCTGCTCCACAGCGAGTCTGCTTCTCCCTCTCCCACTCTCCCTGCTTGTGTTCCCTCTCTCGCTGTGTCTCTCTCTGTCAAAATAAATAGATAAAATCTTTAAAAAATAAATAAATAAATATCTTAAAACTTAATAATAATAAAACCTTAAACTCACTGCCTGTGAAATCACTTTTCCCATCGCAAAATCTATTCACGTATGAGGTGTATAGGTGCCTCACGTATGAGGCAAATATATTTACCGAAAGAACCGGAAAATGACGTTTGGGCTCACATAGGGAGAATAACATTGTTTTTATTGGTTTTAGCCATGTGAATATTAATACTCACTCAGACACATACATTCACGGAACTATCAATATCAGACTGAGAATATAGGGCTTTAGGGACTGTGTCCAATTTCACAATACCCATGATGTCAACTTGGTTGGATCAAAATTTTCAGGGTTGCCACCATGGCACATTTGGCTTCACTACTCCTTTATATTACTATATCTATTTAGAGCCGTGTGTGCCTTCTGGGTGAGAGAGAGAGGAACAACTGAAGCTGATCATGAATCCCCTTATTTGGTTTTCCTTTCTGAAAGGAAATAGGTAGCAGAGTCTAAAAGGGAAGCATAAGGAATAGCATGACTGAGAGTGGCACACCATGTCTTCTTGTGTCAATCTTGCTCTAAATACTTAGCAGGAAATTTTACCATCCAAGGTGTGATCCACCAAGCCTTTCTTTGCAACCCCTGCCTCTGACAAAAGCCAATCCTCCCCCAAGCACAAACAGCCATGTTAAGGTCTCCTTTGCTAATAGCAACGGATATGATAGCTCCAAAATGCCTACTCTCATAGTTTGTAGGTTGAAGTTAATAATCTGAGCACGTAAAATGGTAAAATACCATTTAGATAGAAATTAAACTATGCTGGTATTTTTAATAATAACAGCTAGATCTACTGAGCAGTTATTATATACTAGATACTGTGTACTAGCCAATCCTCACAAAACCTATGAGCTATATGATATGATTTCCATTTTACAGATAAGAAAACTGAGACTTGGGAGAGTTAAATACCTTGTCTAAGTTACATACCTAGAAAAAAAGCAGAACTAAGATTTTAATTCAGACAGTTAAAAATTAAAGCTCTCAAGCCTACCAAATAGGAGAAGGTATTTACAAATGATATATCCAATAAAGGGCTAATATCCAAAATATATAAAGAACTTAATGCAACTCACCACCAGAAAAACAAATGATCTGATTGAAAAAATAGAGAGGACCTGAATAGACATTTTTCCAAAGAAGAGGGAGACAAGATGGCCAACAGACACATGAAAAGATGTTCAACATGACAATCCATCAGGGTAATGGAAATCAAAACCACAAAGAGATATAAAAATCAAAATATCATATGATCCAGGGACACCTGGGTGGCTGAGTTGGTTAAGCATATGCCTTCAGCTCAGGTCATGATCCCAGGGTCCTGGGATCAAGCGTCACATCGGGCTCCCTGCTCAGCGGGAAGCCTGAATCTCCCTCTCCCATTCCCCCTGTGTTCCCTCTCTCACTGTGTCTCTCTCTGTCAAATGAATAAATAAAATCTTAAAAAAAAAAACCCTTTTGGTTTCAAAATAAATTTAGATTTTAAAATTTTAATTCCAGTATAGTTAACATACAGTGTTATAGTAGTTTCAGGTGTACAATATAGGGATGCAACATTTCCATACATCACCCAGTGCTCATCACCACAGGGGCACTCTTTAATCCCTATCACCTATTTCATCCATCCCCCCACCCACCTCCCCTCTGATAACTATCAGTTTGTTTTCTATAGTTAAGAGTCTGTTTCTTGGGATGCCTGGTGACTTTGGTAAGTATCTGCCTTCAGCTCAGGTCATGATCTCAGAGTCCTGGGATCAAGTCGGGCTCCTTGCTCAGCGGGGAGGCTGCATCTCCCTCTGCCTGCTTCTCCCTCTGCTTGTGCTCTCTCTCTCACTCTGACAAATAAAATCTTTTTTAAAAAAAGAGTCTGTTTCTTGGTTTGTCTCTCTTTCTCCATCTCTTTTTTTCTTTGCTCATTTGCTTTGTTTCTTAAATTCCACGTACGAGTGAAATTATATGGTATTTGTCTTTCTCTAACTGATTGACTTATTTAACTTAGCATTATACTTTCTAGCTCCATCCATGTCATTGCAGATGGCAAGGTTTCATTCTTTTTTATGGCTGAGTAGCATTCCATTATATATAATCTTCTTTGTCTACTCATCTATCAATGGACATGTGGGCTGCCTCCATAATTTGGCTATTGTAAATAATGTTGCTATAAACACAGGAGTGCATGCATCCCTTTGAATTAGTGTTTTTGTAGTTTTGGGATAAATACCCAGTAGTGTGACTACTGGATCGTAGGGTTCTATTTTATCCATTACTCAGTGCTCATCATGATCAGCGTACTCTTAATCCTCTTCACCTATTTCACCCATACCTCCTCTCTGGTGACCATCAGTTCATTCTCTATAGTTAGGAGTCTGTTTTTTGGTTTCTCTCTTTTTTATCTTTGTTCATTTATTTTGTTTCTTAAATTCCACATATGAGTGAAATCATATGGTATTTGTCTTTGACTGACTTATTTCAGTTAACATTATACCCTCTAGATCCATCCATGTTGTTGCAAATGGCAAGATTTCATTCTTTTTTATGGCTGAGTAATATTCCATTGTGCATATGGATTATTTATATCTGTATAAATATACCACAATCTATCATTGGACACTTGGCTGCTTCCATAATTTGGCTATTATAAATAATGCTGCAATAAACATAGGGGTGCACATATCTTTTTGAATTACTGCTTTTGTGTTCTTTGGGTGAATACCCAGTAGTAGAATTACCAGATCATATGGTAATTCTATTTTTAATTTTTTGAGCAACCTCCATACTGTTTTCCAGAGTGGCTGCACCAGTTTGCATTCTCATTGACAGTACACAAGCGTTCCTATCTCTCCACATCCTCACCAACACCTGTTGTTTCCTGTGTTGTTGATTTTAGCCATTCTGACAGATGTGAGGTGATATGTCATTGTGGTTTTGATTTTCATTTCCCTAATGATGAATGATGTTGAGAATATTTTCATGTGTTTGTGGCCCTCTGAGTGTCTTCTTTGGAGAAATGTCTGCTCATGCCTTCTGCCCATTTTAATCGGATTATTTGTTTTTTGGATGTTGGCTTGTTTAAGTTCTTTATATATTCTGGATACTAGCCCTTTATCAGAGACATCATTTGCAAATATCTTCTCCCATTAAGTAGGTTATCTTTTATAATTTTGAATTTAATATTCTGCAGTTGCATAGATAGTACAGAGAGTTCCCACATGTCCTTTATCCAGCTTCCCTTAATGTTAATATTACATAAGTATGTAATTAATTTACTGAAAGTAGAAATTAACATTGGTTCAAAACACTATTACCTAAGTTACAGAATTTATTCAAATTTCTATAATTTTTTTTTCTGATATCTTTTTCCCATTCCTAGATCCAACCCATTTAGTTGTCAGTGTCCTCCAATCTGCAATAGTTTCTCAGACTTTCCTTATTTTTTCTGACCTTGACACTTCTGAAGGGTATTACTTAGGTATTTTGTAGACAATCCTTCCATTTGGGTTTTTGGAGGCTTCCTCATGATTATAGTGAGGTTACAAATTTTGGGGGAGGAATAATACACAGGTGAAGTCTCCTTTTCATCACATCACTATCAGTACATGATATCCAAATGATCTATTACTCGTGATGTTAATTTTGACCACCTGGTAAGATGATGTCTGCAACATTTCTTCACTGTAAAGTTATTATTTTTCCCTGTCTATATTCATTAGAACCAAGTCACAACAAGGGGTGGAAATTAAGATACACCACCTGGAGAAGGGAGCATCAAAGAATTTGTGAACATATGTTAAAATCGCCATGGCAATTCATATTTAGGGAGTTACTTTAAAACTGTGCAAATATTCTCTTTTTCCTTAAAATTTTGGTCACTAATTTTAGTATTCCTCAATGGGCATTGCCTGCAGCGATTACTACTCTCGGGTTGTAATGGTGATTTTGATTTCCCTCATTGCTCCCATATTTATTATTTGGACATCTTCTGCAAGTACAATTTGTCCATTCTTCCTCATTTATTTATTCAATCATTTATATCAAGATATATAAATTCAGTATGTATAAAATCATGTATGTATATATAAACTACACATTTTAGACCCTTATTTATTTATTTAAACTTTTGTCTAGAAATAATTTTAGATTTACAGAAAAGTTACAAAGAGTTCCCATATATCCCTCACCCTGTTTCTGTTTCCCCTAAAGCTATCAGCTTATATTACTATGGAATATTTGTCAAAACTAAGAAACTAACATTGACACATCACTATCAAGTTAATAGGTTATTAATTAATTTCAAACTCATTTAGATGTCACCAGTTTTCCTATTAATGTCTTTTGCTATTCCAGGAGCCAATCTAGGGTGCCAGATTGCATTTTGTTGTCACTGCTCCTTAGTCTTCTCTGGTCTGTGATGGTTCCTTTCTTCCCCATCCTCTTCAGGAAGGTTATGTCATGCATCTGTAATATGGTTTGATTTATTTGACACAATCTTCATTCCATCCTGGGATCTTTTCAACCTCTTGGTTCATTTTTTAAAAATTTGCATACAGTGAAGTTCACTGTGACATACACTTCTATAGGTTTTAGCAAAAGCACAGAGTGATATATCCATCACCACAGTACCATTCAGACCAGTTTCATCACCCCCAAAATTCCCTTGTGCAGCCCATTTGTAGTCCAGCCTCCTTACTTCCTCAAACCCTTGGTAGGAAATTATGTTTTCTGTCTCTATAATTTTACCTTTTCTAGAATGTCATATAAATGGAATCGTACAATATGTAGCCTTTGGGGTTTAGCTTCTTCCACTTAGAAAAATGCATTTAAGATTCATCCATGTTATTGCATGAATCATCAGAAAGCAAAAGTTTTAATTTTGATAAAGTTTAATTTATTAATTTTTTCTGTTATGGATCATGCTTTTGGTGTCATATATAAAACTTATTGCCAAATTGAAGATCTTATAGATTTTTTCTTATATTTTCCTTTAGAATTTTATAGTTTTATCTCTTCCATTTAGATTTATGACCCATTTTGAGTTAATTACTATGTATTGTATGAAGTAAAGGGTCAAGTTTCACTTTTTGTTTAAGAATACCCAATTGTTCTAGGACAGCTTGTTAAAAGAGAAGTTGTTGAATTGCCTTGGCATCTTTTGTTGAAAATCAATTGACTATATATAAGTGGGTATATTTCTGAGCTCTCTTGTTTTCCTTTGATTTATAAGTGTCTCTTTAGCTCAATACTCAACTGTCGTCATTACTGTAGCTTTATGATTATAGCCTTAGAGCTATATAATTTTAAAATGAGAAAGTGCAATTATTCCAACTTTGTTCTTTTTAAAAACTGTCTTGGCTATTATAGGTGTCATGAGCACGCTATGAAAGCACACACGAGTTGTGTCTTTCCACAATGTCAACTTTATTCACTCATAAAGCAAGGTTAACGTAATTATAAAGCAGGCTCAGGATTCCAAACTCAGTGACGTTTCACTACGTGATTAACTTGGCTTCTAACACAGCACACAAAGCAGAACATAAGACACGTCACACTCTGAAAAACAAACAGTTCTAGAGGGGAGGGGGATGGGAGGATGGGTTAGCCTGGTGGTGGGTATTGAGGAGGGCACATTCTGCATGGAGCACTGGGTGTTATGCACAAACAATGAATCATGGAACATTTCATCTAAAACTAATGATGTAATGTATGGGGATTAACATAAGAATAAAAAAAAGACGTCACACAAACAAGATAACAGAGGGCGTGGGAAGTTAATGAACAAAACACCAAGTGAGTCTGTGGGTGCACGGTTGAGATAAGGCCTCAGTTCTGTTGGGTCAGCTCTAGGCATTTACTACTTATTATGTTCAAGCAGTGAAGGATCTCAGTTCTATCTGGAGATCAACTGGGCAGAGCCTTTGGCAGCAGCTGCATTTTTAAGTGGTCAGACAGAGGAGTCATGTTTGGGAAGTCTGACAGTTTGCTGCAAATGTCCTTCCTTTTTAAAGAATTTCATCAGTCTTGGATCCCTGCAGGCCTCCTCTGCTTTTGTTTGTTATCAATTCTGGGGTGTCAGCTGATGCTGGTCTTGACGATGTCACACCACTGCTACCCTTAACTGCTTGTGTCATTGCTTCACACAGGCCCCTGCTTGACATGAGTGACTCCATCTTGCTCTCTACAATAGGTCTTTTGCATTTACATGCAAATTTTAGAATCAGCTTGTCTTTCTACAAAAGAGCTTGATAAGATTTTGATTGAGGTTACACTGAATCTATATATCAATTTTTAGATAACTGATATCTTAAAAAGATTATGTCTTCTGACCCATGAACATGAAATACCTGTCCACTTATTTAGGTCTCTTTATTTTTATTTTTTTAATTTAAATTCAACTAATTAACATACAGTGTATTATTAGTTTCAGAGGTAGAGGTCAGTGATTCATCAGTCTTATATAACACCCAGTCTCATTACATCATGTGCCCTCCTTAATGCCCATCACCCAGTTACCCCTTCACCCCTCCCCTCCTTTCCAGTAATCCTCAATTTGTTTCCTATGATTAAGAGACTCTTACGGTTTGTCTCCCTCTCTAATTTAGTCTTGTTTTATTTTTCCCTCCCTTCCTCTATGATCTTCTATTTTGTCTCTTAAATTCTACATATGAGTGAAATCATATGATAATTGTATTTCTCTGATTGACTTATTTTACTTAGCATAATACCCTCTGGTTCCATCCATGCCTTTGCAAATGGCAAGATTTCATTTTTTTGATAGCTGAATAATATTCCATCGTATATATATACCACATCTTCTTTATCCATTCATCTGTCGACATCTTGGCTCTTTCCACAGTTTAGCTATTTTGGACATTGCTGCTATAAACATTGGGGTGCAGGTGCCCCTTTGGATAACTACATTTGTATCTTTGGGGTAAATACCTAGTAGTACAATTGCTAGGTCATAGAGTATCTCTATTTTCAACTTTTTGAAGAACCTCCATACTGTGTTTTTTTTTTTTATTATGTTATGATAATCACCATAAATTACATCATTAGTTTTTGATGTAGTGTTCCATGATTTATTATTTGCATATAACACCCAGTGCTCCATGCAGAACGTGCCCTCTTTAATACCCATCACCAGGCTAACCCATCCTCCCACCCCCATCCCCTCTAGAACCATCAGTTTGTTTTTCAGAGTCCATAGTCTCTCATGGTTCATCTCCCCCTCTGATTTTGCCCCTTCATTCTTCCCCTCCTGCATCTTCTTCTTCTTCTTTTTTTTTTTAACATATAATGTATTATTTGTTTCAGAGGTACAGATCTGTGATTCAACAGTCTTGCACAATTCACAGCACTCACCATAGCACATACCCTCCCCAATGTCCATCACCCAGCCACCGCATCCCTCCCACCCCCCACCACTCCAGCAACCCTCAGTTTGTTTCCCGAGATTAAGAATTCCTCATATCAGTGAGATCATATGACACATGTTTTTCTCTGATTGACTTATTTTGCTCAGCATAACACTTTCCGGTTCCATCCATGTTGTTGCAAATGGCAAGAGTTCATTCCTTTTGATGGCTGCATAATATTCCATTGTATATATATACCACCTCTTCTTTATCCATTCATCTGTCAATGGACATCTTGGCTCTTTCCACAGTTTGGCTATTGTGGACATTGCTGCTAGAAACATCAGGGTGCATGTACCCCTTCAGATCCCTACATTTGTATCTTTGGGGTAAAAACCCAGTAGTGCAATTGCTGGGTCGTATGGTAGCTCTATTTTCAACTTTTTGGAGAAACTCCATACTGTTTTCCAGAGTGGCTGCACCAGCTTGCATTCCCACCAACAGTGTAGGAGGGTTCCCCTTTCTCCCCATCCCCGCCAACATCTGTTGTTACCTGACTCGTTAATTTTAGCCATTCTGACTGGTGTGAGGTGGTATCTCGTTGAGGTTTTGATTTGGATTTCCCTGATGCCCAGCGATTGAGCACTTTTTCATGTGTCCGTTGGCCATTTGGATGTCTTCTTTGGAAAAATGTCCTTTCATGTCTTCTGGCCATTTCTTGATTGGATTCTTTGTTCTTTGGGTGTTGAGTTTGATAAGTTCTTTATAGATTTTGAATACTAGCCCTTTATCTGATATGTCATTTGCAAATATCTTCTCCCATTCTGTCGGTTGTCTTTTGGTTTTGTTGATTGTTTCTTCTGCTGTGCAAAAGCTTTTTATCTTGATGAGGCCCCAATAGTTCATTTTTGCCCTTGCTTCCCTTGCCTTTGGCAATGTGTCTAGGAAGAAGTTGCTGAGGCTGAGGTCGAAAAGGTTGCTGCCTGTGTTCTCCTTTAAGATTTTGATGGACTCCTGTCTCACACTGAGGTCTTTCAACCATTTGGAATCTATTTTTGTGTGTGGTGTAAGGAAATGATCCAGTTTCCTTCTTCTGCATGTGGCTGTCCAATTTTCCCAACACCATTTGTTGAAGAGACTGTCTTTTTTCCATTGGACTTTCTTTCCTGCCTTGTCGAAGATTAGTTGACCATAGAGTTGAGGGTCCATTTCTGGGCTCTCTATTCTGTTCCATTGATCTATGTGTCTGTTTTTGTGCCAGTACCATACTGTCTTGATGATGACAGCTTTGTAATAGAGCTTGAAGTCTGGAATTGTGATGCCACCAGCTTTGCTTTTCTTTTTCAACATTCCTCTGGCTATTCGGGGTCTTTTCTGGTTCCATACAAATTTTAGGATTATTTGTTCCATTTCTTTGAAAAAAGTGGATGGTATTTTGATGGGGATTGCATTGAATGTGTAGATTGCTCTAGGTAGCATTGGCATCTTCACAATATTTGTTCTTCCAATCCATGAGCATGGAATGTTTTTCCATTTCTTTGTATCTTCCTCAATTTCTTTCATGAGTATTTTATAGTTTTCTGAGTACAGATTCTTTGCCTCTTTGGTTAGATTTATTCCTAGGTATCTTATGGTTTTGGGTGCAATTGTAAATGGGATCGACTCCTTAATTTCTCTTTCTTCTGTCTTGTTGTTGGTGGATAGGAATGCCACTGATTTCTGTGCATTGATTTTATATCCTGCCACTTTACTGAATTCCTGTAAGAGTTCTAGCAGTTTGGGGGTGGAATCTTTTGGGTTTTCCACATAAAGTATCATATCATCTGCAAAGAGTGAGAGTTTGACTTCTTCTTTGCCGATTTGGATGCCTTTGATTTCTTTTTGTTGTCTGATTGCTGTGGCTAGGACTTCTAATACTATGTTGAATAGCAGTGGTGATAGTGGACATCCCTGCCGTGTTCCTGACTTTAGGGGAAAGGAGGAACCTCCATACTGTTTTCCAGAGTGGCTACACCAGCTTGCATTCCCACCAACAGTGTAGGAGGGCTCCCCTTTCTCCACATCCTTGCCAACATCTGTCGTTTCCTGACTTGTTAATTTAGGCATTCTGGCTGGTGTGAGATGGTATCTCATTGAGGTTTCTATTTGTGTTTCCCTGATGCCAAGTGATGTTGAGCATTTTTTCATGTGTCTGTTAGCTATTTGTATGTCTTTCTGGAGAAATGTCTGTTTATGTCTTCTGGCCATTTCTTGATTGGATTCTTTGTTCTTTGTGTGTTGAGTTTGATAAGTTCTTTATAGATCTGGGATACTAGCCCTTTATCTGATATTTCATTTGCAAATATCTTCTCCCATTCTGTCAGTTGTCTTTTGGTTTTGTTGACTGTTTCCTTTGCTGTACAAAAGTTTTTATCTTGACAAAGGCCCAAAAGTCATTTTTCCTTTGTTTCCCTTACCTTTGGAGATGTGTCTAGCAAGAAGTTGCTGAGGCCAATGTCACAGAGGTTGCTGCCTGTGTTCTCCTCTAGGCTTTTGATGGACTTATTTAGGTCTCTTTAATTTCTCAGAAAATAAGGTGCTTCTTGAAGATGAAATCGTAATAACTGACAGTGAAGATACACACAGCAAAACCACAAGATTTAGAACTATCTAAGGCATTTTAATGTGATGACAAATAACTTTATATATTTCAAATCCTCTCAAGAAAATGGAATTTAGTAATTGATATCATAATGATAACCCAAAGTCATTTAGAGAGTATCTAATTCTATCTAGTGTGTCATTTAATAAGGCAAAACAGTATATACTTTTTAGAAATCTTTTAATTAATAGTGGTAAAAATAAAAGTATGGCGCTTATAAGAGTAAGTTTCAGTTAAATGGAAAATTCACTAAAAAGAAATACACCATTTCCAATTATGGTGAAATATTGAGAAACCTCTACAAATGACACCATTTATCTCGTTTTAGAAGTGAGATGGGCAGGCCAGGTTTCTCCTGCCTGGTGAACTCCCTGAGAGAGAGACAGTAGGAGTTTTTCTTTCACTATATTTAGGGCTTTGCAGGATGTTGTTTGATCTTGTTTGTGATTTCAGAAAGTGGCTGACAATGTGCAGGTGCCTCTAAGAACTTCCCACAAGAAACACAATCTGTTTTCTCTCAGCAAAGAAAAAAAAAAAGAAAAAAAGGAAGCCCCGGTTTTCTTGTAGATGTACTTAGGTTTCAAAGAGCAGACATGAAAGTTGTCAAGTTTGTTTTTCTCTTTCTCACAACACTAAGTAAGCTTCCTTTGACTTTACAGCTTTGGTAGTTGGAGAAGTTAAAGAACAGTAAAGGAACTTCAATCATTATGGACAATTGTTTCATGAGTCATACTTTTGTATCATTCTCTGCTGAATGCTCCATTAAATGGATATTAGAGCCTAACTCTATACTTGAACTATTCCACTCAATCAGGGCTCAAAGAAATAGGCATGTCCTCAAGAACTTTTTCATAGTAAGTGCTATACAGATTCAGCCCCCACAGAGTAAATGGCAAGAACCAGTGAAAAATGTTTGTTAAAAATTCCTGTTGGCTTGGGCACCTGGGTGGCTCAGTCGTTAAGCGTCTGCCTTCGGCTCAGGTCATGATCCCAGGGTCCTGGGATTGAGTCCCACATCGGGCTCCCTGCTTGGCAAGAAGCCTGCTTCTCCCTCTCCCATTCCCCCTGCTTGTGTTCCTGCTCTCGCTATTTTTCTCTCTCTCAAATAAATAAATAAAATCTTTTTTAAAAAAAAAAGAAAAGAAAAATTCCTGTTGGCTTAAAAATTATGTGGGGGGGGGGGGGGGGTCACCTGGGTAGCTCAGTCGTTAAGCGTCTGCCTTCAGCTCGGGTCATGATCCCAGAGTCCTGGGATTGAGCCCTGCATTGGGCTCCCTGCTGTGCGAGAAGCCTGCTTCTCCCTCTCCTACTCCCCCTGCTTGTGTTCCCTCTCTCGCTGTCTCTCTCTCTCTGTGTCAAATAAATAAAATCTTAAAAAAAAAATTTTTTTTCTGAAAGTTGTATTGGTATATAATGTTATCACTGAGAAGGTTGAATATGGGAAGAGAAAAAAACTAAAAGCTAAGTCTATGGAGGATGCAAACCATTTAGCATTAATAAATCTTGTTATTGAAAAACATCTGGGGTGCCTGGGTGGCTCAGTCGTTAAGCGTCTACCTTCGGCTCAGGTCATGATCCCAGGGTCCTGGGATGGAACCCCACATCGGGCTCCCTGCTTGGCAGGAAGCCTGCTTCTCCCTCTCCCCCCCACCCTGCTTGTGTTCCTGCTCTCACTATCTCTCTCTCTGTCAAATAAATAAATTAAAAAAAAAAAAAGAAAAACATCTGGAATCCAGAAAGTCATTGGTCTTTTAACAATTTCTCTAATCCTTGGTAGCAGAGAAATAATATCTTATTACAAGGCTTGTTTGTTTGTTTGCCACGGTGATTATGACCTTATTATTATGGCCTCATTATGATGATTATTTATTTCATTTTGCCCAGAAAAAAAGGGGAAAAAAAATACCCACGAAAGTTGTAATCAGTGTTTGCTGTCAACATTAACAAAATGTAACATTTTTCAATAACTAACTTTAACTTACCTTAATCTTTATATTTTTAGTATATTATATGTAATGTTGGGTGGGGGAGCAATTTAATATGTTTGACATTATATGAGGTGGGGGTCTCCAAAATCAAAAATACCTAAGATCAACTGTTTTGATCTTAAAGTGACGTTGTCATTCGGATACTGGGTAGGGGGAAATACAATAAAGCATACTAGATAAAACCATCACAATCCTAAAAGCCCTATGACATTTGCAGCTGTTGATTTGTTACAGATATGTCCCTACCCCCACCACCCTCATTACTTCATTCCATGTTGTTGCAGGTATAACTAATCTCTCTGCTTCCCTGTCTTTTCTTTGCAGCAACAGATTTAATTTTCTAGAACACATCTTTCATCATGTCCCTGACCTGCTCAAAAACATATAGTCAGTCTTTATTACTAAGAGGAGAAAATAACAGCTCTCTAACATGGCCATGGGGGAAAAACACAGTCAAGCGTCTACCCTTTGGTCCTCATCTGCTGACCAGTCTCTGAAGCTCCTTGGCTAAGAGGATGTTCTTGGGGTAGAGCCCAGAGTGAAACAATGATGTACCAAAGCATCATCTTTGAAGAAACAAATTACCTGTGCTGATTTTCATCTGTAAAACTTTGTTTGCTTAGCACTAGGCCTATTTATTTATTTTTAGAACTTAACTTCTTTTTCTATACTTATTCATTTAACAAATCTACCTTGATCTCCTATAAAGAAGTTATTGGGTTTACAAAGATAAATAACACTCTTCACTCAAAGAACATATAAGTTAATGAGCGAAACAAAATAATTTTAATTCTCAAAGAGGTGTGGTCAAGGAACACAAATAAATAGCCCAAAATTTGGTGGGGAAGGGTGGAGGGTTTGACTCACTCTGTTTTCAAAGCCCAGGAAAAGGAATTATTTAAGTTGGGTCTAAAAGAATAAACTGGAGAATGGCAGACTGAGCAGAAAATAGGCATTTCAGGCAGAGAAAACTGCCTACATTATGATACCAAATGGCTTACTGCATTCAGAAAATTCTAAGTAGCTCACTCTGGCTGGGTGGTGAGAGATGAGGTGTGCAGTTAAGCAGGGGTTAAATTGCAATGAGTCTTGTGAACGACAGTAAGAATTTTAGACTTTATTATGCAGAAAAGCGAGTAGTTTAAGCAAGAAATTACATGATCTGATTTTCCTTCCAGAATATGGTTCTAGCAGCTCTCTGTCATATTTGACCTTTTAAAGGCTTCAGCTGGCCCGTATTACTTGTCATAGAAGTCACATAAACAGGGCACTTGTGTTCTACCTTGCAACTCATCCATCCATCCAAAACTTCTCCAACAGATTTTTGGGACTCTTTGGCCCATTTGGTTCCATGTTCCATCTTCTGAATCTCACCATTCACTGATTATATTATTTTAGACCTTTTATCCTTCTGGGTATAATATTAACATTTACCAGTTCACATGATGCAATGCAATTCTGGAGTAAAAAGCTTTGCCTTACATGACAAAATCCAGTTCAACCTTGGCCTCTTGAACATAGCTTCTTTCTGGGATTTGCCTAACTAAAATAGGGACCAAACAAAAGTAGTAGGAAGGCTAAGATTAAAGGCAGGTTAGAAAGGAGACAAGGAGGATAGTTGTGGAACTACTACAATGATTATGTGTGAGATAACCAAGAGAAGGAATATGCGAAAGGGAGTGAAAAAAGTCAAATAAGCAAGATTTAAGGGGCTAAGGCACAGAGGAACTGGGTTCCTTACCGGGCTGACTAAGTAGTACCATTCACTCAGCTCAAGAAAACAGAGGAAGCAAATCTCAGGGAGAAGACTATGAGCCCAGTTGTGAATCTGTTGAGTTTGTAGTGCTAACAGACATTTTAATGGGAATACTCATGGGCAGCAAAACATCTAGGTTTCAAATTCAGGAGAATCTGCACTGGAGATCTGGCAGTAGTGAAAGCGATAAGCAGGAATGAGATCATCTACAA
This sequence comes from Mirounga angustirostris, assembly GCF_029215605.1. Lineage (NCBI taxonomy): Eukaryota > Metazoa > Chordata > Mammalia > Carnivora > Phocidae > Mirounga > Mirounga angustirostris. The sequence continues at coordinate 53,691,966 of NW_026991714.1, forward strand.
AGAGTGTTCAGAGTGAAGAGAGTATAAAAGATGAAATGTTGTGGAACAAAAACATATAACAAACAAGTAAAAAAGATAATATCCAGTGAAAGAGACCAAGCACAAATGGCCAGAGAGATAGAAACAAGATGCATTCCTGAGTAATAGATTTGATATTTAGACATGTTCTGTTGACATTGGAAAGAACAGTTTCACTGAAGTTATAGGGATAAATTATTTTATTGAAAAAAAAAAAAAGAAAGCTAAGGAAGTATTTACAGAAAACATGGATAACCTCTCCAGAAGCTTGATTATTAACAAAAGGAATGAGATGATGCTCTAACTGCTTTTATTGGATTTGGGTGGGGGTAAGGTGTTATGTTATTTTTATAAATAGGAAAGACTTGAATATATTGCTATTCTTCAAGAGAAGGAGCCACTGGAAAATAATACTGAGGGGGGCAACTGCTGGACCAAGACACTACAGGAAGCAAAAGGTTGCATATGGATAAGAACTTCACATCTGTGAAACAAATGAAAACGGGCAAAAATGACTACAAATAGTAAGTTTGCTGATGTGGAGGTGAGAAACAGAAAGTATCTGCTCACTCTGATATTACCTTTGATACAAGAAACCTGTAAATTGGTAAATGATGGAATTGCAGGAAGAACCCACTAATGGTTACAAGGCAGTTAGTGGCATTAACTTGTCACTCCTGTGATTTCCTCCAACAGCTGAAATGTAAGAGTACAGAAAGTGGGTAACATGGAAAAAAGTTCAGATTTGATCATATAGGACTGACGGATCCCAGCTGAAAATCAGTAGAACAAGTATAGGGGAAGTTGTTTGAAAGAGAAGAATTTAAGCAGTTTGGTTTGGACTAGAGAGTAAAAGAATGAGGTTAGGGAGGGTAATGCAATAGGTGAAGAAAGAGCAGTGGAAAATTGGAGGCCTTTTTGAATGAAATAGTAAATATTTTTTTTTTAAAGATTTTATTTATTTATTTGAGAGAGAGAGAGAGAGCACATGGGGGGGGGAGGGTCAGAGGGAGAAGCAGACTCCCTGCTGAGCAGGGAGCCCGATACGGGACCCGATCCCGGGACTCCAGGATCATGACCTCAGCCAAAGGCAGTCGCTTAACCAACTGAGCCACCCAGGCGCCCTGAAATAGTAAATATTGTTGAGAGAAGGAATTCAGAGGATAGTCGGGATGTTAACTGAGATGGTCAGGATGTTAATCAAGGTTAAAGCTGAGGACTTCAAGATTTCAGAAGTAGGACATTTCCAAATGATGGCAAAGTTCAGAATGTGACCTGAGGTGTCATTTCCTAAAGCATGGTGTGGGTCATGGTTGTTGAGTAGATGATGTCAAGGAACTCTGAGGCTAGGGCATTGGGTGCTCTGACCCCTAAACTCTGAAGTCACCCAAAATAAGTATGACTTGGGAGTTGAAATGCAACCTTTGGACATGCATAAATGACTATAAACATGGTAGATGGCACTGTCTCGGAGAGGTAGAAGATGGTGTCACAAAATAGCATGAATTATGAATGAGAAAAGTATATAAACACAGGTTGAAGGGAAATGCTCTGGAACAGTGAATCCCAAACTTGACCGTACTTAAAAATCACCTGGAGGGTTTGTTAAAATACAAATTGCTGGGCCCTATCCCTAAAGTCTCTGCTTCAGTTCTGGGGTAGGGCCAAAAAACATGCATTCCTAACAAGTTCCCAGGTTTGGGGACCACTCTTTCAGAACCACCTCTTTGGAAGCATCTTATAAAGGGAATTTGATAGAGCTGAACTTTTCAGAGGTAGAAGAACAAATGTTATCTCACATCTCTGTTTTCAATTAAGGGAATAAGTGGAGAAACCATATAATCCAAGTAATTGAGGAGGAAGCACAACAGCAGAAATGCTATTTCAAGCTGCTGACTACAGAGTCTATGCTCTAATCCTCAGGATGTGGTGGTGGGAATATTTAAGACCCTAAATTGTTTTATTTACTTCTCTGTATTCAGTATTCAGTACTGCAGGTAGTCTGCAATAGGACCTATGGGTGTAACAACTTTGGGTCAGTTATAAGAAATTGAACAATTTTTTATTAGTCTACTGTTATTCATCTGTTATTCAAGCTCCAGCTTAGGTATTGCCAACAAAACAAATAAAAAGTGGATTCTGCAGGCAGGTTGTGCTGATTCCAGCCCCCAAATGAGTAAGTGCTAGACTGAGTTTAGTGTCAAAGCGGAGAAACAAAAATTTGAGAAATCTTTTCTATAAAGGTAGTCTCTGGTGCTCCCAGTGAATGCTTAATTTTAAAGTGTCACATGGCTAGGTCACGAGAAGCAAAATGCATGCCCCAAATAACTGAGGTGCCTCTCAGGATTATTTTTATTTTATTCATCTGGATGCTGATAGCCCTTTACCTAAAATTGCCACTGCAAGGTGGTTTTTCATAGTAAGTTGGTAAACAGCATGTTTCTTCTGGAGATAACATTTTGAATCTGGTTTTCAAGGCCAGCCTAATCAACCTAGCTAGAAAATGCTTCATCAGGAATGAGTCCCGCTTGCCTAGGTTTTACCACTCATTTAGCTGTATATGTATATGTGGAGATGGAGTAGTAGACAAAAGGCACCCTCAAGCTTCACAAAAGTTGTACTTGCAAATAATTCCCATCTACGGAAATAAATGCTGATGAGTTCCTACCTTAAAAAAAAAAAAGTTATTGAGGAGGGAAGGAACTCTACTTTCATAGCTCGGAATTTCCTAAGGATATGGTGATATAGTTTGGAGGAAATTCAGCAAGGGGAAGCTCTAGGGAAAATGCATAGACCAGATGAAGAATAAAGATCCTTTAAGGAAGTAACTGAAGATGTCTAGGTTATGAAGTCCTGTGTTAGCAAAGGCTGAGATGCAAAGGGTGCCAGGTAAACCTGGAACTCGGTCAGCCACCTGTACACTTGGTTCTTTTGAAACACAAATGGAGCTTAAAACCCTTGTCTTCTCATGGTGAAACTAGGGTGCTCTGAGATATGGGGAATGTTCCAAAGTTCTCTGCCTTTATGGTTGGTCAGCTTGCAATCTCTTTACTTGAACAATGGAAAAGTGGAAGATAGAAACTCCTGGGGGATTTTTCTCCTGATTCAACAATGTTCAAGGGTGTTGGCTTTTGGTGACACAGTCCCATGTGTAATACCAAGACTTAGGTTGATGTCTAGAGATGGCCAGGCTTGTTTGGAGAGTACCTGGAATTTAGATATCAACTAACCTATACAAAAATGTAGGTCCTTTAAAAATGTAAAAAACTGGGGCACCTGGGTGGCTCAGTCGGTTAAGCGGCTGCCTTCGGCTCAGGTCATGATCCCAGGATCCTGGGATCGAGCCCCACGTCGGGCTCCCTGCTCAGTGGAGAGCCTGCTTCTCCCTCTCCCTCTGCCTGCCTCTCTACCTACTTGTGCTCTCTCTCTGTCAAATAAATAAAATCTTTAAAAAAATAAAAATAAAAATAAAAATGTAAAAAACTGTTGAATATCAATAGTTTTTTAATTAAGCCTTTAAGTATATTAATTTAAAAAACACTTTAATCTTTGTCACTCATAACATTACAAATCATTATTTTAATTATAAAAGCTCATTTTAACAGCTCTTTGAAATTTTAGTGAGCCCTATAAAAGACAGATTTGTTTAAATGTCTTTTATATGAAGTTATTTTTATTCAGACTACTTGAAAGTTTCTTGTTGAATAAAAAATTATTTTCCTATGCATCTACAAGAATTTATGTTGTGGTGATGAGGCTACCTGAATGGGATATTTAGTAACTGGTTTTACAACTTGAGAAAATTATATTGACAACTGGCTTGCTAAATTGAGATTATTCTACACTCTTTTTGGTCTTTTATTTTGTTGTATCCCTTTATAGCAAAACATTCTATGATTTTAAAAAAACCCTATTTTCAGGGTGCCTGGGTGGTTCAGTCAGTTAAACATCTGCCTTGGGCTCAGGTCATGATTCCAGGGTCCTGGGATCGAGCCCTGTGGTGGACTCCCTGCTCAGCAGAGAGCCTGCTTCTACCTCTCCCTCTGCCCTTCCCCCTGCTTGTGCTCTCTCTCTCTCTCTGTCAGATAAATAAACAAAATCTTTTAAAAATTAAATTAAATTAAAAATAAATAAATACACCTTATATTTCCTTACTTTGTATGTTATCATATGTTAACAGTTTCCTTTTAGTTCTATTATTTCATTTGAAAAGGACAATAATTTGCCTGTTTCTACCTTGACTATTTAAGGGATGGCTGAGTTTTATTCATCTAGCTGAAAAAAGAGTATTCAGTTTCAAAGCCTGGAAATAAGCCTGACTGGGCTGGGAGCTCTGCCTTCTGGCCTTGAGGCTCTGCCATGAGAGTCATCTTTCCTTTCTCAAGAAGTGTTTGCAGCTGAGTTGTTTGCTTCTGGAATCTTTCATTTCATCCTCTTTCTATCTACTTCAGTCCAAGCTGGCTGTGTTTCTGCTGGTATGAAATTTTCTGGAAACTTGTGGATCTCCTGTGTACATCGTGGGGATTTACTCCATCACACACTAGAGGTCTGCATAGGTCATCCCCAGATAATTTATTTTATTTTTGGCTTCTGCTGGGGTAGCTGAGGAGCTCCATGAGTCACACATCTAATGTCTTCAAAGAGTTCCCCTATATGACTGAATACTGTGATGTTTGGTTCCTTTCAACGCACTAGCAAAAAGTTGTCTAGCTCACTGAGAAAGGCATATCCTTGCCTTTCTCACCAGAGTATGTTTTCCTAACAGTGAATCTAATTTATCATATTTTGCAGTGTGGATAGACTGAGAATTTCCCAAATCATCAAGTCTTGCTTCCTTTTCAGCTAACCATCTTCACTAAGTTTATCTCTGTCATCACACATTTTAGTTATGAGAAGCCAGAAGAAAACAGGTTATGTCTTCAACACTGCTTGGAAATCTCAGTTAAATCTCCAGGTTCATCCCTTACAAAGTCTGCTTTCCACAAAACAGGAGGACACAATCCAGCTAAGCTTTCTGTGATTATTTAACAGGATCCCTTTTCCCTCCAGTTTTCAGTAACATGGTCCTCATTTTCATGCAGCTCTCACCAGCAGCACTTACCATATTCATAGTTCTACTAAAGGTCTGTTTGTGATGATTTATGTATTCTCTAAGACAATATGTGTTATCCCTACCATGCTCCTTACTTCTTTCTGAGTCCTCACTAGCAGAATCATTAACATCCATGTTTCTACTAATGGTTCAAAGCAAAATAGGCTTTCTCTATTATGCTTCTCAAAATTCTTCCATCCTCTGCCATTGCCCAACACCAAATACACGTCCACATTTTTAGGTATTTGTAACAGCAGGACCCCAGTCTCAGTATCAAAGTCTGTCTTAGTTTCCTATTACTGCTGTAACAAATTACCACAAACTTAGTGACTTAAAACAACACCAATTATCATGGTACTATTCTGTAGCTCGGAAGTTTCATGGGCTAAAATCAAAGTGTAAGGTTGCTTTCTTTTGGATGCTCTAGGGGAGAATTTACTTCCTTGTATTTTCCAGTCTCTAGAGGTTGTCTGCATTCCTTGGCTCATGACTCCTTTCTCCATCTTTAAAGCAAATAGCTAGTATTTTCAAATCTCTCTCACCCTCAACTTCTGACTCTCTTATATGGTCCCTTGTGATTACACCAGAACTGTCAGGATAATATCCCCATCTCAATACTCTTAATCACCTCTGCAAAGCCTCTTTTGTCACCTAACATAACATATTCACAGGTTCTGGGGGCCATTATTTTGCCTACCACAAGATGGGAGCTTGGATTACTTATTCGAGTCTTTTCCTCTTTTCTAATGTATTTATTTAGTACTATAAATGTTTCTCTCATCACTGCTTTAGTTGTGCCCTACAAATTTTGATATGTTGTATTTTTGTTTTCACTCACTTTAGTGTATTTTTTAATTCCCTTTATTTGAGATTTCCTTTTTGACCTGGGAATTATTTGGAAATGTGATGATTACTTAGCAAGTGTTTGAAGATTTTCCCATCACCTTTCTGTTATCAATTTCTAGTTTGCTTGCATTGTGATCAAAGAACGTATTTTGTATGATTTCAATACTTTTAAATGTGTTGAGATTGGTTTTCTGGTCCAAGATATGGTCTATCTTGGTATATGTTTCTTGGGCGCTTGTAATAAATTCTGCTATGTTGAGTAAATTGTTCTATAAATATCCATTATAACCTATTGGTTAATGGAATTGAGTTCTACACTTTGCTGATATTCTGCTCAATTGTTACATACATTTTTGAGAGAGGGTTTTTGAAGTTTCCAACTTACAATTGTGGATTTGTCTATTTTTCCTTTCAGTTCTCAGTCTTTCCTATATTTTGCTACACCTATTTTGTAGCCCTATTGTTTGGTGCATATATATTTAGTGTTACTTATTGGTGGATTGACTCTTTCATTACATCTGCTTCTTTCTTGGTATTTTCTTTGCTTGCAAGTCTAATTTATCTGATTTAATATAGCTGCTCTTGCTTTCTTTGATTAATGCATGCAAGTTATTATTTTTATCCTTTTATTTTCAACTTGATTATACACATATATTTAAATTTCTTGTATTTGAGTTTCTTATAGACATAAAATAGTTGGGTTATGATTTTTAATACATTCTGGCAATCTCTGATGTTTAATTGGTATATTTAGACCATTTATATTTAAAACAATTGTTTATGTTAGGGCTTAAAATTGGCATTTGAAAGTTTTTTTTTGTTTTTCTCTCTGTTTTTGGCTTATCTGCTTTTTCCTGTCTTCCTATGGATTGCTTCAGAATTTTTTTACATTTCAATTTTGATTCTCTATAGTTCTTTATTGTACATTTTGTATAGCTTTTTAGTACTTGCTCTAGGTACTACATGATCTATACATAATTTATCAAAGTTTACCAATGGTAGTCATTTTGCCAGTTCAAATGAAGTGTAGAATCCTTGTATTAGTCAATTATCCAGAGAAATAGAATCAATGGGATATATAGATAGAGATATATAAGATTTATTACAGGAATTGGTTTATGTAGTTATGGAGTCCAAGAAGTTCTGTCACCTGCCAGCTGAAGAACAAGGAAATCTGCTGGCATAACTCAGTCTGAGTCTGAAGGCTGAGAGAGAGGGGGCCACTGATGTAAGTCCCAGAATCCAAAGGCCCAAGAACCAGGAGTTCAGATGTCCAAGGATAGGAAAAGCTTAAAGAAGAGAGAGAAATTGCCCTTCTTTTACCTTTTTCTTCTATTTGAGTCCTTGACAGATTGGATGATGCCTGCCCGCGTTTGTGAGGGTGGATCTCTACTTAGTCTACAGAATCAAATGCTAATCTCTTTGAGAAATAGCCTCATAGACACACCCAGAAGTAATGTTTTACCAGCTATCTGGGCATACCTTAGCCCATCAAATTGACACATGGAATTAACCATCACAATTCTTATTTCCCTTTATGTTCTTTTACCCTTCCTTTGTAGCATGATTGTTTTAAATATTTCCTCAACATTACATTCAGAACCAATTAAAAACAGTTAAATTTTTAGCTTCAATTATCAAATAAAATTTACAAAACTCAAAAGGAGAATTAATGTCTAATGTATTTACTCATATTTTTGTTCACTGTGTTATTTCTTCCTTCTTGATATTCCAAGATTTCTCTTTGTACTCTTTTATGTTTAAAGAACTCCATGTAGTCTTTCTCTTTTTTTCTTCCTGAGGTTTATAAAATAATCTTTTTTCTAGCCTTACTGATGTATAACTGACAAATATAGTATATTTAAATAGACATATAAATATATAGTATAATAATACACTACAGTATATTTAAGTAAAACATGTGAATCATGAGAGACTATGGACTCCAAGAAACAAACTGAGGGTTCTAGAGGGGAGGGGGGTGGGGGGATGGGTTAGCCTGGTGATGGGTATTAAGGAGGGCATGTATTGCAATGAGCACTGGGTGTTATATGCAAACAATGAATCATGGAACACTACATCAAAAACTAATGATGTACTGTATGGTGACTAACATAATAAAAAAATTAAATTAAAATAAAATGATGATTTAATGTACATATACACTTTGAAATGATTTCCTAGCTTTTCTTATACAGTAGACCTACTGAAAACAAATTCTCTTAATTTTCCTTCATCTGAGAATGTCTGATTACCTCTTCACTCCTAAAGGATATTTTCAGTGGATGTAGGATTCTGGGTTGATAGTTCTTTTCTATCACAACCTGAAAAACATTGTACCACTTCCTTCTGGACCTACATGATTTCTAATAAGAAATCCATTGCCATTCAAATTGTTTTTCCCCTAAAGGTAAGGTGTTTCTTTCTTCTTGATTTAAGATTTTTTCTGTCTTCAGTTTTCAGAAATCTGTCTGCAGTGAGTCTTGATGTGGATTTTTGGGGAGTTGATCTATTGGGGATTTCCTTAATTTCTTGAATCTGTAATCTCTGAGTACTCTTTCTTCTCTTCTTCTGGGACTCTGATGACATGAGTGTTAGGTATTTTGTTACAGTCTTACAGTTACCTAAGGCTTTGTTCATTTTTTTCGTCTTTTTTTTCAGATTTGGGTAATGTCTATTGTTCAGTATTCAAATTCACTGATTCTTTCCTCTGTTTCTTACTTTATGTTATTGAGCCCATCCATTGAGTTTTTTTATTTTGGTTATTATATTCTTAAGTTCTAAATTTTCTATTTGGCTCTTCTTTATATCTTCTGATTATTTGGTGAGACTTTATATATTTTTGCTGAAGCTTCCTATTTTCTTCATGTGTTTCAAGCATGTTTACAATTGCTTGCTGAAGCATTGTTATGATAGGTGTTTTAATATCTTTGTTAGATAATTCTTTCTTTTTTTAAAGATTTTATTTATTTATTTGACAGTGAGAGAGGGAACACAAGCAGGGGGCGTGGGAGAGGGAGGAGCAGGCTTCCCGCTGAGCAGGGAGCCCAATGCTGGGCTCAATCTGAGGACCCTAGGATCATGACCTGAGCCGAAGGCAGATGCTTAATGACTGAACCACCCAGGTGCCCCCTTTGTTAGATAATTCTAATAGTTCTGTAATCTCTGTGTTTGTATCTATTGATCTTTTTAATTTAGTTTGAGATCTTCCTGATTCTTGGTATGATGAGTGATTTTTTATAAACATAGACATTTGAGTATTATAAGACTGTGAATCTTATTTAAATATGGTGTATTTAGCTTCCATTTACACTAGTTTGACGGGAAGAGGAATATATGATCTCTTCACTACCAGGGAGAGATATATGTCCTGATTGTTCATGTGGCCTCTGTTCACACCCAAGCAGCCCAGTCTGCCACATGGGCCCTACTTCCTCCCAAAGAAAGATGAGGTAATCTGCACAATAAGACCCCTTCCTTTCCTCCTAAGGGAAAGCAGCCTTGCCTGAAACAATCCTTTTATTTTACTAGTAACTTTCTTGTCTCCACCCTCCTTCTATAAAAACCTTCCATTTTGTACACCTCCTCAGAGCCCCCTCTACTTGTTAGATGGTATGCTGCTGATTCATGGATCATTTAATAAAGCCAATTAAATTAAAATTTACTCAGTTAAATTTTTATTATTTAACAGGCTTTTTCATTTGTGCTCCTTAGCATTTCCAGGTTGTTGCCTTCTTCAGTTCCAAGTCTGGGATATATAAGGCAGAGATACTCCAGCAGAATAAGGAAATGAAGACATTAATGGTAATCAGGGATTCAATGCAGAAGAGAGGTGAAGGAAATCCCCACTGTAATGGGGAAGGGAGATCCCAGGGCTGCAGGTGTGCAGCGGGCCTAAAGAACAGCCAGTCCAGATTTGAGCAAGCATTCAGAGGACTCCAAGAAAGAGATTTCCAAGAGGCTAAAACTAACAGAACATTTGATGGTTTAAAATTACTGGGAAGATTTACATTTATGGTGGAGAATCTTAAAAAACTAAACAAATATACCAAAGAAAGACAATTATTAACTCTACAGAAAAGAGAAACCAAACAGTGTACCAAAAAAAAAAAGGACACATATTTAACTGTAGTTTCCTACATGGTATGGTACAATAAGATGTATATTTGATCTTTGTCCCTGGTTCCTGACACAGAGCACCCTTGGAGTTTCCTTAGTGATAGGATTGTCTTCTGTTATGCATAGCAATCCCCTTTTAACCATACCTGAGTTTATGCTAATGAGGTGACTATTAGTGGGCCCCCATATAGCTTCAGGATAGGGGCTGGTAGCCAGAGGATCCAACCTTGTGATTAGAGGGTTGGAATTTTTAGCTCTATCTCCCAACTTCCAAGGAGAGGAATGAGCTAGAGGTTGAGTTCAATCACCAATAGCTGATGATTTAATAATTTCTACCTAGGTAATGAATTTCCATAAAAATCCCTAAACAACAGGGTTCAGAGAGCTTCTGGGTTAATAAACACATTGAGGTGCTGGGAGAAAATGGAAGAGAGGGCATGCAAGTTCTGTGCCTTCCCTCTCCCTACTTATCTTGCCCTATGTGTCTCTTCCATTGGCTGTGTTGTGTTATATCCTAAATAATAAACCAGCAAGGCTAAGTAAAGCACTCTCCTGAGTTCAGTGATTATTCTAGCCAATTATCAAAACTGAAAAAGGGCTTGTGGGAACCCCTGGATTTATAACTGAGCTGGACAGAAGTAGAGATAACCTGGGGACCTGATACTTGTGACAAATATCTGAACTGAGGACAGTGCTGTGGTAATGAGCCCTTAAACCTGTGGAGTTCACCCTAACTCCAAGAGTTGGTGTCAGACTTGGCTGGTGTCAGGGAGGAGAAAACACCACAGACACGGCTTAGCTTTGAAGAGTGTCTACATAATCGAAATAATGTAAATTAAATATTCATCTTAGCAAAATTACAATATAATTATAATATAAATTGAAAGGGAAAGTGTGTGGGGGTGTGAGTGTGTATTGGGGTGGAAGGGCAGTAAAAGAGCACTAAATCCTCATCTCCCATAGTGGGAAGTGAATAGATAATGACTGAAACTGAAACAAATCAAGACATAGCCATATATTAATGCTATTTAGAAATATGAAGGTAAATGCAAAAGGAACAGTCTGTGGGATATAGAGATGGTGTTAGATAGTGGAGGCATAGGAGAACCTATTTTATTTTATGACGTCTTCTATGTACATGTGTAACTTTGAGTAACACAAAAATAAATTTATTTTTGAAAACTTAACTACAGAAGATCACTCTGGAGATAACCAGGAGGTAGAAGAGATTGCAGTCTTGGCTGACAATAGGCAGAGGGCTAGTCCAAAGCCTACAATCAGAAGTTCAGGAAGAGAGATAATCAGTACTGAATGAATGCAGGTTTAGTGGGAACAGAGGAAAGAGGTCCAATACAATGTGGTCACAAATCAGGGAAGAAATAAAAGTAAAAGAAGAACATGTAATAACTGTAACATTTTTGTCTTTTATAACTATATATAGCAGCGCCATTCTTAAAGGAAATGTAGAAGAAAGAGCAATTAAACAGGAAGATACTGAAATCAGTTTTGGACATAACGGACATGAGAAGCTGGGTTCTAAAGCCCAGAAGAGAGATTACAGCCACCAATCTATATTTGCCAAGGAGCAGAGTATCAGTGGTAAGTCACTGAAGCCAGGGTTGACAAAAAAGATTGGTCAGGGTAAGAAAGTCAACAATTCAACCCTGAAGAATACCAGCATTCAAGAAGAAGGGAGAAGAGGCACTGCAAAGGAGAGTGAACAGAAACAGAGATGTAGACAAAGAGAGATGCACCAAAATACAGTGGTGTCTCCCAGGCCAGGAGAGAGAAGAGTGTCAACATGATAGGAATCAACAATGTCAGTGTGAGTTGTGAGGAAGTGAGTAGAACAAACATTAAAATGTCCACTATATTTGGCAGGAGTGTTTTAAAAATAACGGGAAGTTAAGAGTAGAACATTCTGTTAAAGAAGTGAAGGAAAGGCAGGAGATAGGGCAGAATCTACATGGGAAAAGAGTCAAAGGAGGGATGTTTGCATGTTCATACAATATGTATTTTTTTCTGATTACAAAAGTAAAATATGCTTTATAAAGAAATTTTGTAAATAAGTGAAGAAATCATATTTTGGTATATTTATATATTTAGTGGAGACTAAACATAGTGCAAGAAAGGTCACTAATGTGCTATTAGCCACATACATCCCAAAAGATAATGATCCAAGCCAGAAGACCCTCCTGCTTCAAAACCAAAGAAAGGATACTGCAGATGATAAGCTTTTAGTACCATTGCTTCTTTCTTTTTTTCACCACACCCAATACATAGAACTCTTCCTTTTTTAAAAAGCCTATGTTCAATTTGAGATTGACTCAGGCAGATGACAAGAGTAGACATTTGTTCATCTGTCCTCCCATTTTTCTCAAAACACATCCTCATTATTTTTGGAGAATTCAGCCCTCCCTACTCTTAATCATGTTTTTTGGTTAGGATTGACCCCAACCCAGCTCCAGAAGTGGAAGCTAAGCCAATCAGCACATTATTTTTTTTTTAATTTTATTTATTTATTTTAGAGATAGAGAGCAAGTAGGATCAAGAGCAGAGGGAGAGGGACAAGCAGACTCCACACTGAGCACAGAACCCGATGCAGGGCTGATCTCACGACCCTGAGATCATGACCTGAGCTGAAACCAAGAGTTGGATGTTTAACCAACTAAGACACCCAGGCATGGCAGCCTATTATTTTTTTAAGCCAAGGAATTAATTCAGAATTTTTAAAGTAGCTACCAAAACAGGTTCTCCCCTTTGTCCTCTGGCTGTGTTGTACAAAGATAGGAGATTTATACCATTGTGGATATGCTGAGTGAGGAATGGCTGTGAGGTCTGAGAATAAAGCTAACTGATATAGAAGACAGAACATAAAAATAGAAAGAAACAAAGTCTACAGAGATATAATGTGAGCTACTGTATTGGCAGCCAGAGGCAGATTCAGGGAAAAAAACAAAAAAGAGAGATAGACCAAAAAAAAAAGAAAGAAAAAGAACTGGGGAGAAATGGGAGTAATAGAAGCCAAAGGACTTTCAAGAAAATAATGGCCAATAGTATGAAGACTGAAAATAGAACCCTGGATTTGGCAATCAGCAGAATATTAGTTATCAAGAGTAATTTCAGCAGAATAGTAGAGTAGAAATCAGATCAGTAAAGCTCAGTAGACAGAAAAAACTACTGGAAACTAGGGTTCAAGATGTTTCGTGAAAGAATGGTGATGCTGTATATTGAAAGGCAGGTCATTCTGAAGTAGAGATTCTTTTTAGGGAGGGGCAGAAATTGAGAAGCTGGTAGGCTGAAAGGAAAAATCCAGTGGAGATTAACAGATCAAAGATACAGGAGGCAGTGGGATTTGATGAATGCCCAAGACATCAGCAGAAAAGGGAGGGATGGAGTATAGTCCAAGGTGGGAGTTTAGCCTTGGAGAAAACAACACCTTTTTCCTGAGAGAGGAGAGAAGGACTCTGTAGATAAGTTTGGAGGTAGAAAAAAAGTTGAAGGAGCCCTGGCATTTTCCTCCAAATCTCCTCTATTACTGACTCATAGTGGATGCTAAAAACACCATATTGAATTCCTGAATTAAGAGTTTCTAAAATATCTCTTTAAAATAATGGTATGTTAAGTTTATTAATATTCTTTTGAAAGCTGGCATTGATCTCAGAAATCTTGTATTGGAATAGAACAAATGTACTTATCTATTTTTGGTAAATCATTATATAATTATTTTGATGTCTTCTCTTATACTATGTAAACACTAATATTTTATTGTAATTTACATGGCATGCAGCCTATCAAAATATGTAAACTGAATTATTACAAATGTATCTCCTTCAATGGTACCTAGCAGTTACCCTAAGTTTCCCAGTAATTTACAAAAAGGATTTTTAAAATTCATACATTCTGTGTCTCAGTGGTTTGCCAAAATAACTTACCAAGTATGCCACTTTGTAGAAAAAGAAAAAAAAATCATATATATTGCTCAAATTACACCTGAAACAACATCAAATTCAAGGCTTTCACAATAATTACATTTATTTCATCAAAGTATCTTAATAAGACTAGAAATAACTTTTTTTTTTAGAAATAATTTTTTATATCTGTAGCTGGGCAAAAACATAATGGTGAAACTGAAAACTTCATAGCAACTGTTTTTGACCTTCTCAAAGTTCGTAAGCTATGTCTATAAAGGGGCAGGCAATAAATATTTTAGTCTTGAGAGGTAGTGGGCAGGCCAGAGTTTCTGTGGCAACCTCTTAACTCTGCTATTATAAATATCCATAAACAATACTATATAAGTGGGTATGGCTGTGTTTCAATAAATATTTATACAACAGTCAGTGGGCCAGACCAATCCTTCTTCTAAAAAAGAACATTTTCCACAATCACTTTGTTGTTTTTTTTTTAAGTCTTATGCAACCTTAGATGTAAATGAAATTAGCTTAGATGTACAAACTGAAGAGCTGACCTTTGACTTTATTGCATAATTTACTGTGCAATCGCTGATTCTTTTGGCACAAGCTCTATGGTAACCGAATCATCTTATAATCATTTATAAAAGAAACTTTTAGACAAAGTTTCTTTATTTTAATGCTGGGAATTGTAGCTCTGACAATAAACTTGTGTTTCCTTAGTTTGCTATAGACAGGATGTCAGATTTCTTACTTTAAATATAGCTTATTACACTGGATTTTTAAAAGTTTAAGTGGGTTTGCATTTTTTAAAGTGTATTTTTCAATATTTGGTTATACTTATTTTGGTACTACAATAAAATTGCATAATTAGTAATTTCAAAATTAAAATTACCAAGTCCCCACAGAAATCTATCAATTGTGGCAATCCATCAAACTGATCCAATTGCTAGGACTCTTTTTCTTTTTAAGTTTCATTCTTGGGTATATTAAAAAGAAAATCACAGGGCCAAAATGGAGCCACTTAGGCCAAGACACCAAACAGGGGCTTAATACCTAACCTAACCACAGTTTCAACTTACTAACAGTTGGCAACCTCCAAAGAGGTCATCTGTCTCCGCAGTCCTCTCCGCCCAGAAAGAAAGATGAAGTAATCTGCAGTAATATGTGTGATAAGACTCTCTGCCCTTTTCCCCTAAAGCAAAGTGACATTGTCTGAAACAATCCTTTCTTTTACTAATTCACTTCTTGCCTCACCCTCCTTCCTCAGTAAAAACCTTCCATTTTGTACACCTCCTCAGAGTTCCCTTCTATTTGTTAGATGGGATGCTGCCCCAGGGATGAGTTGCTTAATAAAGCCAATTAGATCTTCAAATTTACATGGTTGAATCTTTGTTCTTTAACAGGTACACTGACTTGGAAAAGCACTACATTGTACATAGCAATAGACATGAAGTCAGGAGTGGGGCACATGATGTTTTTTGAAAGCTGTAAGTATTCAAGTGGTCTCCTTAAGAGGAGTGCAAAGTTACTTTGGGGAAGAAAACATTTTCTTTTGAAGAAATATATTTTTTAAAGCTTTTATTTATTTATTTATTTATCAGAGAGAGAGGGAGAGAATGCACAAGCAGGGGGAGCGGCAGGCTGAAGGAGAAGCAGGCTCCCTGCTGAGCAAGGAGCCCAATGTGGGACTCGATCCCAGGACCCTGGGATCATGACCTGAGCCGAAGGCAGTTGCTTAACCAACTGAGCCACACAGGCATCCCTGAAGAAATATTTTAATAAGCCATTACTTCTGTAACTATAGACCCCATATTTAGTCTAAAAGAGAAAGACCATTCAAAGGGTGACTAAATTTCTCTGTTTAATAGAGAAATGGAATTTCAGCATTCTCTCCCAGTGAGTCTCTGGGAAAAGGGGACTAAAATGAGGCCTGAGGAAAAAGTGGGTGGACAGACCAGAGAGAAACTGTCCTCACATCACCTGAGCCTAAGCCTGAAAATGACGAAGTGAGAAATTTGCTCTGCTGTGGGTTTTGAAGGAACGTTAAGAAAAGAAAATATGTGGGATACCTGGGTGGCTCAGTTGGTTAAGCATCTGCCTTCAACTGAGGTCATGATCCCGGGGTCTTGAATCCTGGGATTGAGTCCCGCATCGGGCTCCTTGCTCAGCAGGGAGCCTGCTTCTCCCTCTGCCTGCTGCTCTCCCTGCTTGTGCTGTGTCTTTCTGTTTCTCTGACAAAATCTTTTGAAAAAGAAAAGGAAAAAAAAAGAAAAGACAAGACGTAATACTGAGTTGTATCTTGCTTCTACATTGTGTTGTAATCTCACTGTGATGTTCCAGAACATACAATATCGGTCAATTAAACACACTGACCCCTGGGCAGTAAAAGGGATGCATCCAAGTCCATGTGGAGAACAAAGGCAAAAGAAATGTAGATAAAATTAAATTTCCTTATAACTTGCAGCCCATTGGCAAATACTTGAGCCTGGCTGAGTAGACCGTTCCTGCAGGACCTCCAATCTTAATGTTAATGCCCTGCTAGAGGCAAAACAATCCTTAGCTTGACAATAGCCAGGCCTCCAGGATCTTGCAAGTTTTCTTTAACATATGAAAATCCTTTTGGAAACGTCCTTTGTCTTTACCTCCCCCAGCTCCAAAGTATATAATCAATTGCTCCTCACCATCCCAGGGCAACTCTTTCTGCCTAAGGGTCCTGTCCCTGTACTATAATACAAACACCTTTTTGCACAGAAAACCTCTCAAGCTTTCTTTTTTGACCATTTGCTCACTAACCCTACTTCAAATCACATCCTTTTGCACCTGAACATGTGGCCTGGGTCTTCTCATCTGGGCTCCGAGCCTAGGTGCAAACTTGATGAGTACTTTCTCTCCTCTTTTCCTTCACTCTCATTTCAGGGGCTTTTCTAGGAGTACAGTCTTATTGGAACACTTTTCTATTGTTGCTCAGGCTGCAATCCTCTAGCCCATGGCTACTCTATGGGGAGGGGAAAGCCTGCCTCTTGGCCAGAAGTTAGTACTCTGGCCAGAATGGTAATAAGACCTAGAAACTGGATGCCCTCCCTCTATTCCTGTCCTTGTACAAAGTTGTCTGTCTTGGGCCCCGGGCAGCCACCTAAGTTGTTAGCACGTCTGTGGATCCTAAGATTCCTGCCTGAGGTTTCCTCCTCATTGGTCTAAAGTGATCCCCTTCACACCTCTGGTCTAGCTGCTTCTGGCCACAGGACCACCACTGGGAGTTGGCCAAAACCAGTACCTGATTAAAACCCAACTGGGGACCATTTCGGCTGTAAGAACTACATGTGTGAGAATGTTGCTTAGATCATGATGGATTTCTATCTTTACTATTTTCCATCAATTCCCCCTACTGACTACTTAAATTACAAAGTTGGGTAATTTCCCCCTTGTAAAACTTTTCTAGTGTTCTCATGGGTTAAAAACGGTGGGTTCTTCATGGCATGGCGAGGCACCCATTAGTCTAGAATGTGATGGGGAAGCAGGGCGTGGGGGTGGGGAACCCCGCCTCCCTCCTACAGGGTCTTTAGGGCAGGGTGGTGATCATGGCGATTTCATTCTAAGTGACCTGAGGATCTAAGCAACCTCAGGTCACTTAGACACAAGGAACCTCTGACATATACTGATACTGCGAGGGATGCCACCTGGGAGTCTGGAAGGATTTTCTTGGTAATGAAACTTCTCTCTTCTTTTTTTTTTTTTAATTTATTTATTTATTTGAGAGAGTGAGAATGAGAGAGAGAGAGAGAGAGAGTACATGACGGGGGGAAGGTTAGAGGGAGAAGCAGGCTCCTCGCCGAGCAGGGAGCCCGATGCGGGACTCGATCCAGGGACTCCAGGATCATGACCTGAGCCGAAGGCAGTCACTTAACCAACTGAGCCACCCAGGCGCCCGAAACTTCTCTCTTCTTTAGTGCCCAAGGACTCTCCCTTGTGATGCCTTTCAACCTGCTAAAAACAATTTGGATTGCAAAATTTAAGGAAAAACCCCTGATCTTTTGTAACACTGGATGGCCTCAGTAGTCCTGAGGAGACAGGGAAAATGGCCCATTAATGGGACATTAAACTTCAGAATGATCTATGAGATCTCTTCTGCAGGAAACAGGGCAAATGGACGGAGGTACCCCATGTCCAGCCCTGCATGGCCCTAAATCAGCACCCCGACCTAAGGGCCTCTGGCAGAATGTGTTTGGCTAGTAAACCCCCTCCTGATAAACTGGACAATAATCTTTATCTGCGAGGCGGGGGGGGGGGGGCCTATCTCTTCTGCCTTCCCCTCCCCCTCCTCCTCTTTGTGCTGTGAATTGTGTAAGACTGATGAATCACAGACCTGTACCTCTGAAACAAATAATACATTATATGTTAAAAAAAAAAAAAAAGAGAGAGAGAAGATAGTAGGAAGGGAAAAACCAAGATGGGGATATCGGAGGGAGGGACGAATCATGAGACACTATGGACTCTGAGAAACAAACTGAGGGTTCTAGAGGGGAGGGGAATCTAACAATTGTAAATATCTATGCCCCTAACATGGGAGCAGCCAATTATATAAGCCAATTAATAACAAAAGCAAAGAAACACATTGACAACAATACAATAATGGTGGGGGACTTTAACATTCCCCTCACTGAAATGGACAGATCGTCTAAGCAAAAGATCAACAAGGAAATAAAGACTTTATTTTTTTTTTATTTATTTTTTTTTTTTTTAAGATTTTATTTATTTTTTTTAGAGAGCGAGCGAGAGAGAAACAGCATGAGAGGGGAGAGGGTCAGAGGGAGAAGCAGGCTCCCCGCTGAGCCGGGAGCCCGATGTGGGACTCGATCCCAGGACCCTGGGATCATGACCTGAGCCGAAGGCAGACGCTTAACCATCTGAGCCACCCAGGCGCCCAGGAAATAAAGACTTTAAATGACACACTGGACCAAATGGACTTCACAGACATATTCAGAACATTCTATCCCAAAGCAACAGAATAGACATTCTTCTCTAGTGCGCATGGAACATTCTCCAGAATAGATCACATCCTAGGTCATAAATCAGGTCTCAACCAGTACCAAAAGATTGGGATCATTCCCTGCCTATTTTCAGACCACAATGCTTTGAAACTAGAACTCAATCACAAGAGGAAAGTCGGAAAGAACTCAAATACATGGAGGCTAAAGAGCATCCTACTAAGGAATGAATGGGTTAACCAGGAAATTAAAGAAGAATTTAAAAAATACATGGAAACCAATGAAAATGAAAACACAACTATTCAAAATCTTTGGGATGCAGCAAAGGCAGTCCTAAGAGGAAAGTATATAGCAATACAAGCCTTTCTCAAGAAGCAAGAAAGGTCTCAAGTACACAACCTAACCCTACACCTAAAGGAGCTGGAGAAAGAACAGCAAATCAAGCCTAAACCCAGCAGGAGAAGAGAAATAATAAAGATCAGAGCAGAAATCAATGAAATAGAAACCAAAAGGACAGTAGAACAGATCAACAAAACTAGGAGCTGGTTCTTTGAAAGAATTAACAAGATTGATAACCCCCGGGCCAGACTTATCAAAAAGAAAAGAGAAATGACCCAAATCAACAAAATCATGAATGAAAGAGGAGAGATCACAACCAACACCAAAGAAATACAAACAATTATAAGAACATATTATGAGCAACTCTATGCCAGCAAATTCGATAACCTGGAAGAAATGGATGCATTCCTAGAGATGTATCAACTACCAAAACTGAACCAGGAAGAAATAGAAAACCTGAACAGACCTATAACCACTAAGGAAATTGAAGCAGTCATCAAAAATCTCCCAAAAAACAAAAGCCCAGGGCCAGATGGCTTCCCAGGGGAGTTCTACCAAACATTTCAAGAAGAATTAATACCTATTCTTCTGAAACTGTTCCAAAAAATAGAAATGGAAGGAAAACCTCCAAACTCATTTTATGAGGCCAGCATTATTACCTTGATCCCCAAACCAGACAAAGACCCCATCAAAAAGGAGAACTACAGACCAATATCCCTGATGAACATGGATGCAAAAATACTCACCAAAATACTAGCCAATAGGATCCAACAGTACATTAAAAGGATTATTCAGGGCACCTGGGTGGCTCAGATGGTTAAGCATCTGCCTTCGGCTCAGGTCATGATCCCAGGGTCCTGGGATCGAGTCCCGCATCGGGCTCCCTGCTCCTTGGGAGCCTGCTTCTCCCTCTGCCTCTCTCTCTCTCTCTCTCTCTCTGTCTCTCATGAATAAATAAATAAAATCTTTAAAAAAAAAAATTAAAATAAAAAAATAAAATCAAAGGATTATTCACCACGACCAAGTGGGATTTATCCCCAGGCTGCAAGGTTGGTTCAACATCCTCAAATCAATCAACGTGATACAATACATTAACAAAAGAAAGAACAAGAATCATATGATCCTCTCAATAGATGCAGAAAAAGTATCTGACAAAGTACAGCATACTTTCTTGATCAAAACTCTTCAGAGTATAGGCATAGAGGGCACATACCTCAATATCATAAAAGCCATCTATGAAAAACCCACAGAGATCATTCTCAATGGAAAAAAACTGAAAGCTTTCCTCCTAAGGTCAGGAACGCGGCAGGGATGTCCACTATCACCACTGCTATTCAACATAGTACTAGAAGTCCTAGCCACAGCAGTCAGACAACAAAAAGAAATAAAGGCATCCGAATCAGCAAAGAAGAAGTCAAACTCTCACTCTTTGCAGATGATATGATACTTTATGTGGAAAACCCCAAAGATTCCACCCCAAAACTGCTAGAACTCATACAGGAATTCAGTAAAGTGGCAGGATATAAAATCAATGCACAGAAGTCAGTGACATTCCTATCCACCAACAACAAGACAGAAGAAAGAGAAATTAAGGAGTCAATCCCATTTACAATTGCACCTAAAACCATAAGATACCTAGGAATAAATCTAACCAAAGAGGCAAAGGATCTGTACTCAGAAAACTATAAAATACTCATGAAAGAAATTGAGGAAGACACAAAGAAATGGAAAAACGTTCCATTCTCATGGATTGGAAGAACAAATATTGTGAAGATGCCAATGCTACCTAGAGCAATCTACACATTCAATGCAATCCCCATCAAAATACCATCCACTTTTTTCAAAGAAATGGAACAAATAATCCTAAAATTTGTATGGAACCAGAAAAGACCCCGCATAGCCAGAGGAATGTTGAAAAAGAAAAGCAAAGCTGGTGGCATCACAATTCCAGACTTCAAGCTCTATTACAAAGCTGTCATCATCAAGACAGTATGGTACTGGCACAAAAACAGACACATTGATCAATGGAACAGAATAGAGAGCCCAGAAATGGACCCTCAACTCTATGGTCAACTAATCTTCGACAAGGCAGGAAAGAAAGTCCAATGGAAAAAAGACAGTCTCTTCAACAAATGGTGTTGGGAAAATTGGACAGCCACATGCGGAAGAAGGAAACTGGACCATTTCCTTACACCACACACAAAAATAGATTCCAAATGGTTGAAAGACCTAAATGTGAGACAGGAGTCCATCAAAATCTTAAAGGAGAACACAGGCAGCAACCTCTTTGACCTCAGCCTCAGCAACTTCTTCCTAGACATATCGCCAAAGGCAAGGGAAGCAAGGGCAAAAATGAACTATTGGGGCCTCATCAAGATAAAAAGCTTTTGCACAGCAGAAGAAACAATCAACAAAACCAAAAGACAACTGACAGAATGGGAGAAGATATTTGCAAATGACATATCAGATAAAGGGCTAGTATTCAAAATCTATAAAGAACTTATCAAACTCAACACCCAAAGAACAAAGAATCCAATCAAGAAATGGCCAGAAGACATGAACAGACATTTTTCCAAAGAAGACATCCAAATGGCCAACGGACACATGAAAAAGTGCTCAACATCGCTGGGCATCAGGGAAATCCAAATCAAAACCTCAACGAGATACCACCTCACACCAGTCGGAATGGCTAAAATTAACGAGTCAGGTAACAACAGATGTTGGCGGGGATGGGGAGAAAGGGGAACCCTCCTACACTGTTGGTGGGATTGCAAGCTGGTGCAGCCACTCTGGAAAACAGTATGGAGTTTCTCCAAAAAGTTGAAAATAGAGCTACTATACAACCCAGCAATTGCACTACTGAGTTTTTACCCCAAAGATACAAATGTAGGGATCTGAAGGGGTATATGCACCCTGATGTTTATAGCAGCAATGTCCACAATAGCCAAACTATGGAAAGAGCCAAGATGTCCATCGACAGATGAATGGATAAAGAAGAGGTGGTATATATATATACAATGGAATATTATGCAGCCATCAAAAGGAATGAGATCTTGCCATTTGCAACAACGTGGATGGAACTGGAGGATATTATGCTGAGCGAAATAAGTCAAACAGAGAAAGACATGTATCATATAACCTCACTGATATGAGGAATTCTTTTTTTTTTTTTAAGATTTTATTTATTTATTTGAGACAGAGAGAATGAGAGAGAGAGAGCACATGAGAGGGGGGAGGGTCAGAGGGAGAAGCAGGGACTCGATCCAGGGACTCCAGGATCATGACCTGAGCCGAAGGCAGTCGCTTAACCAACTGAGCCACCCAGGCGCCCTGATATGAGGAATTCTTAATCTCAGGAAACAAACTGAGGGTTGCTGGAGTGGGTGGTGGGGTGGGAGAGATGGGGTGACTGGGTGATAGACACTGGGGAGGGTATGTGCTCTGGTAAGCGCTGTGAATTGTGCAAGACTGTTGAATCTCAGATCTGTACCTCTGAAACAAATAATGCGATATATGTTAAGGAAAAAAAAAAGAAGAAGAAGAAGAAGAAGATAGCAGGAGGGGAAGAATGAAGGGGGGGAAATCGGAGGGGTAGACGAACCATGAGAGATGATGGACTCTGAAAAACAAACTGAGGGTTCTAGAGGGGAGGAGGGGTGGGAGGATGGGTTAGCCTGGTGATGGGTATTGAGGAGGGCACATTCTGCATGGAGCACTGGGTGTTATGCACAAACAATGAATCATGGAACACTACATCTAAAACTAATGATGTAATGTATGGGGATTAACATAACAATAAAAAATAAAAAATAATAATAAAAAAAAATTTTTTAAAAAAGATAGTTGCAAGTTTCCTGGAGTAATATCACACGGATTCTACCCAGGAGTGTGTGTGTTTTGGCGGGGGGGGGGGGGGGGGGTAGGGGGGAGGATTTGTGGGATGTCAGCTTTTGCTTTGTCCTCAGCTACACTTCTGCTCACTCCTCAATCAGGACTGGGGTTGAAATGAATGGATTTTAAAAGGACACTGATAGAAGATGGAAATTCTGCTTTTCTCTCTGTTCAAAAGATAAAGTTTTCTTGGATGGTTGATCTGCTCTTGATAAGAAAATGCAAACAAAGGTGTTTTCTTTTTCCTCTTTTGTCTGCCCAGAAAACCAAAACTTTTGTTTTTATCAGATCTTTGCTTACTTAGTTAAAACTTCTCAATATTGAAGGAGCTAAGTTTTGCTAACAACTTTATAACTCTACTTATTTGCCTTTGGACTCTCTTACTGCCAGCTTGGTTAGATAAATAATTAAATCTTAAGTTTTTTAATAATCTGTAATCCTATTTAGGCATGTGCCTTATAACTTTCTGAGTTTTTTTTTTTTTTAACAAACTCCCCCAGGGTTTAAATTGTAAATGAAGTCTCTTTGACTAATTAGGTCTTTTTATTTGGTGTGTTAAGTGACTCTGGAGGCATTTTGCTAAACAGTAAGTCTTAGGTTATGTTTGGGTAAATGCTATAACTATTCTAGAGATTATATGCAATTCCTAAGGTTTGGGTTTTTTGGGGTTGTTGTTTTTTTTTCTTTTTTCTTTTTCAATTCCTAAGGTTTAATAAGTTTCGGTATGAGGACATCACTTGATAGTCTGATTATCGAAATGCTGTGTGTCACAGAAATAACCAGATTGCCAGCTATATTGTAACCTCTCATCAGATATTTAACCATGTCCTTTTTTGAGTCTTTTGTCATTTACAGTTACTGCTCTTAAACTCTTGCGACACATTTCATCTTCAAGGAGATTCATAAAAAGGGCTTTTTTTTTTTTTAAGATTTTCTTTATTGGGGCACCTAGGTGGTGAAGTTGGTTGAGTAAAATACAAGTCAAAGTGGGGCTTGAACTCAAAATCCTGAAATCAAGACCTGAGCTGAGTTCAAGAGTAAGATGCTCAGCAGACTGAGCCACCCAGGTGCCCCTGTTTCATGTAACTTTTGGATCAGTGTGCAAGTGTGTATGTGTGTGTGTTTACCACATTATAATGTGCCACGCATGTCTTAACTGTAGCTGATGGTCCATAAAGTTTGAAAAGCACTGCCTTAGGTGATCTCACCCACTGTCACAGTTTTAAATACCACCCTATGCTAATGATGCACAAATACAAATTTATATTTTCAATGGAAACTAATTGCTAAACTCCAGACTCACTCTGTAGTCACTTACTTGATATCCCAATTTGGATGTCTATCAAGTGTTGCAAACCAGTGTGATCAAACCTAAAACCCCACATGTGTGCCTAGCCTGCCTCTCTCACAGTCTTCCCCATCCCAGAATAGAGCAATTGTATCTTTCTGGTTCCTCAGGCCAAAAATCTTAGTCATCCTTAATTTCTCCCACATATCATGCATTCAGTGTATCATCAAATTCTGTCCTCTCAAACTTTTACATGGATCAGGAATCTTGCTATTTCTCACCTCCACCCTGGCCCAGCTGCACACTGATATCTTGCCCACATTATTATAACAGCCCCCTTCTTCCCTTGTTTTTCTCTAGTCTATTTTCAAAAAATCAACCAAAGTGATCTGTAAATCAGAGTGTATCCCTTCTCTAACTTAGAACCCCTTATGGTTTCTCAATCTCATAAAGTCCCAAAGTCCTTACAAGAACATATCCCACCATTCCTTTCAGACTTTACAAATACTACTCTCCTTATCTTCGACCCTCAGTTACTGTCTTGTTGCAGTTATCTCCAGGTCTCAGTTGCAGTTATCTCCAGGCCTTGACACATACTATTTAATTTACCTCAAAGGTTCTTACACTAGATACCTATGTGGATGGTTCTATTACAGTATTCAGGCCTCTATTTAAATATCACCTCTTAGGCAGGCTGTCTCTCTACTCACTATCCTTGTTTTCTTACTTTATTTTTCTTCATAACACATAAAACTGTGCATATCAGAAGACTTCGACTGTTCAGACTTGTATTTACTCATATAAGGAAAGAACAATAGATGTCAGTGAACTACAATTTCTAGGACATCACAGATGCTCTACACATAGTATGACTTAGAAAAGAGAAAGTGAATATGAGGACAACAGTGAGAGAAATAAGAATTTCAAAAATCTGATGAAAATGGCTAAAACTTAAAATGAGAAAAAGGATTAAAGTTGGAAAATAAAGTCTGAACCTGCAAACAAAAATAAATGTAACAAGATAAGGATTAAAGGTGACAGTAGTTAATAAGTAAACTTAAGTTGATTTAAAAAAATTAAAATATGTCTTTTAAGTAAATTAGAGGCTACAATGGAATGAAATAGACTTAAAATGTAAAAAGGAGGAGATATAAAAGATGACGATTAAAAATACTCCATTTTCCATAGATGAAGTAAGATATTTAAAAGGTGGGGGGAAATTGACTTACAAATTAACCAAAATGCAAGACTAACAAAGGAATTGCATTAAAAAAAAAAAGGTTAGAGAATAAAATTGAGAAGTAAATCTAAAAGGAGGAAGAAGGCGCCAGCTGGAGCTGTTATATGTGAGGGTCCAAGGAAAGTCCTTTGAGCTTGTCTTCTGCTCAATGAGGGTGGGGGGCTGCATTCTCCTTTTGATGTATCTCCTTTCTCTGATAATTCATAACCACCTTCAGATGAATAAACCAGTTCCATTAAAGTTTCAATTCCCTATGCAATGAGACCCAAAGCTCAATAACTGGACACTCAAGACCCTCTAGCATCTGTCTTGAATCTGTGTTGTCTCTTATCTTCCACATCTTCCCAATACAAACATTTTTCTCTGTCTAAGTCCTTCATTTCCCAGCACATTCCCACAACCAAGCCCTGCTCACATCCCCTCCCTGCCTGGAATA
Source organism: Mirounga angustirostris (assembly GCF_029215605.1). NCBI lineage: Eukaryota > Metazoa > Chordata > Mammalia > Carnivora > Phocidae > Mirounga > Mirounga angustirostris. The sequence goes on from NW_026991714.1 coordinate 53,718,134, forward strand.
GTTTTCTCACTTATATCTCAGGAATTTCCTGATGAACTTGTCCCTCAGCTGCCCTCAGTATCCATGTGTCCTACAGCAATCTACAAGGCTACAGAAACTGAAACACCTTGACCCTGAGTCACGGACAACTTTTGCATCAGGGCATGTTTTTACTACCCATATTGCTCTCCATTCTTGAGCCCTCCAATGCCCTGTGATTCCATTGTATTCTGAGCTCCTATAATTTCTACAACCCCTGGGAACTCAATAGAGAGGCAGATGGGACCTACCGAATTAGACAGCCGATCACATCATGCTAGAATGTAGGTTCTGGAGTCAGACTACCAAGGTCTCCATGCCAGCTCTACTTCTTTATGACCTTGTACATGCTCCTTAACCTCTCTCTGCCTTCCTTTCCTCCTTTGTTAAAGGCAGAGGGCATTCTAGTTGCTGGGCCCTCTGCATCCCAACTCCTCCTTTCACTCCTTCACAGAACCAGCAGTAAGAGTTCTCAAATATATTTCTGTGTTTGCTTCACTGGCTTTCTTGCACTTTCAAAAAACAAACTCTGAGAAACAAACTGAGGGTTCTAGAGGGGAGGGGGGTGGGGGGATGGGTTAGCCTGGTGATGGGTATTAAAGAGGGCACGTATTGAATGGAGCACTGGGTGTTATATGCAAACAATAAATCGTGGAACACTACATCAAAATAAATAAATAAATAAATAAATAAATAAATAAATAAATAAATAAATAAATAAATAAATAAATAAATAAATAAAGGAGGAAAGAAAAAAATGAATTAAACTCTCAGACATGGCATTCAAGGCCCTCCATGACCATCCAGCGCATTTCCTACCAATTCCTCCCGTGCTGCTTATACCCAAGTAGAACTAAGGCCCATGCAGCTCTCTAATTGCTGAGAGGAGTCGTATAATTTCATACTGTCATTTTTCAGCTATGTGGCTTCTTCTGGAACTCTCCTCCAACTCCCTTGGCCCACCTCAGTGAAGTGCTCCCTAACACCCCACTTCTTCCCCGCCCCCCCTCTGTAAATAGTCAGGTCTTTCTCTGAATTATCATTCAGTCTGACACATAAACCAGTTTTGAAGCTGCAGCTCCCTGAGGTAAGGGGTCCTTGCTGGGGACACTAACATGAAGCAAAGTATCTGACACATTGGAAGCACGTGCTCACTGTGCTTTTCCTTAGGGAGCGGGAGAAAAATGGAACATGAGATGCCAGCTTACTCCTCTGAATCTCCCACTAGACTATAAACCCTCTGATGGCAGTGACATTGTCTAGTGCATTTTGTTTTGTTTTAAAGATTTTATTTATTTACTTGAGATTGTGCATGCCAGAGAGCACGAGTGTGGGGGGAGGAGCAGAGGGAGAGGGACAAGCAGACTCCCCACTGAGAGAGAGCCTGATGTGGGACTCGATCCCAAGACTCTGGGATCATGACCTCAGCCAAAGGCAGATGCTTAACCGACTGAGCCACTCTGGTGTCCCTCTAGCACATTTTATTACTGTATTTCCAATGTTACCTCAGTGCGCATGGTGTGCTCGGTGCTCAAATACTTACTGGATAAATGAACGAAAAGGAAGGTTAACAAATCCTAGCAAAAATGGAATAGCTTCCTCATGAAAAGGTAAGACATAGAAATGGAAGAGGAATAGTATTTATTGTGACGTCAAGAACTGTCCATAAATCACGTCACTGAACCTCACAGTATGTGGAAGTTGGAATTCACCATCCCTCTTTAAAAGAGGATAAAACTGAGATTCAAAACAGTTGAAGTAATTCACCGAAGGTCAAACAACCAGGGTCAGAAGTCATATTTGAACAGAGATCAATCTGATATCAAAACATCCACTAAATGACATGGAAACTTTCTCCCTAAAAACCTTGTTACTTAAATAATAGAAGTCACTTGTTACTTAAATAATAACTGGATGCCAGGGGGAAAATGTGACAGTGATGACAAAAGGAAGGGGAGGTCTTGGTATTTGGGGGAGGGGTGAGGCAGCAAAGAAATGGAATGGGGAAAGTGACATTTTGCTGATGAGAAACACTGAAAAAAAATGGAGTGTGAATAATCAAAATGGACAATAAAAAATGAGGGGATGGTGCCCTAGAAGGCAAGGACCAAAGAAAGAACAAAAGAATGAGAGAAAAAAAAATGAAAGAAAGAAAGAAAAGAGCGCCAGGAGCCTATCAACAAGGGCAGGAAATGCTGAACATTTTTGGAAACAATTTGAACATTATCAAAAGCAAACCCACAGGGCCTTTCTGCACCTTCAGCACCTCCACTGCTAAGCGAGTTACAGTAAAATCCAGAAGTAGGGCAGAAGAGGAGCTTTGCGTAGGAGTTCAAACCACGTCAGCTTCAGGCAGGGGGGATTGCCCCAGGGGACAGCCAGGGACCTGTCCAAGGTTTGAGAATGTCACCAGAAGTAGGCAGGGACACAGTGCCCACAGGGCAGACAGAGGGAGCACACTGCCTGCACTGAGGGGTCTGCAGGGGGGGCTCCCTGGAATGACTCGGGATGGGAAAATAAAAAGCAATGATGAAGTACAGAGAGCAGCTTTATGATTTTATGACTTCAAATAGGACTTAAGCAGAGCTTTGAAGGGTGGGAAGGGTGCAGATGAGAGGAGAGGAAAGGAGAGGGTATGTTAGGAGGGGAAACATCCTGAGCAAAGACTCCAAGGCAGGAATGAGTGTGTAAGTGTGAGCATGCATGCATTCATGCAAGGGGTGGGGGGACCAATAAGGGGCACTCATGTTTGTGCTGGGAAGTAAAAGGAGACAGAATTTTATATATTTTTTTATATATATTGTATAAATCTCTGTGAGATATATATCAATCATAATCTCTAGCTGAGTTTGGACTGAAGTTCTGCATGGAGTGTATCTTTCGGATCACAGCATCATTTAAGACTAGATGGAACACAGAGAACCGCCTCACAGACCTCATAAAATAGCATCAGTGAATTCATGTGACTTGATCAAGGAAGTAAGACAATGAGAACTATAGCATATTTTCTATTGCTAAATGATAAATAAGTTAAAGGATAATGCTGTTTATTATCAGGACATTTCTGAGAAATACAAAATCATCCTCCCTCCCTTCTTCCCGTCCTTCCTGCCTGTCTACTTTTCTTCCTCCTTCCCATTACTATTTACTAAATACCAGCTGTGTCCCTAGCACATAGTAAATGAACATGACAGATGATCCTTCCTTCCTGGAGCTCCCGTTCTATAGTGGGGGGAAGGGGAGAATTGGGGAGGGAGAAGCTGCCTTGGTCTGGTTCAATAACTGCACTTGACTCTCTTCCTAATGTAGAAGAAAGTAAATGGTTCATACTCAGTTTTTATTTCTATTTCCCGAGTATATTCCTAACATGCCATAAAAATTAACAAGAATTAAAATGATATAAGTAGTTTATAGATTAGTAAACACAGGGCCAAAACATATGGGAAAGGTGCAGCCTTTTTAAAACAAATATGAGGCACTATTGCTTATTTACTGAATTAAAATTTTTAATGCATTATAGGACCCAAAGTAATGAACTGGTTCAATCAGACAGTGTATAAAAAGAGCCAGAGGGTTTGTCATAGATTATAATTTAATCATCTCATTTTAACAAATACATTTCAAGAAAAAAATAAAAAGGGATAAAACCAGAATCATCACTATTTATGCCAACTTCAAAATTTGACAAAGCTGAAAGGACCAGCAATTTCCATGGCTTCCCCAGCAATTCCCCAGACTTCTTGCCAATATCCTGTCTTCACTTGCACTCTCCCTAATTCACCTTCCAGACATAAGTCAAAATTTCCCATTAAAATGTCCAAGAAAATTCAGTCTACTCAGTTTTAAATTTTTTTTTATTTTTTTGTTTAAGATTTATTTATTTATTTATTTGAGACAGAGAGAATGAGAGACAGAGAGCATGAGAGGGAGGAGGGTCAGAGGGAGAAGCAGACTCCCTGCCGAGCAGGGAGCCCGATGAGGGACTCGATCCCGGGACTCCAGGATCATGACCTGAGCCGAAGGCAGTCGCTTAACCAACTGAGCCACCCAGGCGCCCCTAAAATTATTTTTTAAAATCAATAAATCAGAGGAGACCGTCTTCATGATAGAAACAATTCTCCCATTAAAAATTAATCTCAGGGGACGCCTGGGTGGCTCAGTTGGTTAAGCGTCTGCCTTGGGCTCAGGTCATGATCCCAGAGCCCCAATTTGGGCTCCCTGCTCAGCAGGGAGTCTGCTTCTCCCTCTCCCTCTGCCCTCCTCCCACCCCACCCAGTTGTGCTCTCTCTCTCTCTCTCTCAAATAGCTGAATAAAATCTTAAAAAAATGAATCCATTACAAGTTGGTTTATTTAAATGAAAAATTTCCTCTAGCATTCACCAGTCTGATTTTTATATTAATTATTTGACTGAGTAGCTTGAAACAGAAAAGTGTTTACAGAACTACCTGTTGAAATGTCATCAGATATGAAAATCTAATTCCTCTTAAGTAATTGAAAAGTAAAGAGATAATAAAGTCTTAGTATCATATATGATACAAGGCTCCCTGTCCCATGATCGGGGGGAGTAGCTCCTGGTGAAAGTCCCCAATCTGCACTTGGGGAAGTGAGATGACCTGGGACCTGTGTTTTCCTAAGATTGCTCTGTGGGAAAAGTTCTGGGAACTGTTAATAGGTGTTCCTTGGGGAAAGGCTTTGGAGGTTAAAATAGTTGGAAGAAAACTGAAAAATACAAAGTGAAAAACTTTATTTCCCACAGCATTTTATGTCCTGTGTATTTCTGGGAGGGAAAATCTCCACTGAAGCTATTCACAAACTTATTTGATAAAGGAATCCTGTTTTCTCAAGGCATTTGAAATGTTAATGCCATACAGAAGGCACTCAGGAATACTGAGATTCATTTTATTTTAAAGATTTTATTTAAGCAAGAGAGAGAGAGCATGCACACACAGGCAAGGTGGAGAGAAGCAGGGAGCCCACTGAGCAGGGAGCCCAATGCAGGACTCAATCCCAGGACCCTGGGATCATGACCTGAGCTGAAGGCAGACACTTAGCAGATGGAACCACCCAGGTGCCCCCTGAGATTCATTTTTAATTAACTTTGTAAGAAAAACAGCCAATAAAACTTTAACCAAAAGATAATTATTTAGTTCTGTCCTCTGATCCTCACTTACTATTTTACATAATTGTAGTCGCATGCATATTATTTTATACTAGGTTTCTTATTTGACATTATTCTTCATTGTTTCTAAGTATTATCACCGTTAATATTATCATCATTTCATATAGATAATTCTATATTTATAATTTTGAAATACCATAGAGAACACAGCCATTCTCAATGCAACATATGTGCAATATTACTGTTTAGCATCTCAGGTTCCCAACACTTCTCCTGTCCCAAAACACCTCAGGGATAAAATGTGTTCCCATCAGCAATAATGGCTCATTTTGGTGATTGTTTCAGAATCTTTTGGGCAGATGGGGGGCAGGGGAAGATTGTAATTGGTAGGAGACCCCCACACGATTTTCATTGGCCTTCCCCTCTACTGTCCTACTTAGGAATTGCTGTCTTAGACCCTGTAAATTAGACATGGTTCCAGTCTTCAAGAAACTTACAAAAAATAATCAGTTACACACACATAAAATAAACTATAAGGCTGGGTGTAAGATAAGATCATGTCATACCAAAAATACCCACAATACCAGGATACCGCACAGAGATGGAAAATTATTTCAGCTTGGGAATTATAGAGTCCATTTGAAGGAAGGCATAGTCTTTGCTTCATCTTTCTCCTTCACCCCACAAATCCAACTCATGAGCAAGTCCTACAGGTACCACTTAGAAAATTTAACAATAGAGAACACTTATTGAGAGCTTACTACGTGCCAGGAACATTCTAAAGTGCTTTATGGGGCACCTGGGTGGTGCAGTCGGTTGGGCATCTGACTCTTGGTTTCAGCTCAGGCCCCCGTCTCGGCATCGTGAGATTGGCCCCATGTAGGGCTTCACACTCAGCAGCACAAGAGTCTGCTCTTGCTCTCTCTCTCTCTAAATAAATCTTAAAAAAAATAAAGTGCTTTATAAGTATTAAGCCTATTTAGTACTTACACTGTCTCTATAGGCAAATATCATTAGTCTAATTTTACAAAGAGAGAAACTGAGGACAATGAAGTCAAGCTGCCAAAGGTCCCATTATTTGTAAGTGTTAAAACTGGGAGGATGAGCCCAGGGAGCCTGATTCCAGAACCTGCATCTCTATCTCTATGCCATTCTGCCCCATCACTCAGAGCCCTCTACCTCTCTTCAGATCCACTCCTTTGCTCTAGACGAAGCCACCCTCATCTTCTGCTTAGACTTCTAATGGCTTCCTAAATGCTCTTGCTTCCACCTTTTCCCCTTGTGAGTCCATTCTCCCTACATCATCCTGGTTGATCTCTCTGAAATATTAATCAGCTTATGCCACCCCTTGCTGAAACTCTTGCAGCGCCTCCCACCTCACCTAGAGTAAAACCCAAACTTCCTGCCAAGATTGAGTACACAAAGCCCTGTGTGATCCAGTGTCCACCCAGCTCTCCCACCTCATCTCACACCAGGCTTCAGGCTTCCTTTCCTTTCCAGATCTTTCCATCCTCAGGGACTTTGCACCTGCTCCTCTCTGCCTGGAATGATAGGACAGATTCCTTTCATCCTTCTGATGACAGGTTCCTTTCATCCTTCCAGGTCTCAGCCTAGCTGCTGTATCTTGGGTAGGCCCTCCCTGACCTGCCTATGCAAAAAGCTGCTCTTTGCTTTTCCCTCTCAGAGCACCGCATTTATTCCCTCCACAGCACTTTTCTCTGAAATATTTTTATCTGCTCACTTATAAATAAGTTGCCCTCACAAAACTAAATGCACCCTGAGGACAGGATGTTGGTCTCCCTTATTCATTCCTATTTTCCCAGCAACTAACACAGATCCTGATACAGAGTCAATGCCCAATAAATGTCTTGAATGAATGAATGGATGAATGAATGAATGAAGAGCAGAATGAAGGGCAGCAAAATGAAATCTCATGTGCCCAAACAGCTTGTGACTGCCTCAGGTTATAACATAACATAACATAAGGAAAGTGAAAAGGTAGGAAATAAGTAGTGTCACTGATGCGTTCCAAAACGTGTTGCACAGTGTCATGGGACACAAAGGTAAAATGAATGTTGGAGATCTAGAGCTTCGGGACTTGCTCAGATGCTGAGCTATTTTAGAAACTATAGAAAATCATCATAGGCAGAAGAAGAGGAAGGAAGAGAAGGTCAGGGAGAGGGATGAGGGGCTAACACTTATTAATCTGGCCCTGCTCTGCATGCTTCTTATGTGTAAACTCAATGACTTCTTGTAACAACTACTCAGTTATCTATTGCAGCATAATTAACTGCCCAAACTTAGTGGCTTAAAACAAAAAGCATTTAATTATTTCACAGTGATGTAGGTCAAGAGATTGGGCAGAGGCTTGGTAATATTCAACTGGTGAACTTGTCAGAGGAGCTAAGAGAGTCTTGCTCATTTGCCTGGTGCCTTTGCAGTGATGGCTGGAAGGCTAGGTTCTGCCTTCATGTGGTGTCTCCACAGGGTAGTTGAACTTTCTACATGAAAGCTCAGGGCTCCAAGAGACCAAGAGAGGAGGTGCCAGTCTTAAAAGCTAAGTCCAGAGCTGACTTCCAGTTTACTGTACTGATCAAAGCAGTCACAGCCCAGCCCAGATGCAAGGGGAGAAGTAAATGCCAGTTCTTGATAGGAAAAGTTACAAAGAACTTGTGGCCATCTGGAATTTGACATAATAATTCTCTGAGGTAGGGATATTACCATTTCCAATCTTCAGCTAAGACTACTTAGGCAGATTATTGGTAAACCTAGAGAGGTCTCTGCCTAATTTCAAAACTGGTTAAGTAGGGATAGTTAATACCTTTCCTAACTATGTTTTACAGAGCAAAACAGTGAAAAAACATCAAGTAACAATCATGTGCAGCACACTGTGTTCACCATTGTGAGGGGGAAAATGAAGAATTAAAAAACCCCAGTTTCTTGTTCTATATGGGAAATTTACTTGAAAATTAAAAAACATAAAGTACAGGAACAAATGAATGTAGAAGGAAAGTGTGGTGTATACATACAATTGAATATTCATCAGCCTTTAAATAAGAAGGAAATGTTGCCATATGCAACAACATGGGTAAACCCGAAGGACATTGTGTTACCTGAAATAAGTCAGTCACAAAAAGACAAATAATGCCTGAATCCACATGAATGCAGTATCTACAATAGTCAATCTCATGGAAACAGAGAGTAGAATGATGGTTGCGAGGTGCTAGAGGAGAGAGAAATGGAGAATTGCTGTTCAACAGTTCTAAAGTTTCAGTTCTACGGGAGGAGTGGGTCCTAGAGCTCTGTTGTACAACACTGTGACTATGGTTAACAAAACGGTACCACACACTTAAGAATTGAAGAGGGTAGACCTCACGTTAGGTGTTCTTACCACAATAGAAAAAAAAGACATTTCCTTTAAAAAAAAAAAAAGGAAAGAACTGTACAAGTAATGAATATGTACGTCTAATACTCATTTTCTTTGAGATATTACATATTCACATAAAAATATAACAAATTGGTATTTCAAATTCTTAAATAAAAACAAACATACACCACATATATGAGGAACTAGAATCTGATCTACTCTAAATAATCCTCTGGGAAAAAAACACCAGAATGAACTTCCTGAGATCAAGGTACTGAACCTAACTCTGTTAATGGCTTGTGAGACCCTGGAGAATTCCCTTAACCTTCTTGGGCCTCTTTATCTAAAAGGATTACAATCCATGACTGCTAGGTTTCCTCCCAAATTTGGGTAGCTATGATACAAGATTTAAAAAATGCTTTTGTAATACTATTCACATGTGCTGTGGGACAGCTCCCCCACCTAAAATAGCTACTAGGTCCTGGTTCCAGAAGAGAAGTCCTATTGGTTGTTCTAGGTTGCAGCCACCCTTACAGGAGAAGAAGCTCCATGATTTCCCCTTTGCGCCAAGTATGTTCCATTCAACACAAGGTGTCTATCCTAGCTATACTGCTAGCAGATTATTTCAGCACAGCAAGTATCCGGTGAGAAGAGAGATAATATGGTTATACCAGTCCCAGAGGCAGAAAGTAATGTTGTTCACTACAAATCTATATCCTGGGGAATTGAAGATGCCAAAGCAGCTCATTCACAAAGAGCAAACACAATCTTCAGCAGCTGCTATAACAAAATACCATAGGCTGGGCGGTTCAAGCTACAGACACTAATTTCCCACAATTCTGGAGGTTGGGAAGTCAAAGATCAAGGTCCCAGCAGATAGAGTTCTTGGTGAAGGCCCTCTTCCTTCATTGCAGGCTTCTTGCTGTATGCTCATATGGCCTTTCTTGCATGCATGCACATGGAGAGTAAGATCTCTCTTCCTCTTCTTCTCAGGGCACCAATTCCATCATGAGGGTCCTGCCCTCACCTAATCTAAACCTAATTATTTCCCAAAGGCCCACCTCCAAATGCCATCACACTGAGGTTTATAACTTCACCATACGGATTTTGAGGGACATGAACATTTAGCCCAGACTAACGTTTTTGCCCAACGGCTCCAGAATTCGACATTCACAAAAGCACCTAGAATGCTCATTATCTCAGAGAATGTGTACCATACAAAACTTGATTTCATGCTTTTCCTCCTCTAAGGAGTATAACAATGGAGGATCAAAATAATTATCACAGAAAAACAACATCAAACTTTCATTTTCCAAGCTCGTCACCACAACAAACACCTATTCTTGCCTTGGGCTTTGTAGAGTTCCCTTCATTTCCCCCATTACTGGCTATCAGTGGGTTTGGGTATGACATACCTTCTCTCTCACTCACAGCCATAAAGGTAAAGGGTACAGAGAGAGAGTAAGACTCACGAAACCATGACTCATTTTTGCATCTTTTGGTTTTTGATCAAATGCCAACAGATGGCAAGAGATAAATGAATGAGTCCTCAATAATGGGGTAAATGGAAACCAGTAACATTATGGGTGATTATTTAAGTTTCATTATTAATGTTCTTCTTCCTAAAATTGTAAATAAATGTAGTACAATAGGCAAAGGATACAATCCTAACACCTCCTGGGAGTAGAGAGAAGTTGCACTTTTCGGCTACATGTGTGATGTACCTACACATATGTAAGTGGTGAGGTAATAACTCTTAGACCATAAAACTTTAGGGTTTCATATCACCCTTGCAAATGTACATTATTTATGAAACAAACTATAAAATGAGTTTCTCTTTCAAAATGTATTCATTTTCTTTCCTTAAAAGCAGCACAAAGGGGAAAATGCTTTCTAAAATGACCTAGATTAACATCCTCTGCAACGTATCTAGGATACAGAGTTGGAAAGAACCTGAGAGAATCCAGCCTCCTCATTTTACAGAAGAAGCAAACTATAGTTTAAAGATAAATGGCTTTTTCAGGACAAAAGAGCCAATGAACAGTTATGCTCAACTGTGTCAGGGTCCCCAGAGCCTCATTACAGATCCCCTTCCAGCATCCATGATGCCTCCGAAGGTGGTGGTCTCAGCATTCCTAATCTTTATCCCCCTGGTTCATGGCATTTTGAGAAGAGATAGAAGATGAAACAGTGGTCCTTCTTTATAAGCATAGTATCCTGAATGTAGCGGGCACTTATAAATGTCTGTGGAATGAATATATCAAAAAGTACATCACATGGAAGATAAACAATTCTGACCTAACAAAAACAGCCCCCACCCCCAAGTCATAAAGATGATAACCAGCAGGATTTCTCTAAGTGTTCCTTGATATAAGACTTACCTTCTCAACAATATTTTAAACTCTATGTGAGCTGGGACTATATTATCTATTTTGCCTCCCCCACATCAGAGTGCCAAGAATGTTGTTACAAAAGCCGTATTTTTGAGCCTAAAATCAGAACGTATAATATTTAAAAGGATTTTTGTACCACTTCTTGGAGTGGTGAATTGCCTGGTAGATGGAGTATTTTGTTATTATTTTTACTGAGATATCATTCACATACAATTCACTCATTAAAAATGTGCAATTCAGTAACTCACCAATGGGGAACCATCACTCCAATAAATTTGAGAACATTTTCATCACCCCAGAAAGTAACTCCACATCCCTTAGTCATTACCTCCATTTCCACACCAGTCCCCAGCCCCTGGCAACCACTAATCTACTTTCTGTCTCTATAGACTTGTCCATTCTGAATGTTTCATCTCAATGAAATCATATAATACACAGTCCTTTGTGTCTAGTTTCTTTCACTTAGCATGTCTTCAAGGTTTGCTTATGTTGTAACAGGTATCAGTATTTCATTCCTTTTTATGGTCAAATAACATTCCATTGTATGGATATGGCACATTTTGTTATCCATTTATCAGCTGGTGGACATTTGAGTTTTTTCCACCTGTTGACTATTATCAATAATGCTAACATGAACATTCATGAATACATTTTTGCAAAGATGTAAGTTCTCATTTCTCTTGCATAAATATCTAGGAGTGGAACTGCTGGGTCATTGGTAGATGAGATTTTATTTTATTTTATTTTATTTTTAAAGATTTTTACTTTTTTGTCAGAGAGAGAGCACAAGCTGGGGGAGTGGCAGAGGGAGAGGGAGAAGCAGGCTCCCCACTGAGCAGGGAGCCCGTCGCGGGACTCCATCCCAGGACCCTGGGATCATGACCTGAGCCAAAGGCAAATGCTTAACCGACTGAGCCACCCACATGCCCCAGTAGATGAGATTTTAATATGGAAATATTTTAGCTAGCAGGGCATCTGTTACGATTTATTTGGGAAATGAGACGCACTAATTGAAATAACAACTGTCTGAAATAAACTATTGCCAAACCTAAGGGAGAAATTTGTCGATATTTGTTGGACTGGCTTTAAGTACAGGGTCAATCCTTGCCATTTCCCTATTGTGGACTGCCCCACATTTCCCTAGTATACCTCTTCTACTCAATAAATCCATGGAATGATTCTGAAAAAATATACTTAATATTCATAGAAGGCAAAAAAGGTATATATAAAATTTTACCTCACACTTCCTTAGATTCTTAAAGAGACTTGAGTCCCCTAGATAATCTCAATGAAACTTTACATTATAAAGTTGAAATAAAATCACTAATTGTTAAAACTAGCAGACTGTTTTGGATCAAATATAACAAAACAGTAGAAATATAATTTATGTGTTACACACTTTATACTCTATTGCAATCCTCTTCAGATTCAATGGGACCTCTAATTTGGGTTCGTTTTATAAAATCTAGAATGTGACATTACTATTTTTAAATTATAATAGAAATTCATATACCCCTGTTTTCAGAAAACGTCTAATCATATGTGTGAACTTAATTGATATTTAGTGCTTGATCAGTAGAACGACCTTCACCTGATGTGTAGCATTGTTTGACAAAATATAATCCACTTCATATGCTTTCTGTCTGCCTTATGACATAGTTTCCAGGAACTCACTGTGGTGAAAACTGGGGCTTTCTGCACTAGTATGTTGGACTGTACCCTCCCCGACCTCACCATCAACAATGTTGAAGATGACTCTCTAGTTGTGTTATCAAGGTAGCGCTGGCAAGAATGTGGTGTGGGAACCTTGGGGATGGTGGGCCAGACTCTCAATAGTCTACTTCACCAGAAAGTACCTGCTAGTGATAAGATTTGCTCTTTATATCTCTCTCTTCAGAGAAAAATTAAAGGCCTTTGCTGTTATTTACCAGGCTGATTTAATCCCCTTGGCTGTTGATCTTCAAAATTTGATAATACAACTGAAAAGTCAGGCACTTTCCTTTGTAGTAAATGCTCTGAATGGCAGAATAAGACTCAGCTGGTTCCTAAACTCTTAGTTCAATTATGTTATGGACGTCACAATAATTATAACCTCAGTACCCTCTCAATTATAATCATGTAAAATATGATCCACCAGCCTATTCTCTCATGGCCAGGATTATTATATTCAGTTCAGAGACTGTGTGATACAGGGCAAGATGACTTTGGAATCCCTGAATTCAAGCCCTGGTTTTCCTATTTGTAAGATGATTACTTTGGCTAAATCACAATCCACCAGAACCTCAGTTTACTCGTTTGTAAATCAGGGGTAATTATAATATGGCAGAGGCAATAAATATATTCAAATCCTATCTTATTCTCCTCTTCCTACTCAACAGAAAGATTCCATCTCAGCCTTCCAAGCAGGGAGCTTGGAGCCATTAGAATTGGACTGTGGACAGGGAGATCTGACCTTTAAAAACATCCCCTTTGGACCTTTCTCTCTTTCTGATATGGTAAACTCAGGCCATGTGTTGAGATGTGTTGTTTTCCATATTTGTCTACGTTGCATCTATTGATCAAACTAATCCAGACAAATGAATTGCCAAAGTTGTTTACATTCCCTCTGGAATTCAGCTTTCCTGAGTGCATGAAAATCATATTAAAAACCCTCCAACCAATCCCAAGTTCATACCTCCTTCTTTATCTAACTCTCACATACCAAGCCAGTCTGTCCCCTGCCCTTTATCTAACTCTCACATACCAAGCCAGTCTGTCCCCTGCCCTTTATCTAACTCTCACATACCAAGCCAGTCTGTCCCCTGCCCCTGGGCCAATTACCAGACAAAAACTAGAGACACCACCCTTAGAGCCCAGAACCCACCAGCATTATTCAAACTAGCCATTCCCTTGCCCTGCCTTACTTCCCCACCCAAAACACAATAATGGCTCTGGGCCTATGCTTTCCCCTTGCTCCTGCTTCTGCCTCCTGACCTAACTATGGCACTTCTCCACGTGGCCTTATGTGGTATGCCATGCCTCTTGTTTTCAAGGGAACTACGATAGCAATAAACTTTTCTTTCAATAACATTCACCTCTCCATATCATCACTCAGTCACCTTTATAGATTAAACCTAGGCACAAATCAAGATGATGGCCTCCTAAGATGAAGAATCCTTCCTGACGAGCACGGTCTTTCCATGACTGGGTAACAAACTTTCTTGTTAAGCCACTGAAATTTTGGGAGTAATTTTACTACAGTTTATTTGAATCTGACCTCAATACAAAATCCTCACTTCCCAGGTTTATTCCAATAATTAGCAAAAAACACATGTATGCAAAGTATATAATAATTCATGGTACAAAGACATGTTGGGAACTCAAAAAACAGTAGTTATTAGGATGATAATTCAACAACAATGTCTAAAAATAATGTGTATAGAGCACGTATGATCTCCATCAAGTAAGGATAGTGGAACAGATTTTCACCACATATTGAGCAGATATTTGAAACCTGACTTAGAAATTGTGGTAAGTATAAAAAATAGACTTTGGCAGTTTCTTCAAAGGGACACGGAGTCACCTGCAGAGAAATTGGAAACAAGAATAAAAATATGTGCTCGTTGGGAGTGGCATCAGTGGACTCTAATGAGAGGCCATATCGACATACAAGGGCAGATGCTATAAGTTACAGGGATTGCTTTACTGTGCAGTTTCTTCTTCCATGGACAATTTACATAGCTAGCAGGATTTATTTATTAAAACGTAATGACTTAGTTTATATAACTTCAGTTTACAAAGCATCCTATAACAAACATTCTAACAAAAGCCGTATGAAATGATCAGGGAAATCCTACGCTGTCGGTACACAGAATAGAAGAAAGTTCCCTGTGTACAACAGCAAATGACTGCCCCTATCCACTTCATATACTACTTCCAGAACTTAGAGATTATATTTTTCTCTAACAGTAAAACCAGAAAAAAAAAAATCGAGGGCAAAAGCATTGACATCACCTGGAGCTTGTTAAAAATCAGAAGCTCAGGCCCCACCTCAGATCTACTGCGTCCGATTCTGTATTTGAACACGATGCCCAGGTGCTTCCTATGCACATCACATTTAAGAACATTGTTCTATGAGACTATTTATAATTGTGTCAGATTTGGGAACCTCCAAATTGAACCAGAAAAAAAAATAGCAGGTAAATACAGAAAAACAATTCCAGGCTATGCCTGCAACTAATTAATCGGGAAACCTAACTCTTTTAATGTATTCGCAGTATATTCTGAAAGTGGAACCCATTAATGGGAAAGGAGACAGACTGCTTGGAGTCTAGAAAATAGCAGCCAAACAAATAGTGTTTTCCCTTTGTCTTCTGTACTATCTGAAAAAGATGGTACTTTGACTTACCAATCTATATATTTGCTCTGAGAGATGTAGGGTACATTTGATCATCAGTGTTGAGTGCCCCATATAATATTCTTGTAATCTAATTTTATGTTTTCCATTCAACCTACTGATTATAATTTGACTTCCTGCCTCATGTAATTTTTCTACGTGGAGAGAACTTGACCAAACAATCAGACCAAAATATTCTAGATCACTGGCAATTATACCTTCCATAATAACTTAATATGTTGGCTGCCTAATTTCAAAATCAGTTGTTTATGAATGTGGTTAGGACAAACAAGTCTACCCAAGTCCATGACTACATGAATAAAATTTGTTTTTTTGAGCATTGATGACCACTTCCTAGAAACACAACCATGTGGGGTTATGGCAGAATGGCCACATGATATGCAGGGATAATGATAACAAACATTTATTAAATACATAATATATTGCAAAAGTGCTCTGTCTCTATTAAGTCATTTAACTCTCATAAGCCATGTAGTATTATCCCCATTCCACAGATGAGAAAACAGAGACACAGAGTCATTAAGTAGCTTGACTAAGTTATAAAGTGACAGAAAAGGATTTTAATCCGGGCAGTCTGGCACCAGAACCTGCTGTCTTGACCCCTCTGCTATATCGCCACTATCTTGTCTCTCACCAGTTATCACACATTGGCCTCTTCCTCTTCATTTCCTCTACCCATCCTTTTTGGATTAACTTCAAAAGCCAAAACCATTAATAGAAGTACCAGGAACTAGAGCTCTTCATATAGCCAGGAGATTAAAGGACCACACCTCAGTACGTGACTCTTTTCCCTGTGTGTGTGTGTGTGTGTGTGCGTGTGAGGACACTCCCCTGGGGCTTATATGTTAAACACGGATATGCTAGATCCTAAGAAGACATTCTCTACCTTGCAGCTCTTTGGATTTGTTTCTCCCAGTCTTGAGATTGGAATGGTACAGAAGCTAAGGCTGGATAGGACTAGGGCAGGGGCAGGGGACAGAGTTCACTTTGGTGGGGGCTTAGGCAAAGAGGTATCCGATTAACTCAAAAAGTAACTCTATCAGAATTTGGGCCAAGAGTTTTACAGAGATACAGAATGTGCTTTGCCTTTCCCGGACCTCTATGGGTATATTTCTCTTGGGAAGATCCCAGGAAGTGTCTGTGGCCACACAAAATTCTAGGATTTGCAACCCTGAATCCTCAGTGAAATATTAGCATTATACAAGCACAGCAGAAATAACATGTCATTTCACAGATAAAATGGTAAACTGGAATGGAAATCTTTACCTTCATCGCTATGAGAGAGGCAGAATGGGCCTGTAACAAGTTCTTTATGGTGTCTCCTACAGCCTTTGTAGTCATTGGCTATAAATGGCTAGGACAGTCCAGTGAATTGTTCTTGTGACATTAGATCAGTGCTTTACAATCTTTTTCTGCCCAGCACACCTCTGGGAAACGATACATTTCCCTACGTTAGGGTCACACTTCAAATGAGATTTGTAGAAAAGTACATGTTCACATTCCTTCCAGTACTTTTTCCTCTCCATGTAGAAAAATTACATGAGATGGGAAGTCAAATTACAATCAGTAGGTTGAATGGAAAACATTTTTTATGAAGTTGTGTTGCTCAGTATTTTTAAGAAGCATTTAGCAATATGCTGAATAAATGTCATTGCCCTAGGAAGACAAAACCAGTTTAGTAAAAATAGGCAGTAGTGAGATATCAGGATAAACTTATAATGAATCTGGACACTTAACCAGTTAACACATGTCTAGTGACTAATAATAGAGCTTCTATTTCACTCCTGGTTCTTGGCAATAACATAGTCAAAGAATGTTCAAACGGGCAATACCTAATAACTTCATTCTGTTTGTTAGAAAAGTAAAATATTTTATTTTGTATTTATAATTTATAAATCTCCCAAAGTTTCCAAATATTTGCCACCTATCTAATCTATCATCTATCATCTATCTATCTATCTATCTATCTATCATCATCTATCTAGCATCTATCTATCTATGTTTATTATTATGTAGGAAACATTAGAATAACTTCCCAAGGGTCAAGAGGGACCACTCCAGCAAATGAAAATGTTACCAGTTAGTATTAACTAATTTCTCTATAAATATTGATCATGCAATTGATGGGTTTATTTGCTGTTGCTGAGGAGTTGTCCAAGCGACTGAGTATGTATTTTCTTACTATTTTTATTTTTTTTAGAAACTAGATTCAGAATTTCCACAACATGTAAAATAAAACAAGTCACCCATTTTTAACTTAATCCGGAGTATAAAAAGGTTTACCAAATGTGAGTGCATTTCTGACAGTTTAAAGTGTCTTATGCATTTCTGAACCGTTTACTTTTTCAAAGATTTAACAGTTTAAAGACTTAAAAAATGATTGACTTGTGGGGCACCTGAGTGGCTCAGTCAGTTAAGAGTCTGACTCTTGATTTCAGCTCAGGTCATGATCTCAGGGTCATGAGACTGAGCTCCACGTCGGGATCCACACTGGGCATGGAGTGTGCTTGAGATCCTCTCTCCCTCTCCCTCTGCCCAACCCCCACCCACCCGCCCCCCGCAATTGCTCTCACGCTCGCTCACGCTCTCTCTCTCAAAAAAAAAAACAAAAACAAAAAACGATTGACTAGTGTGCAGTCATTTGGATTGCAAGACACTCTGATGAAACGTAAAAGATAGGTTCACGATACATCAAGGAGAGACCAGGTAGTCTACCACATCAAAATGATACTCAGCAAATCTGAAGCTGACAGAGAATTTTGAAGGTGGAGAAGTGCAACTGTAAATGAGGAAAGTTAAACACCATTAAATTAATCAGTAGAAATAGCAGATGGAAACAATGTGTAAGAGCACAACATATTAAATAAATTAGAATTATGAGAATGGCAATACAAGATACTCAGGATAAAAGTTAAAAATAATGAATGTATATAATAATTTTAATAATTATTAAGATCAGCTAGAAAGAGTTTATGGTATACCTTGTATACCTAATAAGAAAAGCTGAAATGAATGCTTTACATTTACATATTTATGCCAAGCAATTATTTTCTAGGTTTCAAGGACACACTGAATGAAATCACTGGGTCAAATATGATCACCAAATCATCATCCAGAAGGTTTGTATATTTTTCTACCAAGTGCCTGTTCCCCATACCTTTACCAACTCTGGAGATTGTTTTTTAATTAAAAATTTTCCAATTTGCTAAGCAATAAAGTCCTATCATATTATTTTGTCTTTTATTTCCAGTGCAGTTGAACACTCTTGCATGTTTCTTAAATTTTTCTATTTAAGAAATTTCCTTATGCCACCTGTCCATTTTTCTACTGAAATACTCATTTTTCTCTAATTGACCAACAAAAGCTTTCAAATATTCTTGGTACTTATATGCCATATAGGGTAAAAAATTTTTCATGATTGGAAATTTGCCTTCTGGATGGTTCAGACAACTCTGGTCTATTTGAGAGGCATGTAAATGAGTTATATAGTCTATTTAGGCTCAGAGCAGCAAGTCTGTGTCTGGCCAACCTTACACACTCACTGGCTTTCATTGGCTCTTCTAAGATAGAAGTCTCCCAAGGCTCACACCAGGGCCCTCTACCTTTCTCTCCCCACACCTCTTCCTTCAGAACTTCACATACTCCAGTGTTTTTTTCACAACTTTAAGCTCATATGTAATTCCTTAATTTATACTACTGCCCCTGACTCAGTCTGCCCCATAAGTCAGTAGTGTGGTTTCATATGCCTAATGAACCGTTTCATTAAGATTTCATTTGTTCATTCACTCACTCAAATTCACATAGTACCTCGTAAGCACACCTAGTAAATAGAAGTATTGTGAAGTTTCAAGATCTCACATTCAAAGATTTCAAAGTCACCAGTTGCCCCACAAACCATCCTTCTTTTCCAATTTTCTCTTTTTATGTTTTAATTGTATCCCCAACTTTCTGCTATTTTATCTAAGAATGTCATAATTCTTTGCTTTCTGTGTCACTACAAGCAATCAATCTCTTAATTTTTCCTCTAATGGCTCAAAAATTAATTCTCCTTTTTTTTCACACTGCTGCCATTCTGGTCCAAGAGCTCATCATCTGGCACCTGTTGAACTGCCATAATAATTTCCTAGTGGCCTCACTGATTCCCATCTGTTTCCCACTTCAATTTGTTTTATATCTTGTGCTGGATTATTCTTCCTGTAGTATGGCTCTGAATCTGTCATTTCTCTGTTCAAGAATCTCAAGTGCTTCCTTCTGCCTATGGAAATAAGCCTGAAATCCACCAGTACCTCATTAGAAGTTTGTAATAAGTTGATTGTACCTATCCTAACTCATCTCCCACTACTCCACATTAGAAACACGATGTTTGCTTAGTGTTGTTTCTGCATTGTCCTCCACATAAGACTTCTTAACTTTGCTCATCAATGCTGTCTGATTATATCCCTCACTTCTCTTGATCAGTCCAAACCCCGTACACCCATCTCTTCACAGCACAACTCAAGTCTCCTCTTTTCCAGGAAGCTGGTTCCAACTAAAACCATAGTCTGTTTTCCTTAGAATTGGAGTAGACTTCACAGAGTACCCTCAAGGACTCTGAGCCTCAAAAAAATCTCAAATTCTGTTCAACAACAATTTATTGAACAATCGTTATACACAAAGCTCTGGGCCAGGAACTGGGGGTGAGAAAAACGAATAGATGTGATCCCTCCTCTCAAAGAGCTAGTGCCCATTGGAAGGGACAGGTGTATACATAATTTCATTCAAATATGTGAAGTTCTAAGTTGGAGGTCAGCACAGTGCTGTGAGAGTGAGAAAATAAGTCTGTAATCCAACCAGAGGTTTAGGGAAAGCTTCCCAGAGGAGATATCACATGATATATAAAGAATATAAAAAGATAAGAGCTATTAAGACAAAGAAAGGTGGGAAGGGAGTTTGAGAAAAAGGGAACAAAATAAATATAGCCAGAGACATAATCAGTAGGAGGGGAGTGAGGAGCAAAAAGCAGTAACATTAGATTATAATGTTGTGACCAAGAACTGGTGAGAGATAAAAGACAGGAAGCAACCAGAGAAAGTGAGCCAAGTGTGTAGGGGTTTGTAAACGACATTAAGAACTTTGCACTCTGATCTGTAAATGATGAGGAGACACTAAAAAATGTTTAAACAAGAAAGTTAAATGATTGGGTTTTGTCAAATTCTCTTTACTTTGTAGAAACAAGATTAAAGGAAAGCAAGACAGAAGACAGGAGACTACATATTCCAAGGCTCTAGGAAAGACAGAATAAGGGACTGTAAGATGCTGGTATCAGGGATGGGGCTGAAGACACAGATTTGAAAAAATACTTAAGAGCTAAAACTATTAGATCCTGTTGATTGCCTAAACATGGAAGTTTCAGGGAACTGAGAAGTTTCACATGACTGCTAAATCTTGGATAGTGGTAACAGTAATTAAGCTAAAAATCAAGGAGCCATAGTACATTGTGAGGGGATTGGGTGGGGAGGACTGGAGGTGGTGAGCAGAGAGTGACAATGAGGACAGTTTTGGATATGCTGAGTCTGTGATTCCTATAGGATATATGAAGACTTAAAGATGACAGATGAGGTCAAAGATAAAAATAAAAATTTAGTACTCATCATCATTCCACTGCAAGATAAAATGATGATAGATAGGTATGAGATCCCACAAGCAAAGTGTGTAAAGAGACAAATGAAGACTTTAGAACCCGGGGGGTTCACCAGTGGTTAATGGACACACAGAAAATGAACAGTCCATAAAGACCAGAGAGGAATAGTTAAAGAAGGAGGACTGTCAGGACAGTTTGGAGTCAAGTGAGCAAAGGCCAGAGAGTTTTAAGATGGTGTGTGAGATAAGGACGGAGAAAGCATCCTGGGTTTGGCAATATGAAGTTCACCAGTGACCTAGAAACAAGTGTGGGCTCCAAACTGTGATGAGTTTAAGAGTGGATGAAATAGAGTCATGAGATGTAACTTAGCTGAGAGGAAAGGAGAAGAATTAGGGCACATGTAGAGAGGATGGAGGACTGAGAGACAGCTAACTAAGGCTCAAGGAAAAGTGATTAGAGGCACACAGCAAACTAGTGTTGCTATTTAATTCATGGCTTTAAAGAGAACAAAAGAAAGCCGTCTACAAATACAGAGTTCAATACTCAAATACCTCTTTCAGTCACAAGACTAGAAAAGAAACAAAATCACATGCACTGGCACTGCCTTTGTCACAGTTCAAAACACATCTTTGTCTAAATTATGGAAAATTAAGAAGTTTCTGCTCTTGCCAGGAACCAGAAGCATAATAAACTGGTCAGGCGTCTCCTGGAATAACTCAACTCTGGAGTGTAATCATTTTGCTTTCAGGCTTACTGAGCATCGTTTCTATGAGGAGTTACCGCACCCCCATATGGCCAGCCTTGAGAATAGCACTTTTTTCTCAACTTCCCAGTAGATTCTGGGTTTTTCAACCCAGTAGATTCTGGGTTGGAACACACAAAAAAAGAATTCTGCAGCTGGAAGAGACCTCAGAGACCCTCTCCTTATTGTACAGATGAAGATTTGCTTAATTTTTTCAAAGTGTCTTTTTATTTTAACTCGCATATTGATGTTTTGTGCATATATAAATGCTTACATATATAAAAAGCAGACAACAAAAAAACATACACAATCTTTAAGTCTTCATTCAAACCTCAGGGTAGCATCCAAGAAGTTGATGAAATGCAGAAATCCACACAGATTCTTGTTCCCAAACTAATCTTTAGCAACATCATATTGCCACAAAGTTAACATGCTAGTTTGTGTAAATTGAGCCATTTCGAATTATATTTTAAAAATGTACATTGAGCTCAAATGGAATAGTAAAAGAGGAAACATGTCTACTAAGGATCAAATCTAAGGTGGTTATTAGAATTTGCTTTAAGTTGAAGATATCAAGTTAGACATTTTAATCATCCCATGAAATTAGCTGAGAGTTTAAAAAAGATTTCTCATAGAAGTTCTTTTACTCCTTAAGCCCACTTCACTAACTCAGGGACAAACAATTAAGACAGAGCAAAGTTGACAAGGTTTGGGCAACCTTTGTCCAAGGCAGCCATTCACTTGTTCAGTAGCACTGTCCTTAATTATTTCTAACAATTCTTAGTGTGTTGACTTCTCCCTGCATCTTTTTATCTGAAATTCCAAAGATGTTTCTGCTGAATTCTAGATTATTTGGAAAGGGAACCCTAAGTCAGCAAAATTAGAATTCTAAGCTTTCAAATTTTTCAAATCAAAGAAATGAACTCCTTCTGAATGCAACATTACTAGGAGTAGTATTCGTAACAGTGATGGTAACTACTCATGAAGTTCTAAAGTGCTTTATAAACCTCCCACTTCATTGTCTTAGCAACCTGATTTTACAAATGAAGTGTTAAGAAATGGCCCTATTTCACACAACTAATGTACAGGTGGTAAGCCTCCTCCCTAAACCCTGTTCCAGTAAGCAGAATCCCACAGTCCAAGACATCTCCAGGCACTCAACATGTAGCCAACCCCAGGTTTTCAGAGTCATTTTAACCTACACCAATGTAATTATATTCATCAGAAGTGCAGCAAATTATATTTTGAAAAATATCTGCTTTTCTCTTTTGCCTCTTTGTTGTAGGTCAACCCAAGGAGTCCATTTGTCTGGAGAAACACAAGGATATTTTACAAAAGAAATGCAAAGGGGAAAAATGAGAAAATATTTAGCTTCTAATATATAAAACAGAAATATTATTATGGTCTAGAAAGAGAATTTCTCCAAACTCCTCTATTCACTCACATTAAGACCCAATGCTTACAGAGATCTCCTGCAGTGTGGAAAGGATACTGCTCAGAGACAAAGGGAATATATGATTCTGGAAGTACAAGAAAAGGCCATCCCCCTCATTTTCTAGTAAGTCAGGGAGGCAGGAGAGCAAGACTGTTAATCATGTGGTCCCAATATCCCCCATTCCAGGGATAGAGGGGGCAGTACATTAGCATAACACTGAGGGCAGGAGCAGCTGCTTACTTGCCTCCTCCCCACTGAGGACTGTGGAGAGTTAATTACCTCCTGCACTAATTTGACATATGACCACCTCAATTAGGAAGAGTAGAAAGAATCTTTTAAGTTCAGCTTTCCAAAGCAATCCTTGGTTTCCATGGGGCCTGGGGATAAGTCGAGATCAAGCAGACTATCCACTGATTCCACAGTGACAGTGGCCAGTAACCTTTCTGCTGAGCGTGAGGTGGATCTGTGGGCCAGTGGATAGCAGGAGAACATGGTGGACACCCAGGCCTGCAGCCAGTGAAAGCCAGGTATAAGGCAAACCAACCA
Organism: Mirounga angustirostris; assembly: GCF_029215605.1. NCBI lineage: Eukaryota > Metazoa > Chordata > Mammalia > Carnivora > Phocidae > Mirounga > Mirounga angustirostris. The sequence goes on from NW_026991714.1 coordinate 53,741,771, forward strand.
AAGGAGCACTGCCAGCTTCTGAGCAAGCAGGAGAGAAGAGGGCAGCACCGTACCAGTCACCGACTTCTTAGGAAAATGCCAGGTAAACAGGAACATTACCTAGACTTCAGGCCCCAAAGACAGAAAGTCTCCCCCTCAGACCTCCTTTCTTAGATGTGTTCCCCAGTTACCAGACTGAGCATTACCTTAAGGAACTGATTAAATTATCAGGTTGAACTAATTTCAAACTGTTAATATTTTCCCCTTCATATGGCAGAGGAGACCCCCTGAAGAGGATTAAATGAGCTCTAGACAAAAGAAGGAAATTCTATTTTTGGAGGTTCTAGGTTAAGGTAACAGATTTAACACATGCTTCTCTTTCTACTCCTTCCTAAAACCAGAACTATAGTAAGGAAGCTTTCAAACGACACAAACCCACAAGAATGGGGATTTTATAAACTCTCAGAACACTAAAGCCAAACTATAATCCAGAAATTCTACTGATTATCATCTGGGAGGAGTGGTAGCGGCAATATTGCACTTTCTGTACACCGATTTATGCTTACCACTCAGCTTTCCAAAAACTACACAATATACTGTTTAGGGATTCACATACCCATAGTGAATCCTAAATCTTAGTTGTTACAGGAAGGTAAAGATAGGAAAGAGAGCAGCATGGTGGCTGCTGCTTGAATCACACCTGGTCTAGCCCATGCAGTCATGGCTCTGAGTCACACTGAAGACCTAGCTAGGGAAACACAGGGGCACTAACAACACCTTCAGAATGCTTCTAAAAGATAGTAACACAAAAAGAGACCTTCTCCATATCAGTACAGACTCCCTAGCTCTGTCACCTAAGGGCTCTAAGATACTAGTCGTGTTACTTGAGAAGAATAGGATTTTTTTATGTGAGCATATAGGAAACACCCATTGAAAAACCCCCAAGTGTACTTAGGTGACAAAAGTAGAGAAAAATGGTCAAGAGATTGGGCTTTCAGATTGATTCAAACCCAGATTCCAAACCCTAGTGGCTATCACTTAGTCAATTTACATAACTTATCAAAATTCATTCCCTTTATAAAACAAGAGTTGTTATAGTCACACATTTTTCTGTTGTTGTTCAATTGATACCACTCACACATTTGTTGAGCAAATACTGATTGTGCATCTATTATGGACAAGTGCTGTACGGACATTTAGAATGCATCAGTCAAAAAGAGATTTATAAAAATTCCCTGTCCTTACGGAACTTATATTCTAAAGGAGGATATAAACAAAACATAAATAATAAATAAACATGATAAATATGCATTATATCAGAAGATAAGTCCTGTGGGGGGGGAACAGGGGATTAAGTTTGGTGGGGGTTGCAGTTAGCAATTTTATTTATTTATTTTAAATACTTTATTTGAGAGAGTGAGCAGGAGTGGGGGGAGGGGGAGAGAGAGAAGCAGACTCCCCACTGAGCAGGGAGCTCTATCTCAGTATCCCAGGATCATGACTTGAGCTGAAGGAAGACGCTTAACTGACTGAGCCACCCAGGTGCCCCCGTTGTTAGCAATTTAAAACAGCACAGCTAAAACAGGCTTCAACGAAAGAAAACAATTGACTTATAACAGTAAGGTAAGGATTACATGACACAATGTAAATAAGTGCTTTCATTATGTACCACACGAGACATAAGTGCTCAGGAAACTGTGACTGAAATGTTGAAGAAGAGGAAGAAAAGGACAAAGAGAATCTGCAAGAGATCAAGGTCCCAAATGAGCAGATGAGGGGAGTAATGGGCTGTATAACATTTGGGCAATTCTTATGAATGTGACCATCTTCAATAATAGTAACTATTACTTATAGAACATCGCCTATGTGCTAAGCATAGTGCTAAATTTTAAAATGTTTTAGCACTATAATCCTTGCTAATAACCCTATACAGCCACACTGAGGCTGACAGATAAGTAATTTACATAGAGACACAGCTGTCAGTAGATTAGAGTTAGCCAGAACTTTGGCTGGGTGTTTCTGTCACTGGCACTCTTAGCCGCCATGCTCCTCAGCCTCTCAGATTTGTTCTCAGATGCCAGAGAGACTAGTGGGAACATGGGTCATAAGGAGGAAACAGGCATGTATGGAGTGGCAGGGCTAGGACTAGGTAGCTCCCTCTGATCATGCTGCCTCGCCAAGCAAGCCTAACCTGAATATTACATAAGTTAGACATAAATTCCATTAGACATAAATTCTGTTAAACAACTCTCCATCAATAGAATATAAGACATGGTAGAATCACCCTATTATGTTTTTGTTTTTGTTTTTGATGCTTTAAATTGTTTTTATTAAGGATTTTGACAATTAAAGTAGCTACAACATTTAAAAAAAATTATACCTTTTCTTGATATTTCCTTGGAAATATGCCAATCAGCCAGTGTATAACTATTTACTAATTACCTTTCATATTTGGATTTGATTTTTAACATTTTTTTATTATTATGTCATGTTAATCACCATACATTACATCATACCCTATTATGTTTTAAAATAATAGAACTTACTCAAGCCAGACAGCCTTTCCCGAAGTTTGCTTCTCAGCACCCCAGGCCCAAAAGATGCTACCCAATAAGAGAAAAATTGGTGTTCCTACAGGCATAAGAGGTCCCACGTCTGCAGAGTCCAACCAATGTGCAGTATCCAGGAGGACTCAGTAGTGCATATGTGTTGACTGACTTGTACAGAAAACTGCAAACTGGTTTAATCTAGTGCTCTATATACACGACTGACCACAGAAGCCACCTACCCTGTGGGAGAAGTGGGTCTGTGGTGCTGAGGCATGCCACTGCACACAGGGAAGAAATGGATGGTGTCTTCAAGATTCCTGTCAATCTAATGAGAAAACATAGCTTAAACTTAAGCTCAAATCTGTGTTTGGAAAGAAAGTCCTCTCGTGCATTAAAATGAGGCTGTACAGAAAGGCCTCGGAACACAAGAAAATAAAACCGAGAAATTTTACCCTATGCCTTGGTTTCACAGAGTAATGGGCAGAAACTGAAACTAACATAAACATTTCTGTTAACAAGTTCACCTTCTGGAACCCTACAATCCAGCAATGTTCTCAAATTATCTAAAATGAACAAGAGATTTCCCACCACAAAGCTATAGGGCAAAACAAGTCTGCCAGACCCCTCAATGGACACAGCAACATAAAGGGCTCACAACAACACAGAAACATTAAGAAGAAAGGTGAAAGAGGGGGGAGAAGACGAGACACCACCTCCTCTGCTTTCCCTGAGGCTATCAAGTCTGCCACTTGCCACATGAGTGACAGAATGGACTTGGGCAGCTCCAATATACCATAAAAAATGGGGGAAGTGACACTGGGTGACATTCTCCCTGAGAGAGATGAGTAATAGTGTCAAAAAGTGCATGGTCTACTGCCCCTACAGATTTTAACATAACACCTCCCCCATCGAAACGGTGAGCCAGCAACAAATAGCAAATGTCACAGAAAACAAATCTCTTACAGTTGGGTCCCATTTAGTTGAAGCTGCAGAGGGAGGAGGCCAGCTGAGACCGCAGAGTTGGTAAAAAGTCACACCATGAAGCTCCCTTAGTACTTTTATACACAGGCAACATAACCAAGCATCCCTATGTGCTTGGGTCATACTAAATTAAAAAAAATATTACTTGATCTCATTTAAATAAATGTCATGGGCAGCCACAATCATTATGTAAGGAAAAAGCATAAACTCACCATATGATAGCAATTTGTTTAAAAATACACTCACGCAGACGTAACATGTTTTTGTGTTTCCATATACATGTGTATATTGTTTGAGTGGGTAGCTATAAGAATACTATATGGATATATTTATAGGAAAAACAAAAAAGGAAACACCCCAACATATCACTAATTTATTTTTGGATGGTAAAATTATTAGTAGTCTTAATTATTTTCCTTACATTATTCTACATTTTTCAACTTGAACTTATTTCTTTCTCAAGTCCACCTCCTCTCCAGCTCCCAAATACAATATTCTCTCCCCAAATCACTTTTCTACTCCTCACCCTGCATGACTACTACTGCCAGAAAAAAGTCAGTAAATGTGAAAGGCATAAAGTAAAATCTAGGAGAAAAGATGCTTAAAGTGGCAATGAACTTAATATTTATAGACTTTCCCTTTTTATTTGTGCATACTCCTATGCGTTTTCTAAGTTTTCTTCTATAAACAGGAAAAAAAAAAACCCTAAAATATTAGGAAAAGGAAACATTTCCAGAATGTCAATGTAAAGGTACCCATAAAGTAGTTCCTCCATAAAAGCAGTGAGAATACTGGGAGGAAAAACTGTCAAAATGAACTTTTTTAGTACTCTGGAAATCGATCAAAGTCTTGCAACAACCTGAGGACATTTATTCAAGGAAAACAGCTGAATCTCAGAACAGTAAACTATGTGGCATTTTAATTTATTCCATTCCCATTGACCTCTCCTCAACTCCAAGCTAGCCTTGAAATCCAACAACCTTAGAACCATAGTAGCTGTGAAAACCAGCATCCTAGCAACCACTAGTGGAAGCATATGGTTTTGAAGCTCCCTAGAAAGCCCCATCCTCAGAGAATCATTATTTGATCTGTATGGTACTTTCTTGAAAAAAACAAAAAAAAAATCCTATTCACATGGTTTTTTAATATTTGACCTGATGTGGAACTCACTCCATAACAAAAGCCCTACCCTTTGGGCATTTGCTAAAAACAATCTGTTAATTGTTTATTATTGTATTCACCTATAGCAGTGATACCACAGGACCAAACAAGAAGCTAGTTAGAAAATCTGGAGAATAAGATCTATAGAGGGGGTTTTGAAAAGCTTCAACATGTTCCTGGGGATCTAGACTGATCTTCACATTTGAGCATCTGTGCATGACCAAAAAAGATATGAAAAGGCTCTAATCCCTCAACTCTGAGCTAGAAGTTTTGTGCAAGCATGAAGAGCTAAGGTAGATTTGCAGCCTTCTAGAGTTTTGAAGGTCTGACCCATGTTACACACCCACTGAATCTCACAGTAAAGAGTAGATTTATTGATTCAAGGAATTTAAGGAAATTTCCACCCAAATCTTAGTTGATCATTAAGTAAACAGTAACTTTATACAACAAAGAATACAGACTTTATAGAATTAATTCCAGAAAATTAAATAAGCAAACAGCAGCAATGAAAACAAACAAGAACAATGACAATAACAACAAAAGTATGGGAGAGTGAAGTCTGATTTCTAAAACTGCCACATTATATTACTGTAAATGTCCAGTATCCCCCCCAAATGAAAATACCTGCAAAAAAAAAAAAAAAAAAAAAAAACAGAAAGGATGGCCCAAAAATACCAAAAACAGTAGTCATTAGAAAATCCCCTTAAGAAAGCCCAGATGTTGGAATTAGTAAGCAAAGACTTTAAGCTATTATAAATTCATTAAAAACAATGGAAATCATGTAAGAAGAATTAAAGAAGAATATAAATGGTTGCCAAATAAAAAATAGTATCAATAAAGATACAGAAATTACAGGAGAGGGAAGAGAATCAAATAGGAATTCAAGGGATTAAAAAGTACAATAACAAATAAAATACTTAGTAGAGGGGCTTAAAAAATTTGAACTGACAGAAAGAATCTACAAACTGGAGATAGGTAAATTGAGATCAAGATAAGATATCCAATCTGAAAAACAGAAAAAAAAAGTATAAAAAAAGGAGTTGTGTGGGACATCACAAAGCATATAAACACTTACAAAATGGGAGCCCCATAAAGAGGTTAGAGAGAAAATGATACAAAGAATTCTTGAAGAAATAATGTCTGAAATTTTCCTGAATTTGAAGAAAAACATTAATCAATACAACACATCAAAAAAACTTTAATAAAATCCACCTAGGAAAAACTGAAAGAGAAGCACACCTATGCACATGATAGTCATACTGTAAAAAGACAGAGAATCTCAAAAGCCATAAGGAAAAAAAAAAGATTCATCACATAAAAGGAAAATGCAATGAGATTAATAGCTAACTGTTCATCAGAAAGTATGGAAGTCAAAAAGTGGTAGGACAACATACTCAAAGTGCTAGGGGAAAAGACTCTCAAGCAAGAATTCCATATCCAAAAAAGCACTTGACAAAATACAGCATTCTTTCTTGATAAAAACTCTCCACAGTGTAGCAATAGAAGGAACATACCTCAATATCATAAAAACCATATATGAAAAACCCACAGCAAAGATCATCCTCAATGGGGAAAAACAGCTTTTCCCCTAAAGTCCGGAACATGACAGGGATGTCCATTCACCCCCATTGTTCAACATAGTACTGAAGTCCTAGCCTCAGCAATCAGACAACAAACAGAAATAAAAGACATCCAGATTGGCAAAGAAGAAGTCAAACTCTCACTCTTCACAGACAACATGATACTTCATGAAGAAAACCCAAAAGATTCCACCCCAAAATTGCTAGAACTGAGACAGGAATTCAGCAAAGTCATAGGATATAAAATCAATGTACAGAAGTCAGTTGTATTTCTATACACTAACAATGAGTCAGAAGAAAAAGAAATCAAGGAATTGATCCCATTTACATTTGGGAAACCCATAAGATTCCTAGGAATATACCTAACCAAATAGGTAAAGGATCTGTACTCTAAAAACCATAGAACATTCATGAAAGAAACTGAGAAGACATAAAGAAATGGAAAAACATTCCATGCTCATGGATTGGAAGAACAAATATTGTTAAAATGTCTATGCCACCCAAAGCAATCTACACATTCAATGCAATCCCTATCAAAATACCAACATTTTTCACAGAGCTGGAACAAAAAGATCCCAAATAGCCAAAGTAGTGTTGAAAAAGAAAACCAAAGATGGAGACATCATAATTCCAGACTTCTAGCCATTTTACAAAGCTGCAATCATCAAGACAGTATGGTACTGGCACAAAAATAGACACATTGATCAATGAAACAGAATAGAGAACCCAGAAATGGACCCTCAACTCTATGGTCAACTAATCTTCAACAAAGCAGGAAAGAATATCCAATGGAAAAAAGACAGTCTCTTCAACAAATGGTGTTGGGAAAATTGGATAGCCACATGCAGAAGAATGAAACTGGAACATTTCCTTACACCATATACAAAAATAAATTCTAAATGGATGAAAAACCTAAATGTGAGACAGGAATCCATCAAAATTCTAGAGAACACAGGCAGCAACCTATTGACCTCGGTTGCAGCAACTTCTTAGACACATCTCCAAAGGCAAGAGAAACAAAAATGAACTATTGGGACTTTATCAAGATAAAAAATTTTTGCCCAGAAAAGGAAACAGTCAATAAAACTAAAAGTCAGCCTATGGAATGGGAGAAGATATTTGCAAATGTCTTATCAGATAAAGGGCTAGTATCCAAAATCTATAAAAAACATATCAAACTCAACAGCCAAAACCCAAAAAATCCAGTCAAGAAATGGGCAGAAGACATGAACAGACATTTCTCCAAAGAAGACATACAAATGGCCAATAGACACATGAAAAAATGCTCCACATCATTTGGCATCAGGGAAATACAAATCAAAACCACAATGGGATACCACCTCACACCTGTCAGAATGGCTAAAATGAACAACTCAGGAATGCAGAGAAAGGGGAACCCTCTTACACTATTGGTGGGAATGCAAAGTGGTGCAGCCACTCTGGAGAATAGTATGGAGGTTCCTCAAAAAGTTAAAAATAGAGCCACCCTAAAACCCAGCAATTGCACTACTAGGTATTTATCCAAAGGATATAAACATAGTGATTCGAAGAGGCACCTGCACCCCAGTGTTTATAGCAGCAGTGTCCACAATAGCCAAAATATGGAAAGAGCCCAGATGTCCATCAACAGTTGAATGGATAAAGACAAAGTGGTATATATATACACACACAATGGAATATTACTCAGTCATCAGAAAGAATGAAATCTTGGGGCACCTGGGTGACTCAGTTGGTTAAGCAACTGCCTTCAGCTTAGTCATGATCCTGGAGTCCCGGATCGAGTCCCGCATCGGGCTTCTCCCTCTGACCCTCCCCCTTCTCATGCTCTTGCTCTCTCATTCTCTCTCTCTAAAATAAATAAATAAAATATTTTTTTAAAAAAGAATGAAATCTTGCCATTTGTAACAACATGGATGGAACTAGAGGGTATTATGCTAAGCAAAATAAGTCAGTCAGAGAAAGATAAATACCATATGATTTCACTCATGTGGAAGCTAAGAAACAAAACAGATGAACATAGGGAAAGGGAAGGGAAAATAAAATAAGATGAAAACAGAGAGGGAGACAAACCGTAACAGACTCTTAACTACAGGAAACAAACAGGGTTTCTGGAGGGGAGGTGTGTGGGGGAATGCTGTAACTGGGAGATGGGCATTATGGAGGGCACTTGATGTAATGACCATTATATGCAACTGATAAATTATATGCAACTGATAAATGACTAAATTCTACTTCAGAAACTTAAAAAAAAAATTCCATATCCAGCAAACTTTCCCTCAAAAATCAAGAACATAAGATAATTTCGGATAAGCAAAAACTGCTTGCTGTCAGACCTATACTACAAAAAAAGTAAAAGGAGTCTTTCAAGCTAAGTTAAAGGACACTAGATTGTAACTTGGATCCACACAAAAAATAAAGAGCATAAATAACATTAAGTGCATAGGTAAATATAAATGACAATACAAATGTATTTTTGTTTGTAATTTTCTTTTTCTCCTATCTACTTTAGAAGACAACTGCAAAAAAAAAAAAGAGAGAGAGAGAGAGAGAGAACTGCATAAAGTAATAATTATAAAACTATGTTGATGGGCTTATATATAATGATGTAATTTGTATGACAATAAGCACAAAGGAGGGTGGAAAGAATGGAGCAATAGTGGAGCAAATTTTACCAAAATTGTTTTAAGTTAAGAAGTTAATTGTAAGCTCAAGGGAAACGTCTATGAAAACAACTTGAAAATATAAAATTGAAGAAAGAACAAGGGAATTAAAATGGTATACTAGAAAATAATAAAAAATAGCAAAAGAGAAGATGTAAACCCTACCTGATTGGCAGTTACATTAAATGTAAATGGATTAAACACTTCAATTGAAAGGTAGATATTGGAAGAACCAGTTAAAAACAAAAACAAAAAACAAACAAAATACATGACCCAATTATATGTGGTGGACAAGAGATACATTTTAGATTAAAACACATGAATAGGTTAAAGATAGAGGAATGGAATAAGATATACTATGCCAACAGTAACCTAAAGAGCTGAGGTGCTATACCACTATCAGACAAAATAAGCTCTGTCAAAAAATGTTACTAGAGATAAAAAAGGAGTTTTTATAATAAGAGTCAATCCATCAAGAAGATATAACAATTATAAATATCGTTGCATCTAATGACAGACTACAATGTGTAAAATACAATGCACAAAAACACAGAACTAAAGGGAGAAATAGAAAATTCAACAATAGTAATTGAAGGGTTCAATACTCCCTTTCAGTAATGGACATAACAACAAGACAGAAGAACAACAAGAAATTAGAAGATGAATAAAACAAAAACCAAGTAGGCCTATCAAACATCTGTATCCTCCCCCCACACTCCATAATCAACAGAAGACATTTTTCTCAAGTTCAGATGGAACAGTCCACAGGGTTTACAATAAAATAGGTCATAAAACAAGTCTCAATAAATTTAACTGGTTGAAATCATACAAAGTATGTTTTCAGACTATAGTGGAATTAGAAATTAATAAGAAAAGGAAAATTGAGAAAATGACAATATGTAGAAATTAATGCTTTCCTAAATAACTAATAGGTCAAAAAATAAATTACAAAGGTAATTAGAGAATACTTTGAGGTGGAATAAAAATAAAACACAGCATACCAGCACTTACAGAATGCAGCTGAAGCGAAGCAGTGCCTGGGAGAAATTTATAGCTATAAATACCTACATCAAAGAAGAAGAAGGCATCAATAATCTAACCTTCCACCTTAAGAAACTAGGAAAGGAAGAGTAAATTAAATGCAAAAGAAACAGAAAGAAGAAAGCAGTAAAGATTAAAAAGGAAATGAAATAAAAAATAGAAAAACTCAGGAAAGCTCAATGAAACCAAAAACCATCTCTTTGAAAAGATCAGCAAAATTGGCAAACAGACTAACAAAGAGAAATGAGATAAGACTCAAGTTACAGGGGCATCTGGGTGGCTCAGTTGGTTAAGTGTCTGCCTTTGGCTCAGGTCATGATCCCAGAGTCCAAGAATCAAGCCCCACATTGGGCTCCCCACTCAGGGAATCTGTTTCTCCCTCTCACACTCCCCCCTCTTGTTCACTCTCTCTCTCACTGTCTCTCTCTCAAATAAATAAAATCTTAAAAAAAAAAAAGACTCGAATTACAAAAATCAGGAAGTAAAGAGAAAATATCAGTACAACTTTAGAGAAATAAAAGGATAATGAGGGAATACTGGGAACAACTGTATGTCCACACATTAGATAACTTAAATGAAGTAGACAGATTTCTTAGAATGATACAAAGTATAGAAACTGACTCAAGAAGAAATTGAAAATCTGAATGATTATAACAAATAAAGGTATTAAATTAGTCATTTAAAAACTTCCCTCCAAAACAGCCCAAGCCCAGATGGCTTCAGTCGTGAAATCTATAAAAGGTTTAAGAATAATACCAATTCACCAATTCTTCCAAAAGACAGAGAAGGAGAGAACACTTTCCAACTCATTCTGTGTGGCTAGTATAACCCTGAAACCAAAATCAAAGACATTATAAGAAAAGAATACAGACTAATACCCATCAGTAACATAGAATCAAAAATACTCAACATAATACTAGTAAACCAAATCCAGCAACAAATAAAAAGTATTACATACCATAACAAAGTGGAATTTATCCCAGGAATGTGAGGTTGGTTTAGCATACAAAACCAATTAATGTAATATATCATATTAACAAAATATAAGGCAAACACTAGATGATCTCATCTGACACAGAAAAAGCACTTGACAAGATCCAACACCCGATCATACTCCAAACATTCGACGTACTATGAATATCAGAACAGATCTTCCTTGCTCTGATAAAGGCTACCTATGAAAGACCCACAGGTAACATCATAATTAATGCTTTACCCTTTAGATCAGGAGCAAAACACAGATATCTCTTCTCACCATGTCTATCCTAGGGTACACTAGAGGTTCTATCAAGGCAATTGGGAAAGAAAAAGAAATAACAGGAAATCAGATTGGAAAGAAGTAAAGCTATCTCTATTTGCAAATGACATAATCTTGCCAAGGAATCCCTGAGAAAACTATTAGAACTGATTAACAATTTCAGAGAATCTGCAGGAATCAAGATAAATATACAAATATCAATTGCACTCTATACACTAACAATGAACAATCTGGAAAAGAAATTAAGAAATTATTCCATTTATAATAGCATCAAAAACAATAAAATATTAAGAATATATTTTTTAAAAAGTGTAAGACTTACACTCTGAAACTATAAAACACTGTTGAAAGACAAAGCAACATAAATAAATGGAAAGACAGCCCATGTTCATGGATCAGAAAACAATATTAAGATGGCAATAGTTCCCAAATTGATCTGCACATTCAACACAATGCCTATCAAAAACACAGCTTTTTTTTTTTTGCAGAAATTTACAAATTGACTCAAGAAATTCATGTGGAAATAAAATTGAAGTAAAATAACCCTAAACAATCATCAAAAAGAAAACAATGAAAAGAACAAAGTTGGAGGAGTCCCAATTCATACTTTCAAAATTTACTACAAAGGTACAGTAACCAAGACAATGCACTGGCATTGGGGCCCCTGGGTGGCTCAGTCGTTAGGTGTCTGCCTTCGGCTCAGGTCGTGATCCCAGGGTCCTGGGATCGAGCCCCACATCGGGCTTCCTGCTCGGCAGGAGGCCTGCTTCTCCCTCTCCCACTCCCCCTGCTTGTGTTCCCTCTCTCGCTGTCTCGCTCTGTGAAATAAATGAATAAAATCTTTAAAAAAAAAAAATAGACATATGGATCAATAGAATAGACTTGAGAGTCCAGAAATAAATTTTTACATTTATGGTCAACGGATTCTTGACAAGCATGGGGAAAGAATAGTTTTCTCAACAAATGATTTTGGAAAAAAACAAAAAACAAATGATTTTAGGACAACTGGATATCCAAATGCAAAAGAATTACACTGGGTTTTTACTAAAAAAATTAATTCAAAGTGGATCATAAACCTAAAAGTAATAGTACAGACCATAAAACTTAGAAGCTTTGGTAAATCTTAATGACACTGGATTGGGCAATGGATTCTTAGGTATGACTCTAAAATATGAGTAAAAGAAAAATATAGATTAAGTGGGCTTCCTCAAAATGTAAAACATTTATGCTTCAAAGACATCAAGAAAGTGGAAAGACACCAAACGTGTTAAAATATTTTCTAGGCATTATTTGATAAGGAATTTATATCTAGAATATATAAAGAGCTCTACAACTCAATGATAAAAAGACAACTCAATCAAAATCACGAGTAAGACATTTCTCCAATGAAAATATACAAATGGCCAATAAGCATATTAGATGATTCTCAACATTAGTCATTATGGAAATGCAAATTAAAACCATAATGAGATACCATTTCATTCCCACTAGGATGGCTAAAAGAAAAAGATAGAAAATAATAAGTGCCAACAAGGATGTGGAGAAACTGAACTTTCATTCATTACTGGTGAGATTGTAAAATGGTTTAGTCATTCTGGAAAATTGCTTGGCAGTTCCTCAAAATATTAAATATAGAGTTCCATATGGCACAGTAATTCCACTCCTAAGTTATATACCCAAGAGAAATGAAAAACTATCCATATAAAAACTTGTATGAGAATGTTCTTTGCACCATTATTCATCATAGCCCAAAAGTGGAAACAACCTAAATATTTCTTACTTGATGGATAGAACAAATGTGATATATCTATACAATGGAATATAATTTAGCAATTAAGAAGAAATGAAGTATTAATGCATGCTACAACATGGATGAACCTTGAGAACATAATGCTAAGTGAATGAAGCCAGTCACAAAGGATCATATATTATATGATTTCATTTATATGACATATCTAGAATAGGCAAATCCTTAGGGACAGAAAGCAGGTGTTCAGTTTTGGGAGACAGGGGCAAGAGGAGAATGGAGAGCAACCACTAATGGGTAGTTTCTTCTGGGGGTGATGAAAAGTTCTTGGAATTAGATAGTAGTAGTTGTTCCAGAACTCTGTAAATATAACAAAAACCACTGAGTTGCACAGTTTAAAAGGGAGAATTTTATGGTATGTAAATATCTCATTAAAACTATTATTGAAAAACATAAAAGGAAATGTTCAACAGGCCAAAATGGCCACACTTCACTCTCCCTCACCCAATATCCCTCTATTTCCTGAGCTTCCTCTTCTCCACCCTTCCTGTCTCTGGCTGTGCTTTCCTTCCACTCTCTAAACTTTCCTCTCCCTCTCACTCACTTGCCTGGAATTCATGGTCTGGTTCAAGACTGAAATCTGTAAGGCCCTCTGCCACATCCCCTTGCTTTGCCTATGAGGACTCTGAATCACTGGGAGAAGTGACCAACCCACAGAGTTAAGGAGTGATAATGCCAGGGGATCTACGATGAGCAGTGTTCTCTCCATGGCCCCTTGGGGCTTTCTATTCACCCACGAAGGGAAAGGACCTGCTATAGGATCTCAAACTCTGGGGATTCTCCTCCTTCCCAGGGACTTCCTAAGCCACAGGTTAACTTCAGAACCTTTCAAACTAGACTTCATTCATCCTCAGTGTCCTCTTCTTCTCTCCCCAGCACCCGCATTACATTCTCCTTTTCTCATCTACTCCTTATCCTAACCACCTTTTTCCTTCCTCTAACTCAAGCAGCTTTCCTCAAACCCCCCTTCTCTCCTTCATTTATTCCCTACATCCCCTCCAGCGTCTCTGTTGCTGCATCCCCAGGGCCCAATCTCTCAAATCTGGCCATAGAACAAGAAAAGATAGGTGGCTTGAGCCATGTGATAGTCTCTGAAAGAATTAAAGTCCATCACTAAATTTCCCTGCAGAGTATATAATAGATAAAAGTAACAAGTAGCTCTTTAATATGCATTGTTGGCTTCTGAAGATGGAGGCATCTTTATTCCCTGCACATGTTTCATCTTCTTCATACCCCCAAGCTAGTATGAGTGATATCTAACAAAGGAAAACAAAAGTCAAGCTTTCACCTCTTTGAGTAGTAAGTCCTCCCAAGAGCTTAAAAGTTGGTTAAGCATAAGAAATTAACTGATACTTAGACCATGTGAGTGAATACTTTGCATCGCTTGAGGATACACACACACACACAAAAATATTCTCCAATGACTAGTACTGTTTGGGGGTGGGTTGTTTGTCATAGATGACCTTTCCTCCTATAATTATGAGGATTTCCTAAGAACTAATCAACTTCTGAACTAGGAGTCTTGCACTTTCACTTTGCACTCAGCCCCACAAATTATAAAGCCAGTCCTGGCTGGCCGACATCCATGAAAAGAGGGGTCATGTCCTCTTCTTCCTCCCCTCCTGTTTTGCAATAGATTTCCCTGTTCTTCTACTCCTGCAATGGGAGATAGAAAGGGAAAATGTGAGGGAGAGTTTAGAAGGATATATTTTTCCTAGTTATATAAATAATCAGTTCAGAGTCATTATTCTATACTTCCCTAGGAAAATGAAGGTTTTTCGGGTTTTCTTTTTAAGGACAAAAGGGTCAATCATGTAAGATGCAAAATAAAGTGTTTGTGTATGTGTGATGTCCGTGTGTGTATTAAACAAGTAGCATTCACTGTGTGCCAGATCTTACATCAAGAACTTTATGTAAATCATCTCATTCATTACTCAGAACATACTATGAAGTAAATGCTGTTATTATCCCAAGTTACAGATGGAGAAAATGATGCTTAGAAAGATTAAATCACTTGCCCCAGGTCACATAACAAGCAAGGGACACAACTCTATTGACTCCAGATCCAATCTAACTGTAAAACCCATGTGTTCCAACTCTCAGCTGTGCTGCCTGTGCTGGAGTGGGTTTGCACATAACTTCCATGAGAAACAACTACTGAGTGCTGACTATGTGCCAAGCATTTCTTATCTATGAATTTATTTAATCCTTACTACACTCTGTGACATGGATACTTTTATTATTTCCATTATATAGACAAGACAACAGAAGTTAAGCAAATTGTCCAAGGTCACCCTACTAGAAAGTGTTGGATATGGATTTTTAAATCACACTATCTGTCTCTAAAATCTGACCTTTAACCATGACCTCATTCTGCCTCAGCGTAGGAGAAATTACCCAATAGAACATAATCCAAGATCTCTTCTGAGCGTAAATCAGTATGGAAAAATTACCAGGTTATTTCTTTAAAATTAGCCCTTCTTCTAAGCTGACTAAGGAATATAATATTCTGACATGAGAATGCCCTGATATATTTCCAGACCTCGCCACTCAAGCACTGACCATCAGTATACCCCATAGCAGTCGCCATGTCCTTATCTCCTACCTTCTCCAGAATTCCTGTGTCATTCCATGCAGATATGCCTTCTTTCTCCCTCAGTCTTCAAAGATCTCTTAGCACCAACTATTGAACCTCTTATTGTAAGAGACATGAGGAAACAGGCATCTAGCCCACATATATTGATGGCCATCTCCTCACCTACCCTTACCAAGCCACTCTGTCCTTCCTCTGGCCTGGGACTTGCTAGGTCAAATAGAATCAGCTCACTCTGAACACAAGCCATGGCTGAAGAGGGACAGTGGCCAATGGGAGAATTTCCAGATGAATAAGATGACCTTCAGGTGCTCCTGTGTTTTCTCAGCCCACCATCTCTGCCTAGTCTTTTTCAGTGAATACCTTTTTTTTTTTCCATAAGAACACAGTCCTGCTTTCTCTCCCCAGAGTGGCCACAATGTAGGAAACCACACACTGACCTATATGTTGTGACAACCCTGACGTATGTGGTTTAGAAATGCACCCATTGAGCAGGGGTTGGGTCACTAATCTTAGCAGTATCACTGGATTATTTCACTGATTTTTCATGCAAGTTCTCGAGATAGAAGGGGTTTTTCCCTGATGGGGGGTGGAGGAAAAAGAAGAATGAAGAAGGGGAATTACTTGTGACATTCACCTTCCCACTGTACTAGATGACTTGGTAAGATAATTTCAAAGGACACTGATAAAAATATTAACAGTTCTGACCCCCAGAATGGACTGAATTGCTATAACGTAGTATTCAAAGACAAGTTGGATTTTCCTCCAAAACATCTAGAGTATGCCTAGAGAAGGTTCTCAATAGGTATCTGAATTAATACCAACTTGTATTTGTTTGTATTAATTTCCTGCGTGCACATTTGCTCCCTACTTCCCCAGCTAGATTATAAGTTCCTTGAGGGAAGGAAATTTTTAACAATTCTGTGGCATGGTCCATTTTACATTTCATAGTTCTGAGCATACTATAGGTACCCACAATCAAAGATATCTTAGAGGAGTTGAGTATCCAAGAGATGGAAGCTCCTTCCTCAGAGCCCTCAAGATAACTCAGAAATTTTTCAGATTTCCAGGGGTACAAGCTATTAGTTTGTTAAGCCATCTTGAGATGGGAACAATGCTTGTGTTTGGGGCTTAGGATAAGAAAATGAAATCTACATTAGGTTCTTCAAATCAGACATTTAACTTAAGTTAATAAATAAAGACATGTGTACACTTTGAAAGGGAAATTTCACCCAGAGAACTTAACATCTGGCAAAGTTCTACTATCTTGGGGAATACTGTACTTCATTGAAGCCCAAATGAATTTAAGAGTAGCAAGATTTAGTTATCATATCCTACCTCTTTTTTAAAAAATAATAAACTCTTACTTTTGCACACAATTTTATATTTTTCAAAGTCTTTTTGTAGTCATTATAAAATTTGAGTTCTTATTGACCCAATGGGCTAAGGCAGGAAAACACACACCCAGAGAAATTAATTGATTTGCCAAATGTCAGAGTGTTCAGGGAAACTAGTATTAAAAACCCAGAGGGTTTTTAGTGCAGTATTATTCCTCCATGGTCATCCACTTCATAGACAACCATTCTTTCATTCAATTTGTTGACAAGAATGCCTTGAATATGAATTTCAATAAAGTTTACAAAGCACAGAAGTTATATACATGTAATCTACCCAGATTCCAATGCATCTTATTTCTTTTCTTCAGTTTTATTCTTGACTGTGGTTTACAACTTCTAATTTATCATCTACATCTTTTTCATAATTTCTGGCTTTATGTTTCAGCAAGTTCTTTGCTGAAGTAATTGTCCACTCAAGCTATTGTCCAGTTGTTTAGACCAATCTGAGTGTGGGATGTGTGTGCATGTGTGTGTGATTTGACAACTAAGGTTTGTTTATTTGGTTTTGGCTTATTTACAATTTCTCTTCTTACAAAAATGTGAAGGTTTTTTTTTTTTTTCCAAGTAGGATGAACACATTTTTGTGTTGCATTTTTATCTCCCAAAGATTTATTTTTTTAATGGTTCTGTCTTTTTTTAATGGGTTACACAAAAACAGAAGTACTTGTGTGCAGACAGTTTATTTGGGAAGTGATCCCAGAGTAAGTGAGGAAAATAAGACAAGGAAAGGAGAAGAGCCAATAAGGGATATGCTAACATGTGGGCTATCAGTGTGGGCAACTGGGGGAGATCTTTCCTGAGAACTTTCCGAGAAAAAAATGGAATTCATCTCTGGATCATATCCTTTCCCTTGATACATACACACATGTGCACACATACAGGCACACATTTCCAGGTAACATTTGCTTGCACTGAAAGTTGATCTTTGAGATGTGAAAAAAGGCCAACGTTAGGAATCCAGATGGTCTCATATTTGTAGTGAAGAAGTTCTGGCATGAGCTAATGAAACTGGCACACTAAGTTAATAAATGCATGACCATTCTACTCAAAGGACACTCTGGTTAACCTGATTGATTTATGAACTTGTTTTGCTGAAGTTGACCAATCACTGGTAAGACTAGCTAAGACCAGGACAAACCCGGAATAATCCTTTTAAATTGCACAGAAGGGACCAATGTAAACAAAAGTAACCTCTGTGATGACACACCCTGAATCTTCCCTCTCCATTCATCATGTTTATAATGTCATTTAATGAACATGTGGTCCCATGATTTCTGAATGTGAGTGCTCAGAAGGGAGGACACCTTCCTTTTTCCATATATCCAATTAGCATATTGCATTCAACCTAAGTACCCCATGACATCCTGACCTCATTCTTAAATATACCCAACCCCAGCCCTTCAAGGAGGCAGATTTGATCATTTTTATCCCCTCTCCTTGCTTGGCACTTTGCAATAAAACCAGCTGCAAAACTGATGTCACTGCTTGTGCTACACATCAGGCAATGGATTCTTGTCTGGTAACATTAATAGGTATAAAGAAAACTTTGTCAGAACTGGAACAAATCTACTTCTTCCCTCAAAACCTAAATATCTTACATGATGATGGAAATAGTCAACGCTGTTTTATGACCCATGAACAGAACTTTGCCCATCCTCAGACTCAATCTTCAAATGGTGAAAGAGGCTAAGGTCAAGATCAAAGATGATTAGTAGCTACTTAAAGCCAACCCAAGTACAATACTGTTTGAAGATAAACTCACAATAGAATAAACTCAACAATGAACTTAGCAAAATCATCCTTAAGATGTTTGACTTTAAGGAAAATAGCTTGACCTCTTCCAACTTGGGCAAAGCTTTCTTGATACCTATTAGGTGGTGCTAGAGCTTATGCCTGACTAATATGAGCACCATCTGTGTCTCTGATCTTGATCTTTTTTCCCTGACATCAGAGATCCTAAGTGATGACATGGAGCAATAAATTTAGTTGTTCCTAGTACCATTCACAGATAATTTATAATCTTCGGAAATATTACCTTATTATGTTTTTCAGTAGTTAAATCCTACATCACCTATAGATCCTTATGTAAAAGCCTCTTCTGCTATTAGGAATCCTATTGTTTCTAATAATAACATAACCAGCTGAAAATCTTTGTTTTCTTTTCTAGAACCTACAAAGATTTCCACTTGAAGACACATTCATTTATCCCCTGTGCAGATTTAATTTTACTACAATATCTCCATGCCACATTAACATAAATGTTAGCACTTAGAAGGAAAGGTATTTGACAAAAAGCATCAAAATATGAGAAAAATGCTGCTGGGAGGACAGATAGTTTTCTCTCCCAAAATTAACCAGAAAATAGTAACAAAGAAAATAACCAGATGTTAATAAGTGATTACACCTCGAGATACCATTTACACATAAAAGAATGTAATTGTATGTATTGTAATTCAAGACATTTCAGGAAAATATATGTAAGTGTGAGCTCTGCCTTAAAGGACCCTACATAACTGACCACATGTCTATTTCACTTCTAAGCCTAATTAATTAAGAACTCAGTAGCAATCTACAAGGTAAGGTGTTTTTCACAAACACCTTATACAACCTTCATAAGAACTTTGTGGAGTAAGTATCAATGTCTTGATTTTACAGATGGTAAAATGAAGCTCAGAAAAGTTAAATGATTCACCTAAGGTCACACATCCAGTAGAGGCAAATCTGGGACTTCCTCGGGGTCTGAGATCCAAACTGAATTCCCTTCCCACTGCACTAGGACTGGCTTCCACACCTGAGGACATGATTCCTTTGTGTCCAGAAAGATGCCAAACACACTGTTGCGTAAGTTGTCACTGAACAACTTTAAATACAGGCACAAGAAAGGGAAGAAAGAGAGTAGAAGAGGGAGCAAAAGAGCAGAAGGGATTTTTTTTTTTTAAGTTTGAGAACACTACTGGTTTCTAAGCAGTTGAACTAAAGATAATAAGGAATTTTCCTAAAAACTTTCTTCATGATAGTTCTAGATACCTCAGTAGTCTTTATCTCTCTGACTGACTAAAATTCCAGGTCTTTTCATTTCTGACCTGGTGTACCAATCATGAAGTAAATGGTATCAATTCTTAAATGGAAAAGTAGTTATGCCACAAGAAATTTAGATCATCATATACTTGTAAACCTGTGATTAATTTACTTGAATTAAGGAATTCTTCCCACTCTCTGATGGGTACACATGGAAGTTAAATTAAGCTCTCTGAAGCCTTCTCTGATAAGCTGTCAAGTAGCCAAACTTAACTGAGAATCATTTCTGATATAATTGCCCCTAAGTCCTTCCATTTCTTTAAGCATTTCCATATGAAAAAAAAGGGGGGTTTTATTCTGGCTATTTTTAATGATAGAAAGTATTACTGAATATTAACAATTTCTTGGATATGGGGCCAAATAGATATAAAATAATAACACTGGAGAGGAGATACCAATGCTGAAAGATCCAACCCCAGCTAAACTGTATTCTCTTTACTGCATTATCACATCTTCAAAAGCAGTTATGCCAACATGGCATCATTTCTTCGATTTATCTGCAGAATATGGTCACTTCTCAGTCATTTCACTTCTACAGTAACTTCCCATTAAAAATCCCCACAGAGGGGCACCTGGGTGGCACAGTCAGTTAAGCGTCTGACTCTTGATCTCAGTTCGGGTCTCAGTCTCAGGGTCATGAGTTCACACTCCACATTGGGTCTACGCCCAGCATGGAGGCTAAATTTTAAAAAAAATCCCAAAAGAGTGACAGAATCCAAGAATTTCAGAGTCAGAAGGGACCTCTGAGATTGTATCTGCTTCCATGTGTATAAAGATAGCAGTGAAATCTATTTGTTGCTACCTGTATAAAGTTAATGGGCAGAATTTTCTTCTTTTAAGCAAGGTATGATTCAGAGGTGGCAAATCAGGGTGAAGCTAGACTCCCCCTGACTACCCTCACACCCAAATTCAGCCTGGTAGAATGAAGGGAATGGGGTAAAGGGAAGAAAAGGGAGCAAATCCATAATCTTACATGTAGTGAGTTACCACAAGGTACTGAAAGGAAGCAGGGGTGAGTGTATGCATGCCACATAGAGAAATACCTAGTAGAAGATGACTATTAAGAGACATCGGGCCCTAAGTAATGTTTTAAGTTTGCTTATGGCTCTGCTCCCTCTTCCTATGGGACATTATTCCCATATCAAGCTATGCAATGAAGAAAAGCAGCCTGCTAACACATGTTAAATGTGTGGTTAAAAAAAAAAAAAAAAAAACATGAGAAGGAAGTAGTTTGCATAGTCCAAGTCAACCCTCATATTTCAAAACAAAATCAAAGAACACAACTTTCAATACTTCATCCAAATCCTTCTGTCTTAGCTTCTCAAATAAAAGTATAGAATCCTCGTGTACATCCCCCTCCTCTCAAAGTTTATGTTGGAGTACCTCACTGAATAGGCTGGCTTCCATCAAGAAAAGCTCACAGAATATATCTGCTGGGTACTCACTATCCACAACAGATAAATGAGAATGTTCACAAAGCTCACCATTTTGAAGGAGTTGGGGATGATACGATCTGTTATTCCTGGAGCCAGATGTCCCCATATTGTCATCAGCTGGATTCTTCCCTCTGTTGCCGTTAAGGAGAAGAAAAGTCTCTCTATTCCTTCTCAGCACCACCTTAGCATTCTCTATTTGCTGGTTCTCTCCACCACTACCATCTTGTTTCTCTATCTTCACTCTGTCTTCCTTTCATCCTCTCCCACTCTCTGAAGCAGCCATCACACTCTTCGCTCTGCTAATGTGATGAGGCACAAAACTCATCTGATACACAATATATCAATGGAGTTCATATTGATTGGCTGATAACAAAGCAAAACCAAAATATAAACAATTCAGTCATGTTCCATTTTAGAGAAGTTCGGTAATTCGCTGTTGTCAAGCAGGATGTGAGCTATTTCCAAATGTCTGCAGCTACTTCAATTCTAAATATTAGAAAGAAACAAAAATGCAGGGCTGGCCTTGCAAGAAAGCAGTGGATCCCTTCAGTATAATTTGGGACTCAAAACAGGATGCTAGAGATTAGGAGAGGATAACAAGGATGTGAATGGGGGAAGAATAAATGCTATAGATTCACAGAGCTACCAGAAACTTAAGAGATCATCTGACTGAACTGCTTAATTTTTACAGATGAGAAGATAGAGTGCCATGGACTTTAAAAGATTATTCAAGATCACCTTGCTAGTTAGAAGTTGCCAAGACTTAATTCTCCAATGATGCAATTTTTTGGTTTATTTTTTAATTGTATTACTTTTTCAAAAAAGGGGGCCTTGCAGACCAACCATCTACCATATACCATATAACCAGATTCCTTTTTCTTTCACGTTAATAACTAGACTTCATTTTTCACCCACTCCATATCTGACCCATTGTCTCTTATATCTGGAATGCATGTAATTTGCTCATCTTCTCATTTTACCTCCTTGGTTTCATGATTTTGGAAGTGACTTTGGTCCCTCACCCAGGTCTTTGTTTCTAGTACTTACTCTCTGCTTAATCCTCAGCTCAACACATGATGCCCCAAATAGCTCCCATTCTCCATCGTCAACTTCTCGTTTCCATTCATTCCTTAGGGCACTCAGAAATGAGTTAGATGTAGCCCTGCTTCCCTCCCCCAGTCTGAGCTTGCAGAAAACCCTGTAGATTGGATGCTATACTTGCAGGGATTCGGGCTAACAATCAGCATGGATTCCTTGAGGTTTCACGGTGTACAACTCCTAGAGTACAGATCCCTTATATATAACAAGGACCTCCATCTAGCAGCCTTGGTGTAAGTTCACACACTAACAACTCTGACCCAAGAACCAATGCAATGGAGGCTCACAGAAACCTGAGTTGCCACATCCTGAACAACTAATATTTTCTCAAAAAATGCAACCTATCCCAGGCTGTGACTGACTCTAGAAGAACCCAGATGCCTCCACGCCACAGTTATCTCTACAGATGGCAGCTGGGTCTGGTTGGTCTTTACCAGACTCACATTTCTGGTATCCTCTCTCATCCCATGATTTAATCTCTTCTATACTTTCATCATTATCACTGTTCTATGCTTCTCCTTTACATCTTCCCTAACAATCTTTCACACACTTTCAGTCACCCCCTGGGCACATCCACAATGTGTCAGTCAGAATTGCTCCAGATTCAAAAGACTGAATGCAGCCACCCCACTCTCTGAATGTCTTTTACTCTTCCATTTCTTTCACTCAGTTACCCTCCCTATACCTGCTTTTTATCTTAACCAGATTCATCAATCCTGTGACCCACCCCCTCCTCCTTCTCCTAGTTAGCCCTTTTGTTTCCACTTCCTTCCTTAGCTGGCTCTAAATATTTAAAAATGCAGCACACCATTCCTTGGGAATCTCATCCATTCCTACTGGGTCAGACATATCAAATCTTGTCTCCAGCTCAGATCTCCTCTTAAAGGTCGTCGATATATTAAACTAATGGACCTTTCATCACTGAAGATTTCATAGACACCAAAAACTTAACATCTCCATAATTCAACCAATTATTTTCCTAGTAGATTTGTTCTCCTAAAATAGACTAAGTTCTGGCATCTATTAGAGAGAAAATTGCTTTCATCTATACCATGACAGCTGCCTGCCTATTTAATAACCTAAACAGAAAATTCAAATCATGAAGTATGCCTCATGGCTTCCCCTACTGCTGCTACCTTGAGAAAGCATAGACTCAGATCCCCTAGACAGTTATCAACAATAACTTTAGTAGGGCTGCTTTCAGGCAATAGTGATAGAATTAACCAAAAATGGTTACAACTCTTAAAGCTATCCACTGTCATCTATATATGGCCTGTGACTACATTTTGGGTCTTCCCACTGTGAATCCTGATTGACTTGCTCTGTTATATGACCTGATAAACTTCCCTCATCTCTTAGTCTGGCATTTCAGATACAGCTTGCCTATAATCTTTGCTCATGAAATAGTTTCTCCTCAGTCACCTAGCCTAAGCCACACATTTCTTATGAGTTACTTCTTTACTGCCCAATGACCTACTTAATGTTTGCAAGTTTATTAATCACCTAATCACCTATTAATCACTTAATCTTTACTTATTCATTGCTTGAGTCCTTCACTATAAGCTTCATAAAGACAGTGACATTTTTATTTACCACACTGTATCTTCAGTGCCCAGAACAGTAGTTGGTGCATAGTAAGTGCCCAACAAATAAATATTTGTTAAATGCATGAAAAAAAAAATGATGGCTCTCTGCTTTCTCGTTGGCAACTTATGGTTGGAGGAGAAATGAATCAAAAAATATTACTTTGGATTTTTAACAGCTTAAAATTAAGAAAGATGAGAGAAAAGAAAAATACTGGGGAGAAAAAAAAGTCTAAGTATAAATATGTATATTAAGGGGTGCCTGGGTGTCTCAGTCGGTTGAGCGGCCAACTCTTGATTTTGGCTCAGGTCATGGTCTTAGAGTCCTAGGATTGAGTCCCACATCAGACTCTGTGCTTAGCAGGGAGTCTGCTTCAGGATTCTCTGTCTCCTGCTGCTCGTCCCCCTGCTCTCTTGTTCAAATAAATAAATAAAATCTTAAAAAAAATAAAAATATGTATATTAAGCAAATAAGTATATTAAATACATAGCTATAAATAAGAGATTTGGTGGTGAAAAAAATTAAGGTAGAGAACACTAAATAGTTAATAAGAAAAAAGATTTGTGAAAGAAAATGTGGAGAAGGTCAAGAAGTAGAATAGCACCTAGGTAATTAAGAAATATAAAACTTTGCATCCCTGATAATGAAGCTCTCCTTGGTTGGAAGTTGAATCTGTTATAATGGCAATAATGATAGCCATCATTTATTGAACTTTAATTATGTGTCTTGCACTCATAAATGCTTTAAACACAGAACTACAAAGGCAACACACTTTGGGACAAACAGGCAAAGAAAGCAGAGATGAAATAAACTGAGTTGGGCATGGGTAATGAGAACTGTATGAAAAGAAATCACATCTGGAGAATTTTCAATATAAGACTTAACACTGGGGATGCCTGGGTAGCTCAGTGGTTAATCATCTGCCTTTTGCTCAGGTCATCATCCCAGGGTCCTGGGATCGAGCCCCGCATCGGTCTCTGCTCAGTGGGAAGCCTGCTTCTCCCTGTCCCACTCCGCCTGCTTGTGTTGCTGCTCTCGCTATCCCTGTCTCTGTCAAATAAATAAATAAATCTTTAAAAAAAAAAAAAAGACAACACTGAAAGTGTAAAAAACTCAATTGTGTAACTATGCTCAGGTACTAAGATTCTTTAAGCTGTAATAATGCAATTCATTGAATTCGTGGTTGTGGGCAAACTGCGGTGCTACCTGTAACTCACTAACCATTCTACAATGTTTATAGCACCTCACCTTGTGAAAGGTAATGGGAAGACAGAAATACATAAGACAAATCTCAGTCCTAGAGACAGAGACCTGAAAGATGCCAGATGATTAAAGGCACAGGACAATGATGCCTACATAGGAGTCCAAAGTAGAAGTGACTCCCTGACTATAGGAGTAATAATGATAACATTTGGAAAGGACTTTAACAGAGCAAGATCAGACAGGAGCTTTTTCAGGGAGGGGGATTTAGAGGACAGAATCTTTTGTTTCAGCATCAAAGACAACTGAGCACGTGTTCTTGTCTGAGGAACTGAGGTTATCATGGGCTTTCTCAATCTCCTTATACTACATCTCATCTATAACTGCATCCTCTCCTTTCCTTTCCTCCAGTCCCTGGGAAAGGGGAGAACTTTCTCCTGTTTCTCAGTTTCTCCCATCTCCTTGTAGATCTTATTCTGTTGATTATTCAAATCCTCTTGCTACTCTTCCTCAATCTCTTTATTGTCTATAAACTTGGTCATATCCTTCCCTTTCAAAACATATGTATTTGACCTTAAAACACAATCATCCATCCAAGATACTGCCTTCTGTTTTTTCCTCCTTTTAGGTCAAATTTATAGAAGGAGCAGATTACCCTACTGCTTTAACTCCATCCCTTCAGGCCCTACTACTCTACAGAAACAACTCCAGCAAGATCCGCAAAACTCCTTAACTGTCAAATGCAAAGGAATATTTCAATGCTTATCTAACTGATTATGCTATTGCCCTGTTTCCCAAAGAGTGTTTCTTAGTGCTATTAATAATAATAGTTATGTAAAAAGAAAGGAGAGTGATTCATGGCCAAATAAGCTTTGGAAACTTTACTTTGGAAATTAAAACTTATGGGTTTCTTTACAGCAAGACTTCTCAGAGATAGTAATAGGCTAGTGTGCACATGCGTGCGTGTGTGTGTGTGTGTGTGTGTGTGATTCTGCAAGAGAAGTACGTAGATTTCAGCATTTCTCACAATAGTTGACCACAAAATAATCTTCCAAATAGCATTTCATGGGAGGATTATTCCTTGGAACAGTCTTTGAGAAATACTCTTTCTTACCCTTTGACACAGAGGACCATTGATATTTTGATATTTTTTTATATATTTTTTTATATTTTTCCTCCTTTGATTCTGATACCTCAGTTTTTGCTCTCCTCTTATATCCTTCCACTTCTCAATCAAACATTGCTTTCTCTACCCAAACTTTAAAATTAGTATTTTGCTTGCCTCTATATTAGATCTCTTCCTCTGAGTGTTTTTTGAATAATCTCATTTGCCATCCTGATTTTACTACTGTCTATGAACTACTGATTCTTAAATCTATGTGTTTAATCAAGATCTCTCACCACATTTCAGAGCATACATCTAAAGCTCTTCTTAACTTTCCCACTTAAATATATCCCAAATACCTCTAACTCAACATGTCCAGAACTTTTTCCTGAAACCCTGATCCTTTTCTTGTGTTTCCTATCATGTTGAGGAATACCACTCTCCATTCAATCGTCTAAGCTAGAAAATCACCCAAGACTTTTCCTGCCTTCCCTTCACATATTATTAGTCACAAATCCTACAGCTGTCCAAACTATGTAAATACTATACATACCTACAGCCTATAGATATCTAACTATCTAGGTTTCTTCATTTACTGAACAAGTATTTATTGAGCACTAACTATACACCAGGTATCAGTTTAAGTGCTTTAGATACAGCATTAAACAAAATAGATAAGATCCCTTCTACCATGAGACTTATATTTTAGTAGGGACAACACAAACCATATACATGTGTTATAGGCTGAATGTGCCCTCCCCAAATTCACATGTTGAAATCTTAATTTCCAATATCTCAGAATGTGACTGTATGGAGATAGAGTCTTTAAGGAGGTAATTCAGTTAAAATGAGGTCAATTGTATGGGCTCTAATCTAATATGACTGGTATCCTTACAAGAAAAGAGATTAGGACAGACATGTGAAGACACATGGAGAAGAGGCTATCTATAAGCCAAGGAGAGAAGCCTCAGAAGAAACCAACCCTACTGACACCTTGACCTTGGACTTCTAGTCTCCAGAGAAAATAAATTTCTATTGTTTAAGCCACTCAATCTCTGGCACTTTGTTTTGGCAGACCTAGCAATCCAATACAAAATGTAAACAGATTTAAAAAAAAAAAATTTAGGGATGCCTAGGTGGTTCAGTCATTTAAGAGTCTGCCTTTGGCTCAGGTCATGATCTCAGGGTCCTGTGAGTTAGTCCTGCATTGGGTCCTTGCTCAGTGGGGAGCCTGCTTTTCCCTCTGTCTGCTGCTCCCCCACTTGTTATCTCTCTCTCTGACAAACAAATAAATAAAATCTTTAAAAAAAGAAAATTTTAGATGGTGAAAAGTGCTGTGAAGGAAATAAAACAGAGAAATGTGATGCAAGGACTAATGCTCAGAGATAAGGACCAGCCTAGCATATTCTAGGGAAAAAGATAGATAGAAGGAAAAAGTGACAGGAAATGAGATCAGAGAAATGGGCAGGGCCAGATCCAGAAAGAAAGCTCCAGCCCTGACACAGCTGCAACTCTCACACAAAAGTAAGAAGAGGAAGGAACACACTGTCCTTACCTTCCCATGTTGAAGTCAGTGCAGGAGAGAAAGCATTAAGTCTGTTCCCTGCTTTAAAGCAAACCCTAACTTGTAAGACACCGGACTCAACCCAGAGGACATCAGACTCTTACCCATAAGATTAGCTACTCCTGCCCCTTTGGAGAAAACATGTAAGAGGTAGAAAGAAACACAGAAACCACACCTCAGGTACTTCCCAGAAAGTATGGAGGGTTTGGAGGGACTTCCTTTCCATATGGGCCATAGAGGAATATGGAATGGGAAAGAAAAGAGTCTTCCTCTAGAATGCACCTAAATTTTCACTATTAATTTCAGAAATCATCACACTTTCAGGATTTCTACTAGTCAATAACATATAAACACATTCACTCTACTCCTCAGCAAAGCTGAGGTTGCATGATAAGCTGAGGCTGACAGGTGGAAAGGTTGTAAGCCATCCTGAAGAACCATTTCTATGAGCTGGGTGATACTGGCTATTTTAAAAGACTCTAGGGGCACATAGTCCATCACAGGCCCTTAGAATTTGCTTAAAACTTACATAGACTTGGGCCCATTTTACATTGGCAGCCATAGTCAGAATAGCAATAACAGCCCCAAGAGCAATAAATATCCATGGACTATCTACTGGACACAAGTTGTGCAGGCCTGGAGGAATAGAATATAAAGTTCCATCCCAAACTTTAAGGTATAGTTTGGAAACTGCTATACCCAGGGTTTGCCTTGTTTATAGAATTTTGTCTTCTAGATAGTAGATTTTTATACCACCAAACCTACTGGCCTTTATAAGATGAAAAGGTTTAGGGAAATTTTCCAAATAATTATCTGGTACACAGATATAACTAAAACCTACATGGTAGACAGAATTCTAAAGAATTCTGAAGAACCCCCACAAGGTTCCCATTCCCTGGCTATTCAACACTAATCTAGGTATTGCTGTGAAGAGATTTTGCAGATGAAACTAAAGTTACTAATCAACTGACCTTAACATAGGAAAATTTCCTGGATTATCTGGATAGATCCAATGTAATCACAGAAGCCCTTAAAAGCAGGAGTGAAGGCAGAAGAGTCAGAAAGATGTGGAAGAAGAGGTAAGCAGAGGGAAATGCAGAAGGGTAAAGTCAGAGAGATTTGAAGCATGAGAAAAACTCTGAAGATGGAGGAAGGGGACCAAGAGTCAGGGAATACACGTGGCCTCTAGAAATGAGAACCACCTCTGACCAACCAACTGCCAACATGGAAGCAGATACCTCAGTCCAACAGCTACATGCAACTAAATCTGGCCAAAATTCTGAATGAGCCTGCAAGCAGGCTTAGACTCAGAGCCTCCAGATTCTTGCTGATGCCTTAGTTTCAGCCCTGTGAGACTCCAAGCAGTCCTGGATGCCATGATTGGACCTCTGAGCTACCGAAGGGTGAGATAATAAATGAGTGGGGTTTTTTAAAGATTTTTATTCATTTGCTTGAGAGAGAGCACAATTGAGGGGCAGAGGCAGAGAGAGAGGGAGAAGCAGACTCCCTGCTGAGTAGGGAGCCCAATGCAGGGCTCAGTCCTGGGACCCTGGGATCATGACCCGAGCCAAAGGCAAACATTTAACCAACCGAGCCACCCAGGTGCCCCAAATGAGTGTTGTTTTAAGCTGCTGAATTTGTGGCAATTTGTTATGGCAACAACAGAAAACTAATACAGCCCAAGAAAGTTAATACATTATAAGGCTAACAGAGAAGCTGACTATAGAAGGAACAGAGGGTAGCTGAGTATTCCTTTGCACAATTTTTTTTTAAAGAGCACTGAATTTCAGGTTAGTGAACACTCTTGTCGTTCCTTTAAAGTTTGGCTGTCTCCTTCTGGACTCAATGCTAAGGAGGGATATATTTTCAACAAAGAATTTAAATTTAAATTTAAAAAGGTCCCAGCACATTTTACCTTTTTGGAAATAACAAGATGCCTATCAAGACAGAAATTTTAAAAAATGTCTTTGAAGATTTTGATAGATGACATTATTATACTTCTAAATATTCCAGTTTCCTTTCTCTGGTGTCCTTCCCTGAAGGACTATCTATCACCCTCCTTGACACCAGGCTTAGCCATGTGACTTGCTTTGGTCCATTAAATGTAAGCAGAAGTGATGTTTGCCACTTACAAGCAGAAGTTTAGGACTCAGCATGTGGTTTGCTGGGCTCTATTTCC
Source organism: Mirounga angustirostris (assembly GCF_029215605.1). Lineage (NCBI taxonomy): Eukaryota > Metazoa > Chordata > Mammalia > Carnivora > Phocidae > Mirounga > Mirounga angustirostris. The sequence goes on from NW_026991714.1 coordinate 53,772,021, forward strand.
TCTTCCGTGAGCCTGGCAATGCTCCAGATAGAGGCTACACCATCATGCTGGCTCCCACAGTGAAGACGATGTGGAGCAGAGCCTCAGCTGACCAATGATGGAAATGTAACTTAAGCAAGAAATAAACCTTTATTGATAGAAGCCACTTGGATTTGTGGGTCATTTATTACCACAGCGCAACTCGGCCAAGTTGACTGATATAGGTGTGGTGCTAGAAATGCCAACCTCTTTAATATCTAGAAGTCAGTAAATGAGTCCACATGATGCCAACACTTCTGTTCAGGGTGGATACATATGAAAGGCACCTCTTGTTATGCAAAGATAAGTTGAATGACATTGTCCAGGGAGGGCAAACTGCCCTAATAAATGTTATTAGTTAAGGAAGGATAGGCTCTTCTACAATAACAGATAGACCCTCCCAAATCTCAAGAACTCACAAAATAAAAACTTATTTCTCATGCTTCAGTGCAGGTTGGCTATTCTCCTGGATGGCTCTCCTCTAAATGTTAGCTCAGGGTTCAGGCTAGCCCCAACTTGCAGCTCTACTGTCTTGGAATCCTTTACTTCCAGTCACAGAGATACAGGGAAAGAACACATGGAAGATCTCACAAGAAAGGTTTTATGGCAAGTCCTAGGAAAGGTATGGCACATGGGCACATATCCTCTGTTCAGATCTCATCACAGGTCCCACACAGATGCAAGGAAGGCTGGAAGATGAAGTCTCCCTATGTGACCAGGAAGAAAAAAAGAATGATTTTATGAACAGTTGCAATTTTTTATCTGTCACAACAGAGCAGTATTTTTATAGGAGAAGGGTATAAGAGACACTGAATTTTGAGCGGCTTTGAAAGACTATGATGACATTTGGGTGGTAATGGACACCAGGAAAGATGGGGAATGTTGATTCTGGTCTTTGAAGTAGGTAGCAGTTACTAGAACCCAACTAAACTTCTCAGTGTGGGTCAGCTTGTTCCCTGGCATGTCTGTGTATGTGAACCAAAAGAACTTTCTGCGGGAGCCATATCCATAGAGACCAGCTGTAGATGAAGAACCACTGCAGAAAACAGAGGAGTCTGGACCACCATGAGCATCACTGCTGCAGTGGGCAAGCACTGCTGAAGAGATATACAGGGTGGGTTTTCAGCAGAAATACCAAGTGGTGGTGGGCAAGGGACTGACCAGATCTGTCGTCTCTATAACTAGCATTGGAAATGGGTTGAGTCCTTTGCACCAAATAAACCCTGAAGTTCCTAGCCAACTTAAGTAGGAGAGCCTCAAAAGAGAAATCTTGGTCTTCTTGCTGATAAAATATGTCACAGTTCAAGCAAATAATTAAAAAGCAAAAAGATGCCTCATGTTTAATGTTTGTTGAGCAATTCATTCTGGTATGAAGAGAACAGAGGACAGGAAAGAGAGCTTCAGAATGGAAGGCATCTAACATGAAAAAGCAATGTATCTATACTACTTTTGTTTTATTTTTAATCAGTAATCCCTGGCCCTGTAGCAGTGCAAGATAGATCAGCTGGTCAGAGCAACACCCACTGAGAGATGGACAGCTTTGTGTGAAGTGATTCCACTTAGGAAATTCAGGGACTAGAGAACAGAACAGCATTTCTGGTCTGTGTTTTGAGTCATGGGCAGAGGTGAAAGGATACCCTTCCAGTACATAATTAAATTACTGTGCAACTGTGGGGGTGTTTGATCAACTTCTTACATAAACAGGATCTACATGTGAGAACATTTTCAAAGGTTGAACACAGAGCTTTACTAGAGACAGAGCAGCAGGTGGGGAGCCAGCCAACCAACCAATCAAATAGGACCAGAATTCATGTTCTGGAGCCCACTGGGCTCCTTGCAACCTCCCCCATTTGCTCAACCCACTCAGACACAAACCTAAGAGATGTAACTCTCACCTGTGGGTTGCCCCCACGCAAACCCCAACTGCACATCTGATCTAATCTAAAGAAGCCTTTCATATAGAGAACACACTTGTTCAAACCAACCTCACTTATGGGAAAATGGCATCTCTGCTCAAAAAGCATGATTTTCCCTTGGGAACTATCAAATTATTTGCTCTCACTAAAAGTGTGGAATCATGGATTTGTTTTTAAAAGCTGACTACTGTCTCTAGCTGTTCATCATAAGATCAACTGTTTGACCCAAGGGGTCTGTGATTATTGTGATCATCCAGTTGTAACCCAGACCCCCATATGCCCATGCTGGGTAGCAGTTACAATGTCTTTCTCTGATCTCCTCAGCCTTTGAACTTTATTGACATGAGCTCCAATTCCCCAAATCTTATCCTTCCTCTGGTACCCCAGTGTCTCCTGTTCTACTGAATGAGGGCTAGCCTCTCTCACTGTGGGCTCTATCCTTATAGTTGTTAGTCTGCTCAACATATGCGTGACTACTTGGCAGTGGGCCCTTTCTCCCAGCAGAGCTAACAGAGCAGCTGCAAACTTTGCCATTGACTTCTACTTCCCTACCCTTGCCATTGCAGATTTTCTGCCCCAGCTCTGAGTCAATCTCCAAAGAAGGCCTGGTATTTTAATTCACAGTATTCTTTACCCCAGAACCAGGGAAATGTTCTCAAACAGTAGGCCAGAATGCATTAGAGTAACACCTTCCTGAGATTAACCCAAAAGTGATCCTCCTGGGCACCACAGGAAAATAGTCTTCCTTTACATTGCACCCAGCATAGTGCTAAGCCCTAGAGTAGAGCAGATCAATAAGGTACTATCTGTGTTGTAAAGGAGCTCTCTGCTTCTAGGTTACTCTTGCTTAAATTCGGTAGGCACACAAGCCAGTGAGAGGCAACTTCTTGAGCAAGTGCAGTCTTATAGAGACTCTAAATTACAGCACAGAGTAAGAACAGTTCTTGGTAAACCATAATTATTGGAAAGAACCAAGGAATTCCCCAGTTGGTATTAGGGGTAGCACCTAATTCTGGATTCTTTTGATTGAGCTTGAAGGAAAGGGAAAAACAGATTGTTCATCTGGTTATTTGGTTTTCCCTTCTGACAAGTTGCCAGATCAATGCTTTTGAGAAGATTTTGTGATCCCAAGGCAACTATGTTTTCTGTGTAGCCCCCTAGAGGGTGACATATAACTGCCAACAAAACAAGAAACTTCAGGAAATCTTTGAGCAAAAAAAAAAAAAGCTAAAGTAATCACATTGTATCAGCATGCAAGTACTTAACCTAGAACAATAAATTATAAAGGGTGAAAGCAATGAAGATATATTAATAGTACAGAAAAGCTTTAAAGTAGTTAGTCCTCACAATACCCCTAGGTACTTTATTACAAAAAACACCTAGGTTCTTCAGAAATTTCCCAAGGTCAACTACAGAACCAGGAAGAGAACCTCACTTTTATAATTTATGCAGATCATAAACCTGGGGAATATTAAAGGGTGAACTTGACCTAAAACCTTTCATGTGTCTTCCTTCCCCTCTTCTTAAGATGTGGGTCTTATGGAAATAGGCATGTTCGGAACGATGTGACTGTTGAGCCACATGGTTCCTGTTGAGTAACCCTGAAGGTCTCTTTTGTTGTTTTGTTTTTTGTTTTTCCCTGAAGGCATCTGGAATATGCCAGTGTTTTCCTAAACCAAATGGGAAGCAAGAGAAGCTATAGATACAGCTAGGAGGAGGTAGGGTGGTATTGGTCAAGGCTGGCAAAACAAATAGACCTCTCAGGCTCATGAAATATCCCTGGACTACTGAGCTCTGGGATTCAGCTGCAGGTCACCCTCTTGTTCTGTTCAGAGTTTATACATTGCTACTAAATGATTCTCCCTAGACAATATGGGGTCTCTGTTAGGCTATGTTTCAGCTTCCCCAATTACAGTTTCTGTACCCCTCACCACAGGTTTCTTCCAGTCAATACAGAGCACTCTACCTTCCACTATAAGATAAAGGTCAGAGTCAAAACCAAAGAGTTTCACAAAAACAATAACCGCCTTGTTCCCCACAACCCCTCTCTACCCCATAACCTCCCCAAAGGGAAAAAAATGCAAGAAGGATCTTGGTTTGAATGGAAATTGATTAAACTTTTTTTTCCAGTTTCAACACTATTTTTTTAAACTCTTGGTTTCTAGTGACCTTTCAAATACAGACTAATTAAATGCCGAAGTTGTTATAATTGAAAAACCTAAATTCAAAAGGCATCTAACAATTTTGTCAACTCTTATTTTGGGGGCATACAAGACCCTGACATTTTAGAGGCTCCCTACCTCCTACCAGCATTGCTATACCTTGCCAGGGATGCTGATGCCTTTTAAATAATGAAAGAACTATGACTCACAGCTCCAAAATTTCTCGTAAGAATTGTATTCTGTCTCCGAAAATTTAGGATAGAATGTTCCAAAAATGTGCTGAGCTATAGAGATAGATAGATAGATGGTAGATAGATAGATAGATGATAGATAGATGACAGATTAGATTAGATAATAGATGACAGATAGATGATACACTGGATTAAATAGACAGATACAGATCTAGCTTTCTCATACATCTCCAGCATATCTCAGCTGTAGATACAGCTATCTACAGCTGAACATATTTCATATATGGCACACATGTGCATAAACAGACACACACACATTCAGATTCTGCTGTCTGGATATCCCTAAGCATTCCAGACTTTTAGAGAAAAAGTTTTTTAACTACTCTAATAAAATGGCACAAGTACCCTAGTTCCACACAGAGGAAATGCCTCACTCACAGGACTGGGAAAGGGGATGACGTCTACTTCTCTTCATTAGCCTGTTCAGCAGCCGTATTCGCCATATGACTACCTGACTCTCAATTCCTGGGCCTGCTCTCCTCTTCTAGCACTGCCTTACCTACATGAATACCAATCTTCTTTGTATTCCCTAAAGCACCACTAACTTGAATGTGTGTGTGTACCAGAAGTTTAATGAAAATTTAGGGGCACTTGGCTAGCTCAGTCAGTGGAGCATGTGACTCTTGATCTCAGGGCTGTGACCAAGTCCCATGTTGGGCATGGAGCCTCTTTAAAATTAAAAAAAAAAAAAAAATTAACGAAAATTTAGAAAGGGGTACAGAAAAGCTAAGAAACATAGAAATATCAGTCTTTGCTGACCTAAAGTTCCTTCACCACCTCCACCACAAATAACATGCCACTTGCCAAGGATTTCCTCAGGTGCCCTATCCCATGCCTCCTCCATGGATGTCCTCGCATCTCTCATATTCTGAACCTTTCTCCCAGGCTACCCATGTATGTGCAGTCCTCTTGCTCTATTATGCAGGATAATTCTCCTCTTCTTTTGTCTTCCCTTCTCTTCCCAAGACACTTACCAAAAAGACCCACCAAAATGATTTTTCTAAGCAAAACACTGTTTACTTAAAGTGGATTTATGCTATACCCAGGGAAAGTAGAAATAGCTATAGTCGGTGTTTGTTTAAAATGACATTCCTTTTCTTTTTTGCCATTTGCACACATGTGCACACACACCTAGCACAGAAATTTTAAAAACATGCCATGACACCTCCCTGTTTAAAATTCTTTTGGAGGTTTCCCAATAAAATGTGAACCCCTTCCCAAGGCCTGTAGGACCTAGTCCTCACCTTCCGTTCTGGCTTTACCTCCTGCAGCTTCCCCTCTTGCTCCCTGTGCTCCATATACACTAGTTGGAGCACATCAACTCATCCTTGCCCCAGGAGCCTACCACTTACCTATCCCTCTTCATGGGGCTGGTTTCTACTACTTTACATGCCTCGGCTTTAGTGGCACCTCCCTGGGAGGCCTCTTTAGGCACACTATTGATACAGGTTATGATGTTACTCTCTGTTGAAGCACTAATAACAACCTGCAACTACTGGATTACCCATTTATCTATACCTCCAATGGATTGTAAGCCTCATGGGGCAGAGATCACAATTGTTTCATTCTCTATTATATCCCCTACAAATTCATACAATCTATGGGTAATAGCAACATATGGCTGAATAGATGAATGAACGAAGCACCTTCTCCTTAAAAGGTGTTGTGCTAGGAACTTCACACATAGGTATAAAAATATGCTTGTGCTTCTAGGATCTTACCCTCAAACAGGAGGAATAAGACTTACAAATAAATTATGACAAAATGAAAATGTTACCGTAATTCAGAATAGGAAGAAACATTAGGTAAGATAACCAAAGACTCTGTAGATGAGTGGGTATTTGAGATGAACACTGAGAAATGGGTAAGATCACAAAGGATGGAAATTGCAATATTCCTGGTAGAATAAGCAAAGACATGCATATATGAAGTACAAAGCTCCTGTGGCAGGGTGACGTATTGAATGAACAATTTCTGCTTAGAGGAGGTTTGTGTTATATGGGTTGAGTGGGGAAATGCAGATTGGGGCCAGATTTTTGAAGCTCGTTGACTACCAGAATAAGAAATTTAAACCTGTAGTTTCCTAAGAGAATATTGACAGGATTAAACTTAAGCAAAGGGAATCTTGCAGTGGCATACAAGACCAATTGGAGTGTGTATTCATTTGCCAGGGCTGCCATAACAAAGTACAAACAAACAGAACTGTGACTTACACAACAGGAATTTATTTTTTCAGAGTTCCAGAGTCTAGAAGATTAAGCTCAAGGTTTTGGCAGATTTGGTTTCTCTTCAGGCCTCTCTCTCTAGCTTGCGGATGGCTCCCTTCTTCCTGTGTCCTCCCATGGTCATCTCTGTGCGTGCATGTGATGAGTGTCTCTCTGTGTCCTAATCTCCTCTTATTAGGAAACCAGTCCTATTGGATTAGGGCCCACCCTAATGACCTCATTTTAACTTAATAACTTTTAAAAAAAGATTTTATGTATTTATTTGAGAGAAAGAGAGAACACACAAGCAGGAGGAGAGGCAGAGGGAGAGGGAGAAGCAGACTCCCCACTGAGCAGGGAGCCTGATGCGGGGCTCGATCCCAGGAACCTGAGATCATGACCTGAGTCAAAGGCAGAAGCTTAACCAACTGAGCCACCCAGGCGCCCCTTAACTTAATAACTTTTTAAAAGCCTTATCTTCAAATACAGTCACATTCTGAGGTGCTAGGCATTAGAACTTCAACATATAAACTGGGGGTGAGGGGGGTGGAGAGGCAATTCAGCCCATAACAGAAAGTGAGGAAGAAGAGGGAATAATTTTTGAGACTGAATGTCAGCATGTCTCATCTTCCCTTTCTGAGCATCATGAGGCCCCTTCCTCCCCTGTTCATCCCAAAGAAATTTTGAGGGGTCTTGAGTATATTCAGGAAGGAAAGAAACTTTAATTTTGCTGTAAGGAAATGGAGCACAATGATATTTGGTTAGTAAACATTCTCTGCCTTCCTTTACAATGAAATTCTTACAAAAGTTGAAATTGAGTTTTTAAATCCCGAATGTTTGATCTATGAAGACCCTGAGGAAAAAGCTTTCCTGGGCCTTCGTAGGAATGGTTCCTTTTCTCCCCCACCATGGACTGATTGTTACCTAAGGAATACTAGAACCTTTGTAAACAATTATGTTTGTTTTTCTTATTGGTTCCTAGACAAACCCATCCCCAACAAATGTAGTGAATGAAATTTGTGTTCTAACTTCACTCCTGGCTCCACCTAAGGTCCCCACCCTTAGTTTCCCGATGTCTCATTTGTCCTATATTTATTTATATATTTTTTTCATTTTGTAAGCTTTGTACGCTTTCTTAAATCCTCTTTGTACCAGGGTAGAGTATTTAAAAAAATAAATGTTAGGGGCGCCTGGGTGGCTCAGTCCGGTAAGCGTCTGCCTTTGGCCCAGGTCATGATCTCAGGGTCCTGGGATCGAACCCTGCATCAGGCTCCCTGCTCAGTGGGAAGTCTGCTTCTCCCTCTCCCTTTGCCCCTCCCCCCACTTGTGCTCTCTCTCTCTCTCTCTCTCAAATAAATAAATAGAATCTTTAATAAAATTAAAATTAAAAAATAAAAAAAATGTTGAATTAAGAACAATGGCAAAAACCTGACATTAACTTTAATAATTTCATTTCATAGTAAAAGTCCTGCAAATCACAGTTCTCACTAGACATGTGTCTATAGCCATAAAACTAATGATAAATTGACAAGAATAAATCGAAAGGGAGGAGAAAGAGGAGGTTCTCTTGTTGTAGGAGCCTATGTCTCATGGTCAGGTTCTCCCTCTCTCCCCAAAGCAGCTGCTCTCTATAATCCTCCCATGATGTCCAGCCAGCGACTCCATTCACACACTGAATTGTTCCCTCTCTTCACTGCCCCTCACCATCAATCCTGTGCTCATTTCTCTGAACTCTGTTAGCCAGGAGGTATCCCTTTTGTTCAGAGCCTAGGATTTAAACCTGGGCAGTGGTCACGTGTGTGATATTCCAGTGAAGCCTATGAAACTACCAGCTCACATTCTGACTGTACCTAACGTTTCATAACATCCTGTCTAACATCAGGATCTGTTTTATGTATACATGTCTCTCCACACAAGCCATCAATTTGAAGGGAAGCTTCATATCTCTTTTGTGAGCCCCTCAAGGGTGTCACCATGCTAGGGACCTAGCACTTCATAAATACTTACTAATTTAACTGAATTTGGTGCCTCTAAAAAGCACAGAAAAGTTAGAAATAGCAACAGCTAAAGGAGAAATGGAAGCTACAGGTCCAAGAAATAACCTCAATTAATTTACGTCTGTATGGAAACTTTACTGTGAGACCAGAAAAAAACCACATGAGCGTTGACCACAGGACACTTACAAGAGAGGAATCCAGTGGGAGGAAGGAAGGAGGTTATTGCTCACCATGTTATTTGGAGAAATATTCAGCCTCAAACAAAAAAAAATTGCAGTAAAAAAAAAAAAAAAACAAGCCATAGGCTATAAAAGTAGGAAGAATGTACACAAAAAAATAAAAAGACTGGCAAGAAAATACACATTCGTTAATACCACTGCCACGCACATATTATTTAATCTTCTCAACAAACCTGTGAGGCAGGCACAGAAGGAAACAGGCTGCAACAAGTAAACAACATCCTACACTCACACAGCTTCCAAATTATGAAGCTGAGAGCTGAGGCCCAATGCATGTGATAAGAAAGCACAAGCTCATGATTCAATACTACACATTGGGCTTAAAATGCGAGGGGATTAGACAGAGATGTAAACAGTGTGAGGTGAGTAAGTTAAAAGAGAAGGACATTAAAAGAATGGGGTGAAGTACACAAGGTGTTCAAGGTAGAAGTTTCAGGTTGAAAAATCATGAACACCAGACCTATACAAGAACATACATGTCTCATCAGTATGGAGCTACTTCTTAAAAGGCACCAATCACCTCCATGATGTCCACTTTAGTCCATAAAATTTGATAGTTCAATCAATGTTCCTCCTGGTTCCTGTGATAATTCTCTTTAAGTTCTCGCAGTTAAGAGAAGTTAACTTTTCTCACTAAAATGAAATTTCCCTGTCTTCCTCTTTCATAACATAGTAACTGGGCATTCCCAGGAAACCAAGAAAACTGCTTATTTGTGTAACACAACTATTTTTTTAAGATTTTATTTATTTATTTGACAGAGAGAGAGAGAGATAGCAAGAGCAGGAACACAAGCAGGGAGAGTGGGAGAGGGAGAATCAGGCTTCCCGCTGAGCAGGGAGCCTGATGCGGGGCTCGATCCCAGGACCCTTGGATCATGACCTGAACCGAAGGCAGATGCTTAACAACTGAGCCACCCAGGCGCCCCAAACACACCTATTTTAAAAAAGACAATCCCCTAAGAGAAAAAAACAAGCCACAAATGGGAAGAAAATATTTGCCAAGCAAAGGAATTTTATCCAAAACGTATAAAGAACTCAACATTCAACACTAAGGAAACAAATAACCCAATTTAAAAATGGACAAAAGCTCTGAGAAGACACTTTACTAAAGAAGATACACAGATGGCAAATAAGTATATGAAAAGATGCTTGACACCATATGTCATTAGAGAATTGCAAATTAAAACAAGGAGATACCACTACACAATAATTAGAATGACAATAATCCAAAATGCTGACAACATAAAATGCTAATTAGGATGTGGAGCAACAGGAACTCTCACTCATTGCTGGTAGGAATGCAAAATGGTACAGCCACTTTGGAAGACAGCTTGACAGTTTCTTACAAAACTAAACATAGTCTTACCATATGATCCAGCAATGGTGCTCCCTGGTATGTACCCAAATGAGTTGAAAATATGTTCACACAAAAACCTGCCCATGTATATTGTATATTCATAAAATGGAATATTATTCAGCAATAAAAAAAAATGACCTTAATTGCATATTGCTAAGTGAAAGAAACCAGTCTAAGAAGGCTACATATTTTATCATTCCAACTATATGATATTCTGAAAAAAGGCAAAACTATAGAAACAGTAAAAACAGTAGTGGTTTCCAGGGATTCAGGGAGAAGGAAGGAGGGATGTGTAGGTGGAACACAGAGAACTTTTAAGATGGTGAAACTATTGTGCTTGATATTTTAATGGTGCATACAAGACATTATGCATTTGTCAAAAGCCATAGAACTATACAACACAACTATATAATTAATGTGAACCATGGGCTTTAATTAAGAATAGTATATCAATATGGGTTCGTCACTTGTAATGAATATATCACACCAATGCAAGATGTTAATAACAGGGAAAACTGTGTATGTGTGTTTATGTGGTTGGGGGTTAATATGGGAACTCTCTGTGCTTCCTGCTCAATTTTTCTGTAAACCTATAATTGTACTAAAAATAAACTCTGCTAATTAAAAACAAGAAAAGAAAAGAAAAAAACACTACCAAAACATGTATGTCTATTGTGCTCAATAGCTACTGGTGTGAAAATTGAACCTATAGATACATGTACTTGATGGGCATTTGGGTAAGTTTTGGCAAATTTTAATCTTTCCTTGTCCTCTGAGGTTGTGTTTTACATTTGAAACAAGTCTTAAAGCTATTTGCCATTTGAAAATGCTGTTTTTGATGAATAATGATGAATCCACCAAAAACAATTTTTTTCTAACTCTAAATTAGTGGAAATTTAATTTCAATGTTTCAAGTTGTTTTAAGAAAGAAATCACATTCTCCTTCATAATCACAAGAATAAAGCGGTGTTCCTCTCTAAAGAGAATTTGTTTGGATTTTGTTTAAAACAGAAATCCCTCTTTTGGGAATCCTCATCTCATTTCATCCTTATCCATCGCATTTCTTATTAAGGGTTGAGGACCTACTTACTTTTGTAGCACCAAGACCAAAAGAAAAATGAGAAAAGGACTATGATCACATTGCTCCAACTAGAAATACAGTAAATTCAAGACAAATTCCACTCTACCCTCTCCCAAGACATACAAAAAGAAAATAACTCTCATGATCATGCTGGAGAATGATCATTTGCTTGTTATGACTTTATGTGGTTTCATAAAAGGCGAGGGACAGTCATTGTGTCACAGTGTGTGTAAAAATGGGGAAGAAAGAAGAGGAAGCAAATAACTCCTGGAAAGCTACAGCCAAAGTGAAGAAAGAAACTCAGGGGACTGGGACACTGGGGAAATTCCTCCAAGGCTGGAAAGCAGAAAACTGAGACAACACCAGATTTCAAATCCATGGTTTCCAGCACATCCAGGTTAGAAATTGAAGTTAGAAGTTGAAAAGAGTGCTGGTATAAGAGTGAAATATTTGTGTTCAGAAGTCCTCTCTTTTACCCTTTCACTTCTTTGGCCAGTTTTCCACTAATGATGGATGTTTGCTTCCTGTTTGACAGTGTTGCTCCCAGTTGTATGGAGTAAGTGATGAAGATGGAGAGATTACAATTCAATATTCCAGTCAGAGTTAAAGCTTTGTGAGACCATTCAAACTGGGACTGTCAATCCCTTTCAGAGTTCTAATCCAGTACCGGGCCCCGGTGAAACCACCAATTCCTCTCTGGAACCAACAGGACAATCAGGCAAAATATGGAGAGCTCCACCCTAAATCTGCATTGTCCCTGTGAACAGGAGGCACTGGGTAACACCTGGCCCTCCTTCTCAGCCTTTCAGTAATGCCCCTAACTCAGCTCCTGCCTCTGCATGAGGTAGCCAACCTATCTGCCTCATGCTTGGGTCTCTGGATACCTAAGGTTTCTCCAGTTTCTCCTCCTAACTATATTCTAGCCAGCTCACTGGGAGCTACTGGATATCTAGGTACTGCCAGGGATGGCCTGAATTCTTTGTGTTCGTTTTGAAATAAGAAGGTGTGAAGTAATTAGGTACAAAGAAAGAAAAGTTAATACTTATGAAGCAGCAAATTGGGATGAGTTAAAATAGAGAAAGCAAGGACTCAAAAGAAAATAACCTAAACTGGTAGTTCTCAAAATGGAAAAGCATCAAACTCACTTGGAAAGCATCTTTAAAACAAATACAGATACCATCCCAGATCCAGTGAATAAAAAAGGCAGAGGCTGATGTCAACCATACTTAAAGTTTTAAAAAAAAAATGCCAGGAGGTGGAGAGAAGAGTGTAATTTTTTAAAGCTCCATGGTAATTCAGATTTCCAACCCTGTCTAAAGCCACTGGTTAAATAAAGATGGAATTTGTAGCTGAGCCAGGGTATTTATTTTTTTGGCTGTTTTCTTTGTGTTCATTTAAAAACAATAAAGTAGGAAATAATCAGGTACAAAGAAACAAAAGTCATCCAAGCATACGAAACAGTAAATTAAAATATCATTCCTTGCATTTTGTAATTGAACAAATTTTCTTTTGAGATCTTTAAGAGTGCTTCTAAAACTTCCTTCTTAATTAAGGAAAATATATGAAGTTTTACATTAAGAAGACAATTAACCCAAGTACACAAAGAATAGAATTTCCAAGTTAATTCTATAGTTAACCAACACTTACCTCTTTTCACTTTTAAATTGTGTTGCTCTGATATTTATGACATTCAGAAATACAGGACAATCAACAATTCATTTTTTTCAGGTCAGCAGTCTGAACATTTATAATCATATATACTGAACATAGATACGTATTGGAATAGAAGGTTTAGGAAACTGAACTGAATCTGGATTGATCCTCTGGAAGTTTAATTTTGTGATTTGGCTTTTTCTCTTAAAAGCAAAATGTCTCCAAAAATGAGTTAATGAATAACTCTTTTAAGTTGTGTACTTATTCATAAGCATTTATTGCAAATGAACTCTAGAAGAAAGCTGCTGTGCGTGCGTGCATGTGTGTGTGTATGAGTATATGAGTGAGGGTGAGTAGAGGCCAGCTGGTACAACATCTATTGGTCTGTCCCCAATAGATGTTTTGACACCGTACTAAACATTTTGAAAATCCTATAGGGTTGTAAGCCTCCCATACAGTCTGATCCTAGTCATAGGTGAGTTTACTGGCATCACCCACCAAAAAAAGGCAGGTTCTGTGTGGGAGTAGAGGTAATTGACAAGTATGACTGGAGACTTGGGGGGCTGAGTAGTCATAGCTGTGGTTTAACTAACAATTTCAGTTTTGAGTTGTTGGGGCCCCCAACAACTGAGAGCTAGAAAAGTGATATTTGGGGGAGAGAATCGTCCAGGCACTAGCTCTGAAGACCTCCCACCAGAACCCTCAGATCACCTAGAAGCAGGAAATACTCTGGTAGAACTGTTGGCGCTTCAGAGTCTCTGGCCACTTTCTTAAAGGCCACGTTTTAGAGTTGGAGTCTGGCTTCTCTATTGTTTTCTGGTTCTCAGCCGAAGTTTTCTTTTCCTCCAAGTCTAATTAAGGTAATCAGAAAAATAATTTAGTCTATGTGATTTCTAGCATTTATTTCTTGGAGTAACATTGAGTTTCTACTTTATAAGTATAAATAATCCACCTGTCAGAGTGTTACTCATTCTTTGAGACCCTGTTCAGGTTTCATCGACCTATAAAGCCTCCTCTAACTACCCCCAGGGGCTAGGTGCTCATCCTTTGTGCAACCGTTGAATTTTATGGATATCTTCATTACAAAAAAAACACATTACGTTGAAATTTATAACATGTCTATCTTCTTGAGGCAAAGCCATTGTTTTATTCACATGATACCTCCATTCCTTAATTGGTTCTAAACTCAATATATTTCTTGGCAAAAATAAAATAGTGAGAGACTAGAATGGAGAAAGGAAGGGAGAAAGGGAAAGGGGAAGAAAAAGGAAAATACTTCTTTAGTCTTATATTCAAACAATTATTTCTAGATTATGAGAATTCAGTTCATCTTACACTCACATAAAGAGTTGCTGGAATGAACCAAAATACACTTTCACACAATATAGGGGAAAGAGTAGTCACCTTTTGTTGCTAGGAGGCCATACTCAGAAAGAGTTTATGTCCTGGAAACACCTCAGATCACCATGTCTAGGAGTTCTGTAGTTCCCTCCCCAGATAAAAGCCCAGGCTGCCTTTCCAGCTAAAAAGCTCTTACGAATGGCCCAAGATATGCATCCCAGTCCTCCAAGTGAACAGAAGTACAAGACTGTACATATAGCACCTGCTCGATAAATACTTACCAAAGTTATACAAGAATGCCTTGAAGAAAGAGACAGTAATTATTTATTTTCCTCAATTACTTGAGGAAAAAAAATATATACCAACTGCTCTAGAATGACCGAGGGCAAGCCCAAGATCAGCTCTCCAAGTTAGAATTGCAGGCTAGTGCTCTTTCCAGGAAAAAAATGAACTCACAGTGAAATAGCTGGTTTTAGCAGAATTGAAAAAAAAAAGTTTTGAAAAGGGGACCACAGAGCAGTGATCTTAAAAAGTTACTACACAACAAATATGGACTTGTTCTACTCTTCTGAAAGACAAATGACTAGAAGTTCAGAAATTTAGAATTCTAGTTCTGTTGTTGATAAAAATAAAAATAGTTGGGTGACTTTAACCAGGTTGGTTTTCTGTGCCTCAGTTTCCTTATCTCTCCAAGCAGGATAATAATCTCTGAAATATCTCAGAATTGTTGTAATTCCAGACAGTTAAGTGATCCAGTGTTCAAATTTAATCTCCTAAGAGTTCTCTAACAACAGTTCTTAGAATAGAGACAATTTAAAAAGTGTGGAATAAATGAAGTGGGTGGTTCAGAATGAATTTTCTGTGTTAGTTTTCTGAGTTCGAAGAAACCTGTTCTTCCAGGAAGATGTTTTGATTAGTGAGATGAAAAGTATTCAACAATTCCCCATAGCTTTCCAAAGCTCAGGTCATTGTGAGACCTTTTTGTTGTTATTGTTTTCACCAACCCCATATGTTAAAGATTTTTCCCCTATTACACTCTTTTATAATTAATGTTGTTTTTCTTTCCATATTTCATGATCAAGATAATGATGGTAGGAAGGAGGTAAACAGAAAAGAAATGGTCAGTCTGAAGGCATTTCTAGTTCTTATTTCCTCCTGAGTATCACATGAGGTCACTAAATTGTAAGAAAGGGCATTAAAGCAGGAGCATCACAGATATAAGGGTCCAAGTAAGTAATGTTTGGGTTATTAAAGGCACAAGCAACACTTAAATTTGTAAAAAAAATAAAAAAATTAAAAAATAAAAAAAATAAAAAAACCTTCAATAATATTGCCATAATAAACTTTTGCTGAACTCTTACCAAGTACAAGTTGCTCGATTCAAATTTAACAGGATGATAAAGCAAGAAATAATAGGCAGCAGGTAGGCTGAAGAGCTGCAGATGGACCAGCAAAGAATAGAAAGAAAGCTTCTGATAAATCCAAGAAAATGACAGAAATAGAATGACAGAGAAAAGAATGCTGACTGCCTGGAAAGGAGTTAATTTCCTTTCCCCAGAGGGGTTAGGTAGACCATGTCCTTCCAGAAGACAGTATTAGAGTATTATTACCCATGCAACCCAGGACAGCGGCCAGGTCCTGTGGTGGCCCCGCAGGAAAGACTGCTCCTCAGGAGAGCCTGACTGATGGACCAGGAAAAGGAATAGAGTATAATGATTGCAGAAGAAGTGGACTTGGTTTTTCCATACAAAAGTAAGCCAAGAAGCAATAATGAATGATGATCTGTACAATTTTGAGATCTGTTGCTCCATTCTCTAGCTATTTCCAAGTGCTTGGAAAAAGAAGTATTATTATAGTCAGTGAACCTAATCACATAGAAGAACACATACAGAACTTACGTTAATAGAGGTAACATATACTCAAAGCTGAATCAGGTGCAAATCCTCCCTTCACGGAGTTCACAGTCTAAAACAAGAGTTCTTAACCTGGAGTCTGTAAATAGAATTAAAGGAAATCTGGGGCACCTGGGGGGTTCAGTTTGTTAAGCGTCTGACTTCAGCTCAGGTCATGATCTCGAGGTCCTAGGATTGAGCCCAGCATAGGCTCCATGCTCAGCAAGAACTCTGCTTGTCCCTCTGCCCCTACCCCTGCTTGCGCTCTCACTCTCTCTCTCTCTCTCACAAATAAATAAATAAAATAAAATAAAAAGAATTAAAGGAAATCCATTAAATTGAATTAAAAAATATTATTTTCACTAACTTCTAACTAAAATTTAGCATTTTCTTCAATTATGAATTAAACCTCAGTAGTATTAGCAGGAACTGTGACTTTGTCAACAACTGAGATCACAGTTATTTCCATATTCATCACAGTCATTGCAGATATTGTAAGCTACTGACCTGGCAAATACCCAGGAGCCACGCATGCTCACCATGACTGAAATCACATCAGTAATCAAACCCACCAGTTAATTTTATTTAATGCATCAGTAAAGAAGCACAAATATTACTACAGCCTATATTTGGAAGTTTCCTTTTATATTTTGATAACTAGATGTCAATATAATTGGTTTCTTTTGTAACCCTATGTTCATTGTTTTATAAATTTGAAATCACTCTGGGCTCCTGGGTGGCTCAGTTGGTTAAGCGACTGCCTTCGCCTCAGGTCATGATCCTGGAGTCCCCGGATCGAGTCCCGCATTAGGCTCCCTGCTCAGGAGGGGGTCTGCTTCTCCCTCTGACCCTCTTCCCTCTCGTGCTCTTTGTCTCTCATTCTCTCTCTCTCAGATAAATAAAAACTTAAAAAAAAAATTTGAAATCACTCTAAAAAGAGGTTCATAGGCTTCACCTGATGGCCAAATGGTTTCATGTCACAGAAGATTAAGAATTCCAGGTCTGAGAGAAGTCAGACAAGCACACACAGCTGCCTGGCATTAAGTGTGGTGACTGCCTTTTGATGGATGTCTGGTTTCCAACCTTCTAGTTGCTTCTCTGAGCTATTGCAGATCCTTCTAATAAGTTCCTTTACTGCTTATGTAACCTTGAGTTCACATCAGTTAAGTGCAATCGAGACTCTCAACTAGTACAGTATTTAAATGGTATTTGTATATTGTGATTTTAATAAGTATATTTCATAGAAAAAGCATAAATAGCCATCACAGGCCAACTCTAAAATATTACCAGCTTAATAAATCTCCTTACTGAATCTAATCTGCCACCTACCTTCTAGCAACCACCAAATGACAGACAGGTCTAGTACATAAAAAGAATTGAAAATGGAATTGCCTTGAAGATTCAGCCCCATGAGTGGTAGCAATTTTTATATGCTTATAAAATACAAACTGTCTGGAATATCTGATTAATGATTTAATGTATCTTTTTCCACTATGGGGGTTTTCTTATTATTCTCTTACTAGTATCCAAATGACTTAGCAAGACAACAGATAGTGATTGATGGGTCAGTGATGGAGAATTCAAGAATAATTCTATTGTCTCTTCTTTCCACCCAGGAGAATTTACTTATTGAGGAAAGAAAAGCAATCACCTCAATGTAGCACTCCCATGACTTGGATGTCCAAGAGCAGAGTTAAACTGAGATTCTACGACAAACACAGCAAAGAGGTTTCATCTCATACGCCCACTGGGATGGGCTGTGTGGAGCAGTGATGAGAAGTGTCTTGGGGCTCCCTCCTGGCTCAGCATGAAAGAATGCCACAGTTCATTAACAAAACTTGTCAAGAGCATAGAAGTGGTGACACGAGCCCGAGGTATCTTCCACCCTAGTTCTATATATCGTCATGAAAAATTACCCAAATGGGACCACAAAGCAGAATTAGACGAGAAGAAAGCCCTTCTTCTCTTGGCTGAGTCTTTCCAAACCCAATTTTGATTCTCAACAGGCCTGCTGAGATTTCTTAGGGCCTGGACAGGTGGTCCAATACCACGAGCTCATTAGTACACATGAGAATTAGAGACGTAATAATAGCCAATAATCCTCTTGGGAACTTCCCCATCATGTATCAGCTGACCAAATGCAAATTTATTTGAGTCCTTCTGTAGATTCTGAGCTCCAAGTAGTAAGAATAAGGAAGACTTCAAACACTGGTAAATATTCAAGGATTCAAAACCAAAGGCCTCTTCCTGGTTTACCTTGCTTAAAGAGATGACACGAACTACTCCCAGAAACTAGTGATTACCTACAGGGGTAAACATTCTGGCGTTGGTGGCCTCTGCTGTTTCTTCTTTCTAGTCATATAGTCCTTTTGTGCAAGGGTCACTCTTACTCCCAAGAGGAAAGTCAACATGACTCACTTTGAGAAACTGAAAGTACACCATGTCCACATGAGCAGGGCTGTCTGTTGTATAACCACAAAACCACATCAGAAGAAGTCAGCTGCTCAGGAAGGAGAAGAGGCAGTGGGCTGAACAAACTCACCCCCCAGGCCAGACGGCCAGCCTTCCTTCGAGAGGACCTGTAGGATCCTAGCTAAGCAGAGACTTGGGGCAGGTGACAGATGCCCGCAGCCAAGGCCGTCAGGGTCACTGGCTCTGGTAACTAACACTGAAACAAGGGCCTTCCCAAGGCCTGGTCATGAAGCTGTGGGGTTGGCTCTGTTCTTTCTTTTCCTCTGGCACATTCTTCTCCTAGTTTGTAATCCTCTTCCTAAGCATCCAGTGCTCTCTTGCCAAACCTTATATTAGGTGATCTGGGGGAGGGCTTAAGGGCCCTCACCCTGGCCGGGATATTGTCAGGATTCTCTGATTGTGTACCCTAATAATTCTCACCTAGCAGGTATGAGAAATGGAACGCAGCTAAAGCTTTAATTGGTAAAGGAGTAGAAATCACTCACATTAATCAGAATGGAGGCATGTTTGGTCATTTTTGTGGTCACTTTTGGACAATACTCTCATTTTCATCTGTATTCAGACACGATTATGGAGTAGAATATTTTTGCCTTGCCCCACTGTGGTCACGGGGTGGCCTTGTCAGATGTTAGAGCTCTGTGAAATCATTTGTTTCAACAGGAGAACACCAAGGCCTCACAGGACTCCAGGGCCGGCCCCCTGCAACACCAGGACCTAGCTGATAGAGCCAAGCCTGCTCCCGGCTCTCAGGGGCTGCTTTGCTTTAAATCCCACTTGGGCAGTATAAACGCCACTCCTACCCTTCCCCCCACCTTTCACTTAAAACTGTTCTGTTTCCCACTTCTTCCTTCAAAAAATTCACTCCTTCAAAGCGGCCTAAACAGAATTCATCTCCTTTAACATTCACAAGAATTAAAGTTTTGTCCCAGAGGGGCTGGAGGGGCATCTTGTATCATAGTAGTGACCTTTTAGAGATAAAAGCTGACCCCAGATAAGCCATAAATGGTGAGACTGCTAAACTGTGGAAGAGAATACATTTAAGATTTCTCTGGTTAAATCAAAGAGGCAGCTGGGTCCTCTGCCAACACAGAGAGCTGCACCTGCATCTCAGCCATAATACAGTCGAACTTTGAGGTTAACCAACTCAGTGGGGTTCATTCATGTTGCCCCACTGTTGATTTCCCCAGGCCGTCCACAGCCTGGCGGTCTCTCCTCTCACACAGAATCTCCTCTTATCTGCCTGACCTGTCTCTGCTCGTTTTTATATGGAGACGCTATTTCTGAATTCATATTGGAGCTTGACCTGCCAACCCTAAAGAGTTGATTTTAGAATGATAACAACTGTCCTGAACAAGCCACCCCCTCTCTCTCTCTTTTTGATGTTATAACTTTAGAGGTTTATTGTTACTCTATAAGTGACATCCATTTTTAAAAATCACTACTGCTAATACGGTCTCTATACAGAAAACAACTTCATTAATCAAAACTGGGTCTATTCAAATAAAATCTACCACCAAGATGCCAACGTTCCTTAGCTAATGGTGGAAATTTTATAGGCTTCACATTAATTATGATCTTAGGTCTTAGATGTTTGATAATACAATGATTATCTTTCCATAAGGGTAGTTAAATTTTAATCATATGCTTCTTTTTCCTGGAATGGAACAATTATAATTATTTACAACAAAAAAACACAATTTTGAAATAAGGGACTTGCTTTTTAATTTCTTTCTCATCAATACAAAGTAATCCGGCAGGTTGGCTACAGAATAGTCTATAGCAGAGGTGAGGAAATTATGATCCATGGGCCAAAATCTATTTTTGTAAACAAGGGTGAACAGGATCCCAGCTTCCCTCCTGTGTCTACATATTGTCTCTGGCTGCTGGTGCACTACAAAGGCAGAGTTGAATAGTCACAAGGGAGACCTCATAGTCCCCACAGACTAAAATGTTTACATCTGGCCCTTTCCTGACAAGTTGGTCTCAACATGGCTTGGTCTCTTTATCTTGTGTATTTGATCCTATGATAAAAATAAAATGTTGCTTATGCTATTCAAAATTTCCTCTTTAATTATAGTTATCTTTACGAGTTAAAACGTATACAACATCTACGTTTTAAAATAGTTTATTTTGTCATTCCCAGCCACCCTCTCTTGCTTTTGCCTTTCAGCTACTCTGCGGGCTGAGCAGGACACTGGGCTGGTGAATTTTTGTCATAATACTCTGCTGCCACCTAGTGAAAAAATTCATAACCAAACAAGCCCCTAGAGTTGCCAGGGACTCAACATCTACACACCCCTCACACCGACCCAAGGAAGCAGACACTGCTGTCAGTCCAAAATACCTCGTAGGCATCCAATGCTTCTGGAAAAGATCAGTCTGCTAGGGTTTCCAAGGCAAACCCTTCCCCCTCCTTTCTCTCAAGCCCCAGTACTGTGAGAGGAAACTGCCTACTGAGAAGAATCTAGTTTGCTACGAGTCCACACTGAGACTAGAAAGGAAATAAGAACAAAACCAGTGTGGACCTGTGAAAGGGTCACAGTCAGCCCTGCAGGATAAGCAAAGCTAAAATTCCTAGGGACATCTTGTTGTTTCTTCACAGTTTTGTCTTTGGGCTTAAGAAACAAAATCTATGGTAACATTCATATTTAAAAAAGAAAAGAAAAGAAAAGAAAGGAAACAAATACCCCTTTATTTACCTCTGCTTACACTGGGCCAGACATTTTATTTAATCTTCAAGATAGCTCTTTGAGATTACATATTAACATCCCCACTTTACAGATAAGGTACTTGAGGCACAGAGAGGCTAAGCAATGTGTCCAAATTTACCTCACTAGTTAGGGGAAGAGTTTGGACTAAACCTCAGAGAGTCTGGCTTCATAATCTGCCTCTTAACTGTTATGTTTTTCTGACTCTTTCTATGCCACCTGGAACACTGATCCACAGAGGAGAGAAAAGGCAAAGGAAAGAATCTTCCTGTCTCCTCCCTGAGCCTGCATCCTCTGCCTCTCCGTCAACCCATTTCTCAGGCATCCTAGAGTCCTTGGACCAGATTCCCAGCTTGCATGGCCTCTAGGAACATAGAATTCTAATCATTGTGTGTGTGTGTGTGATCCAGAAAGCAGTAATAAGGAATCAGCAAGAAAAACACAAAATCCAAATTCTCTTCCAGTTCTAACCAAGAAGAAATAATAAGTGATTATTAAAATTTGGATGTAGCAATGTCAGTAGAATATAATGTAACCTGAAAGTACAACGAAACAATAGATTTAAACAAGAAAATTATTTTCAAAAACCAAAGTAACTTCTGAATGATATTTTGTGTGCACAGATGAATCATTAGGGTGAAAAAAAGCTCACATTGATGTATCTGAGCATATGAGGACACCAGGAATGGAGTGCTAGCATCCCAGCTGCCTCCCCTGAGTGGACAGCCTGGCGGTTCCTACCAAGAAGAGAAGGCAGGTGGGAGAGCTCACTGGTGAGAAGGGCTGGGAAGTGTTGCTCTGAGAGATATTCCCAGGGGAACCTTTGTACTCGCGGAAGGGGGAATTCAGAAAAGAGGAATTCCCTAGAAGGTCAGGACTGGATCTCAGCCATGGCAGAGACCAGGAAAGAAACCCATAGATGACTCTGGAATAGGGTCATGAATGACTGCCCAAAGGCCTAATCTAGCCCACAGATGTGTCTTGACTGGCTTACTCAGTGCTTTCTAACTTATGAGTCAGTGCTAGCATTTAAAAAAATCAGAAAATTTCACATAAATTTATATTTCCAAGTTATCTTTTTTTTTTAAAGATTTTATTTATTTATTTTTTAGAGAGCGAGCGAGAGAGAAACAGCATGAGAGGGGAGAGGGTCAGAGGGAGAAGCAGGCTCCCTGCCAAGCTGGGAGCCCGATGTGGGACTCGATCCCAGGACCCTGGGATCATGACCTGAGCCGAAGGCAGACGCTTAACCATCTGAGGCACCCAGGCGCCCTCCAAGTTATCTTTAAGAACTGGAGGATCTAGTAATATGGAGCCCACATTCCATGGATGGATGAACTCAATTTGAGTTCATCCAGGCCCTTCAAAGTACCATGTCTGGCATGGTTCCCACCCAGCCAAGGCACTCATGTAGCTTTTCTCTAGGAACCTAGAATCATTTGAGTTCTTGGCTGCTGATAGAGCAGTGGCTGCACAGGGCCCTGGGACAGGCCACACCACCACAAAGGTTAGTATATACTATAGCTAAAAACTGCCAGCCTACTTAGCACCCAGCCCACAAACAGGGGCATGACCACAGGAATTAGAAACAACTTCAGGACTGTGATCCTTCTCCCCATTAAGAACTCCCATAATTTGATCCCAACTTAGCATCCCAGCATAATTTCCCATTATTTCCTTTATATAGCCTACACTGCAGCCACGCCTCAGTATTTACTGTTCTCTGGATATTATTCCCAGATTTGTACCTTCTATTTGGAATGCCTCCTCTCTACCCCCAGCGACTACATGTGTCCAACCTATACCCATCCTTTGAGGTCCAGCTCAAACTCTGCTTCTGTGAAGCCAGTTTCTGTAGCCATAACTAATCCCTCCTCCTGTCTCACTGTAGTATTAGTTTATATGCCTGTTGTAGGATTACCACAGTCTGATTCATATACTATGAGTCTATCATTCCTGTCCACTTGTGAGTTCCTGAAAGGTAGAAACTGCCTCTTAATATCTTTGTGCCTCACTCCCTCTCCACTCCCACTTCTTAGTTCCTAATAAAGTACCCTACCAAGAGTAGACTATCAATAATTATTGAATATATTTCTAAAAAAGCAAATATGTGGTGTATATATACAATGGGCTACTACTCAGCCATAAAAAGGATGAAATCTTGCCATTTGCAACATCATGGATGAACCTAGAGGGTATTATGCTAAGTGAAATAAGTCAGAAAGACAAAGACAAATACCATATGATTTCACTTATATGTGGAATCTAAAAAACAAAACAAAAACAAACAATAAAGCAGAAACAAAAGGGGAGTGGGGAGCATAGGCTTACAGTTATGGAATGAATAAGTCATGGGAATAAAAGTACAGCATAGGGAATGTAGCCAATGGTACTGTAATAGCATTGTATGGTGAAAGATGGTAGCTACACTGTGGTGAGCATAACATAATGTATAGAGTTTTTGAATCACTATTTGTACACCATGAAACTAATATAACATGGCCATCACCAATACCTCAATTAAAAAATAAATAAATAAATCGCTGAGTGGGCTTGACTTCTACTGCCATCTAGCGGCCATAATGTAGCATTATGCCTAAAGACATTGCCATGATGTGGGAACCACAAACATTCCAAATCCATCCATCCATTTTCTTTCTTTCCTTTATTTCTTCTTCCTTCCTTTCTTTTCCTCCTTTCCTTTTCTCATTTTCTTCTTTCTCCCTTCCTTTATTCATTTATCCTTTCACTCAACGAGTAATTTTTAATCATCTAGGTGATAGACACAATGAGCAATTAAGAATCAATACAAATGTGAAAAGGAGCTTGGGAAGATGGTGGAATAGGAGGATCCAAAGCTCACCCTGTCCCACGTTTACAACTAGATATCACTCACATCTGTGTAAATAAGCTGGAGAATGATCCCAAGACTGGCTTTGAATAACACATTGGTTCAAATGGATCTAACAGACATATTCAGAACATTCCACCCTAAAACAGCAGAATACACATTCTTTTTCAAGGGCACCTGGAACTTTCTCCAGAATAGATCATTATTAGGCCACAAAATAATATCAACAAATTGAAAAATACTGAAGCCATACCACAAATGTTTTCTGACCACAACACTTTGAAATTAGAAATCAACCACAAGAAAAAACCTGGAAAACACACAAATACATGGAGGTTAAATAACATGCTACTAAACAATGAATAGGCCAACCAAGAAATCAAAGACAAAGTTGAAAAATACATGAAGACAAATGAAAATAAAAATACAACAGTCTACAATCTTTGGGATACAATAAAAGCTGTTCTAAGAGAGAAGTTTATAGCAATACAGGCCTATTGCAAGAAGAAAGAAAAATCCCAAATAAACAGCCTAACCTTACATCTAAAGGAACTAGGAGAAGAACAATAAGCAAAACCCCAAACCACTAGAAGGAAGTAAATAATAAAGATCAGATCAGTAATGAACAAAATAAGAACTTAAAAAACCCAATAGAACAGGATCAATGAAACTGGAGCCAGTTCTTTGAAAACATCAAAAATGATAAACCTTTAACCCAACTCATAAAAAAAGAGATAAAGGACTCAGATAAAATCAGAAATGAAAGGGAAGAAATACAAAAGATTGTAAGAAAATATTATGAAAAATTATATGCCAACAAATTGGAAAACCTAGAAGAAATAGATAAATTCCTAGAAACACATAACCTACCAAAACTGAATCAGGAAGAAATAGAAAATTTGAATAGACTGATTACCAGCAATAAAATTGGATCAGCAATCAAAAAACTCCCAGCAAATAGAAGTCCAGGGCTGGACAGCTTCACAGATGAGTTCTACCAAACATTTAAAGAAGAGTTAATACCTATTCTCAAGCTATTCCAAAAAACAGAAGAGGAAGTAAAAGTTCCTAATTCATTCTCTGAAAGCCAGGATTACCCTGATGCCAAAACCAGATAAGACACTACAAAAACAGAGAACTACAGGCCAATATCTCTGATGAACATGGATGCAAAAATCCTCAACAAAATATGAGCAAACCAAATCCAATGATACATTAAAAAAATCATTCAGCGGGGGGCGGAGCAAGATGGCAGAGGAGTAGGAGACCTGGATTTCGTCTCCTCTCAGGCATTCAGCTGGATAGGGATCAAACCATTCTGAACACCTACAAACTCAATAGAGATCGAAGAAAAGAATAGCAACAACTCCCTCATCAGAAAAGCAACCACTTTCTGGAAGGTAGGACGTGCGGAGAAGTGAATCCGCAGCGATATTCGGGAGGATAGACGGTGGGGGAGGGGCCTCCGTCGGCCGCTTCTGGCAAGTGATAGAGCCGCGGAGCACAAAATCGGAACTTTTAAAAGTCTGCTCCGCTGAGGGACGTCACTCTGGTGGCTAAGCGGGGGGTGGAACCCTCCGGGACAGTGTGGTCTCAGGACCCTCGGGGTCACAGAAAGACCGGGGGTGCCTGAGTGTGGCAGAGCTCCCAGGTATCGGAGCAGGGAAGCTGGCTGCAGAGATGGAGCTGAGGTGCGGGCTCTCAGCTCAGGTTTGCCATAAACCATGATCCACGGCACAGTTGGGCCACTGCTCCTCCAGCAGGGACCCGCGGCAGATCCGGGGAGACTCACCTTCCTCCCCCGGGAGGAGCCACGCGGGAGTGCACTGCAGGGATCTGCTGGGTTTGGAGACTCCACCCGGGGTCGGGTGCCAGAGATAGAAACGCGCGGTCACAGGCCGAGTGAGCACGGAGTGCGGCCGGAGACTGGGGAGCCAGGAGTGATTAACTGCTATTCTCTGGAGGCTCACTGAGGAGCGGGGCTCTGAGTTCTTGGCTCCTCCGGGACAGAGATTGGGAGGCCGCCATTTTCACTCTCCGCCTCCAAAGCTGTACGGAAAGCTCGCAGGGAACAAAAGCTCTGGAGAGCAACCCCGAGCAGATTACTTAGCCTGGACAGGGCAAGGGCAGGGCAATTCCGCCTCCAGCAAAGATATTTGGAAACCACGGCAACAGGCCCCTCCCCCAGAAGTTCAGCGAGAACAGCCAGCCAAGACCAAGTTTACCGATCAATGAGAACGGCAGAACTCCAGCACTAGGGGAATACTGCACATAGAATTAATGGCTTTTTTACCATGATTCTTTAGTCATTCAAAGTTAATTTTTTTTTTAACTGTCTTTTTTCTTTTCTTTTTTTTTTTAATTTTTCTTTTTCCCTTTTTCAACCAACATCTTATCAATCCCTTTTTTAAAAAACATTTTTATTTTTCATTTTTAGAGTCATATTCTATCCCTTCATAGTAGTTAGCCGTATTTTTGACATATATATATAAGTTGTTCTCTCTTTAAAATTTTGAGATAGTTTCTTCTAACAGATCAAAATATACCCTAAATCTCTAGTATATGGTTTTTTCTACTCCCCTGCCTGATCACATTCTCTCCCTTTTTTTTTCTTTTTCTTTTTTTAAATCCTCTTTTTTCTTTTTTCAAACAACTTCTTATCAATTCCTTTTATAAATTTTTTATAATTTCCATCTTTACAGTCATATTCAATCCCTTCATCATATCAACCCTTATTTTTGTACAAATATAAGTTTTTCTTTCTTTAAAATTTTGGGAGGCACTTTCTTCTAACAGACCAAAATACACCCCAAATCTAGTGTGTGGCACTGATCTATATATCAGCCTGATCATATTTGATCATATTCTGTTTTTTGTTGTTGTTGTTGTTTTGTTGTTTGTTTTTGTTTGTTTTTATCTTTATGTTTTTCTTTTTCTTTTTTTTCTTTTTCTTTTTTCTCTCTTTCCCTCTCTTTCCCTCTCTTCCCCCTCCCCACTGCTTCAGGTCTTTTCTGATTTGTTTAGAGTATATTTTCTGGAGATGTTGTTACTCTGCTAGCATTTTGTTCTCTCATTAATCTATTCTCCTCTGCACAAAAATGACAAGATGGAAAAAATCACCTCAACAAAAAGAACAAGAGGTAGTACCGACTGCCAGGGACCTACTCAATACGGACATTAGTACGATGTCAGATCTAGAGTTCAGAATCATCACTTTAAAGATACTAGCTGGGCTCTAAAAAAATATGGAAGTTATTAGAGAAACCCTTTCTGGAGAAGTAAAAGAACTAAAATCTAACCAAGTCGAAATCAAAAAGGCTATGAATGAGGTGCAATCAAATATGGGGGCACTAACTGCTAGGATAAATGAGGCAGAAGAGAGAATCAGTGATATAGAAGACCAAATGATGGAAAATAAAGAAGCTGAGAAAAAGAGAGATAAACAACTACTGGATCACGAGAGCAGAATTCGAGAGATAAGCAATACCATAAGATGAAACAACATTAGAATAATTGGGATCCCAGAAGAAGAAGAAAGAGAGGGGGGCAGAAGGTATAATGGAGCAAATTATAGCAGAGAATTTCCCTAATTTGGGGAAGGAAAAAGGCATCAAAATCCAGGAGGCACAGAGAACCTCTCTCAAAATCAATAAAAATAGGTCAACACCCCGACATCTAATAGTAAAACTTACGAGTCTCATAGACAAAGAGAAAATCCTGAAAGCAGCTCAGGAGAAGAGATATGTAACCTAGAATGGTAGAAACATTAGATTGGCAACAGACCTATCCACAGAGACCTGGCAGGCCAGAAAGGACTGGCAGGATATACTCAGAGCACTAAATGAGAAAAATATGCAGCCAAGAATACTATATCCACCTAGGCTGTCACTGAAAATAGAAGGAGAGATAAAAAGCTTCCAGGACAAACAAAAACTAAAGGAATTTGCAAACACAAAACCAGCCCTACAAGAAATCTTGAAAGGGGTCCTCTAAGCAAAGAGAGACCCTAAAAGCAACATAGACCAGAAAGGAACACAGACAATATACAGTAACAGTCACCTGACAGGCAATACAATGGCACTAAATTCCTATCTTTCAATAGTTACCCTGAATGTAAATGGGCTAAATGCCCTAATCAAAAGACACAGGCTATCAGACTGGATTAAAAAACAAGACCCATTGATATGCTGTCTGCAAGAGACTCATTTTAGACCCAAAGACACCCCCAGATTGAAAGTGAGGGGGTGGAAAACCATTTACCATGCTAATGGACACCAAAAGAAAGATGGGGTGGCAATCCTTATATCAGACAAATTAGATTTTAAACCAAAGACTGTAATAAGAGATGAGGAAGGACATTATATCCTACTTAAAGGGTCTATCCAACAAGAAGATCTAACAACTGTAAATATCTATGCCCCTAACATGGGAGCAGCCAATTATATAAGCCAATTAATAACAAAAGCAATGAAACACATCACCAACAATACAAAAATAGTGGGGGACTTTAACACCCCCTCACTGAAATGGGCAGATCATCTAAGCAAAAGATCAACAAGGAAATAAAGACTTTAAATGACACACTGGACCAAATGGACTTCACAGACATATTCAGAACATTCCATCCCAAAGCAACGGAATACACATTCTTCTCTAGTGCCCATGGAACATTCTCCAGAATAGATCACATCCTAGGTCATAAATCAGGTTTCAACCGGTACCAAAAGATTGGGATCATTCCCTGCCTATTTTCAGACCAAAATGCTTTGAAACTAGAACTCAATCACAAGAGGAAAGTCAGAAAGAACTCAAATACATGGAGGCTAAAGAGCATCCTACTGAAGAATGAATGGGTCAACCAGGAAATTAAAGAAGAATTAAAAAAATACATGGAAACTAATGAAAATGAAAACACAACTATTCAAAATCTTTGGGATGCAGCAAAGGCAGTCCTAAGAGGAAAGTATATAGCAATCCAAGCCTTTCTCAAGAAACAAGAAAGGTCTCAAGTACACAACCTAACCCTACACCTAAAGGAGCTGGAGAAAGAACAGCAAATCAAGCCTAAACCCAGCAGGAGAAGAGAAATAATAAAGATCAGAGAGGAAACCAATGAAATAGAAACCAAAAGGACAGTAGAACAGATCAACAAAACTAGGAGCTGATTCTTTGAAAGAATTAACAAGATTGATAAACCCCTGGCCAGACTTATCAAAAAGAGAAGAGAAATGACCCAAATCAACAAAATCATGAATGAAAGAGGAGAGATCACAACCAACACCGAAGAAATACAAACAATTATAAGAACATATTATGAACAACTCTATGCCAGCAAATTCGATAACCTGGAAGAAATGGATGCATTCCTAGAGATGTATCAACTACCAAAACTGAACCAGGAAGAAATAGAAAACCTGAACAGACCTATAACCACTAAGGAAATTGAAGCAGTCATCAAAAATCTCCCAAAAAACAAAAGCCCAGGGCCAGATGGCTTCCCAGGGGAATTCTACCAAATATTTCAAGAAGAATTAATACCTATTCTTCTGAAACTATTCCAAAAAATAGAAATGGAAGGAAAACTTCCAAACTCATTTTATGCGGCCTGCATTACCTTGATCCCAAAACCAGACAAAGACCCCATCAAAAAGGAGAACTACAGACCAATATCCCTGATGAACATGGATGCAAAAATTCTCACCAAAATACTAGCCAATAGGATCCAACAGTACATTAAAAGGATTATTCACCACGACCAAGTGGGATTTATCCCTGGGCTGCAAGGTTGGTTCAACATCCGCAAATCAATCAATGTGATACAATACATTAACAAAAGAAAGAACAAGAATCATATGATCCTCTCAATAGATGCAGAAAAAGTATCTGACAAAGTACAGCATCCTTTCTTGATCAAAACTCTTCAGAGTATAGGCATAGAGGGTACATACCTCAATATCATAAAAGCCATCTATGAAAAACCTACAGCGAATATCATTCTCAATGGGGAAAAACTGAGAGCTTTCACCCTAAGGTCAGGAACGCGGCAGGGATGACCTCTATCACCACTGCTATTCAACATAGTATTGGAAGTTCTAGCCACAGCAATCAGACAACAAAAAGAAATCAAAGGCATCCAAATCGGCAAAGAAGAAGTCAAACTCTCACTCTTTGCAGATGATATGATACTTTATGTGGAAAACCCAAAAGACTCCACCCCAAAACTGCTAGAACTCATACAGGAATTCAGTAAAGTGGCAGGATATAAAATCAATGCACAGAAGTCAGTGGCATTCCTATACACCAACAACAAGACAGAAGAAAGAGAAATTAAGGAGTCGATCCCATTTACAATTGCACCCAAATCCATAAGATACCTAGGATTAAATCTAACCAAAGAGACAAAGGATCTGTACTCAAAAACTATAAAATACTCATGAAAGAAGTTGAGGAAGACACAAAGAAATGGAAAAACATTCCATGCTCGTGGATTGGAAGAACAAATATTGTGAAGATGTCAATGCTACGTAGAACAATCTACACATTCAATGCAATCCCCATAAAAATACCATCCACTTTTTTCAAAGAAATGGAACAAATAATCCTAAAATTTGTATGGAACCAGAAAAGACCCCGCATAGCCAGAGGAATGTTGAAAAAGAAAAGCAAAGCTGGCGGCATCACAATTCCGGACTTCTAGCTCTATTACAAAGCTGTCATCATCAAGACAGTATGGTACTGTCACAAAAACAGACACATAGATCAATGGAACAGAATAGAGAGCCCAGAAATGGACCCTCAACTCTATGGTCAACTCATCTTTGACAAAGCAGGAAAGAATGTCCAATGGAAAAAAGACAGTTTCTTCAACAAATGGTGTTGGGAAAATTGGATAGCCACATGCAGAAGAAGGAAACTGGACCATTTCCTTACACCACAAACAAAAATACACTCCAAATGTTTGAAAGACCTCAATGTGAGACAGGAGTCCATCAAAATCCTAAAGGAGAACACAGGCAGCAACCTCTTTGACCTCAGCTGAAGCAACTTCTTCCTAGAAACATCGCCAAAGGCAAGGGAAGCAAGGGCAAAAATGAACTATTGGGACTTCATCAAGATAAAAAGCTTTTGCACAGCAAAGGAAACAGTCAACAAAACCAAAAGACAACCGACAGAATGGGAGAAGATATTTGCAAATGACATATCAGATAAAGGGCTAGTATCCAAAATCTATAAAGAACTCATCAAACTCAACACCCAAAGAACAAAGAATCCAATCAAGAAATGGGCAGAAGACATGAACAGACATTTTTCCAAAGAAGACATCCAAATGGCCAACAGACAGATCAAAAAGTGCTCAATATCGCTTGGCATCAGAGAAATCCAAATCAAAACCTCAGTGAGATACCACCTCACACCAGTCAGAATCGCTAGAATTAACAAGTCAGGAAATGACAGATGTTGGGGGGATGGGGAGAAAGGGGAACCCTCCTACACTGTTGGTGGGAATGCAAACTGGTGCAGCCACTCTGGAAAACTGTATGGAGGTTCCTCAAAAAGTTGAAAATAGAGCTACCATATGATCCAGCAATTGCACTACTAGGTATTTACCCCAAAGATACAAAAGTAGGGATCCGAAAGGGTACGTGCACCCCAATGTTTATAGCAGCAATGTCCACAATAGCCAAACTGTGGAAAGAGCCAAGATGTCCATTGACAGATGAATGGATAAAGAAGAGGTGGTATATATATATATACAATGGAATATTATGCAGCCACCAAAAGGAATGAGATCTTGCCATTTGCAACGACGTGGATGGAACTGGAGGGTATTATGTTGAGCGAAATAAGTCAAACAGAGAAAGACAAGTATCATATGACCTCACTGATATGAGGAATTCTTAATCTCAGGAAACAAACTGAGGGTTGCTGGAGTGGGTGGTGGGGTGGGAGGGATGGGGTGACTGGGTGATAGACACTGGGGAGGGTATGTGCTCTGGTAAGCACTGTGAATTGTGCAAGACGGTTGAATCTCAGATCTGTACCTCTGAAACAAATAATGCAATATATGTTAAGAAAAAAAAAAAAGAAGAAGAAGAAGAAGGTAGCAGGAGGGAAGAATGAAGGGGGGAAATCGGAGGGGTAGATGAACCATGAGAGATGATGGACTCTGAAAAACAAACTGAGGGTTCTAGAGGGGAGGGGGGGTGGGGTGATTGGTTAGCCTGGTGATGGGTATTGAGGAGGCCACATTCTGTATGGAGCACTGGGTGTTATGCACAAACAATGAATCATGGAACACTACATCTAAAACTAATGATATAATGTATGGGGATTAACATAAGAATAAAAAAAAATAATAAAAATAAAAAATCATTCAGCATGATCAAGTGGGATGCAAAGGTGGGATGCAAAGGTAGTCCAACATTTGCAAGTCAATCAATGTGATACATCACATCAATAAAAGAACGGATAAAAAAATATATGATCATTTCAATAAATGCAGAAAAATTATTTGACAAAGTACAATATCCTTTCATGACAAAAACCCTCAACAAAGTAGGATTAGAGGGAACATATCCCACCATAATAAAGGCCATATATGAAAAACCCACAGCTAACATCATACCCAATGGGGAAAAACCAAGAGCATTTCCCCTAAGGTCAGGAACAAAACAGGAATGTCCACTACCACTATTATTTAACATAGTCCTGGAAGTCCTAGCTACAGCAGTCAGACAAGAGAAAGGAATAAAAGGCATCCAAATTGGTAAGGAAGAAGTAAAACTTTCATTATTTGCAGATGACATGATAGTATATATAGGAAACCCTAAAGACTCCCCGAAAAAACCACTAGACCTAATAAATGAATTCAGTAAAGTTGCAGGATACAAAATCAGTGTATAGAAATCTGTGGCATTTTTATATACTAATAATGAAGCAACAGAGAAATTAAGAAAACAATCTCATTTAAAATTACACCAAAGATAATAAAATACCTAGGAATAAACTTAACCAAGGAGGTAAAAGACTGAAAACTATAAAACACTGATGAAAGATATTGAAAATGACACAAACAAGTGGAAATATATCCCATGTTCATGGATTGGGAGACAAATATTGTTAAAATGTCCATACTACCCAAAGCAATCTACAGATTTAATGCAATCCTTATTAAAATACCAATGACACTTTTCACAGAACTCGAACAAACAATCCTAAAATTTGTATGGAACCATAGAAACCCTGAATAGCCATAATAACCTTGAAAAAGAAAAACAAAGCTGGAGGTATCACAATCCCAGATTTCAAGTTACACTACAAAGCTGTAGTAATCAAAACAGTATAATACTGGCACAAAAATAGGCACATAGATCAATGAAATAGAATAGAAAGCACAGAAATAAACCCATGTTTATATGGTCAATTAATCTTTAACAAAGGAGGAAAGAATATGCAATGGGAAAAAGACCACCTCTTCAACAATTGGTGTTTGGAAAAGATACATGCAAAAGAATGAAACTGGACTACCAGCTTACACCATACTCAAAGAGAAATTCAAAATGGATTAAGGACCTAAATGTGAGACCTGAAACTATAAAAATCATAGAAGACAGCACAAGCAGTAATTTCTCCAACATCAAATGTAGCAACTTTTTTCTAGATATGTCTCCTGAAGCAAGTGAAATAAAAGCAAAAACAACTATTGGGACTATATCAAAATAAAAAGCTTCTGCACAGCAGAGGAAGCAATCAACAAAACTAAAAGACAATCTACTGAATGGGAGAAGATATTTGCCAGTGACATCTCTGATAAAGGGTTAGTATCCAAAATATATAAAGAACTTATACAACCCCACACTCAAAAACAAACAAACAAACAAAAAAAACAGATAATCCAATTAAAAATGGGCAGAACACATGAACAGACATTTCTCCAAAGAGGACATCCAGATAGCCAACAGACACATGAAAAAGCGCTCAACATCACTTGTCATAAGGGAAATGCAAATCAACACTACAGTGAGATATCACTTCAAATCTGTCAGAATGGCTAAAATCAAAAAATACAAGAAAAAACAAGTGTTGGAGAGGATGTGGAGAAATAGGAACCCTCATGCTCTGTTGGTAGGAATGCAAACTGATGCAGCCACTGTGGAAAACAGTACGGAGGTTCCTCAAAAAGTTAAAAATGGGGGGCGCCTGGGTGGCTCAGTCATTAAGCATCTGCCTTCGGCTCAGATCATGATCCCGGGGTCCTGGGATGGAGCCCCGCATCAGGCTCCCTGCTCGGCAGGAAGCCTGCTTCTCCCTCCTCCACTCCCCCGGCTTGTGTTCCCTCTCTCGCTGTCTCTCTCTCTCTGTGTCAAATAAATAAATAAAATCTTAAAAAAAAAAGTTAAAAATGAAAACTACACTACTATCCAGTAATCACACTACTGGGTATTTACCCAAAAAATACAAAACCACTACATCAAAGAGATACATGCACCCCTATGTTTATAGCAGCATTATTTACAATAGCCAAATTATGGAAGCAGCCTGTGTCCATTGATAGATGAATGAATAAAGAAATGGTGATATATATCATTTTATATATATATATGGAATATTATTCAGCCCTAAAAAAGAATGAAATCTTGCCATTTGAATCAACAAGGATGGAGTTAGAGCATACAATGATGAGCAAAATAAATCGGTCAGAGAAAGACAAATACCATATTATTTCAGTGATATGTGGAATTTAAGAAACAAAACAAACAAGCAAAGAAAAAGAAAAAGGAGAGAGAGACAAACCAAGAAACAGACACTTAACTACAGACAACAAACTGATGGTTCACAGAGGGGAGGTGGGTCGGGGGGATGGGTGAAATAGGTGATGAGGATTAACGAGTACACTTATGATGAACAATGTGTGAGGTAAGAAGTTGTTAGATTACTATATTGTACACCTGAAACTAATATAACACTGTATGTTAACTACACTGGAATTAAAAGAAAAACTTAATAAAAAAAGAATCAACACAAATGTGAATAGATATAGAGGACTCGGGGTGCCTGGGTGGCTCAGTTGTTAAGCATCTGCCTTCGGCTAGGTCATGATCCCAGGGCCCTGGGATCGAGTCCCGCTTCAGGCTCCCTGCTCCATGGGAAGCCTGCTTCTCCCTCTCCCACTCCCCCTGCTTGTGTTCCCTCTCTCGTTGTGTCTCTCTCTGTCAAATAAATAAATAAAATCTTTAAAAAAAAAGATATAGAGGACTCCCATTGCCAGCCACAACGGAATAAGCCCACTGCAACCAGTATCTCCCACTGATTACCTAAAAACTGTGGACAAACACACAAAAGCAAATACCTGACAACTCTGAAAAGTTAAAAATAACAAGCAGATTAAGAAGGAAAAAACTAAAAAAAAAGAAAAAGAAAAAGAAAAAGGGAGGAAAACTAAATTTGAGAAACCCATACAGGGGTGAGTTTCCTTGGTATTTTTATTCTTTTGTTTTCCCACTTTGACCCAAGGATTTTTTTTCTATTTTTCTTTCCAGTTCTGCACCAAGGGCACCCAAAATCATGATCCTGCCATGTGGGCACCACATTGCAAGAGTGGTCCCAACACCTAAAACTTTGAGGAAAAACAAACAAACAAACAAACATATTTCTGGCCAGGGGAACCAGAAAAAGGGAATCTTGTGATTCAGAAAGAATGGGGCAATTATTTATTTTTTCCGTCTCTCTGTTTTCTTTTTTTTTTTTTAAAGATCTTATTTACTTATTTTGACAGAGAGAGACACAGTGAGAGGGGGAACACAAGCAGAGGGAGTGGGAGAGGGAGAAGCAGGCCTCCCGCCGAGCAGGGAGCCTGATACGGGGCTCGATCCCAGGACCCTGGGATCATGACCCG
Organism: Mirounga angustirostris; assembly: GCF_029215605.1. Classification (NCBI taxonomy): domain Eukaryota; kingdom Metazoa; phylum Chordata; class Mammalia; order Carnivora; family Phocidae; genus Mirounga; species Mirounga angustirostris. Next base: position 53,808,059 of record NW_026991714.1, read on the forward strand.
AGCCTAAGGCAGATGCTCAATGACTTAGCCACCGAGGTGACACTCTCTGTTTTCTCTTACCACTTTATCTTGAGGGTTGCCTCAGTCATAAAGAATTATATGAAATGTGTTCACTAGAACTTCAAGTTAAACCTTATCTTTCTAGTCAGATGACCAGGAAAAGGAATGCCTGAAAGCCAGAGGGTTTGGGAGAAATGTGGGGAAGAAAGATTTGGAGAAGGAGATCTTCTATTGCAGTGGATAAAATATGTCCTGAATTCACCTCTGAGTGCAAATACACAGGACAGACCCAATGCAGCTTAGCAAGGACCTTGAAAACTAAGTTGGAACGTCCATCCAGAGAAGGTAAAACAAAACTTGCAGTCTGAACCTAATATGAATGATTACCTCCAAAAATTTTTTTAAAAAAACCAACAAAAATTAACATTGTCCAGAGAATTTTAGTAGGGCTTAGAGTCTCCTAATATAATACCCAGAATATCTGGATAAAGTCCAAAATTACTTGACCAAAAGAAACCAGGAAAATCTTATCACTTCTTAAAGGAAAAGACAATCAACACATATCATACCCAAGATGACCCAGAAACTAGAATCACACAAAAACTTTAGGACAGCTATATTACCACACTTCTAGAAGAAAACATCTCGAAATGACTGAAAGATAGATGCTCTCAGCAGAAAAATAGAAACTACCAAAAAAGAGAGGAAATTTTAGAACTAAAAAAATCTGAAATACGAAACTCAACAGACTCAAGAGAGATGAAAGAGGAAAGAGTCAGCAAACCAGTATAGATCATTTGGTCTGAAAGATAAAGAGAAAAAATGTTAGAAAAAATAAACAAACAGAGCCCCAGGAATTTATAGGAAAATACCAAAAGTTCTAACATTCCTGTGACTGAATCCCAGAAAAATATGAAAAAGAGATTGGCACAGAAAAACTATTTGAAGAAATGAGGGCTGAGAACTTTCCAACTTGGTGAAAGAAATACATTTATAAATTCAAGAGGCTCAGAAAACCCCAAATAAGATAATTCAAAGAAAACCATCCCAGATACATCATAATGGATTTTCAGAAAATCAAAGATAAAGAAAAAATCTTGAAGGTAGCCAGAGAAAAGTGGTACATTACATACAGAATGATTCAAATGACTGTGGATTTTATTATCAGAAACCATGGAGCCCAGAAGACAGTGGAACAATATCTTTAAAGCACTGTAATAAAATAAACTGTCAACCCAGACTTCTATGACTAGCAAATTATCTATCAAGAATTATGGTGAAATAGGACATTTTAAGATAAAGAAAAGCTAGGGCAACTCACTGTTCTAAGAAAAGTGCTAACGGAAGTTTTTCAGGTGGGAAACTTGGAACTTCAGGAATTAAGGAAAAACAGTGATATAATAAATGATAATGGATAAATATAATAGCTTATTTTTTCCTCTTAGATTCATTCACGTAGGTATGACTATTAAAAATAAAATTATAACACTGATGGAATTTTTTAATGCATGTAAATGTAATACATATGACAATTTTAACATAAAGGGAGGCGAAAGATAAAGAAAACTACATGGTTAAAACTTCAACCATACTTTAGGTGGTAAAACAATAACTCTAAGTAAAGTGTGAAAAGTTAGGTATGTATATTGTAATTCTTAGAATAGCCACTAAAAAACACAAAGACATAAAACCAAGAGATAAATTAAGACATAATATACAAAATATTGGAATAATCTAAAACAAAGCAGAAAATGGTAAACAGAGGAATCAAAACCAGAGAGAGGAAAATCTGGAATAAATAAGGAAAGAGTAGAGCCAAAGCCAGCCATATCAATAATTCCATTAAAAGTAAGTGTTCTCATGGGATGCCTTGGTGGCTCAGTCATTAAGCATCTGCTTTCAGCTCAGGTCATGATCCCAGGGTCCTAGGATCGAGCCCCACATCGGGCTCTCTGCTCTGTGGGGAGCCTGCTTCTCCCTCTCCCACTCCCCCTGCTTGTGTTCCCTCTCTCGCTGTGTCTCTCCTGTCAATAAATAAATAAAACCTTAAAAAAAAAAGTAAGTGTTCTCAATTACACCAACTAACAGACAGAAATTGTCAGGTTGAAAAACCAAAAAGACTCACCTATATGCTGTCTACAAGAAATTCACTGTATATAAAATGATATTTAGGTTAATGTAAAAGAATGGAAAATAATAAACCATGAAATCATACTAACTGAAAGAAACTGAGAATGGCTATATTGATATCAAAGTAGATGTCAGAACAAGGAATATTACTAGGAAGAAAGAGGGGTCAGTACACACAACACACAACAATACAGATATATATGTAACAAACAATATAGCTTCAAAATACATGAAGCAAAAACTAATAGAACTAAAAAGAAAACTATATAAATCCACAATTACACTTGGAGACATCAAAACACCTCTCATTAATCAATAGAACAGTAGAAAATCAGCATGGACTGAGAAGACTTGAACAATATCATCCATCAGGCTGACCTAATTAATATTTATAAAGTATTTCACCCAACAACAGGAGAAAATACATTCTTTTCAAGTACACATGAAGTATTCACCAAGGGAGATCAGGGGTCAGCAAACTATCACCTGGAGACCAAGTTCAACCCACCAGCAGCTAAGATTTATTAGAACACATCCATGCCCATTTTTTTGCATAATGTCTGTGGCTATTTTTGTTCTACAAAGGCCGAGATGAGTAGTTGCAAGAGAGACTACGTGGCCCTAAGAGCAAAAAGTATTTGATGCTTTACAAGAAAGTTACCTACCCTTGTTCTGAACCATAAGCCAACACAGTGAATTTTAAAAAAGGAGGAAACACACAAAGTATATTCTCTGGCCATAATGGAATTAAATTAGAAATTGATTATAAAGATATTTGAAAATTTCCCAAATTTTGGGAAATTAAACATCCTTCTAAATAACCCACTGGCTGAAGTGGAGGTCTCAAGACAATTTAGAAAATATTTAAACTAGGAGGTCTTGGGTGGCTCAGTCAGTTAATCAGTTAAGCATCTGACTCTTGATTTCAGCTTAGGTCATAATCTCAGGGTCATGGGATTGAGCCCCAGGGCATGCTCCATACTGGGTGTGGAGCCTGCTTAAGGATCTCTCTTTCCCTCTCCCTTTGTCCTCACCTCTCTCTAAAAAAAAAAAAAAAAAAAGAAAGAAAAAGAAAGAAAAGAAAAAAATTTAACTACACAAATATGTAAATATATAAAAATTTCTGGGAGAATGCAACTAAAGAGGAGCTTATAGGAAAAGTTATAGCAATGAGTATATTAGAAAAAAAGAAAGGTCTCAAACTATACCCTAAGCTTACATCTTAAGGAACTAAAAAAATAAGAGCAAATTAAACACAAAGTGAACAGGAGGAAGGAAATAATAAAGTTGAGAGCATAAACTAATAATATTGAAAACATAAAAATAATAACATTTATAAAGCTAATTTTATTTAAAAATAAAAATAATTTATAAATCTTCAGCCAAACTGAGCCAGAAGAAAAAAGAGAGAATACAGATTATCAATATTGGGAGTGAAAGAGTAAACATCATTATAGATACTACACATATTAAAAGGCTACTAAGGCAATACTACAAACAACTTCCAAGTGCAGACATCCATAACTTAAATAAAATGGAATGAATCCCTGAAAGACAAACTACCAAAAATCACTCAAGAAAAAATAGGTAACCTGAACATTCTATTCTATTCAAGAAATTGAATTTGTACTTTAAAACTTTCCAACAAAGAAAAGCACAGACCCAAAGGACTTTGATACACTCAACCAAACATTTTAGGAAGAAATAAAACCAAATCTATATAATCTCTTCCATAAAACAGAACACTTTCTAACTTATTTTATGAAGCCAGCATTACCCTGATACCAAAACTGGAAAAGGACATTACAAGAGAGAAAAATTACAAACCAACATCAATATCCTTCATGAACATGGACACAAAAATTCTCAACAAAATAAAATCAAATCCAGAAACATATAAAAAGGATAATATACCATGAACAAGAGGGTTTTATTGCAGGAATGCAAAGACGTTTTTACCCAACAACAGGAGAATACACATTTCGCTTTTTCAAATGCACATGGAGCATTCATTGAAGTAGATCAGGGGTCAGCAAACTATCACCTGCAGGCCAAATTTAGCCCACCATCAATTTTTGTAAATATTTGATGACATTTCACCAAAGAATTTCTAAGGATAGCAAAAAAGTACATGAAAAGATGCCCTGTATCCCAAGTCATTAGGAAAATGAAATACCACTACCAACCTAATAGAATCCTAAAATTTTAAAAATAATAATTGACAATACCAAGTGCTGGAACTCTCATATATTTCTGATCAGAAAGCAAAACGGTATAGCCATAAACAACTGGCCATTTCTTATAAATGAACCTTGTCTCATACCTTAAAAAAAAAAAGATTAACTCAAAATAGATCAAAGACTTAAAAGTATAACATAAAACCATAAAACTTCTAGACAAAATTTAGGAGAAAATTTTTGTGACCTTGTGTTAGGCAGAGAGTTCTTAGATATGACACCAAAAGCATGACTGAAAAAGAAAAAAAAATGGACAAATTTGACTGTATCAAACTAAGAACATTTGCTCTGCAAAAGACACTGTTGACCAAATAAATAGATGACCTAGTGAGTGAGAAAAGAAACTGATGATTTTCTGGTTCAATTTACAGATCGGAAAACTGAAGCCCAGAGAAGATAAGGACTGGTTTGTCAAACTTAAACAACTTACATGCTGGTGGAGCCAGAACTTTAGAAACCAAGTCAAAGAGAGAAGTAGTTGCAAATTTTAACAACTCACATTGAAATCTCAGCATAGCTTCAATTAAATTGATCAGGGCACTTAAGAGATTATTAGTCTTAATTTTTTATTTTAAAGTCAAATCAGCAACAATATTTAACAACTGCCCCTATTCATTGTCATAAATATAAATCAGACAAAAATCACCTAGAACTTAAATAAACACTAAAATGATCAAAAGTAAGGTTTTGTATGACCCATCTTATTCCACTTCAACTCTTGTTTCACTTACCACAGCAGGTAATTAAACTCATATATCCAAAATTTTTTTTATGCCCTCTTCAATTTTAGTGCCCTCTCCAATTTCTTTTTTTTTTTTAAGAGTTTGTTTATTTATTTGACAGAGTGAGAGACAAAGAGAGCAGGAACACAAGCAGGGGGAGTGGGAGAGGGAGAAGCAGGCTTCCTGCGGAGCAGGGAGCCCGAGGCGGGGCTGGATCCCAGGACCCTGGGATCATGACCTGAGCTGAAGGCAGACGCTTAATGACTGAACCACCCAGGCGCCCCCTCTCCAATTTCTCTGAGCTGCCTCATTCATATGAAGGAGATAATAATTCCTACATATTGAGGTCACACATTAATAGCCTTAGTTGCATTCATCCTGAAAATCAGTTTTGTCTGAATACATCTATAGAATCCACTGAGTAACCTCAAATACAAGAGAAGGAAGTTGTCCAAAGACAAAACGTGTCCATCTGCCTGAGCCTAGTCCAAGGGCAGGAAGATTGGGCAGACAGAACTGTGTCTCTGTTTATCAGGTGACAAGTCATGCCAGAGTCTTTGACAGGAGGGCTCCAATAAAGAGAGGGCTAAAAAAATAAATCTTTCCCCCCAAACTTCTGCTATTTCATAGAGAGTACAAAGGATTCTCATTTGAAACCCATGGAACAAAATGGGGATGAAGGGACTTTTAGAACTTTTTAAACTGAAAAGCACACAATAAGAAAGTAAAAGCCACTAATGATTTCATCACAAGAAAATTATATAATTCATTGACGTCTCTTCCATTCCTGACACTTTAGCCTGCCCTAAACCTGTGTGTCCCAAGTTCATCCCCCAAAGAAACTATGGTTTACAGTTTGTTATATAATTTTAGAGACAGATGCATATATAGGTTTTTAATGAGATCATGCTACATGTATTAGACTGAAATTGCTAAAAACATATAGTTAGGTTTTCAGATCAGTATTTATTTTTGACAGTCCCCAGTATTTCATAATTTACTGTCATTTCTCTATTGATGACATATAGGTCATTTCTAATTTCTTAACTAAAGGTTCTGACTAAGGAGTTTTCTAAAGGTTCCTAACAAAGTTCTAGCTCAGGAAGAGGAATTAGAGAAGCACCCTCCTGAAAGGACTTGTCTGAAAGCACATTCATAAAATGAGTAAATGGTGAGGAGGAACTTAAGGAAGGCTGGAATTCCAGTAAAACCAGATTTAACTTTACCTCAAGCTTTGTTTTGAGTAATAAATAAGATAACATATATAAAGTATTAGCACAATGCTTGGCCACAATAAATGTTACTTTCCTTCCCATGGCATTTCTTCTTTTCAGTCCTTATCTGATACAGTCTAGTATATGGAAGAATTTGAAATTCCTGGGTTTGAGGCTGGAAGAGATTCAAGTGACCCACTAGAACCATCCTGAAAGGCAATGCTTATCAACAGAGAACAGGTGTCCCAAGACAAAACCCATGTCTTCTCTCTACACAACCTTAGGGTGATTTACTTACCATCCTGGGGAATTTTCCACTACCCTACAGAGATAATCTTTGTCTCAATTCTGTTTCTGGGGATTTCCATGTCAATGTCGCAAGAACCAAGGTCTCTTTACATCTGTCATCCAATGGGCTTTGGGCCACCATACCAGTAAGACACCTGGGAGATTTCCCTGTTACTTCAGAGTTCTGAAAATGATCATCATTGTATACATGAGAAGGTTTTCTATAAAGTCTTTCTTGGCTTACTTCTGGAAGAATAAACTTTCTTCAAACGTTTTCCCAAAGTCTGTGTGTTGCTGATATGTTTATTGTATCTCTCATCACATTCTTTTAGTACAGTTGGTTATTTTCCTGTTTTCTCCACCAGACTGTAAGGTTCTTACTGGAAAAGGACTTCCCTATTCTTCACCCCTGAACTGCCAAAGGACTTGAATAGGGCCAACCAAGCCAGATATCTGAAAGAACATGGGCTGGGGAGTCAGAATCTACTCCTTACTCTTAATAACTTGCATCTGATCTTGGAGAAATCACATCACCTGTTTGCATCTCAGTTTTGTCATCTTTAAAATAGCCTTACAGTAAAGGAATGGGATGGACTAAATATCTGGTAAGACCCCTTCAAGTTGTAATAATTGATACCCATAACTGATATCTGCAAACTGGAACTCTGTTAGCAAAAGAGAAAAAATGTTAACAATCCAAATAGTCTTTTTGTCTCTAAAATGCACATTTCTAATCAGTAAAAATTAGTTACGTTTAACGTTTTCCTATTTAGACTTGGATATTTCTTAAATTCACACCAGCAAAACAGAAATTATTCCTTAGAGTGGGCTACTTTTACAAATGGCTAGGCAAAGAACACCAATTATCAGTTGAGTTTTGCTATTTTCTTTTTCAAAAGGTGACTTTTCTTGACCCTGCACCTCAATTCCAGGTGTTTCTATACCCTGGCTAATTATTCTATAGTCACTTCCCAGTATTACTACTAAGACTACTACTAATAGTACTTTTAAGAATAGTTGTGAGGGGCGCCTGGGTGGCTCAGTTGGTTGAGCATCTGCCTTTGGCTCAGGTCATGGTCCTGGAGTCCTGGGACTGAGCCCCACATCGGGCTTCCTGCTCAGGGGGGAGGGGAGCCTGTTTCTCCCTCTCCCTCTACCCCTCCCCCCACTCATGCTCTCTCTCTCACTCACTCTCTTTCAAATTCATTAAAAAAAAAAAGAATGGGGTGGAGGAGCAAGATGGCAGAGGACTAGGAGACCTAAATTTCGTCTGGTACCAGGAATTCAACTAGATAGGGATCAAACCATTCTGAACACCTACAAACTCAAAAGATAAAAGAAAAGAAAAGCAGCAATTCTATGAATAGAAAAGCAACCACTTTCTGGAAGGTAGGACGTGCGGAGAAGTGAATCCAAGGCGATATTCGGGAGGATACATGACAGGGGAAGGGGCATCCGTCAGCGGCTACCGGCAAGTGATAGAGAAGCAGAGCACAAAATCGGAACTTTTAGAAGTTGGCTCCACTGAGGGACGTTGCTCCAGTGGCTAAGTGGGGGGTGGAACCCTCATGGGACAGTGTGGTCTCAGGACCCTCAGGGTCACAGAAAGACTGGGGGTAACTGAGCATGGCAGAGCTCCCAGGTATTGGAGTGGGGAAGCCGGCTGCAGAGACGGAGCCGAGGCATGGGCTCTCAGCTCAGGGTTGCCATAAACCATGATCCACGGCACAATCGGGCCACTGCTCCTCCAGCAGGGACCCAACAAGCAGCAGATCCGGGGAGACTCACCTTCTTCCCCTGGGAGGAGCGGCACGGGAGTGCACTGCAGGGATCTGCTGGGTTTGGAGACTCCACAGGGGGTCGGGTGCCAGAGATAGAAACACACTGTCACAGGCCAGGTGAGCACAGACTGCGGCCGGAGACTGGGGAGATGGGAGTGATTGACTGCTTTTCTTGCAGGACCCCGAGTTCTCAGCTCCTCTGGGTGGAGATTGGGAGGTTACCATTTTCACTCTCAGCCTCCAAAGCTGTACAGAAAGCTTGCAGGGAAAAAAACTCCTAAGAGCAAACCCCAGCAGATTACTTAGCCTGGACCAGCAAGGGCAGGGCAATTCCACCTCCGGCAAAGACATTTGGGAACCACGGCAACAGGCCCCTCCCCCAGAAGATCAGCAAGAACATCCAGCCAAGACCAAGTTTACCGATCAATGAGAATGGCAGAACTCCAGCACTAGGGGAATACTGCACATAGAATTCATGGCTTTTTTCCCATGATTCTTCAGTCTTTCAAAGTTAATTTTTTTAACTGTCTTTTTTTTTTAATTTTTCTTTTTCCCTTTTTCAACCAACATCTTATCAATCCCTTTTTTAAAAAATCTTTTCTATTTTTCATTTTTAGAGTCATATTCTATCCCTTCATAGTAGTTACCCTTATTTTTGATATATATATCAAAAATATATATATATATTGCTCTCTCTTTAAAATTTTGGGATACAGTTTCTTCTAACAGACCAAAATATACCCTAAATCTCTAGTGTATGGCTTTATTCTAGTCTCCTGCCTGATCACATTCTCTCCCTTTTTTTTTTTAATTCTCTTCTTTCTTTTTTCAACCAACTTCTCATCAATTCCTTTTATAAAATCTTTTATAATTTTCATCTTTACAGTCATATTCCATCCCTTCATTGTATTAACTCTTATTTTGTACATATGTAAGTTTTTCTTTCTTTAAAATTTTGGGAGGCACTTTCTTCTAACAGACCAAAATATGCCCAAAATCTAGCATGTGGCACTGATCTATGCACCAGCCTGATCATATTTTATCATATTCTGTTTTTTGTTTTGTTTTGTTTTTGTTTGTTTTTATCTTTTTCTTTTTTTTTTTCTTTTTTCTTTCTTTCCCTTTCTTTTCCCCCAGTTTCAGGTCTCTTCTGATGTGTTTAGTGTATATTTTCTGGGGACATTATTACCCTGTTAGCATTTTGTTCTCTCATTCATCTGTTCTACTCTGGACAAAATGACAAAACTGAAAAAAATCACCTCAAAAAAAAGAACAAGAGTCAGTACCAACTGCCAGGGACCTAATCAATACGGACATTAGTAAGATGTCAGAACTAGAGTTCAGAATGATGATTTTAAAGATACTAGCTGGGCTTGAAAAAAGCATGGAAGATATTAGAGAAACCCTTTCTGGAGAAGTAAAAAAACTAAAATCAAGTCAAAATCGAAAAGGCTATTAATGAAGAGCAATCAAAAATGGAGGCTCTAACTGCTAGGATAAATGAGGCAGAAGAGAGAATTAGTGATATAGAAGACCAAATGATGGAAAATAAAGATGCTGAGAAAAAGAGAGATAAACAATTATTGGATCATGAGGGCAGAATTTGAGAGATAAGTGATATCATAAGACGAAACAACATTAGAATAATTGGGATCCCAGAAGAAGAAGAAAGGGGGAGGCAGAAGGTATATTGGAACAAATTATACTGGAGAATTTCCCTAATTTGGGGAAGGAAAAGGGCATCAAAATCCAGGAGGCACAGAGAATCCCTCTCAAAATCAATGAAAATAGGTCAACACCCCAACATCTAATAGTAAAACTTACAAGTCTCAGAGACAAAGAGAAAATCCTGAAAGCAGCTTGGGAGAAGAGATCTGTAACCTATAATGGTAGACATTAGATTGGCAACAGACCTATCCACAGAGACCTGGTAGGCCAGAAAGGACTGGCATGATATATTCAGAGCAATAAATGAGAAAAATATGCAGCCAAGAATACTATATCCAGCTAGGCTGTCATTGAAAATAGAAAGAGAGATAAAAAGCTTCCAGGACAAACAAAAATTAAAGGAATTTGTAAACACAAAACCAGCCCTACAAGAAATATTGAAAGGGGTCCTCTAAGCAAAGAGAGACCCTAAAAGCAACATAGACCAGAAAGGAACACAGACAATATACAGTAACAGTCACCTGACAGGCAATACAATGGCACTAGATTCCTGTCTTTCAATAGTTACCCTGAATGTAAATGGGCTAAATGCTCCAATCAAAAGACACAGGGTATCAGATTGGATAAAAAAACAAGACCCATCAATATGCTGTCTGCAAGAGACTCATTTTAGTCCCAAAGACACCTCCAGATTGAAAGTGAGGGGGTGGAAAACGATTTACCATGCTAATGGACACCAAAAGAAAGCTAGGGTGGTAATCCTTATATCAGACAAATTAGATTTTAAACCAAAGACTGTAATAAGAGATGAGGAAGGACACTATATCCTACTTAAAGGGTCTATCCAACAAGAAGATCTAATAATTGTAAATATCTATGCCCCTAACATGGGAGCAGCCAATTATATAAGCCAATTAATAACAAAAGCAAAGAAACACATTGACAACAATACAATAATAGTGGGGGACTTTAACATCCCCCTCACTGAAATGGACAGATCACCCAAGCAAAAGATCAACAAGGAAATAAAAGCTTTATTGACACACTGGACCAAATGGACTTCACAGACATGAACATTCCATCCCAAAGCAACAGAATACACATTCTTCTCCCGTGCCCATGGAACATTCTCCAGAATAGATCACATCCTAGGTCACAAATCAGGTCTCAACAGGTACCAAAAGATTGGGAACATTCCCTGCATATTTTCGGACCACAATGCTTTGAAACAAGAATTCAAGCACAAGAGGAAAGTTGGAAAGAGCTCAACTACATAAGAGAAGAATTAAAAATATTCATGGAAACCAATGAAAATGCAAACACAACTGTTCAAAATCTTTGGGATACAGTAAAGGCGATCCTAAGAGGAAAGTATATAGCAATACAAGCCTTTCTCAAGAAACAAGAAAGGTCTCAAATACACAGCCTAACCCTACACCTAAAGGAGCTGGAGAAAGAACAGCAAATCAAGCCTAAACCCAGCAGGAGAAGAGAAACAATAAAGATCAGAGCAGAAATCAATGAAATAGAAACCAAAAGGACAGTAGAACAGATCAACAAAACTGGGAACTGGTTCTTTGAAAGAATTAATAAGATTGATAAACCCCTGGCCAGACTTACCAAAAAGAAAAGAGAAAGGACCCAAGTAAATAAAATCATGAATGAAAGAGGAGAGATCACGACCAACACCAAAGAAATACAAACAATTATAAGAACATATTATGAGCAAATATATGCCAGCAAATTAGACAATCTGGAAGAAATGGAGACATATAAACTACCAAAACTGAACCAGGAAGAAATAGAAAACCTGAACAGACCAATAACCAGTATGGAAATTGAAGCAGTCATCAAAAATCTCCCAAAAAACAAAAGCCCAGGGCCAGATTGCTTCCCAGGGGAATTCTACCAAACATTTAAAGAAGAATTAATACCTATTCTTCTGAAACTGTTCCAAAAAATAGAAATGGAAGGAAAACTTCCAGACTCGTTTTATGAGGACACCATTACCTTGATCCCAAAACCAGACAAAGACCCCATCAAAAAGAAGAATTACAGACCAATATCCCTGATGAACATGGATGCAAAAATTCTCACCAAATTACTAGCCAATAGGATCCAACAGTACATTAAAAGGATTATTCACCACGATCAAGTGGGATTTATCCCTGGGCTGCAAGGTTGGTTCAACATCCACAAATCAATCAATGTGATACAATGCATTAATAAAAGAAAGAACAAGAACCATATGATCCTCTCAATAGATGCAGAAAAAGCATTTGACAAAGTACAGCATCCTTTCTTGATTAAAACTCTTCACAGTGTAGGGATAGAAGGTACATACCTCAATATCATAAAAGCCATCTATGAAAAACCCACAGCGAATATCATTCTCAATGGGGAAAAACTGAGAGCTTTCACCCTAAGGTCAGGAACACAGCTGGGATGTTCACTATCACCACTGCTATTCAACATAGTATTAGAAGTCCTAGCCACAGCAATCAGACAACAAAAAGAAATAAAAGGCATCCAAATCATCAAAGAAGAAGTCAAACTCTCACTCTTTGCAGATGATATAATACTTTATGTGGAAAACCCAAAAGACTCCACCCCAAAACAGAACTCATACAGGAATTCAAAAAAGTGGCAGGATATAAAATCAATGCACAGAAATCAGTGGCATTTCTATATACCAAGACAGAAGAAAGAGAAATTAAGGAGTCGATCCCATTTACAATTGCACCCAAAACCATAAGATACCTAAGAATAAATCTAACCAAAGAGGCAAAGAATCTGTACTCAGAAAACTATAGAATACTCATGAAAGAAGTTGAGGAAGACATAAAGAAATGGAAAAATATTCCAAGCTCATGGATTGGAAGGACAAATATTGTGAAAATGTCTATGCTACCTAGAGCAATCTACACATTTAATGCAATCCCTATCAAAATACCATCCACTTTTTTCAAAGAAATGGAACAAATAATCCTAAAATTTGTATGGAACCAGAAAAGACCCCGAATAGCCAGAGGAATGTTGAAAAAGAAAAGCAAAGCCGGTGGCATCACAATTCCAGACTTCAAGCTCTATTACACAGCTGTCATCATCAAGACAGTATGGTACTGGCACAAAAACAGACACATAGATCAATGGAACAGAATAGAGAGCCCAGAAATGGACCCTCAATCTGTGGTCAATTAATTTTGACAAAGCAGGAAAGAATGTCCAAAGGAAAAAAAGACAGTCTCTTCAACAAATGGTGTTGGGAAAATTGGACAGCCACATGCAGAAGAATAAAACTGGACCATTTTCTTACACCACACACAAAAATAGACTCAAAATGGATGAAAGACCTAAATGTGAGATAGGAATCCATCAAAATCCTAAAGGAGAACATAGGCAGCAACCTCTTCGACCTCAGCCACAGCAACTTCTTCCTAGACACATCGCCAAAGGCAAGGGAAGCAAGGGCAAAAATGAACTATTGGGACTTCATCAAGTTAAAAAGCTTTTGCACAGCAAAGAAACAGTCAACAAAACCAAAAGACAACTGACAGAATGGGAGAAGATACTTGCAAATGACATATCAGATAAAGGGCTAGTATCCAAAATCTATAAAGAACTCATCAAACTCAACACCCAAAGAACAAAGAATCCAATCAAGAAATGGGCAGAAGTCATGAACAGACATTTTTCCAAAGAAGACATCCAAATGGCCAACAGACACGTTAAAAAGTGCTCAACATCACTTGGCATCAGGGAAATCCAAATCAAAACCTCAATGAGATACCACCTCACACCAGTCAGAATGGCTAAAATTAACAAGTCAGGAAATGACAGATGTTGGCGGGGATGCAGAGAAAGGGGAACCCTCCTACACTGTTGGTGGGAATACAAGCTGGTGCAGCCACTTGGAAAATAGTATGGAGATTCTTCAAAAAGTTGAAAATAGAGCTACCCTACGACCCAGCAATTGCACTACTGGGTATTTACCCCAAAGATACAAATGTGGTGATCAGAAGGAGCATGTACACCCCAATGTTTATAGCAGCAATGTCCACAATAGCCAAACTATGGAAAGAGCCAAGATGTCCATCAACAGATGAATGGATAAAGAAGATGTGCTATATATATATACAATGGAATATTATGCAACTATCAAAAATATGAAATCTTGCCATTTGCAATGACATGGTTGGATCTAGAGGGTATTATGCTGAGCGAAATAAGTCAATCAGAGAAAGACAATTATCATATGATCTCACTGATATGAGGAATTTGAGAAAAAGACCAGAGGATCATAGGGGAAGGGAGGGGAAAATGAAACAAGATGAAACCAGAGAGGAGACAAACCATAAGAGACTCTTAATCTCAGGAAACAAACTGAAGGTTGCTGGAGCGGAGGGGGGTGGGAGGGATGGGGTGGCTAGGTGATGGACATTAGGGAGGGCATGTGTAAGACTGACAAAGCACAGGGTGCCTGGGTGGCTCAGTTGGTTAAGCGACTGCCTTCGGCTCAGGTCGTGATCCTGGAGTCCCAGGATCAAGTCCCGCATCGGGCTCCCTGCTCAGCAGGGGGTCTGCTTCTCCCTCTGACCCTCTTCCCTCTTGTGCTGTCTCTCATTCTCTCTCTCAAATAAATAAAATCTTAAAAAAAAGAAAAAAAGACTGACGAAGCACAGACCTGTACCCCTGAAATGAATAATACATTATATGTTAAAAAAAAAAGATTCTCTCTCCCTCCCCCTCTACCTTTCCCACTCTGCCTCCCCCCTTGCACATGTGCATGCTCTCTCTCTCTCAATGAATAAAGAAATAAATAATAAATAAAATAAATAAATAAATAAATAAAATCTTTAAAAAAATAAAAGAGGCCCATACCTTAAGAAAGTTAAGCATTCCAACAACTTCTCAATACTCCAACTCTTGTCAAACTAAATAATCTTTAAACACAACATATTAGCTTGGGTCTCCATATGAAAATGTTCAGTGACAACAACTTAATATTATGCCCTTGGATTTTGAATGCTCATGGAAGTAAAAGACATTTACGTACAGGGTGTGTCTGCTGACATGCCCATTTCTTTATACATCATCCTTTATAAAGAAACCCATTAATTTCAGGCGCCTGGGTGGCTCAGTTGGTTAAGCGACTGCCTTTGGCTCAGGTCATGATCCTGGAGTCCCGGGATCAAGTCCCACATCGGGCTCCCTGCTCGGCAGGGAGTCTCCTTCTCCCTCTGACCCTCCCCACTCTCATGTGCTCTCTCTCTCAAATAAATAAATAAAATCTTTAAAAAAAAAAAAAAACCATTAATTTCTCTTTGGAATTCAGTGCCACAAAAATATACTCCAAATAGATTTTTATGATTCTCTTTATCAAATAACGAGAACTATGTCTCTCTTTGTGTGTTTTCTTAGCTGTTGTTTTTTGCTAAGGCTGCCAGGAAGATCAGAGCTAAATGTAATATCTGATATAACTGACAATATCATCCCAGGTTTGATGTACAACTCTCCTTTCCCTTAAAATAGTTTTTGCATACTGCTTTAGCTGTCCTGTGCTATAGTTTTTTTTTCAATTACAAGTTGATATAACATATTTTTAAGTAGGAAGAGTGTGAATTATGAAAAAATTGTTCTTAATGGCTTTGAAGAATACTGAAGTCCTTTCATGTAGATATTGTCCGAGGTCTCTCCTATCCTGGGGAAAGGAAGATCTTTAAGAGTATCTTTATTTCCTCCATCTAAATTCTAGAAGCTTTCTGAGTCATTAGTGTTCATGAGCACTACAATCCTAATCAACACCTAGAAATGAAGGAGCTTCTTACCGGATGTTATAAGCTGTTATGGGGGCCCAGGCAGGCCATGCCCACCACAGAAAGATTCCACCAGTCTTAATAGAAATAAGCTGTCCCATGACATCCCAGTGATTCAGTTCTCCCAAGCATTAATGAGCAGTTATGCAAATATTCATGAACTGCAGGACTTTGCCTTTTAAGGAGTTACTCACCAAACCACTGATTTTTTTAATCAGTGTAATTGCCACCTACCTACCACACTATTCCTCCCTCTCCCATCCTCACTCCCATCCCCCCACAATCCAGGTTCACTCATCTCATGGAATCTCCTGGAAGCTTCCCAAGGCTTCCCAAAGGCTTCCAGGAAAATCAAAGGAATTGAGGTTCTGAGTGAAAAGTGTGAACCCATGTGGGTCACTTTAAACCAGGAATGAGACTCCTTGAGACTCTACTCTGAATGAAGTACCCATTGTCTGACTCACTGCTATTGAGAGGAAGTAATGAGTTTTCTTAGTGAGTTCCTGATAAAGAATAAGGAGAGGTGAGTGGTCTAACTTCAGGTCTGCCTTTGACCTTCCGAAGACTCTGGGCATATTGTACCCACTGGTTTCTCAACAGGTGCTAAATGACTGAGTTACTCCTTAGAAAGTACTCTGATCTCTTGGGAGGAGAAACTGTAACAACAGCCTACACAAGGACTTGACTTCTGCCAGCAAAGGATAAGAATGGTTTTCTGCTTAGGGAGTAGTGGTGAACTGAAAAGAAGGAGGAAGAGGAGAAAGCAAAATAAAACAAACCAAAATGGTGAGGCTGAGGCTTAATTTCAAAATTGACCTTGCACACTGTCCTGCGCCAAAGTCTGTTTATCATAATGATGGTTTGAGTTTTACCTTAGGGTCATAATTTCACAATAAAAATGCCATCCTTGAGTAATGGACAGATGCTTCTCAGGAAGTCAGAGCACTAAAAAGAGCATTAAATCATTCAATAAAGAGAGAGTAAATAACTACTGTGTGTGTCAGGCCCTGAAAGAGAAATTCGGTGTATTTTAGTGAATAAGACAAACATGGACAACTTTTTGGTCATTTTCAGAAGGTTAAATATACACCCACCCTTTGATTCAGCAATTCCATTTCTATGTATTTGCCCATGAGAAATGAATACATATGTGTATAAAAATACTTGTGCAAGAATGTTCATTACATATGTGTCAACTATGCTTCAACAATAAAAAACTTTAGAGAAAAGAATGTTCATAACAGCCTTACACATAATAGCCAAAAACAGGAAACAACCCAAATGCCAGCAACAAGAAAATGGAGAAACAATTTTTAGTGTATTCATGCAATAGAATGCTACTCAGCAACAAAAGGAATAAATTTCTGATATCTACAACAGTATGAATGAATCTCATAGGCATTATGTTGAAAGAAAGAAGCCAAGATTTAGGCAAAACTAATGGATGATAACATAAGTCAGAAACTAGTTACTTCTCAGGGCACCTGGGTGGCTCAGTCTGTTGAGCTTCTGACTCTTGATTACAGCTCAGGTCTTGATCTCAGAGTCCTGGGATAGAGCATGTCAGGTTCCCCACTAAGCAAGGAGTCTGGTTGTCTCCCTCTCTCTCTACCCCTCCCACCACTCTCTCTCTTTCTCTCTATCTCAAATAAATGAATAAATGAATAAATGAATAAATGAATAAATAAATAAATAAATAAATAAATAAATAATTTTTTTTTTTTAAAGAAAGTGGTTACCTCTGATCAGAGGGGAGCATGAGAGAATTTCATGGATGATAAAAACATTCCATATCTCACTGTGAGTGGTGGTGACATGGGGGTATACATATTGTCAAAACTCATCAAACTGAATATTTAAAATATTTCCTCATTTTATGTAAATTCTACCATAATTTTAAAAATTATCTATAAATAATTATTTCTTCTAGATCATCTGCCTATCTCAAAAAAGAGAGAGAGAGAAGAAAAAAGAACAAGCATAGTCCTTGTGGCTCATAGACCTTATGGTGCACTAATAGAAAATAATAGAGGGATTTTTTTTTTTGACAGATACAGTTAGAGAGCCCAAGTAGGGAGAGTGGCAGAGGCAGAGGGAGAAGCAGGCTGCCTGCTAAGCAGAGAGCCCAACAGGGGGCTTGATCCCAGGACCCTGAGATCATGACCTGAGCTGAAGGCAGACACTTAACCAACTGAGCCACCCAGATGCCCCTAGAGGGATCTTATTAGTGTGGTTGTGGGAGGCCTGAGAAGATGGCCTAAGACTCAAAGGGTGCAAAGAAACAGCCATGTAGAGAACCCAAGTAAAGAGAAGCATTTCGAGAAGAAGAAATGGTATGTGCAAAAGCCCTGAGGTAAGAGAGTATGGTGGTTCAGGAACTGAAGGGGCCAGTGTAGCTGCAACATAGTGGGTGATGGGGAAGCAAGTATGAGATGAGGCTAGAGGGGTTAAGCAGAGGTCAGATAATACAGGTTAGAAAGGCCATGGTCAAGAGTTTGGATTTTATCTTTAGAGCAAGAGAAAGGTATTGACGGGTTTAATACAAGGAAGGGGTGTAATCGAATTTATGTTTTTTAAAGATCAGTTTGGCTGCTGAATGAAAATGGAGGACCACATGAACTATGTAAATGAGTGTGTTTCTTAAAAGCTATTGTTAGGGGCACCTGGCTGGCTCAGTCGGTGGAGCGTGCAACCCTTGATCTCGGGGTTGTGAGTACAAGCCCCACACTGGGCATGGAGCCTACTTGAAAAAAAAAAGCTATTATTAACTCTTTTCTGATTGAATTTAGTTTTTCAACTGTATAAAGAAATTTTACTCTGTCACATCGATCTTGTGGTCGTAAGTGGCAAGTGTAAAAGAAGAGTCGTTCTGACATAGTTTTGGAATATAGGTGAGGATCAGTGGGGTGGAGTTGGGAGGTGATGACCAAGAAAGAATTCTTGAGGCATCTTTGGTGCAAAATGGTGGTTTATTAAAGCATGGGGACAGGACCCGTGGGCAGAAAGAGCTGCTTTCTTGAGGAGTGGCTGATTATGTACTCAGGAGTTGGGGAGGTGAGGACAAAGGGAGTGTCCAGAAGGACTGTCATATGCTAAAGACTCTCAGGATACTGGAGGCCTGGTTATTTTCAAGCCAAGGTTGTTCTTCCCTCTAATGAGGCA
Source organism: Mirounga angustirostris (assembly GCF_029215605.1). NCBI lineage: Eukaryota > Metazoa > Chordata > Mammalia > Carnivora > Phocidae > Mirounga > Mirounga angustirostris. Next base: position 53,827,077 of record NW_026991714.1, read on the forward strand.
GTAACATGAAGACAGTTAGGAGTTTCCTGGAGGAGTGTTACATTCCTTCTATCACGCGTCCTTGTCAATGGGCTTCAGTTCAAAAGAAATTCAATTTTATTTACATTTCCTTCTGCCTCAGCTTCCCTTAATTTTATGGAGGGGAAGGTGATAGGGCTTCAGGAAACTGAGTTATGGGTCTCTGGAAGTTAGGCTATTGATAAGAAAACTTCCTTGTAAATCACTAGGACATTTGTAAACCGAGGGAGATCCTGTCCTGCAGGACTGTGATCTCTATCAGTTAACCATTTATTTTTCCTTTAGGGCAGCCAGGAGTGCCTGAGGAATGTCACATATATCACATGGGGGGGGGGTGTAGGGTGACTACTTCTGCTTTGTCCTCAGCTAGCCTTCTGCTCCTTCATCAGGTCTCTACTCAAAGAGATGGGTTTGCCTTTTTCTGATAATTTCATTCTTCAACCCGAAAGTGCTCAAATACTCTTGACTACAGAATGAAGCTCATTTATTAAGAAACATAGCCTCTACTGTTGAAATTGAAGCTTCAGAAAGGACGTACACAGAGCAAAGATAAAGGAAGAATTTACCCCAATCAACCAGTCTGCTGGGTCAACTCAGAATTCATGGGTATGAGTGTCAGGAGAGGGTTGGATACAGACCTCAAAGCCATGACTCTCTCAGGCTTTCTGCAGCTACGTTACAGACAAATGCTTAGACTAGCAGAAAAGATAAAAGCAGTTTTCTCATGTCTTCTCCCCCGCACCTTGTCCCCCAACCTCATAAAGGAGATAGCTCAGCCTCCAAAACTAACGTGGAAAATACCCATCAGATCTGCAACTGAGGAGCCCCCAGAGACATGATTGCTTTATGCACCAAGAACTCTGCAACCATCCTCAAGTTGTCTGATTTTGCACTCCCTGGAACAATGAATAAGATTCCACCCCCATGGGGTTGCCTGATTAAACAAAAAGTAAAAGTTGACAAACAAAGGGAAAGAGTGACATGCTTAGACATCTTATATCTGCAGTGGAAATCAATGTTCAGCAAACGTGCGATGGGGAAATACTACTTAGTGGCAGAGATCAAAAGAACAAGCTCCAGCTGTTTAGTTTGTTTTCTGCCTGTCAGCTAAAGTAGGTGTCTTCTCACTCAGAAATCGGCAGAAGAGGGAATACCCACAATGACCCCCGCCTCCTCCTCCCACTTGGAGAGAAAACTTTTACTTGAAAAGAAACAAATTTTCCCAATATCTTTAAAGCACTAAGTTGCTTTAACAACCACAAAATGAATACAAGTAAAAAAGAACAACGACATGGTCTAATCGAGTTATAAGCAGGAAAATAAAAAATAGACATATCAGAGAGACTGAGCTCTAATTATAGACACATTGGAACCTGATTCCCATGCGTCTGGCCAGGAATACTTTTTTCTCAGAAGCCACCAAACAAGGATCCTAATTTACTTCAGTTTTCCAAGGGTTCTTCATTCAACATGAATTAAGCCCTAGCCATAGTACTTGCCACCCTTTTACCCCCAAAGCCAACTCCTGATTTATTTATTCTCAAGATCTATAGTCTATCCCTTCTTCTCCCTCTCATTCTCTCATATATAATTTTTCTGAATTTAAATATTTTGTTAAAGAATTTGAAGGGTTAACAATTCGTTCCAACAGACTCTTGGAAGAGTATTAAGGCTCTTCTTAATTAAAACATGAAATGAAAACTCAGTATACTTCAATTCAAGCCTGTTACCTAAAGGAGAAAATATATGTGAGGGACTACTTCAGAACCTAAGCATCTCCATGTTATTCCAATAAGGTGGTATTTCAAAAGTTACTAGAGCAGCCAAACATTCAAGAAGTCTTCATACCTATTTCAGAAAAGGTGAAGTAGCCAATGTTGAAGGAGGTCATCAAGAGGACGTGACCACTGGCTGACCCTCCGGTGGGACTCAGGTCCCTGGAGGGTCCTCACCACTCCCAGTCCTTGGAATGTTCATTATGCCCACTGTTCTTACAGTGAGCACCATTTTCAAGGACACAACCCTGAGACAGTAAGGTGTTGTTGAGACCATCTAGATGGTATATGTGACTGAACCCAGTTGAGGCCTCTATATAAACTCTTAAGATTCTGGAGCGTGGGTTCAGAGGTGTGCTCATCTTGCTGCTGCCCAACACCAGCCTCATACGTAAGTTTCCCTTACTTATTAAACCTGCCACCTACAATCCAGAGTGGCCTGCCTCTTTCTTTGGTCTCTCTTAGCTCTCTGTGTATAGAAGCCAGTTAATGAATCAACAGCCAACATTTTATTTAAAAGATCTCTATTTTAATTTTTATTTATTTGACAAAGAGAGACACAGTGAGAGAGGGAACACAGGCAGAGGCAGTGGGAGAGGGAGAAGCAGGCTTCCTGCTGAGCAGGGAGCCTGATGCAGGGCTCAATCCCAGGACCCTGGAATCATGACCTGAGCTGAAGGCAGACGCTTAATGACTGAGCCACCCAGGCGCCCCTTATTTAAAAGATCTTAAGTGAAATCATACCACCTAAGTGCTGGTTTCCATGGAATCTTGCTGGTCTTTGAAATTGTTGCTGAATTGGTACCAGGAGGCAGGGAGTGCCACAGCCCACACTTGGGGCCATTTCAGTTCTGGAGGCCCTAATCATGGATTTCCTATAACATCTCCATGGCACTTCCTTCTCAGGCTGGCTGGGCAGTAAAGTAGACTCTGGGAACTATCTGATGACCACACAGGGAAAGTGAGCCAAGAAGCCAGCACAGTGGAAAGGACACTCTTGTAGAGATCCTGCAGGACCTGGCTGAGGTGCTAAATCAATACTAACCAAGAAGTCTGCCCTGTCTCTGAACTTTCAGATAAGTGAAAGAATTTCAAACCTTATTTTCAAGGCATATTTGAGTCTGAGAATTCTGCTACTTGCTGGCAAAACCATCCTGATACAGGAAGTCAGCATTAAGCAGAAAATGTCTTTTGGGCGTCTCCTGTGTGCCAGGCACAACACCAGGCACTGGGTCTACGGTGGTGAAGAGATAAAGAACTCTCCCTTATGGAATGCACAGTCCAGTGGGGAAGACACACACAAAATAAAAGAACACAAATCATTAAGAAATTTCTAGTATGGAAACACTGGAGACAATGGGAGCTTATAACTAGGAGACCTAATAGAGTCTGGGGGATCAGAGAAGACTTCGTGAAGAAAATGCTGTTCAAGCTGAGTAGTTAATGAAGGTTATTTAAGCCAAGAGTGTATGTGTGTGTGGCTGAGGAGGAGGGAAAGGGGATGGAGTAATGGTTGGTAATTTCCAGGTAAAGGGACAGCCTGGAGGTAGCAAGAGACTGTCACCTGTTGTATTTGAGGAACCGAAAACCATCAGGTACTGCTGGAGTGGAGCAGAGCAAGCAGTGGATTCAACTGGGGCTGGAGGGGTAACAGAGTTAGTGCAGCTACAAAGGTAAAGGACAGATCAGTAGGTAAGCTGTGTTAAGAATCTGAGGCTAAACTAGACCAATGAAAAGCCACAGCAAAGACAATTATATGTGATTTTAAAAGAATATTCCAACAGCAGGGTGATGAATGCGTTATTGGAGTTTAAGAGTGGAATAGGAAGGGAAAAACGAAGGGGGGCAATCGGAGGGGGACACGAACCATGAAAGACTATGGACCCTGAGAAACAAACTGAGGGTTCTAGAGGGGAGGGGGGTCGGGGGATGGGTTAGCCTGGTGATGGGTATTGAGGAGGGCACGTTCTGCATGGAGCACTGGGTGTTATGCACAAACAATGAATCATGGAATACTACATCAAAAACTAATGATGTAATGTATGGTGATTAACATAACATAATAAAATAAAAAAATTAAATTAAAAAAAAATCACTCCGTATACTCAATATAATAGCTTTATGAAAGGGAAATCTATAATTCCTAGTATCCTAATTTTTTTTTTTTGGTATTATGTGGATTTGTTCTTGGGTTTAAGCATTTTTATGTGTTTGAAATACTTGCTATATAATAGATGTCCTTCAAATAAACATCTTTCAAGCATTAAAAAAAAAAAAAAAGAGTGCAGCCAGAACAGGTGAAAAAGGATGAGGTTGGGAAGATATTTGAAGGGATGGAGAGCATTTTAGTGGTAGGCCAGTAATGGGCTGGATGTAGGGGTGAGCGAGAGGTGAAATCAGAAAGGATACCAAGATGTCTGACCTACACAAAGGGGTGGAGGGCAATGCCATTTACTGAAATGCAGGACAAGAAAAGTAGAATGGGTGGTAGGGACGGGGAGGAAGGCCATGAGTTCAGTTTGAGGAATGTTGACTTTGAGGTGCATGAAAGACAGCAAAGTTTACTCTCTCTATAGAAAAAATTCATTAATCAAATTGAAGTAGGCTCAGAAATCTTGGGACCTAATTTACAACACTAAGTTTGAGTACTTAAGATGGTTATACACACAACTGAGCCCTTAAGACCAACACATGCACCTGACCCTTGTGGTTTTCCAGCTGGCTTAGCTGCTCTAAACTCCCACTTGGGTATGGGGACCCAAAGCATGTTGCACTTTTCTCCTCTTTCCTGAAGACCATCAAAATGACCACAATACAGGACTCTACTACTGAGATTACTAGAGACAATTTTCAATAAGGTCAAGAAAATAAAACTGAACCTAAAAAAGGCTTCTATCCCACTGCCTGAGCTTTTTGCATTCAACACAGGTTATCTTCCTCCATGAGAGTCATGCCATCTTGGCAATCATTGTTGACTCTGCTCCCAAGGGCATCGCAGGTCATTTCAATACATGATCCTCACTCGCTCCAAAATTCAGGTCCACACACAGGACTGTGTTCACTGGCACAGTTAAATAACATGCCTATACTCTCAGCTAGGGAGAACCTATTTCACTAATATTTGCTGCTATCTCTATATTTAATAACTATCAATCAGTATATACAAGGGACAGGTATAAGCAAACTACCTGAGTTATGTTTTCCTTGAGAACGAAAAGATTGAATACAACCATCAATCATGTTACAGTATTACAAATTCCTCTAAACAAGTCATCTAAAGGGAGTGTCCTTTATTTATGGCACATATTATGGAGAATGTAATTGGATTTTTCATGTAGTGGTCATGGTGAGGGGGAAGGGAGGTTCTGGGTTTTGTGTTTTTTCTTCCTTCCCTGCCCCCCTCACCCTTTGGATTAGATGAGGGGCACACAATGAGGAGCTGGTTTCATGGGAGGAGAAATCTATCAAAAAAAAAAACCAACATAAAAACCTGTTTCTGCTCAGTAGCTATAACCACAGCATTGTAAGACAGGGAAGTCTGTCTATTTAATTGATTTCTCTAATAATCCTCACTGCTTTCCTCTTTTTGTATAATCTCTTGCAATTATGGTAAAACGGCACCAGGACATGTTGAGATGAATCATCCATCCCCCTAAATGTCTGCTTAGGAGTTAACAGAAGTTACCAAAAGCAACTCTGGCCTAAAACTAATCTGCTTATAGCCCTTGTTCGTTATGAAAATTCTTGAAACCTCAACCAAAGCCTATCTTCAGATCAGACCACAGCACTCTGCCAGGAAATGCATTTTCACAGGAGGGGCTCACACAAAAGCAATTTCCTTTTCTTCTGGGAGGAAAGGGGTATTTGGCAACTTGGAATGAGAACTCAGACAGGTAAAGCTAGGAGAATGAACGGTCAGGAACTGGAGGATTGGTTTTGACAACTGGATCATCCTAACATTAGATAAGCAGAGGCTGGTGTCCTCAAGTGAAGTCCTGGAAGGTAACAGAAAGTGCACTTGAGGGCGCCTGGGTGGCTCAGTTGGTTAGGCATCTGCCTTTGGCTCAGGTCATTATCCCAGGGTCCTGGGATGGAGCCCAATGTCTTCTCCCTTTTGATGAGCCTGCTTCTCCCTCTCCCTCAGCCACTCTCCCTGCTTGTGCTCTCTCTCTCTCTTTCTCTCTGTTAGATGAATAAATAAAATCTTGAAAGAAAGAAAGAAAGAAAGAAAGAAAGAAAGAAAGAAAGAAAGAAAGGAAGGAAGGAAGGAAGGAAGGAAGGAAGGAAGGAAGGAAGAAAGAAAAAGAAAGAAAGAAAGAAAGAAAGAAAGAAAGAAAGAAAGAAAGAAAGAAAGAAAGAAAGAAAGAAAGAAAGAAAGAAAGAAAGAAAGAAAAAGAAAGAAAGAAAGAAAGAAGAAAGAAAGAAGAAAGAAAGAAAGAAGAAAGAAAAAGAAAGAAAGAAAAAAAGAAGAAAGAAGAAAGAAAGAAAGAAAGAAAGAAAGAAAGAAGGAAAGAAAGAAGGAAAGAAAGAAGGAAAGAAAGAAGGAAAGAAAGAAAGAAAGAAAGAAAGAAAGAAAGAAAGAAAGAAAGAAAGAAAGAAAGAAAGAAAGAAAGAAAGAAAAAGAAAAGAGGAAAGAGCACTTGGTAGGGGCCATATGGTGAAGGGCATATGGAGATCACTAAGAGAATACCATGTAGATTGGGAAAGTGTCTGTGGAATGGTGCAAAGCCAAGATCCTCTCTGCATTTTTCATTCTGTACATTGTGCCTATGTTCCTGTACTTCAGCACCCCTCCATACACGCACATGCTTGTTCCTATAGACTGTCCCAGGGAACAAGTATTTTGCCTATGAATTGTCTGGGTGGCTGTGAGCTGAGTAAGCCAGCAAGGTCCTCTTGTATTCCTTCTCTTTATACAAGGTATAAAGTTATAGAAGTGGAGAGAAACTGTACATATTGCATATGCCATGGATATCTTAATTAATAAGGGGATTTATCCACTTCAATGACCTACAAAAATTTCTTCCCCCTGCACACAAGGAAGCCAGTAAGACAGTGTAGGACTTTAAAGTCTGAGCCTGTCTATCTAAATAGTACTTCACACTCTCTTCTCTCTGCCCATCTCTGGGTGTGCCCTCTTTGTAAGTACCACCACAGTAAGGAAGAGGTAAGTGTGCCTAGCCCTAAAAGGATGAATAATTTTTCAGTTTTGTTTCTTCTCAGTGACTCAAAATTAAAGGTTTGTTGGCAAGGGGAGGGGGCTGAGGGAGTGGTCACAACTACAGACTAAAAGGAGATCCTAAAAGAATGTGTAGGCCCCATCAGTTAACTGTTCCTAACCTTCCTCTATGAAATATCTGCTCAGCCGAAGTGAGCACAGCAAGGACATTACTATTCCTTGCCTTTGTCCATGTCTCTCTGCCAGGTCCACCCTTCCATCTCTAAAGGGATGTGAATCCAGGGCACCTGGGTGGCTCAGTGCATTAAGTGTCCAACTCTTGATTTTAGCTCAGGGTCATGAGATCACATTGGGCTCTGCACTGGGCATGGAGCTTGCTTAAGATTCTCCCGCCCTCTCCCTCTGCCCCTCCCCCACCCTGCTCGACATGCTCTCTCTCTCTCTCTAAAAAAATAAAAATAAATAAATAAATGGATGTGAATCTAGCTCCTGACCCACATCTACTTTAGAAATGACTTTTACAACCTCATCCCATAATGATTTTCCCCTCCTTTAATTCAGAGCAGGGTTGATCTGGAACTTTGGCTTGACACTTAGCAAGTCTATGACTGACCTGGTTCTAACCCTAATTTTTTGGTCATCTGACCTTTCATATTCACATCTTGTCTTACCAACTTCACTGTAAACTTCTTGAAGGACAAAGCACCTAACACAGTACTGACTGTGCTAATAAGGGCCTTTGGTAATATTTAGAACTAAATGTCACGAGAAGGATCTTTAGAGATTATCAAATCCAGTCATCTCACTTTACAACTAAAATGTAAAAGTGAGGGGTTCTGCCAAGGTCACAGTGTCAACCGGAACTTAATCATAAGCCTCATCTTCCTACCAAACCATGTCTCTATTCTAAACTGTTGAAGGAGTTGATTCGTTCTTTATCCTTGCACTCCCTTCCTAAGAACAACAAGTCTAGAATGCAGATATAAAGAAAGTTATGATTCAATCCAGTCAGAATCCCATATTTGTAAAAGGAAACTATTTGACCACCAGTTCCAAATAAATCTGGGAAAGAACAAGGCACCATCATCCTGAATAACAAGGACAGTTTAAAGAAAAGGGATGAGATGAGGGGCTTACTTCCTATGATTCTCCTCATCTTTCACTTCACTCTGGACACTGAAATTCTTGCTATCCTGAGAATATTCTAGCAACTCTGCTACCTTAGGTCCTTTGCACCAGCTGTCACCTCCACCTGTAACAGGCAAGGCCCTAAAATCTGCCTAGTTCATTGCTTCACTCTCCCCAAATCTCTACCCAAATGTCATTTTCTCAATAAGACTTACTCTGATATGAGGAATTCTTAATCTCAGGAAACTAACTGAGGGTTGCTGGAGTGGTGGGGGGTGGGAGGCATGGTGTGGCTAGGTGATAGACATTGCGGAGGGTATGTGCTATGGTGAGCACTGTGAATTGTGCAAGACTGTTGAAGCACAGACCTGTACCTCTGAAACAAATAATACATTATATGTTAAAAAAAAAAAAAAAGAAGAAGAAGATAGTACGAAGGGAAAAATAAAGGGGGGGAAATTGGAGGGGGAGACGAACCATGAGAGACTATGGACTCTGAGAAACAAACTGAGGGTTCTAGAGGGGAGGAGAATGGGGGGATGGGTTAGCCTGGTGATGGGTATTAAAGAGGGCACGTACTGAATGGAGCACTGGGTGTTATATGCAAACAACGAATCATGGAACACTACATCAAAAACTAATGATGTAATGTATGGTGATTAACATAACATAATAAAACAAAACAAAACAAAAACTACTTATAAAATGTTGGAATAAATAGAGGTAGTCAAATAGTTCTTGAGGAATCTGTAAAACTTTACCCAGGATGTTAAACTCAGGAAAGACCTCTTTGATTAAATGAAATATGAGTTGAGTCTTAAACCTTAAATCTTGAGAAATTAATTAGACAAAGAGGAGGAGACAGGAGAAATAGTATATGATAGAACACAAAGGAAAGTGAGCAAGAAGTATTTTTAAAAAGGTGTCCATAATAGTAAAAGTAATAGCAAACATTTATTAAACCCTCACTATGTACCAGTTACCCTCCTAAGCACCTTGCATGTTTTTGTTTTTGTTTTTATGTGATCCTCATTATAATCTCTGAAATAAAAAAAAAAGACTTACTCTGACTGCCCTATTTAATACTACAACCTCCTTCCACCTCATACTCTCATAATTCTCCTACCTTAATCTATGCCTCCCTTGTCCTGTTGTCTCCTTTTTGTCTACCTTCATCTACATCTCCCCTTATCACCTTATAACATACATTTATTCATTTAATTTAGTATTTGTCTGCACCAGCTGCAGTAAAAGTTCCACGAGAATAGAGGTTTTCTTTGTTCACCAATATATCTCAAGTCCCTAGAATGATGCTTCCCCATACATGCTAAATGAATGAATGAACATGTTAAGGAACCCTCCCAATTCCAGAGAAATAGGGAACCATCTACTGCATATGGCTCTACATGAAAAAAAGACAAATCCAAAAGGCACTTGACTATTAATCAAAGTAGAAGTTCAAGTCTTAGGATCCATTTTCCCTCTCCTCCCATATAGGTTTCCTGTTCTTCCATTCTTGTGAGTAGCTGTATAGGAAAGGATTTTCAGCTTTCCTAAAAAATGAAAAAGTATGTAGATTCCACTCAATCACAGAACTGGGAAGGAATGGGAGAATGAGGCTATGAATTCTTACCTACTCTCCCAAGCAAGGACAAATTCTCTTCTTTCAATAATTATTGAGCTCTAACTCTATGGCAGGAACTCAGAACATGTTGGTGAAGAAGACAGAAAAGAACCCTGATCTCCTGAAGATTAAATTCTAGTGTAATTATGTATCCTAATCCTCAGTCCTTACCAAGGTCTGTGCCCACATGCCCAATTATTAGAATTTACTTGCTCTGCTGAGGAGAGAAGGGAAAAAAAACAAGTATTCATTACATTAATTCCTTAGAAACTTGCTGCTCAAGTGTGGGCCCCCAACTAGCAGTGCCAGCTCACCCAGGAGCTTATTAGAAATGCAGACTCTCAGACCCCATTCTAGGCCTACTGAATCAGAAACTGCATTTTAATAAGATCCCCAGGTAATTCTTATGTACAGAAATGTTTGAGATGCATCGCTTGGGAATTCTCCACTGAATACAAGCCTATTAGTATCACATAAATTGTGGGCAAGGGAAATGTGAGGATTAGAAAGGATAGAATCCAGTTCATTTTTCCTTTTGCTCATGACCAAAGAATATTATTTGATGCCATAGATGATATTAGAAATTGCAGCAGAAGATTCTAGATTGATGTCCCTGATCATTTAAAAATTCACAGACTATAAAACTGATCTGAAACAAATATATGATAATCACTTGCTAATGCTTTATGCAGTTATACACATTCAAGAGGCAGCATTTAAAAGTGGTTTTTTTTTATTTTATTATGTTATGTTAGTCACCATACAACATTTAAAAGTATTAAGTAAATATGTTTAAGAGCATAGGTTCTGAGGTCAGACTTCCTGATTTCTAAGCTGTCATTATATCATTAGTTTTGTTTCCTGGGCCAATCTTCTTGACCTCTCAAGCTTCAGTTTCCTCTTCTGTAAAATAGAAATAATAACACTACTCAGGAGTTTATTCTGGGGACTAACTGGGTAATGTCCCATCCATACAAACTTTCAGTTATAAGATGAGAAACTTCTAGAGATCTAATGTACCACGTGATGACTATACTTAATAATGTACTGTATACTTGAAATTTGCTAAGAGATGTAAAGTGTCCTCACCACAAAAAAGGTAAAAAAAAAAATTAAAATTAAAAGAGAAAGCATAATGCCAAGCATCTAGTAGGCACTCAACAAATGTTAACTTTTACCAATATCATTATTGTTATTTTGATCAACATTAATTTATGCAATAAATATTTTAGTAATAGGATACAATAATAGAGAAAATCAGGATAGAGTATGAGGGCCCTACCTAAATAAGCTGGTCAGATAAGACCTCTCTGAGGAAACATGGAAACCTGAAGAAGGGGAATAGCCAATCACATAATGAGTGTTAGAGTCACATGGAGGGAAGGAAAGAGCAGTTCAAAATTGGTACATTTCATGCAGGGCTTCATAGTCCAGAACAAAGCATTGGATTTTACTCATAATCATTGGAAAGTTACTGAACCCTTTTTAGGCAAGAGAGTGAGTTAAACACAAGTGTTTGTTGGGGCTCCATTGGGGGCAGAGGTCTAGGAAAATTCACTGGGACATGCAAAGATGAATTAAACATGGTGTCAGCTTCTAAGAGATTATCATTCTAATAATCTGACTTGCGATTTAATGCCAAAGTGGTAATCCTCCTCGCGTGTCTTCCTGCCCTTCATTTTGCTGGCTGAGCCCTCCTCACTGAACGTTTCCACGGCCCAGTTTGCATGGCAGCTCCTTTGTGGAACTTGGGCTGACATGTGTCCACTGTGTTCCTGGCTTCTTGTCCAGCCTGTCAGAGCATACCTGTGGAATATGCAGGACCTCTATCTCATGGACTGTAACTAGTGGTGCCCCTTGCTACACTTAGTTAAGGCTAAACCTACCCTTTTTACCTCTGCAGTCTCACCAGAGACAGAATTATAATGCTGGCATGTTGGCACATGGTAGGCACTCAATAAAGGTTATTTGGAGTGAAAAAAACTAATTAAACATTTGTTTACCATATATTTCACTACTGCAAAAAATGTGTAACAAAGTCAGCTTCTGTATTTCAATGACAAACTACAGACCCTGAGGCTGGGGGTTTTCTTAAGGAAGATTATCTCTTTTAGTGACAACCCCCTGCAAGAGAAAAATCTCAATTTGAAATGCATTTTTACTAACAAATAAACAAGTACTTTACTCAGTTTTTTTCTTTAACTTCAGTCCAAGATTATTACCATAGAAACCATAGAAGAATGTATCTACCACTAGTGTTTTGGGTCTATTTTTCTTAGTTTTTCCTCCCCATAGCCCTTTGTGGTGATTCTCATCTTAGAGAAGGGGAAACTGAAGCACAGGAAGAGTGGGCCCACAATGAGTCAGTGATCAAACAAGGTCTTCCTGTGAGTGGGGTGCTCTGGAGGTGTCTCTGAGACAGCCACATTCATCTCATCCCTGACATCGCCTCACCTTTCTGCACTTCTCCCCCCCCCCCTCTTTCTCGTATCCTCTTGGGTATGACTTCAACTCTTTCCTTGTGTCCTTGGCCAACCCCAGAAAATCCAGCCACCGCCCCCAGACCCCTTATCTGGGCAAAACCTCTATGTTGACTGGCTCCCTTATTCTTCCTCAGAGCTACTCACCTCTTCCCTATGGCCATTCTCTCCCTGACACCCCTTCTCCTACCTGGTCCCAGATACTAGTTGATCCTTCCATTCCTGCCTCCCTTATTCTTGAAGTCCTGCTCTTTGAAACAAATATAGAACCTCAATATGACAAAGAACCCAAAGACTCATCCAATCTCACCCATTAAATTACCTTCCAAAGTATTAGTAGCTAACCTGACCAACCAGTCTGGGCTAATAGAAGGTTAAAGGAGAGGAAGAAAGACCAACACTGAGAGGAGCCAAAATTAAGTACCCTTTCAACATTCAGGGCAGCTTAACTGCTGTATCTGCTTGGTCACGACCCCCAAGCTAACATGTTCTAACATGAGTTAGAAGTCATCTTTACAAAAACTATTCTTGGACCCAAGAAGACAGGTGAAAAGAAATCCCCTTACTGATGAATCTGTTATGTGAACATAGATCCTTGCTGGGGAGGCTCTGAAGGTGGAAAGAATCTGAAGTTTTTGGATGACCAGAAGCTTAGACGATTTGAGAAGCATATTTTAGGGAAAAGAATACAAATTCACAAACATGAAATTAGGTACTAAAGTGAACATTTCTTTAGAATGAGAAATCATGACAAACTGCACATTTTTAATAAGCTGATAAATATCACAAATATCACAAAATTCAGGGCAATCCAGGGCCAGAGCAGTGAAGAACCCTGAAGTTTGTTTCACCAGCATTTGGTAACAACTTTAATCCTGGAGTTATTTTTCTTCTTCATTTCCTGTCTACATTTTTTGAAAGGTTGAGCTCTCCCCCTCCCCCATTCCCTCACTACTAAATCACTCCCTAATCATAGGCACTCAGTTCCAGTCCACACCACTACACTGAAACTATCTTCTCAAATGTCCCCAGTGGCTCCTGGTCACAAAGTCAGATGGCTTTTGCTCAGTCTTCATGCTCCTGGTCTCTCGTTAGCTATAGATACTCACAATCATGCCTACCTTCTCAGAATTCTATCCTCCTTCTCATGCAAGAAGCTGTATTGTCACAATTTCCCTACTGCACATACTCATCTTTCTCTTTCATTGGTTTTACTTCCTCCTTCCATCTGTCATATTGGGTACAACCCAAGGCTCAATCCTCTGCCCTTGCTTTTATCAGTCTATGTGTTTCTTTGTCACCTCTCAGAGCTTTAAACACATGAGTAACACCCAAATCTGTAACTTTGACCCTGACGAATCGCCTGTGTGTCAATCCTGCCAACTGGACACCTCTACATAAAAGTCCCCCTGAGACCTCAAACTCAGCATGCTCAAAGCCAAATTAATTCCATGCATCCCCAAACTAGTTGAACTCAGTAGATACTGAAATTCAGTGTTTCTAGAATTAAATGCATAATCTCCCCATAACTAGCTGTCTTTCAGAACTTCCTCTTTTCTATTAAAGGTCTGACCTAAATGGATGAGTGTCAAGTCATAATCTCAGCAGAGGAAATGACACTCTCTTTTTTCTATCTTTTCTGCATAAAGTAATTCATTCTGGTTTGTTCCTCATGAGAACAGGAGGTAGCTCTGAAGGGTTGTCTGGGAGAAAGAACATCTGCAACCCACTTGATGAGGTTAGTTTATAATTCTGTGTCTGTCTCCATCGAGACTTGGAGCAGAGGCTCCAGGCCTCATCAGAATAAAAGCATTTTTTTCTTTTTTTGTGTGTGGTCAATGATACTGCTGTGGTTCTAGCAGTTAACAGGAACTGTGGCATTTAAAAGGAAGGGGAAAACTGTATTACTAGCGAACAATAACAACAAACAAAATCTGTGTACTTGTAGAGTTGGGACACAAGAGTAAAAACAATGGTTAATCTCTTCTTAGTACCTGAAGGAATTAGAAAATGTCATTATAAAGTGGAGCAGAATGGCAGAGTTGGGGGGAAGGGCTTAAGGGGAACAGAGGAAGAAGAAAAGTAGAGAAGAGGGAGTGGGGAGGAGGGAGAGGAAGAGAAGAGAACACTAGCACAAAACTGGAAACTAACCCTATAAGAATACAATTGACTTTTTAATGCCCTAAAGGAAAAAAATAAAATTTTCTCAACTGAATATTGAGGAAAGATGGCTAGGAATTGACTAATCAGCCTCTAAGATTGACATATAGAATGGTTTCTGATGGAAATTGACCTACAAGTCTGGAGAGATATTCTATTGTGGAGGCAGAACCCAGCAAAGCAAAGAAGCTGGAATGGAAAACCAAGAGAAGTAAGATCCATTTCTCTTCAAAATCAAAATGTCAAGACCTACCCTGGGAGGGAAAGTGTTTTATTCAGGAAGAAAAATACAGATTGATATTTTTTCTTCTCTAGGTAATCTGGAGTCCATGTGCATATTATAGCTCTAGGTGATTGGGTAGCACATACAGAGAAGTTCTATAGTAATACATGTCCTCATTTATATTCTAAAGTGCATAATATCACAGAACAAAGAAATACCTTCAATACTCAGAACTGAGCAGGTCTAAATGACAAATGGAGAGTATGTGAATATTCCTTCAGGTTCTGTCTTTGGCCCTTATTCTATTTATTTTCCATTTGTGCTCTTCACCTAATTTTGAGACCTGCACATACAACTCCCTACCACATATTTTCATTTGTGTGACGCTCAGGTTTTTTTTGTCTCCGTCCTATTCCCATGTAACACAATACCATTCAATAACACACAACACATTCAATGGGAAAAAAATTGATTCTCATGCTCGTGAACCTACAGGTTGACTGCAATTCAGCCAACCTAGACTGGGCTTGATTAGACAGCTCTGCTCTAAGCTGTGGGTTTGGCTCCAATCCACTCCATATGTGTTTGTTCTGAGTCCCAGACTGGAGACCTTTTATTTTCGTGGTAGTTATTGGACGTTTCTTCCTTGAGTAGAAACACAGAGTGCCTCTTAGTCTTAGTTCTTGAAAGGGCACACTATCATTTCAATCCATATTCTATTGGTGAAAGCAAGTCATGCAGCCAAGCACAACATCAAAGACTCAGAGAAGTACAGCTTCTCTTCTCATAGAGGCTAAGAAAGAGGAAGTGTATATCTGCTGAATGATCATTTCATCTACTACACTTCTCAAACTCAGTGTCTCCGAATCTCTCATCTGCCTCATTGTTCTCTCTTACTTAATGACTGGCATCATCATCTACCCAGTCAGAAAACCAAGAGTTATTCTAACTTCTGCATGCCCTCAGTAACTATTTATTGCCAAATCTTATTGGTTCTCATTCCTAAACTATTCAATTATCCATACTTAATTTAGGCCTGCAGAGAAAATTGTAATGATTTCCTGACTTCCTACTGACCCTTTCCATCATTAGTTATTCTATTACACTAAAATGAAAACGTTAGAATAATCAAGGAAACCTAAATGATGATAAAAAAGAAGCTCTTTTATTAAAAACATAATTCCAGCTAATAAATGTGGAGCCAATTATAGAATATGTACACCCTAATGAATAGTTGATCCATCAATATTTGAAACCATTAGATCAAGGGTTCTCAACCTCAGCATTAACATTTCTCATCATCAGACTTACTGTCTTTCTTAAATGTACTGACAGCATTCATCCAAGTCCATCTTCCTAATGATTTCACATACCTTGAATTTCTCAAATGCTTGAGAGACTGCACCTGTCAACACATTCCCTTCACCTGTTTCCCATCCCAGTTCCCCACCACAAAAGATTTAACAACTGTACTACTACCACATGCCAGGGTCTATCAGAACTCCCTTACCACTAGTCATGGGATCCTTATTGCCAGCTGGATGGTGGGCTACTTCACTCTAAAATTCTTTTTTAGACCACCCTCAGACCACCTCTCTTAGGTTAAGTTCTCTGGGAATAGACATCAAGAGAGAGATTTGAGGAAGATCTATTTATTGAGATAAGCTTTCAAGAAGAACACCTTTGTGGGAGTGAAAGAAGAAGGACTATACAGAGGGAGAAATTGAATGCAATGAAATTTCAGCAAAGGTCACTGCCTATCCCTTGGGGAGCTCTGGAGGTGGGATGGCCCTTTAAAGTTGTGTTGTGATGAGCACTCGGTGTTATACGCAACTAATGAATCGTTGAACACTACATCAAAAATTAATGATGTACTATATGTTGGCTAATTGAACATAATAAAAAAAAGAAAAAAAAAAAACGTTGTTGTGGCAAAAAGACAATGTACCATCTCATTAACCAGTCACTGGATGCAGATGCCTACAAAGAGGGTGTGAAACCTTGCACAAAGCAGCTTCCTTCTGCTGAGGGCAATTTTCTTCAGCTGTGAACCGTCAGTGGCCAACATTTTCAGCTGCTGGGAAATGATTATCTGGGTCCTGACGGGAGATGTGGGCAATGCACTGCATTATCCACTACACCTGTTAAGTATGATGTCAGTTTTGAACCGAATCAGGTTCAACATTGTTTTTTGTATTGGGGGAGGGGAGTGGAGGGCATATGACATCAAGACAGTTGAAGTACGTAATACTTTTCCCCACCCTAACAACCTTTTATCTAATGCAGTGGTTCTCTACAGGGTCAATTTTGCCCCCATCAGGGGACATATGGCAATATCTGGAGATATTTTGGGTTGCCATAACTGGGGAGAAGGTTGAGTGCTACTGGCATCTGGTATGTAGAGGCTAGTGACATTGTTAACCATCCAACAGTGCACAAGGCAACACTATCCCCAACAAAGACTGATCATGCCCAAAATGTTAATAGTGCTGAAGAGTGAGAAAGGCAGAAGGCCTCATTGGCAGCATCAAAGAGACTCTAACCCCTAAAGCTGGAGGACAGAAAAGTCTGAGCATCAGGTCCATGTCTAAATTAATAGGTTCCAGAGAAATTTAAAACCCCAACCCCAGCAAGTCCACTATACCAGAGTAAGGACCCAGGTTGGAAAAAGAATGGCACCCTGAAATAGAAATGGGACATCTGGGTCAATGCATTCAAAAAATCTTGAAACACCAGATTCCCAAGACCTTTTGGGCCTGCAGAAGAGGCCTACCCCTCCCTGTTAAAAGTTAACATTCCTCTTGCTTGAAGATGATACAGAGGCCTCTGCCTTGGAAGAAAATACTTTCAAATATCAAAATTTACTTCCACCTCCCTTCCTAGCCACCTGGCCAATAATTAGGGTCACACATAACACATTATAGTGGGGAAGACCAAACTCCTTCAGCCAAGACAGTAAATAAAAAACAATCTTGCATGCTGGGAGGAATGGCAGGGTTGATAGTCCTCATCTTATTTCCATTGAATTCTCCAGTCTGACTCTTGAAGAAACTATGTGGATCCTGGAGGATGACAATGGACTACTATAAACTCTATCAGATACTACCTCTAAGTGCAACTGTGGTGACAAACGTGATGTCACATGGCTTTGATAGAGCACATTAGTTAGCACAAAGTACAAGCCATGGATCTGGTCAATGAGTTATTTTCCATCTTATCAAGACAAGAGATCAGAAACAGTTCACATTCACATGGAAGGGACAACAGTCTTCATTCATGGTCTTGCCCTATATTAACTCTCTCCCTCTGTCATAATCTGAAAGGATTTGCACCGTCCAAGCATGCCACAGAACATCACTTTAGTCTATTCTACAGATGACTCCAAGTTAACCAGCCAAGAAATGGCAAGTATTTTGGAAGCCTTGGTAAGACACATGCACTGCAGAGGTTGGGAGAAGTATCTCATGAAGACTCAGATCTCATCAGTAAAGACTGGAGGGGTCTAGTGGTCTGGGGCATAATTTAAACAATTCCTTTACCAGGATCTCCCATCTCCCCTTGTACTCTTATCCTTCCACCACAATTCATGCAGACTTCCAATCACCCATTTCTTTATTTCATGAGTGACACCAAAAAGTGCATATCCAAAACTGAACTCATAACCCTCCCCAGAGACTCTGTTCCTCTCCTGTTTTGTATCTCTTGTTGAATGTGCCTACCACACACCCAGCTGCCCTAACAGGAAATCTGGGCATATGCCCAGGCTTTATTTCTCTCTTTATCCCCATATCCAGTTAATCACTGAGTCCTAAACATCTCCCATGTCCGGCTTCTCATGTTCCTCTCTACTACTACTCTAATTCAGGCCTTCAGCATCCCTTTCCTGGACTGACAATGGAGATGAATATTTGAGTGGAAAGAATAGCAATTTTGGAGACTTTTTGGTCTACTGACTTGGGTTTCATTTTCATTTTACCCATTCTCTGTGTTTATTTACTTGGACAAGTAAATTAACCTCTCTAAGCTTCAGCTTCTTTATCTGTAAAATGAGATAACAAAAAGCCACCCCATAGGGTTAGTATAAGGATAAAATGAAACAAATGTGTAAAGTGCCTGACATAGAGGTAGAAGTTCATAAATGACAGCAATCTGCAACATTGCTAGTAGTAGTAGTAGTAGTAGTAGTACAAAAACTTTCCCTGCTGATCTCACTGCCTTTAATTTCAAGTCTCTGGTTTATCTTGCCAAAGTGATTATTTCAACAGGTGGGTCTGGTTATGGTGCTACGTTGCTCCCCTGCCAAAAATTTTTTATTGATTTCTATCTAATGAAATGAAATTCCTTTGTAGCATTAACAAGTTCCTTTGTGACCTGCCCAGTGTTGTCTTTACACGTTGCCCACCCTGGGCCACCATCCTGACATTCTTCACTCAGACAACACGAATAGGTTTGTACATCCCTCAACAACCAATACTCTCTCATGCCTCAATCCCTTTGTGCATGCTAGCCCCTCCATCTAAATGTTCACCTGCTTGGCTCCTATTCATCTCTTATGTTTTGGCTTAAAACTCTTTCCTCCAAGAAGCCACCACTGAATCCCTCTAGTAGATTTAAACACTATCTGAAGCTCCCATGAATTTTATACCCTGCTCCACTCTTGAAGATCCCACTGTATTCCCCTGTGACTATATGCAAGCCATTCTCTCCCAATTTACTATGCAACCCTTGAGGTCAGGGAGTCTGTCTGATTCATATTTGTACCCCACCCCACACCCCACACCTGGTACCTAGTAAAAGCTGAATGAAGGGGGCGCCTGGGTGGCTCAGTTGGTTAAGTGACTGCCTTCGGCTCAGGTCATGATCCTGGAGTCCCTGGATCGAGCTCCCTGCTCGGCGGGGAGTCTGCTTCTCCCTCTGACCCTCCCCACTCTCATGTGCTCTCTCTCATTCTCTCTCTCAAATAAATAAAATAAAAAATCTTAAAAAAAAAAAAGCTGAATGAAGGAATGATGGCCACCATCTTGTGCATAATTAAATCCATATTTAATAATATAATAATTATAGAAATCTCAGCCCAAAAATTCAGGAGTGTACAAATACAACTTTCTTTATTTTGTTATCACTCATCTCAATCTTTATTTTGTGTTCTCATTCCAGTGCTGCAGGAAATTTAATCTTAATTTAATTCAGAGTCTTCTCAGTTAATTCAGGACTTCTTTCCCACCCTTCCCCCTGGATACATCTAAGTATCTCAGGTTATAAAGTACACTGAGGCACTGGAAAGGGAAGGAGAAACACCTGGCCCTTCGACTTCACTTGGGCCCTTTAGCATCACCTCAGACACCATCATTCCCTTCTGGGTTATATGGGACACAGCTACATTCTCCTTGCCCCACCCATTATGTCTCCCCAGGTTGGCGTCTGTCTGTCTGTGGTGTGTGTGTCTCTCTCTCCCAGCTACTTCCATCCTGCTCTTGGGCATCCAGAACATATTCAGTTGTTTCACATGCCTTATGGAGTGAAAGGAAATTCTGCAAGCTCTTTCTGCTTAACTATCACATGTGGTCCCATCTACTCCACTACTCCCCTACCATGCAGGGTAGAGGGAAACTTCTTCAAAACTGTCACCACTCCTGGCTCCACTGAGATTATAAGTATAGTTACCCTCTGCTCTCTTATCACCCAAATTCATGTAGGATTCTTACCATATGTTCCTCCCATCTCCAGACTGTGCCTGAACGAGAGTGTCAAAAAGGAACACACATCAGCATTTAGTATTCCAGTTCACATGACTGCTTTCCATCAGGGCACATCACTTCCTCAGAGACAGAAGAATGATCTAGTCCGGTATAAGAAAAATTAGCTCTGACTGACCTGCTCTTCCAAATCTATTATATTTCTCTTTAACTTGAAGACCTGTGCCTTTTGGGACTTAGGCTGTTGAGACTCCAAAACATGGGTCTTTGTAACTCAAAATAAGCCTTTGAAATGCAACCATCAAGAATCTGATTCTTTTCTTCATTAATTCAACAATTATTTATTAGGTACAAATAGGAACTGTTGCAGGTTCTATCAACACCTGGAGATAAGTCCTTTCCTTAATGAGATTATAGTTTGGTGAAATCTTACTTTCCTAAGTGTTTGTAGAAAGCTCTTTCCTAAGGCAGTAAACATAGAAAATCCTAGCTGACTGTAGTATGGAAGGGTGGTTCCCAAGCTACAGAAAGGGGGAAGGAAGGTAACACATCAGTTAATTTGTAACTAAGTGCTATCTCACTACAGTATGCAAAACCCTTCATGAGATGCCCCACTTCTAGACTACCTTCTGTTTCCCCACAAATATTCTATACTCCAGCCTTACACAATGCAACAATAGCCACAATGGGTCATGCTCTCTTACCCCTTCATGCTTTTACCCTTTCTTTCCCAAGCAACTTTTTAAGTAGCTTCGGTTGGACCTCCCTATTAAGCCTTCCCTGCCCACTAAGTTAGGGGTCCCTTATTGGTGTTGCTACAGCATTTGTGTTTACTCCTTTCACAGCATTTGTCCCAAGGAATTTGCTAGGGGCTGGATTTTAGCACCTCATCGTTAACCTGTGATCTCCTTGAGAATAAGGACAGTTTCTTTTATCTCTGTATCTTCATGCTTAACATACTGTAGATGCTCAAAGAATATTAAATGATATGTAGCTTTTAAAATGAATATATTTTCCATATAAAAATTTAGCATAGATTGGAATTAAAAAGAAAATAATTGCAATGGTTCATGAATGGCTAAATAGAGGTAGGAAAGGGAAGGTGTCTGTTAAAGTAAAACTATGACAGGGGTGCCTGGGTGGCTCAGTCGTTAAGCATCTGCCTTCAGCTTGGGTCGTGATCCCAGGGTCCTGGGATCAAGCCCCGCATTGGGCTCCCTGCTCAGCGGGAAGCCTGCTTCTCCCTTTCCCACTCCCCCTGCTTGTGTTCCTTCTCTCGCTGTGTCTCTCTCTGTCAAACAAATAAATAAATAAATAACCTTTAAAAAAAAAAGTATAACTATGACAAATTCAGAGATGAAGGACCACTGGGCCTGCAGTAGTATCACAAGTAACCTATAATGACATCTGCCTTCCTCAGCCCTCCAGTCTCTCACCAGTGCTCCAGAAACCCGGGCAATGCAGCCTGCAGGGGTCAAGGCAGAGCAAAGGAAATGTTAAAACTCAGTGTGAGGGCAAACAGGGTAAGAAATGAATGTCATTAACTAACTTCCCAGTTGCCAGCTAACACCTGAGTTAATGGTTAATATTTTAATATGTGTTTCTGGATAATCTGAGAGCAAGGCCCTTTGAGAAAGCATTATTGGAGGGTTGGGGGTAAAGGAGAAAAAAGGCATCAAAGAATAAGAGAAAAAAACCTAATCTTTTTAAATTTAAATTTTAGGTAATTAAGATACAGTGCAATATTGTTTCTGGAGTAGAATTCAGTGATTCATCACTTACATGTAACACCCAGTGCTCATCATAACAAGTGCCCTCCTTAGGACCCATCACCCATCTAGCCCATCCCCAACCCACCTCCCTCCATCAACCCTCAGTTTGTTCTGTGTCATTAAGAGTCTCTTATGGCTTGTTTCCCTCTTTCCTTTTTTTCTTCCCCCTTCCCATATGTTCATCTGTTTGCTTTCTTAAATTCCACATACGAGTGAGATCATATGGTATTTGTCTTTCTTTGACTGATTTATTTCATTCATAACACACTCTAGCTCCACCCATGTCATTGCAATGGCAAGATTTCATTCTTTTTGATGACTGAGTAATAGTCAATTAGTAATAATAGTAATAATAAATAGTAATAAATAGGTTTTTTTTGTTTTTTTGTTTTTGTTTTTTTTAAAGATTTTATTTATTTATTTGACAGAGACAGAGACAGTGAGAGCAGGAACACAAGCAGGGGGAGTGGGAGAGGGAGAAGCAGGCCTCCCGCCGAGCAGGGAGCCCGATGTGGGACTCGATCCCAGGACCCTGGGATCATGACCTGAGCCAAAGGCAGTCACTTAACCAACTGAGCCACCCAGGCGCCCTAGTAATAAATAGTTTTGATGACTGAGTAATAAATAGTATACACATACACACACACACACACCCCACATCTTCCCTATCCACTCATCAGTCAATGGACATTTGGGTTCTCTCCATAGTTTGGCTATTGTTGATAATGCTGCTATAAACATCACAGTGCACGTATCCCTTTGAATCTGTATTTTTGTATTCTTTGGGTAAATACCAAGTAGTGCAATTGCTGGATCATAGGGTAGTTCTATTTTTAACATTTTGAGGAACCTCCATACTGTTCTCCAGAGTGGCTGCACCAGTTTGCATGCCCACCAACAGTGCAAGAGTGTTCCCCTTTCTCTCATCCTTGTCAACACCTGTTATTTCTTGTGTTGTTAATTTTAGCCATCTTGACAGATGTGAGATGGTACCTCATAGTGGTTTGATTTGTATTTCCCTGATGATGAGTGATGGTCAGCATCTTTTTGTATGTCTGTTAGCCCTCTGGATGTCTTTTTTGGAAAAGTGTCTATTCATATCCTCTGCCCATTTCTTAACTGGGTTATTTGTTTTTTGGGTGTTGAGTTTGATAAGTTCTTTGTAAATTTTAGATACTAACCCTTTATCAAATATGTTGTTTGCAAGGATATTCTCCCATTCTGTACGCTGCCTTTTAGCTTTGATTGTTTCCTTTGCTGTACAGAAGCTTTTTATCTTGATGAGGTCCCAATAGTTCATTTTTGCTTTTGCTTCCCTTGCCTATGGTGATGTATCTAGTAAAACGTTGCTACAGCCAAGATCAAAGAGGTTCCTGCCTGTGTTCTCTTCTAGGATTTTGATGTCTCACATTATGTCTTTCATCCATTTTGAATTTATTTTTGCGTATGGTGTAAGAAAGTGGTCCAGGTTCATTTTTCTACATGTTGCTGTCCAGTTTTCCCAACGCCATTTGTTGAAGAGACTGTCTTTTTTCCATTGGATATTCTTTCCTGCTTTGTTGAAGATTGTTGTGGGTCCATTTCTGGGTTTTCTATTCTGTTCCATTGATCTATGTGTTTGAAAAACAATTGTTTCAAGTCTAGTCCATTGAGAACTAAGGTTTCAATAAAGTGGCTCGATATAAAAGTATAAAATATATAGAAAAAAGTTAAAAAATGCACAAAACCTATATAAAAAACTGCAGCAATCATATTATAAGACATAAATGTATCCTTACACAACTCAATATCAAAAACAAGTTAATCCAATTAAAAAAATGGGCAGAGGACCTCAAAAGACATTTCTCCAAAGAACACACACAGATGTCCAACAGACACAAGAAGAGGCACTCAACATCACTCATCATCAAAGCAATGCAAATCAAAACCCCAATGAGATATCACGTCACACCTGTCAGAATGGCTATTATCAAAAAGACAAGAAATAACAAGTGTTGGGGAGGATGAATAGAAAAGGGAACCCTGGTGCCCTACTGGTGGGAAAGCAAAACAATGTAACCACTGTGGAAAACAGTATGGAGGTTCCTTAAAAAAATTAAGAATAGAACTCCTATATAATCCAGTAATTCCACTACTGGGTAATTATCCAAATAAAATGAAAACAGTAAGTTGAAAAGCTATATGCACCCTTATGTTCATTGCCCCATTATTTACAATTGCCAAGATACAGAAGTAATCGAATGAAGTGTCCACGTTAAGAGCAATGGATAAAGAAGATGTGGTATACATATACAATGTAATATTACTCAGCCATAAAAAAGAATGAAATCTTGCCATTTGTGGCAACATGAATGGACCTAGAAGTTATGATGCTAAGGGATATAAGTCAGAGAAAGACAAATACTGTATGATTTCACTTATATATGGAATCCAAAAAAACAAAATAAGACAAAAGAGAAACAGATTCAAAGATACAGAGAACAATCTGGTATTGACAGAAGTGGGTGGGGAGATGGAGGAAATGGGGGAAGGGGTATAAAAGGTACAAACTTCCAATTATAAAATAAATAAGACATGGGATGCAATGTACAGCAGAGGGAGTATAGTTTATGACATTGTAACAACTTTATATAGTAACAGATGGTTGTGGTGATCACTTCATAAGGTATATACTAAATGCTGAAATCACACACGAAAGTGATATAATATTGTATGCCAACTACAGTTCAATAAAATAAGTAAATAAATATATCAAATTAACATGTTATACACCTTAAATTGACACAATGTTATATGGCAAATATGTTAATAAAAAAGAAAGAAAACTATAACTTTTCTGAAGGAATATAAAATAATCAGTAAACACTGACTCCATATCATATTCTCCTAGAAAGGTAGACTTCATGGTGTAGAGTGGTCAAATTCCCCCTAGTTAAATTATGGTAAATTTTACGTAATTCCAACCAAAAGTCCAGTACTATTTGGCAGGGAAGTAGGTGGAAAGAACACAGGATGAGTTGATTAAGTCTATGTACAGAGTAAATATACAAAAATTGCCTACATTTTGAAGAAAAAAGTCATAAAGACAGTTATTAAAATAGTCATTACTGCAATATAAAGAGATCAAAAGAACAGAAGAGAGAGTTTAAGATGAAACCTAAGCATAAGAGGAGGTTTAGTCTAAGACAGCGCAGTCGTTTTGACAGAATGGGAAATTAAAAGATGGTGTTGCTTATGTTACCAGTTATCTATCTTGAAAAAGTTATGTTTACTACCTAACTCCCACTATGTAAAAGTGGGTTTTTAAATACATTATGGAGCTAAAGCACATGAAAATTTTATATTAGAAAAAAAATAGAGAAATACACAATTATAATAGGGTGAGGGAAGTCTAAGTGTGACAAGAAGTTGAATAGGAAACAATAGATTTGGTTTTAAAAAATTAAACATTTCTACAATGAAAATAACAGACAGATGACCCAAGGGGAAGAAACATTTACAATACATGTAAGAATTACCTTTGTACCACATAAAGAGCTACCATAAACCAGTAATAAGACAATAGCTTAATTTTTAAAAGAGTAAATTATATTAAGTAATTCACTGGAGAAATACAAATGGTGATAAATAAAACTAGTGAAAGAGTTTCAATTTCAAAAATATTTTTTGAAATGTAAATTATAATGAGACCACTTTTGCCTGCTAGTGTTACAAAATTTTTACAAATGATAATATATATAGTGCTTACAGTATAGAGAAAAGGCACTCTCCCATGGTGTTGGTGGGAGTGTAACTTGTACAGATTTTTCTTTTCTTTTTTTTTTTAAGATTTTATTTATTTATCTATTGGAGATAATGCAGGAGCATGGGGGAGGGACAGAGGGACAAGAAGACTCCCTGCTGAATCTTTTCGGAGATAATGACCTAAGCTGAAGTCAGATGCTTAACCAACTGAGCCACCTAGGTGCCCCTTGTACAGCTTTTTAGAGCCCAATTTGACAATACCCATTGAAAGTTATAAAATAGCTTAGGATTAGCCCTTCCAATTCTACTTTTCTATCCTAGAGAAATCCTAGCAGAAATGCACAGATATGTATATAAACGTAGTTTTACAGCATTTTTTTTTTTTTTTTTTTTTTTTTTAGATAGCTGAACTCTGGGAACAAAGCACATGTCCCTTAGAGAAACAACTGAAGCAACATGGTGATGGTCCCTGCACACAGCCATCAAAAAGAAAGAGGTACATCTGTGTTATGGAGTTAGGGAGGTGTCACTGGTGTTTTGTTCAATCACTTATTCTACACTTTTATTAAGCACCAGAATAAAAGTCGACATGGATCTAATTGGAAAAGTACACAGACAGGAAAAAAAAGGACTAGGAAATAATTACAGTAGGTGCCGTAAAGGAAACAGAGTAGAAAATAGTGGGCGTAATCCCTGATTCATCTCTTTTCCACGCACCCAACACCCAATCAGCCAAACTGAAAATTCTTAATTACTAACACGTAGATCAAATTTTTCCACTTCCCTCCAATTCCCCTGCTACGATGCTTTTCAGTAGCTTCCCTTAGTCCTAACAATAAACTCCAAAGCCCCCAGCCCAGTTCAGAGAGCCCTACCTGATCCGGGCTCAGTCTGCCTCTCCAGCATCCTCCCGCCGTCCTCCGCCACACCTGCCCCGACTCTTTCCCTGCTATGTGCCAAGTTCGCTCTGGCTTAAAGCCAGGCACCTGCCAGGGTGACTTTCAACACGGAAGGAGGAAAGAGCCACCCCCAGTGGCAAGTTTGGAAATGTAGGTAGGACACATCTGGCAGCCCGAAAAGATTTCAACCTCAAATTGAACAAGAGAATATAGAAGCAGGGAATCTGACGCATGCGCCCTCAGAGCCTAAGACCCCGCAAGACTGATTCCCGTACATGCCTGATTTATGGGAAACTAGCACTTACTTCCTCACCAATGAATATCTGACAAGAATCTCTCCCCATCCTTAAGCCAACGAATTTACTGCTTGGACTCCAGCTGGACTTCCCCCTCTTCGTGCTCCCTGCCCATAAATAAAGCCTGACTAAACCCTTCCAAGGGACTGATTGGAGCTTGGTACAGCATGCGTCTGCCAGTAGCAATTCCCTGCTACTCGGAAATCAACTGAATTTCTGCTAACTCAAGTTTGCCTCAGTTTACCTTTTTATTTAAATTGACAGTTGTCTCAGTAATGAGGGAACATACCCTTAAACACTTAAAACTGCTATGCATATTGCTATGTGCATTATAGTCCCACCCAATAATGCATTGTTTTATCCAAAATAACATGAACAGGCTGTCGTCTCTGCCTGGAACCTCTTTAGCTTAATTTTTGTATCCCTGGCTCATATATATATATACATATATATATTTTTTTTTTAAGTAATCTCTATGCCCAAAGTGGGGCTCAAACCCACAACCCTGAGATCAAGAATCAGAGGCTCTACTGACTGTGACTCTTGTTATTTTAAATGGCACCCCCTCAGAGAGGCTTTCCCTCTGATGTAGTTACTTAATACCCTATTTTAATTCTCTATCTAGTGTTTATCATTATCTGATAATTTATGTATTTGATTTATTTGCTTGTTTTTTATTAAATTTTCCCCATGACCACCACCATTCTTGCCCTTAACTAGGATGTAAATTTAAAGGAACAAGGAACTTATCTGTCTTGTTCACCACTGTATCCCCTAAACAAAGCTTGGCACCTAGTGAGTGCTTAATAAATGTTTGTAGAATGAATGAAGAATATTGACATTATAAGTTCTATCAGAACATAATTCTCCACCTGCTGAAAAAAAAAGGAATATAGCTTGTGATAGTTGTCTACTACTTTTTAAAATATTGATATATAAGCATATATATTTATAGAAAATTAAAAAACATAAATGGAAGTACTATCAAGTTATTGTTATAGAAGTAACCATTATAAATTTTGAAGTGTCTAATATCCATCTCAAGCTTCTATCAGGAAAAAAAAGAGCCAAATCTCTAAAACAAAGAATGTGGAGGAAAAAAAAAAAGGAATAGCAGTACTGAAGGGGTACTTGTGTGGCTCAATCGGTTAAGCTTATGACTTTGGCTTGGGTCATGATCCTGGGACCCTGGGATTGAGCCCCACGTAGGGCTCCCTGCTCAGCGGGGAGTCTGCTTCTCCCTCTCCTTCTGCCTCTCTCCTCCACTCATGCTCTCTCTCTTTTTCTCTCAAATAAATAAATAAATAAATATCTTTTAAAAAAAGAATAATAGTACTGAATTCATGATCTTGGTATCTATTCATGAAAAACAGTCTGAATTTTTATTATGAAATAAAAATGTATTGACTCAATTCCAGAGTCTAAAAAAAAAAAAAAAAGAATATTGACATTATAATGGGGGAGTATGAATCTGTTTTAGGTAAGATTCCTTGGATCAGAAAAGCCTGGTCTTGAATCCTATCTCTGCTACCCTTTGACCTTGGTAACGTTACTTAATCTCTCTAAACCTAAATCAGTTTTTTCACTTACAAAATGGGAGTTAGTAACACTTGACTTAAGGAGTTGTGAGGATTAGTAAACATAAATGTAAGATGTTTTGCATTAACTTTACAAAAAGAGAGTCAGTAAATTACAACTATTATTGCTATTTATCTACTTCATAGCTTGACTTAGGGAAAGAATAAGTCCTGTAATAAATGTCTCATTATTTTTAAATACGAAGTTGATATTCTTACCCATTTTGTAAACCATAAAATATGACAATGTGGGCTTGGCTGTAGGGCAGAAAAAACCATACCCCAAATTTACCTTCCTTTCAAAAGTGGACCCAGCTACCTGGCCGCCTCCCTCCACTGATTGCACCCCCACTCCCTTCCCAGAGCAGAAAAGTCTTTTCACATTCTTTGGGAAAGTTAGAAAGAGCCAATTAGCTATCCTAGTCAACACCATTGAGTAACCCAAGAACAAAATGCTAAAGTTTCCTGCATTAAAAGTTTCTCTTTGCCACCCTCCCAGACCTTTGTAGGAGCCTCTAGACTTTCTTAGAAGCCAGAACATAACCCACCCGAATGATGCAAAGAGGATGCTGAGGTTTGAGATGTCTTCTCTTGCAGCTCACACCTTAAGAGTTCTGTTTAACACCTTTGTGTCTCTTTCTCATCACTGAGTCAAAGCTGTTTTTTCTTCTCAATGAAGACACAGGGTGAGGAGAATAGAACACATTTCGTGTTACTGGAACCTCCAGTTTCTTCAATCTACAATCTTTAGTCTCTGTTATGAAGGTCTAGAATCTGAGTTCATTTATTTAAGGCCAGAGACTGTTGTAGCTTCCTGAATCTTCCATCTGCCTTCTCTTCCAATCAGGAACAAATGCTAAAACCTTCCCTTCCAGAAAATGTGCACCAAGTTCCCTTCTGCAGACTGGAAGTGGTGCATGTGTGGTGTTAGGGTGGTGTGTGTGAGAAAACTAAGACCTAAACCAAGTGAAACTAAAAGAGAGCAGAGAAGCATTTGAGACACAAACAGATGCCCATCCAACTCTCCAGTCTCCTTTGCAAAGGTGCTTATCTTGTATATGGTGCTTTACATGTGTGGACACTTTCAGAGTTCGATAATATCAAAGATGCCTCTTACTAACTCACATTATCTTTGAAGTGGTTTACCCACAGAAAGCCAGGGCTATGACATGAGAACCAAGAAGTTCTATCCCTTCTGTGATGAGCAGCTGGAGGAGGGGGATTCCCTCAACAGCTCACATCTCCTGAGACAACCCTGGGTTAAGTTGGGGTTTTAGCTCTATATAAGGACAACAAAGAGCGTAAAGTGTTCGATCTCCCCAGTCAAATGTTTAAACAGCACCCTATTTAATTATACTTCGTGATTTAAAAAATAGGCACCAAAACGGCATCACACTAGGCTGTGAATATAATGAGTACAGAAAATATTCAATATATTCAGTTAACATTTATAGAGAAGCTGACCACAAGCCAAATGCTTTTATGTGTATTACATCAGAAGGTTTAAAAAGAAAAAAAACAATTAAAGCAAAAGACATGTGAAAAAAGTTTTAAAGGCTATGAAAATGTAAGATATTATTTTTATATCTCAGAATATTTACCTATCTGTTGCTCCTAATTAGTGTTTTTACATTTGATGGGATTCATACATAATACGGTAGGGTTATGGAAGATCAACTTTGTAGAAACTAAACAGCAAGTAAGAATTTTTTTTGACAGTGACTGTATCAGGAAAGTTGCTGAGGAATATAACTCCACTGACCTACCTTCAGAAGTATCATTCCTAACAAAGTGGCTTCATTCCATTTAGCATTAACAATATTCCTGTAAAACCACAAGAATAGGAATCAGTGTCCTCATTTTACAGAGGACACAACTGAATCTCAAGATATTCCCTGTCATTTACTCAAGGTCACACACATAGCTAGTTGAGTAGCAGAAGATGGACTCAAACCCAGGCCCTCTGACCCCAAGTTCATTCTCTTTCCTTCTCACTTTGTTAAGACTAGGATGGACAATAAGGGCAACTCAGTTAAACACAGTAGAGAGATGAAATGAAAGAAGAATGTAAGAGCAATTGTCAACTATGAAACTCTATGACCTCTAGAAGGTTGTGATATCAAATATGTAGATTACATTATATTATTATATTATATTATATTATGCAGAATGTGGATATTAATCAAAGTGAGACTTAAACTAAAATGTAAAGAGATGAGGAATCACTGAAAATTAAGGGGGTGAGGCTCATGTTGAGTGCCATCACACAAGGTACAGTGCTAAGAAATCTCTGCAAGTGGAAAGAACATCAGATGTATGGTTAGATGACGAGAGTTTAGTCCCAGTTCTGCCATTTATTAGCCACGTCACCTTAAGCAAGACTCATAAATTTTCAGTGTCTCAGTCTTTCTGTGTGTATAAAATGAAGACAACAATCTACCTTCCAAGGTTGTAATGAAAATTAAACAAGATAAAGTATATGAGAAAGCTTTACAATCTATAAAATACTGCGGGAATATTAAGCAGAAAAGAACTATATCCAATGTGTGGAAGTTACAGTGTAGAGGATTTCAGTCAAATCTGAGAAAGAATTTTCTAAAATGCAATACAGTCCAGTGCAGATACGGGCTCCATCACAGTTCAGTGAGCCCCTCTCCAGGAAGTTTTCAAATTAAGGTTGTGTTGGAAATGGAGTCCCACCTGTTGGAAATGTGGTAATGAAAACTTCTGCCTTAAAAGAGAGGTTGCTTTGTATGATTTCTAAGAGGCCTGTTATAATGTGGGCTGCCCAAGAAAATGAGGGTGCTCCCTGAAATTTTCAGGAAACTGGAGAGAAGACTTGACTTTCCACAGAATATGACATTGAGTTCGTGTTATTCAATTGAGAAGCAGAAGAAAAGGTGACCCTGTAGAGCCAAAGGAGCTTCCAAGTGGGATAGGAGGAATATCTGCCTTGTGCTCCTCTCTGAAGACGTACAGTTAGAACTATGGAGAAATGTCTCCCAATAAGGACGATGCTTTGGCAATAGTGAGAAAGTCACCACTGAGGCAAACTGTAAGGAGCAGAATACCCACTTAGCTGTCTATATTTCCAAGGCATGTTGGCTTTTAGGTGAACCCCAAAGGCTCCTGGCTACCAACTATAGTTATGATATTTCTGAATAAGGTTTGTTTCTGAGTCTGAAGACCCTAATGAATGGGGTTCTGATTCTAATTTCCCAAGGCCACCTCATTCCACCTCTGGATGATCCAAGTGGTGGGGGGAGCGGGGAGAAAAGAAAAAACAGAAATTTTTACAGAAAGTAAAAATTTATCCCTACTAATACCAGAACATAAGCAAATCCCTTTGAAAAATATAATTTAACATATGGCTGGCATACTTTTTAGATAAAGACAAGGGAATATCTATGGCTTAACCCTAAGGAAATCTTACAGTCCGGCTCAGAGAAGTCAGGCTTCTCTCTCCAATTCCCATCTTCCAATGATCTGTTGGTTCAAATGAGTCACACTCATAATGATGGTCCCCAGTAGAGCTCATTTCCTAGTGAGCTCTGGTAAGTCAAAACCTACTTCAGAGAATACAAGGTCACCACCTTGGGGATGCTAAGGAAAAACATGGGTTTTGTATGGTTTTGGTTGTTTGAGAAGAAAGAAAACCTCAAATTACTGAACCAGCAGTAATCCTCTCCTTCTTCTTTTTTTTAAGTGTTCACTTTGAGTTTAGCATTTCAAAAGTAATGATGGCAGATCCCATTTTTAATGAGCTCATCAAAAAGTTTTGATTTTTTGGTATTCTTTATGTTCCTACTGAGGCAAAGAAAAATAAGTCAAGGTTCCTGAAGGAACTGTTAATGTCTCTTTCCTGGAACAAGTACTTAGAGCTTAGTAAGTTATGGCCCTATCTTCAGAAAATCCCAAAGGCATCCTAGTAGAGCTCAGACTTAGAGAGATAAAAGTGTCAGTAACACCACTGCTAGCTGATTGCATCATGTCATCTCGGGATGCCCCAGTGCCATTCCTTTCTTTTTGCTTTGGTGCCATTATCTAGAAGGATCCATTGATTTAAAAGGTCCAGAAAACTGCCCATTACCCTTAGAACTGGTATACTTGATGGTTGGAGCCAAAAGAGGAGAAAAAGGATGAGGTGGATTTCATTGTGAGGGCTATAATACAGACAAGCAGCCAAAAGAAGGCTGAATACCTCCCTGACTTTCTCCATGAGGTATCTGGTCAGGAAGCAGATGAATCAACAGAAGAGTTTTAAGGAGAGCAGGTGACACACTCCAGCCTGGACATTTGTTTTGTTAATTAATTTATTCAACAAATATTTATTGAATATCTTCTAAGTGACGAGTTCAGCTTTAGTTACCCGGCAGTTTCCCTCAACAGTATCCTGAATAACTCCTCGTAATGCCAGACACCAAATAGATTTTTCTTGCTTTCCAGTGCTAAGAATTAGGATGCACTATTTTTTCCATCTGTAGCCTCAAATTCCCATTAGATAATCTACTCAAAGCTGGAGAAACACTCACATATATTCATGAGGCAACACTATGACTAGTAGTGAATATATTCACTACTCTGAGAAACATACACACATACCCCAAACTGAGAAACATTTATTTTATAATTAAGGTTATCCAGTCAACAGATATTTATTGAGTTCCTAATATATGCCAAGCACTGGATTTGGTGTTGAGGATACAGTGGTAAACAAAGCAGAAAAGGGGCACCTGGGTGGTTCAGTTGGTTAAGCGACTGCCTTCGGCTCAGGTCATGATCCTGGAGTCCCGGGATCGGGTCCCGCATTGGGCTCCCTGCTCGGCAGGGAGCCTGCTTCTCCCTCTGGCCCTTCCCCCTCTCATGTGCTTTCTGTCTCAAATAAATAAATAAAATCTTAAAAAAAAAAAAAAGCAGAAAAGGTCTTGTTTGGGGAACTTTATTTTAGTGGAAAAACATATTTTTAAGTGGTCAAATAAATATAACCACAAGTTATGCTAGTTACTAAGAAGGAACTAAAAAGAAATAAAATAATGAGAAAGAGAGGAGCTCTAAGAATGATCTGAGGAGGTGACATTTAAACTAAGGCCTGAAAGATAAGAAGAAGCCAGGCACGTGAGGAGCCTGAAGAAGACCATTCCTGGCTAAGGAAAGGAATCCATGTGTGTGGAGACAACCTTCTCAGATGTTTGTCTCTACCAGGAAAATGAGAAATGCAACCATCACTGGAGAAGAGGAAAGGTAAAGAAAGTTTTGGGATTTTTTTTGGTTTGGGCTGGGCTGTCTTTTATTGAAAAAGGACATTTGAACATATGTTCATGCTGACAGAAATCATTTCATAGACAGAGATGGTTTGACGATCCAGAAGAGAGAAGAACAATTTTAAAGAGGCAAAGTAGGGGAATAGAAATGGATCTAGTGCACAAATGAAGAGATGGTCCTCTTCCTCCACTATAAGGATAAAAGAAAGAGATCAGGCAGATGTGGGCAGATTTGTGTTCTGGTGGTACAAGTGAGGTTCCATAGTGGGAGGAGGGGTTTGCAAGAGGAAAAGATATGATGTAACTGTCTCAAACAATGGAAAAACATAACTGGCAGGGAACTGAAGAAGAAGTGGTAGGCAGTGTTGAATGTCCATTTGAGATCTGTGATCACTAATATAAAGCAGTGTTTCTCAAGTAGAGCTGATTTTTTTCTTCCTATCCCTAGCCTGGGCACATTTGGCAATGCCTAGAGATATTCTTGGTTATCACATATGGAGAATGTGATAACTCCATTGTGCTACTAGCATCTAGTGGATAGAAGGCAGAGATACTGTTAAACATACTACAGCGCACAGGACAGCCCCCACAGCAAAGAATTATCCAGCTCAGAATGTCAATAGAACCAAGGTTGGGAAACCCAGATGTAAATTGATGTCATACATATAGACCTTCTCTGGAGCGCTACATAAGGAGACAGTGATAGTCTCTGTGGGCAGAAATGGGGCCATGGGAAAAGTGAAAAGAGGACTTACTGTCATCCTATATCTTTGTGTGCCTTTTAAAATTTGTACTATGTACCTGTATTACTTATTCAAATCAATCAAAAGATAGAAATAAATCAGTGATAAAGAGTAATTGATTTAGGTAGATGATAGATAAAAATAAACTGAAACCAGTCTGTCTGTTTGGGTAATTTTTCTCTAAGCAACATCCAGCTTGTAGGACGCCAGCTTAAAAGAAATGGGATTTTTGCAAGGAGAATACAGTGAAGGACACAGAATATTCTGGAATTGAGAAATTTTCCAAGATACTGATTGTAATGACAGAGGGTAGAATCTAAGCTTGTCAGAGAGAGGAGTGAAGATAAAGACGGAGCTGATGGATATGTAAGGAAATGATAGAGTTTATCATAAGTCTCAATGTGGTAAAAACAGACACATTTTAGGAAACAAAATGTTAGAGCAATTGAGCTGGAATAATAGGAGATGATGTGAAAATAAGATGTCTGAAATCAAATTGTAAAGGAAATACCATAATTTTTTTAACAAAGACTTTATCAAATTGTAAAGGAAATACCATAATTTTTAAACAAAGACAAAGTCTAGGGGGAGGCTATGGTAGTGAGTAGTCGAAAAAAAAAGAAAAGGTCATTGTGAGGGAAGAACAGGAGTATCTAAGAAACCAGGTGTTTGGATGGATGCCTCAGGTCAGTGGTTCCTTCTGGAGCAAGAAGTGCCTCTCATAGAGTGGCTTCTTAAAATGATAGATGCCATGTACCAGATACTTTACATACATATCAGTCATTTTTGTCCAAGAGAAGTCAAGTGACTCACCCAGTGATTGCATTTAGAAAGTAGAGGAGCAAAGATTCAAGTTCAGGTTTTTCAGTCCAAAGTCTGTGCCCTTTCCACTATGCTATGGCTCTGCTCCTAGAGGAGCCTGGGGGAAGTTGTCATCAAACCTGTTGAAAGTTGGGTGAGCTTAGCATTGGCAATAATATAGGTAATAAAAACTCTGGATAATGGAAAGAGACTGGGGGAGAGATGTGTCTGGCAATGATAGATAGGCATCACAGTTCTCACTCCAG
Organism: Mirounga angustirostris; assembly: GCF_029215605.1. Lineage (NCBI taxonomy): Eukaryota > Metazoa > Chordata > Mammalia > Carnivora > Phocidae > Mirounga > Mirounga angustirostris. Next base: position 53,862,719 of record NW_026991714.1, read on the forward strand.
TGAATTCTTCTTAACGTGGCCTTAAGGCAAAATGAGTGAAGAAGCCATGGAGGAAAGAAATAATAAGGAAAAAAATCCCCAAATTTTAGTGATTTCCAAAAAATACATTCATAATGTTGACCTGTATTCTAAAATATAATTTTTATTACACATATTCTTTTTATTAAAATACACAAAATGTATATAAATACTGATTATATTATAGGAAAACAGCATCAACAGCTGACAGTTAAAGAGTCTTGAGGACTATTTTGAGGACAACTGAGTCAGTTGCCAAGAAGTATTCAAAATCTACCACTAAATGCAACCCATGTTTTCCTAACATGTCCTTCACAATCTCCACATTGTCTCTTCTTACGTAACTCTTCTAGTCACATGCATGTGAGCGCACATGCACACACACACACACACACCTAAAATTGCACTGGAAATATACACGCTGTTTGGGGAATGGAGCAACTTCCCAAAAGATCCCCCTTACTTCTCTCTTACCATCTCCTGGTAGCACAAGCTCTGCCTTTGGAAGTAAACATGCTTCCAATGGGACACTGGCCTGTGGCCTCTTTAGCTTATCATGCAAGCCTAGTCCTCTTTTTCCATCCCTTATACACTCATGTCACATCCATATATCTGAAAGACAGCCTCGCCTGAGGTAGATAGTAGACCCACCCCAAGAGGTGAGTTAACAGGTGTCCTTTTCAATGTGCCAAAATGCTTTTGGACACTTAAAATGAGTGTAGAACACTCTGGTAGCTGCTTCTTCCTGCCTCTGCATCTTCACATGGCAGCCCAGAGTCTCAAGTTCTTCAGTCATATTCCCCCTCCTGTCTGGCTCATGAGGTGAGGAAGTATAGACCTGCTGGACACTGTGGTCTCTAGATACTCTTGGCTCATGTCTTCTCACTTGACCTCAAGTGGGCTTAAGAAGACTCTCATTCAAGACCATATTTTCAGTGCCTGTAACAGGGAACCATATGGAGAGAATTCCCAAAGTGCTTTTCTTAGAGCTTATATAAGCCAAAAAATGTCTTAGATTCCTCAAAACTGACCAAAGACAGTTCAGATACATTGACATATAAATGGTCAGCGCTGGTGAGATTGAATACCGCCCCCAGGTAGCTGCTGCGGGCCCACATCTGGCCAGTAGTGCAGTAGTTCATGATCTTCCCCTCCATCAGCACCAGATCCTGGGGATACTTAGAGTTCCTCATATAGACCTTGTGGCTCAGGGGCTTGTTGTTGCAGGACTGGCCCCTGAAGTACACCTTGGAATACACAAAGTACAACCCAGTATCATTGATCACAAGGCCACCCTTCTTATACTTCACCCCAGAGAGAAGGGCAATTCCATATGTGTCTTCCCATTCCAGAGGGATGGATCTTGAGTTGGGCTTGCCTGAAATCAAACCAGAGAGGAGCTTTCAGCCAGGAATGCTCATGCACCCAACAAATGAAGCTTCCAAGGCAAAACTGTGGGCCTTTCCTTGAGCAAATAACCAAAATGACATAGCCCATACAGACCTGGCTAATGGATCAGACTCGATCCATCACTGAATTCCTGCAACACCTCTATCAAATTGCTTGCCTCAATTTTATCATCTACACGACTGGGACAATAATATATATCCTAATCAATTACAATGAGACATTATTGAGATTATTTTAGTTCTCTGGAGCAGAGATTCTATGATCTTCAGAACTAACACCAAAACTTCTAGGTTTTGAGGTCTCTCTATGAGGAAAAAAGTGAAACCCAAGGAAATTCTAAAGTTGGGAAGAACCTTAGGGATCATGTGGTTCACTCCTCACCTATACTAAAGAGTCTTCAGTACCCCCACTCTGGGCTAAAATCCTCTTTCTTTTATGTCCCCACAGCAGTATATTCATACCTTAAGCAGAGAACACTCTCCAGTACTGAAATTATCACTTATGTACCTGTATTTCCCTATTAGATTTTAAGTTCCTTAAAGGCAGGAACCACGTATTATTAATCTACATGTCCCCAAGGCTCGGCACACAACATGTGTTCAATAAATATCTGGTGATCCAAACTGGATCATTCTACAGCCTCTGCCTAAATAATTCCAGGGACAGTGGCATACCACTTTCTGTGATACTTATCCACTTTGCAGATATTCATGGACTGTACCCTGGGAATGCTCACACCACATTGCTTTCAAATCACTTCACTCCACCAGTTGGCCACATGCAGGAAGGCCACCAGTGCCAGGACTGGACCCTTCTTCTCACTCCTCCATCTACTCTTGTGCAAAGCAGAGTGAAGCTCTTCCAGAAAACCAGAAAAGCACTGACTAAAATAATTCATCACTCCCTACCTTTCCAGATCTCACCTCTTGAACCCATGCCCCAAATCCTCTAAGGGTCTTTGGAATGATTGAAAAAAGTGAGCTCCTCCTGGGTGGGGGTCATGTCATAATCAGCTCCATTTTGCCCATTCAGAACATGGCCTAGACTAGCACAGGGGCTCAGTCTGGGTGTGAGGTTGACTTGACTAGAAAGATGGGAATATTCTTGGGTGTCAAATACTGTCACCAGAAAGTAGCAACTCTCTCTGAGCACAGTACCCAACCAGCTACTCTTTCTTCAAAGGCTTTCCCAAGCCCCATGTACCTTCCAGATACAGACCTGTTAAATGGGCCACTTTTCTCAGCTCCTTTTTTTCAGAGGGTGGATTGGGTTGACCTGTATCATAGAGAGATGAAAGATATACGTAAAAATGAGATACCAACTATTCTTTTGTTGGGACTCTCAACTGGGCATTTAAATAAAAGTGATTTTTTTAAAAACATAAATGACAACTGTCTAACATATACTAATCATTCAAGTCCAGATGGTAGAACTCACAGCAACATATACTTCAGAATCAAAGAGGTAAAAAATAAACCAAATTGAGATAGACATATGCACAATTATGTCACAAAAGAACAATAAAAAGGTTGATTGATAAAGAGCTATCATATCAGTTACTGCATTTGAACTTGCCACAGTCCTTTGAGATAGAGATTATTGTCCCACCTTATAGACAGCTAAATGAGCTTAGAAGTTGGGTGACTTGTCCAAGAAGACCCAGCTACTCAATGTCAGAATAGGATGGACACTCAAGTCTCCTGGCTTCAAATGAGGGTTTTTTCTACTCCAGTTCAGCTGCCTCTAGGACTCCACAGGACAGAGGCCAAAGAAGACTATGATTTCACCTCCTGGCCCCTAGGTCTTCCCCTCAATGGCATTCAACCATCTGCCCAAATTAATCATCCTCAGATCTCAAATGCCTTGAATAGCTCCCCATTGAATGTATACTTGTGTAAAAGTTTCCCCAGCCACATGATCTCTGCCTGTCTGTTCAGCCTCACCTCCTCTGCTTGCTCATGTCAGCCAAGGCTGCACAATACTAGTTCTGATGTAACCTGAACACACCCAGCTTCCAGCCCCCATGCCTTTGCTCATGCTGTTAATCTGCCCAGAATGCCCTCCAAACAGATCTTTGTGGCAAATTCCTATCAACCCCATACACACCACCTGCAATACCTCTTTCTTGGGGAAACCCTCCCAGGACTTTTTAATCGAATATGGTTTTTCCCTCCTTTGAAACCTAGAATCACTTTGCCTTTACCTCTTTTGTCAGTTCTGGCTCCCCATTTCTGTGGTAACTGTATAGCTTGCTTTATCCCCCCCAAATAAATGGCAAATTTCCTACTATCTGTTTAATCCACAAGAGTATTTAACTCAGTTTCTAACCCAGGACATGGGACCAGTAAATATTTGCTAAATTAAATTGGAGGCGTTAAAATAGGCAATAGCTCCCAAAGTAGACATTATTTCTCTGACTTCAAATATTTTAACCAAAGAGATCCACCACTTAGCTAATGAATTCAGCTAAGACATTTAAGAAAGATTCACAGAAAAGCCCTCATCCACATCAAGCTCATTGCAATTAGCCTGCAAACCTCCCCTGTGGCGTGAGCTTGCCGCCGTCAGCTGAGAGCATGACCTGAACAATCATGACCTCTCTAGCCACCCAAGATCACCCACCATGAATGAGGTGTTAGCGAACAGGAAAGGCAAAACTGAGTCTCCTCTACATTCCTATACCACAAACCATCTGTGCAACTCGTCTGGCATTCAGCCATGTACTGACAGGAAATGGAACAGAGAACCACAGGTTGCGTATCGTTCTATCCCTCGCAGAGCCTTGCACAGTGTGATTCTCACAGAGGGTCCTCAGTAAAAATATCTGCTGGATAAATGCTGAAATAAACTGGAAATAGATACTACACTTTGGTGATCAATGTTTCCTACCCCCAGGGCCTTTGCACATGCCATTCTCACTGCTGGAATGTTCTCCCCTATCCTCCCACACCACCCCACACACACGCACGCACACACAACACCTCCTTAGAAGGGACTTTCCAGACCACTCTATCTTACATCCCGCTTAGTACAATTTGAAATTATATTGTCTGCTTGCTTGCTTTTGTTTACCCTTTCCTGCATGCTAAAAGCTCCCTAAGGGCAGGACCCTTGTCTCTCTTGTTCTCAGTCATCACCAACACTCAGCACCCAGCCCAGGACATAAGAAGCACTCCAAGAACATTTGTGAATGAATAAAAGATTTAATGAGTTAACTGTGGAAAAATGGAAAATGAAAAAGGAGCAAATAAATTTGTTTAAATAATCTATGATAGTACATCCCAGAGAAAATTGCTGTTAATTTGTTGAAGTATAAACCCTTCTAATTCTTTACTAAGAATATAAAAATATGCACATACACTTATATAGTCAATTTATACTAAGCATACTGTTTTATAACTTGTCTTTTTTATCTAACAATATAGAACACACAATCTCCATGGCCTTAAATGTAATTATATGGATTTCATTTGCTGCATATGATGCCCTCTGAATATACCATGATGTATTTAATCTCCTGTTAAGAGGCATTTAGATTTCTTCCGACTTTTTATTATTTATTTTTTATTATAAATAGCCTTATAAGAAAATGATGAACACCCTTATTTATGAGTTTTTGGGTATACCTCTGATTATCTTATTAAGATAAACTCTTAGTGATGAGATTACATGGTAAATTAACACTTTTTATTTTAAAGATTTTATTTATTTGGCAGAGAGAGAGAGTGTGTGAGCATAAGAGGGAGGGGCAGCAGGCAGAGGGAGAGGGAGAAGCAGGTTCCGCAGGCTCCAGAGGCTCCCCTAGGAGCAGGGAGCCCAGTGTGGGGCTCCATAAGGGACTCAATATGGGGCTCAATCCCAGTACCGTGGGATCACGACTTGAGCCGAAGGCAGATGCTTAACCAACTGAGCCACCCAGGCGCCCCGGTAAATTAACACTTTTAATCCTTTGGTACATTTTTTCCAACTGGTCTTCAGAAAAGGTATAGCAATTTACATGTTCCCTGGCTGTCAACTAATGTTTAAGCAAAATTTTTCTCTCACATTTTTGCCAATCTGTTTTTTTTTTTTAATCTTTACTAACGGGATGAATGAAAATGGATATCCCCTTGTTTTGATTTGCATCTCTTTTCCTATTAATAAAGTTGCTACTTTGTTCTCCATGGGGAGATTCATCAATCTCTGGTCCATCTGGGTTGATAAGAAGATACTTGTTTACTGGAAGATGTAGACCTGACTCATCTGTTCACTTGACTTTTAATTGCTAAAATGACCCCAGAGAGTGGGTAAAAGATGAGTAATTAGGGACCTGTTTCACCAGCCACATTCCACTGATTTTCAAAGCTATTTTATTTTAGAAATCCTCCTAAGGTTTTATTTTTCTAACAAGTATTTCTACCCTGCTTGAATACATCTGGACTTTCTAACACTTAGGGACTTGGACCTAGAACTAGAGACCAGAGCATCCAAGGGATGGCTCCTACAGAGCTTAGATTCTGGAGCAGGAGGGTGACTTGGGTCACCTACAATAGGCACATAAGAAAAACTGGAACAGGCTCCCCCACAATGGATGGCCAGTGCTGTCTTCCGTTTTCTTCCCAAGATTTACCTATTGTCTTTGCAGAGGCATCTTGCTGCTCATCTTTATTTCGCATTCCATGGACATCATAGACAGATAGAAATTTCCCTATTTCATAGGGCACCAGTCTACATGCTGGAAAGCCCTGTAGGCAACAAAGCACCAGGAGCCTGTGCTCCTTCTAGCCCCAGTTCCACACCCGCAGTTTGGGGCATATCCCCTAATCTGTCTGGTATTCTGTTTCTCTTCCAAAAAGTGAGGTGACTGAACCAGATTTGCTCCAAGCTCCCTTCCAACTCTTACCAAATCCAAAGTTCGGTGAATCTCAGTTGAATGAACCAGAGGATCCTAAATCTACCTGACCATAGTTTCCAAACTATGTCCTGAAACTTCACACGAGGTCAGTGTTCAACATTTTCATCTTCTCCCTAGTCCTGAATCTCATAAAAGGGCTTTCTTTTATTATTGAAGGTAGCTCATGATTGCCTTTGTGGGGGAAGCTGGAGTAGCCCTTGAGAAATGGCTAAGGTCTTCCCCCCAAGACTGCCAGTGAGTGCAAAAGAACGACCTTAATGTGGATGATTAATTGCATACTTTTTAAAAGCTTAAAGGGGCACCTGGGTGGCACAGTCAGTTAAACATCTGATTCTTGATTTCGGCTCAGGTCATGATCTCAGGATCGTGAGATGGAGCCCTGCATCGGGCTCTGTGCTGGGCATGGAACACACTTAAGATTCTCTCCCTCCCTCTCCCTCTGCCCCTCCCCCTCAAATAAATAAATAAATAAATAAATAAATAAATAAATAAATAAAAGCTTAAATATATCCTAGAAAAATTTTTTAACTAAAGCTTGACTCTTGAGTAATCTCTCAGAGAGTTTAAAGAAGAGACGACTTTTCCCGGAAACATCTGTCTTTGTCCCCTACACGCATCTCCCTGGGAGTTACAGCCACTGCCCTGTTCATGGACCCCAGGAGGCCTGAGGAAGGGACAGGCCTGGAGCCAGCCGTATATGTGTTGTCTCTTTCCAAAGTCGAATGGAAATTATTTGAATTGTGTGCAGTACTCAGTTACACTGATTTTGAATGATTAAATTCACTTCGATGTTAGGGCAGCTCAAGGAACGAAAATAAGCAAAGATTCCGAATTAGCCAGGATTTCTTTTGTAGTATACATGTGTCCAAGAATGGGATGGAATTCAAGGCATTCAACCAACATGGTTCAGCAATGAGGACTGTCTTTAGAAACTCAATATACATGCATAAAAAGACTCACCTAGGGCGCCTGGGTGGCTCAGTTGGTTAAGCGACTGCCTTCGGCTCAGGTCATGATCCTGGAGTCCCTGGATCGAGTCCCGCATCGGGCTCCCTGCTCAGCAGGGAGTCTGCTTCTCCCTCTGACCCTCCCCCCCTCATGCTCTCTCTATCTCATTCTCTCTCTCAAATAAATAAATAAAATCTTTAAAAAAAAAAAAAAAAGACTCACCTATTTGCTTCTCCAAAGATGATGCTCTAGGACTTTGGCTGGTGGACTGGCAAAAGAGAGAGAGAAAAAAAAAGATGCATAATAAATATGAAGTTCTTTAAGCTAGAGGGGGCAAAGTTGTCAAACAAACCAAATAAACCTGAGAAGGAAATCTCCATACCTCAGAACCTCTCCTAACTCAGACTCTGGCCATGCAATCATGTCTCACCATGCCCCAGTTTTGTGATTTGGAATAGTTCTAATATTTTTAAGCATTTTCAAGGAAATTTAGTTTGCTCATTTAAACAAATTCACTTCTAAGCAAGACTCCAAATTCCTTTTCTTTCTTGAATCACTAACCTCTAGTAGGGGTTCAGCAGGCGGCCTTGCCAACCGAGAAAAGAAGAATTGTTAAGTGCCCGTCCTATCTGGGCCCTGATCCTCTACAAGAGAGCAAATACCCCCTTGACTCATTTGAGCCTCCGTTTCTCTGCCTCTGGAATAGAACGACTAGAATGATCCATTTCTGAGACAGGAGAAAAAAAGGACTAGAAAATACTTTGCAAGCGAGGCCACGGCCCCTCTGGGCCTCGGCATCCCTGGGGCCTCCGCTACAGCAGAGCGGCTACACTAGCTTACCTCTCTGAGTTCAGCCAGCTCCTTTTGTAGGTGGAAGAGCTGAAACATCCCCAGCCCCAGCCCCACCAGGGCTGCCAGAACCATGAAAAACATCACAAGGAGACACAGGCCTGTGTTGTGGTCCCTCCGCGTCTTCAGCGGCCGCAGCGGCAGCCGAGCTAAGGGCTCCGGCGGTGGTAGTGTCGGGGGTGTTGGGGGGGGCGGCGGCGGCGGCGGCCTCCTCGGCCCAGGCCTTCCCGGCACGGAGGACGGACACGGGAGGACCGAGCCCGGAGAGGCCCAGGGAGAGCTAGCGCTGCTGTCCACCCAGTAGATTTGGGGGTACGGGTAACTGAAGGGCTGCTGCATGGCAGCCGGGTCCTCGGGCTAGCCCCCAGCGAAGGTGTCAGGGCCAAGGCCGACACCGCTGTTTTTCTGGCTGCTCGAGAGAAGACAAGCCGGCTCTCCCTTTATAGAGTTTCCATCGCCAAGGGAAACACCTCTCTTTCGTCCTCTCTTTCCTTCTCTCTTTCTGCTTCTCAAAGAGACACCCACTCACTTTGCATCTGAAGCTGAGAAGCCTCAAAGACAAGACGCTCAGAGCAAACCCCGGGAAGTTTCCGCCCACAATTTTCTGATGAAAGCCTGCAGGGCTGATAACGCTGGTGGGGTCGCCTGATTTTTTTCAGGCCCTGCGAGCGCGGGGAGCGCTGGGCGCAGGTGTCCAGGCCCTGGGGGGCAAGACTATGGAGTCGCGTCCACATCTTACCTTTTGCATGAGGCAATCAATCCCTTGCTGCTATCCTTTGCCCACACCCAAGTACTATTTACCCTTAACACTGCAAAGCACTATAATTTATGGGGTAGAAATCTGCCCCACCCCCTCTCCAGGGATTAGATCAGAGGTTGCAAACCAGTGGCTGATATGCCCTATGGAACCCATGGACCTCACTATGTTTTTTCTCTTCTCTGTTGCCCCCTTTTAAAATGGGGATAGTCCACATTAAAATATATTTATTTTATCATGTTTTTGAAACATTAGAATCCTGGACACCCTAGAGGCCAGCCCAACCCCTGCAGCCGAGCTGCCCCACCCTGCACTGTGCCTCACACACCAGGTCCTCCCGCGATGGCCCTCTGGTCCCTGAAGGCCTTTGGTTGCAGCCTGTGATGTGGTTGTCGTGTGTAACACATGGTGTTCAGTTAAATTTGAATTTCACATAAAGAAATCATTTCTAGGATAAGTGTCCTAAACATCATGTGGAACATGCTAAAAAGTTATTTGTCATTTATCTGACATTCAAATTTAACTGATTGTCCTATTGGTTTGTTTTTTTAGTAAAGATGGGAACTCCATCTGGACGGACCTCACTTTTTCTCTGGCTTCGAATACCATTTATATGCCAGTAACTCCCAAGTGCTTGGTGGCAGTCCCAATCATGCTCCCACACAAACCCTATAAACCTCTCATTAAACCCTGTTTTCCATTTTACCGGTGAGCTCCACTTTTCAGATTTCATTAGCATTTCCATCATGCTGTGGCATTTCTGTGGCTGTCATTCTGGCTTCCCACCTGAGCCAAAGCAACACCAGATTTATTTCCCGGCCACCTTCTGCCCCCCCTCAGCCCCTCCTCCCCCCATTCTGCCTGTTTCACTTGACGTCAGTCTCTCTGGTGATGACTTCAACTCCTCTCTCTTTCTCCCGCAACATTGAACCCAGGCCTGTTGATTTTCCCCACACCTGTTTCTCACATCAGCACACCCTCTCCACTTCTATTTTTCCTGTTATTGTCTTAGGGCAGACGTTTATTACCTCTCACCTGCCCTAGGGCAATGGCACCCTAACTGCTCTCCCTCCCACCAGCCTTCCCGAGCACAAATCACCCTGCAGAATGACGCCAGAACCACGCTGATAAAAACAAACTCGGAGATCTCACTTTCTCACCTAAAAACTTGTGTTGAGGGTTTGAAGCCTCAAGTCGTTCAAATTCCCTAGCGTGACACATGGGGCCCCTTCCCGTTACACTCCAACACCCGGCACTGTCTTCTGTCCAGACACTTCTGCCCACATCCCACTCTGCACTCAGGAGACAGCGTGACAGATGAGAGCAGAACGACTGCATGAGCTTCTCACTATCTTTTTGAGATGGGCAGAGTGAATGTGCTTTTTGAACTCACATATGGCTTTACTCATACTTACGAAAAATGGCAAGTTTAAAGTCCAGAAGTGATCATAGGAATGTATAATTTTAAGAATTCCACCGTACATACAACCAAAAAAAAAAAAAAAAAGCCCTGAAAGTATCCTGAAATAACTCAGATAAAAACCCTATAGAATCATCTTTTTTATACTGTTAAAATTTTACTGAAGTTGGCAAAGATTCAAATGAGTGAAAAAACACACCACATCGAGGATGGGGAGGATAGAAAGTGTTGCATGATGCTTAGGGGTTTCTGGTTCTTGAATTAAACTGTGTGGGGTTCAAATCCCAGCACTTCTACTTATGAGCTGTGTGAACTGGACAGGCACTGTCCCTCCTCGGTGCCACAGTTTTCTCATCTATAAAAACGGGCCTGATCAGAACAATATTTATTTCATAGGGCATTGTGAGCACTAAGTGAGTCAAAGCACTTGTTACACTTAAAATAGTCCCTAGCTTCAGAGTAAGCTCTTAGCAAATGTTGTCCTTGCTGTTATAAATGCAGCAAATCTTCCCACATGTAATCCATCCTTAGACTTAACATACCTGATGGTCTTCCACTAAAGATAAAAGAAGGTGCAGAGGGGAGATAGGTTGCAGGAAGAAGTACAAGTCAATGCCCAACAACCAGGATCCGCAGAGATTCTACCAGTGGACTGATGGACTGATGGACCCCTCTGTTTCAGGCTAAGATTCTCTCTCAAACTCGCACAGAAACTTCTAGCATTCTTCAGTAAGAATTATGCTATACTTTCACACCTCCCTCTGCCCTGCTTCTTGATTTAATCCGGGATAGGAGGAATCAGAATCCTATATCTGCCCCCAACCCATCCAGTGTCCTCGGATCCTGGGGAGAATCTGAACAGAAATAGAGACAGAGTGCAGTCTTTAAACACCAGTATCGCTCTTTGATAATGCCACCAAATATCATATGTTGGCTAAATCATGGAGAAATAAACACTCTAACAGACAATAACAGGGACTTGTCATAGTTTGGGGTACTACCAGAACCTTGTTCATTAGCAGAAATAATCTTTTCAAATAAGATGTTAGCTCTGTGATTGCTGGGGGGTGTGGGGGGAAAACACATATATTTGCCTTTGAAAGATGCACTGAAGGGGCGCCTGGCTGGCTCAGACATTAAAGCAGGCGACTCTTGATCTCGGGGCCGTGAGTTTGAGCCCCACATTGTGTGTAGAGATTACTAAAAATAAATAAACCTTAAAAAAAAAAAGATGCACTGAATAAATAAATCAAAGGGACAGCAGGCTGGCAGCTCCCACGTGTGGGAAACTCCAATTGAGGAACTTCTCTCTTTCTCACTTCATCCCTCTACTTGTGCTGGCGGCTTCTCTGATTCTCGAGCCAGCGTTCCTTGAGGATGGATGGGGGAGAAAGATTCAGAACTGGTGATTTCTTTCAGATAAGGGGTAGGATTGCCTGTCGTAGAGATTTAATGGGATGTGGGTGAGGCTTGGGAGCAAATTTAAGCGCAGGACCAAATCAGAGAACGCTCCTTGTACAAGTTGTTAGAATTTTTTTTAGGTATCTGACCTTATTAGATGAAATTTAAATTATCTTTAATGATGGTCCCTCTAGCATCGTAATTCCCTTCAGAAATTGTCCAGACCCTTTAGTAAAAGAATTCCAGTGATCTTTCCCCATCTTAGCAATGTCAGCCACATGGAGGTTAAAAGAACAGAAGAGGAAGGGGAAGGGGCTCCTCTTTCTTTCCGTCCCTCCCGTGTTTTAGCAGGGGAGTGGCCTCAGTGGACTGTCATGGCCTGGAGCTCTAGACATGACTCAGCAGTCGCCCGGGGTGGTGCACAATGGAACCATTAAGATCCTTCTGCCACCTCACTCAGTGATGCTGAGCGTGCAATCTTCGGAGGACACGCTGCAGGTGCCAGCGGTCCTGCTGCCAACATGGGGAAGCACACAGCATTGCACTGTCCCCTCCTTTCTCTGAGGCCAGCACTCCTTCCGTCGCCACCGATGCATTTCCATTGCCATTAAGAATAAAATCTGAAATATTCAAGGTGACTTCCAAGCCCCTCGTTATCTGGGCGCTTCCTTACTCTGCAACTCACTTTCTACTCTATTCCTCTCATGCCACACTGCAGTCATATGGGCCTTTCAAATATGGCATCAAATACGGCAAGTTCTTGCCCACCTCAGGACCTTTGCCCAAGCTGCTGCCATTGACCAGAATTGCCCCACCTCGGCCCTACTTTTATATGACCAGCTCCCAGAATCCTTCAATTCTAAACCGAATATCACTTCCTCAAAGAGGTCTTCACTGGTCACTCCATTTAAATGAGATAATCCCAGTTAGCATTCTCTCTCATCATACTCTGTTTTTTTTTTTTTTCCCTTTTCTTGTACTTAGCACAATTTCATAAATAGATATCATCAGATATAGATACAGAATCATGTCTATCTTCTGCACTCTCTTGTATACGCAGCCTAGCACAGTGCCTGGCAACTAATGTGCAATAAATATTGAAATAATTCTTACCAGACTCCCCATACAGTAGTTCTATAGCACCCTCAAATCACAGCTCATTCACTTTCTCAGTCTCTCATCAAATTTTGGCTCTTAAACCCTGAGACAAGTCAGAAGGCATTTGACAGGAACCTCATAGGCTTACACCCAAAGGCATCCACCCCATTAATAATCCAGCTGGGTGCCAGGTTGGTCATTCCTGCCTCCAGATGACCTCCTTGCCACTGAAGAATGTCCCAAGAAGCCAGGGAAAGACTGTCCTCACTCCTGACTCAAAAGTCTGAACACCATTCAATGCAGTCACTGTTTCTCTCAAGAGGCTTATCAAGTTTTCTTATAGTTAGAACCCTGGTGGCTGACCCTGACGTGATAAAGTTTAGGTGGTGGCTCAGGAGATTGACCATCTTTTTATTTGATTTTTTTTTTTTTTTGGAAGGCTCCACGCCCAGTGTGGAACCCAATGCGGGGCTTGAACTCACGACCCTGAGATCAAGACCTGAGCTGGTATCAAGAGCCGGATGCTAAACTGACAGACCCACCCAAGCACCCCCAAATTTTTGTATTTTTATTGAAGTACAGTTGACACACAGTGTTATATTAGTTTCAGGTGTGCAAAATAGTGATTCAACTTCTCTATATATCATGTTGTGCTCACCATGAGTGTAGCTACCATCTGTCACCATACAACACTATTACACCATTGACTATATTCCCTGTGCTATAGCTTTTATTCCCATGACTTAGTCCTTCCATAACTGGAAGCCTGTGCCCCCCACTCCTCTTCACCCATTGTGCCCATCCCCCCATCCCCTGTCCTCTGGCAGCTATCAATTCGTTCCCTGTATTTAAGGGTCTTTTTCTGCTCTTTGTTTTATTTTTTAAATTTCCCATGTAAGTGAACTCATATAGTATTTGTTTTTCTCTGTCTAATTTATTTTACTTAGTATAATATCCTCTAGGTTCATCCATGTTTTAAATGGCAAGATCTCATCCTTTTCATGGCTGAATAATATTCCATTATATATGTATGTATGTATGTATGTCTACACACACACACACACATACACCCAAGGGTGCATATATCTTTTCAAATTAGTGTTTTTATTTTCTTTGGGTAAATACCCAGTAATAGAATTACTGGCTCATTTCTATTTTTAATTTTTTGAGGGACCTCCATACTGTTTTCCATAGTGGCCGCACAAATTTGCATCACTGTCAACAGTGCATGAGGGTTCCTTTTTCTCCACATCCTCACCAACACTCGTTATTTCTTATCTTTTTGACTCTAGCCATTCTGACGTGTGAGCTGATCTCTCACTGTGGTTTGGATTTGCATTTCCCTGATGATTCATGATATTGAATACCTTTCCGTATGTCTGTTGGCCATCTGTATGTCTTCTTTGAAAATGTCTATTCAGGTCCTCGCCCATTTTTAATTGCGTTATTTATTTTTTTGGTGTCACATTTAGGTCTTTAACATTTTGAGTTTATTTTTGTGTATGGCGTGAGAAAGTGGTTGTCCAGTTTCGTTCTTGTGCATGTAGCTGTCCAGTTTCACCATTAATTGAAAAGACTGTCTCCTTCCTATTTATGTTTTTGCTTCCTTTGTTCTAGATTGACCATACAAGTATGGGTTTATTTCTTGGTTTTTTATTCTGTTTTATTGATCTATGTGTCTATTTTTGTGCTAGTACCATACCGTTTGCTTACTACAGCTTTGTAGTGTAAGCAGATTGACCATCTTTTCTTCTGAGTCCTCATATGCAAGCACAATAATACATTAGAACCACTGCAAACAGCACTGAGGTCAGATGCTGGTTATTAATCATGTGAATGTCTAACTGTCTGGATTTCTGCCAATTAGAGAAATCTAGAATAGTACTTGGCATTAAAGGCACTCATAAATATCTATTGATGAGATGAATGTAAGTGAGGAAACTAACACTCAAACAAGTGAAGCAACTTACCTAGGGTCACAAAGCCTGTTGATGTTTGAGCCAAAATTCTAACCCAAAAAGGGCACAATGTGAAAATGATTAGGAAACAAGAGTGCTTAAACCTACCCCATGAGCAGCAGCCCCAGGTGCATAGGGCTGGGAGCACGCTGCCTCCAGGGCAGTGAGGAGGTAGGATAGGGTGTGGGGCACACCCCTAAACAACATCTTTTAAGAATGGAAATGCCTGAGTCTTGTGGGCTCTTTTATGAGCCCCTTATTGATGTTTGAAATGCTTCATTGCAAAAGCGCATGTCATGGTGGGTTTGTGGGAAAGTCAGAAGCACCAAAGACTGACTCAAATGTCAAAGTCGTTGTGTCTTTGTCAACCACTGTTTCCTTTGAGTGTCTAGCAGATGTTGGTGAGGGCTGTGCATCTGGATGCCTCGAGAGCCTTCTAGCCTGGGGGTCTCACGAGAATCAACTTTTGGGCGCATAGCCTCTGAGTCTGGGATATGCTTTGCTGTCACGGGCCTTGGGACAACAGGAAAAGGACAGCCTCAGCACAATGAGTGAAGAGTCCAGAGCTCTGTACCAGTTTGTTAGTCAACAAATGAGGCTCTCACCTCTGAGCCTTGTTTGCAAACCAGGCGCAATATTGTCGTATCAACCTCACACCTTCCCGGGCTCTCGAACCTCATCGCTAGAATAATGTGGAGATCATCCTGCCGCACCCCTTATTTCACAGATGTGGACCTGAGCCCCAGAGAGGTGAGAGGATTCTCCCAAGGCCACAGCCAGAGTGTGGAAGAGTTAGGAAGAAAACCTATCTTGTCTCCCAGTGTGTTCCCACCACGTCATAAGTATCTGGACAGAAAAACGCAGCATTTATTTCTGTCCAAGTCCATCTCTACGTTCTCGAGCACCAATTCATGCAAAGCACCATGGGGGGTGCAAAGACACGCCCTTGGCCATGGCACATGCCTTAAGGAGCTCCCGGTTGGGTGGGGTGTCCCTGTATCTTCTACACATGCCCTCAAATCCACAGGCCTTTCCTGTCCCTCGCAGTCAAAATGCTGACTCAGTGTCCTGTTGGGTTGGGTGGGGAGGAGGGGGGAAGGAAAGAAACATTGATTTTGCGACCACTATATGCCAGGCACTCTATACATTCTCTTACTTGACTCTCAAGCAGCCTTCTGAGGTAAGTATTATCTGCATTTTGAAATGATTCAGAAAAGCTGAAAAACTCATGAAGTGGCTGAGCTCAGATTTGAATTCAACTTTCCACCAGACCACACCATCACTCTTTAGCTTTCTCTTCTTCCCACAGCCATCCTCTTGTCCTGCAGAGGCTCAGGCACCTGGGTCACAAAGCCTGTTGATGTTTGAGCCAAAATTCTAACCCAAAAAAGGCACAATGTGAAAATGATTAGGAAACAAGAGTGCTTAAAGGAGAACCTTTGACAGGTAAGTTCCCCTCCCCCAACACGTAACCTCAAAATCCTTCCTGTCATTCTAGGGAACCTGAGTTCTAAGTTGAAGGTCTTCATTCACACTTTTCCATCCCCACACCACCCCCCTCCCCCTTCCCTGCCCCTCCTGTTTTTATAACACCTACCTGCTTCACTCTCAGCCATTAACTATCCTCACCTCCCTAAAGGCACTGTGTTCCAGGCCCTGAGGCTTCACAGACCCCACCGTCCCCCTCTCCTCACCCGCACCTCAAGACAGGCAGCCCAGGTATTACCACCTCCTCTGTTGACAGAAGAGGACATGAGAGCCCAGCCAGGCTGTCCTTCCACCAGAATGCCCGGACCAGCCCCCCCCACCCCCCGACCGCATCCTCAGGGCTCCTGATCCTAGACCTCACTGCGCCGCACATGTGCGGGTCTCCCACATCATGGTACATGGGATTTTCATCCCCTTTTCCTGGGAATTGCTACATCGTTCCAGCCCTTTGCTTGGTTTGTGCCTTCCTTCACAGTTAATCCTAGTCATCTTCTTCTAGCTTAGCCCAGTATCCCCAAATCACACTTGGGAATAGCCTCTGCCCACAATGTCCTTTGGTCTTCCTGATGAACTCTTCCTACCAAAGTCAGCTCAGACAACACCCCGTTTGTGAAAACCTTCCCTAGGTATAATGAATGCTTCCTTCCTCAAGGTTCCTGTGGCCTGTTGATTATAGCCCTTAACCCACCAAGTCACTGGAAATCTCTCCTATTTCCTAAACTCAAACATCTTCACTACAGGGATATTTTCGTGTCCATTTTGCAATCACAATCTCTAGCCCGGAGGCTGGCGCACAGGAACTGCTCAATAAATATTTTCTGAGTATTGTTCAACCGAAGAGACACTATGGGGTAAAACAAGAACCAAACAGTGGAAGGTTCTGCTCCACTAGACTCTGAGCTCTGCAAAGGCAGGGAGACAACTTCTTCCATCGGTGGATTCCCACTGTGCCGACAAAGAGCTACAAACACAGAAGGAGTGGCCGCCGGCTACCATCAGTTCCCGGTTCCAGGAGCTAGCTGAGCACTGGATCAATGATGCCTTGGCAGAGATTTGGGGCAAGGGGCTGCACTAGATGATCCGAGCTCCCTTGTAGCTCCAAAGAGCATGGTTCCATGGTGAGCAAGAGGTTGGTTAATAGCTCAAAAGACAAACAGGAAAAATGGAGGACAGAGGAATGGAAGTAAAAGAGGCACAAGGTGGGAAATAAAGGGTCAGTGAGGAAAGGCAGGCTGAGTCCTGGAGAAAGGGAGGACATTGGAAGGACTGGCAAGAAGAGGAACGCAGGAGGGCGGGGCTCCTTAACCATGGGGAAGTGCTTGCACACCAGCATGGCCAGACTCACGAGAGCCCTGCTAGCCCGGAGGCCGGAGTTGTAGAGAGTATTAAAGCTGACATGCTGAAAGCTGCTGCTCCTGGAAACCAGCCAGAAATGGACTTGATGCCCATTCCACCCAGGCAGGAACTAAATCCTAGAAAATCAGCTGCAATGAACAAAACCAAGCCACACAGGAACACGGGAACGCCCTTTCTGCCCTGTGCCATCTGGCCCTACTCGACAGGCTGCAGCCTGGCCAGCCCCGAGCCAACACGCCCGAGCCTCGGTCCTCAAGCAACAGAACTTGCAAAGGGCATCCTGCCTCCAGCTCTGGCCACCCGCTGGCTCCGTACCCCATCCATCCCCTTTCTCCAAAACATATTAGCCCTGTGCCATCTGGCCCTACTCGACGGGCTGCAGCCTGGCCAGCCCCGAGCCAACAAACTCTGGGACCCGTCCAATTTCCTAGGCCAGCAAGAATAGGAGACCGGCACTCATGTCACTTTTGCTATGGGTCCGGTTCTAACTTCATGGCCTGGTTCTTATCAGCACACAGCCCCCTGCTGCCCCCAGGGATGTTTGCAAACATCACGAGTGTTCACGTTTACGGGGTACCCATTATGTTCAGATACTGAATCAGATCCTCTGCATGGATTCTCATGTTGATTCCTCTAAACAAGCCAATAAGGTTAAATATTCTTCTTGGCAGATCGGGAGACTAAAGCTCAGAAAGGTTAAGTGGTTTTTCCAAAATCACACACACAACTATTAAGGGGCAGAGCCTGGATTTAAACCAGTTCCAGGGCCCATGACGCAGGGCCATCCAGGAATGGAGACTTGCTCCCTGATCCCAGAGTCCCTGCCCACATGTTCCGTCCTCAAACACTCAGACCCTGCTTTGCACCCTGCTGTCTTCCGAGGCCCGCTCCCCTGCCCCAGGCTCTCCTCCCTGGCCCCTGTGCTTGAGCCCCCCCCCGAGGCAGCCCGCTGACAGGTGCCCCACCGGCCTACCCAGGTGCCTCCCAGCCGTCTCCTGTCCCACGCCTCACTGCTATGGGGGCCAGCCTGCTTGCCCTTTTATGGTCAGCCTCAGAAACCCGCCCCCACCACCACTACAGAGGTTAACCTTTGCCTCGTGCTGTCCATGTCTAGTCTGTCCTTCCCCCAACAGAACTGGTTTGAACACACACCGAGACCTGAACGCATCTCCAGAGAGCGACCGACAAATGGCTGAATCAGCTGCTTCTTTGCTGTAATCTAACCCGTGAGTGCCCTTGATCCTACGCTGCCCTTATCCTTGCATGTCTCACTGTTCACCTGTCAAGGTTACTTGACAGCAAGGAAAGGGAGATGTCAGCCCCGGGCCTGGCACTCCTCGGGCTCTGATCTTCTAAGCGGAGGTGGGGGGCGGATTTCAGCCAAGGGAGCAAAGGTCCCTTCACTTCGCAGCTCTGAATTCACTTACTTCTCGGCTCCTGGCCTTCCTCACTGCTGCACGCCGAATACTTCTCTCACACCAGCAGCCTGACGTGTGCACACACGCGTGTGTGACCTCCTGCACAGGTCTGCTCCACTCCTTGTGCTCAGTTAACCAACACCACCACGCGGGGCGGGGGGCAGGGAGGCTGGAGAGGACGGGTGCAGAGAAGAAGGACACAGATGACCCACAGATGACTGCGGTCGCTAAAGCAGCTCAGTCTTCCCAGCACTCCTTGGCCTGGTTCTCTTCAGGCTGCAGCTCCACAGAGTGAGGTGGGTGCTGAGGAAGTGGTCAGTGGGCGGCAGAAAGCAAAGCGTCATCACATCTCCTTCCAAAAATTTCTCCTGCCCGCATCCCCTTTCTCTAGTGGACGGGCATTTTTTCACATTCTCCGATACCCGTGGCGTGCTGGTTGCCGTCCTGGTGGGGGATCCCTGCGTTCACGTTCACGGTCAGGGGAGTTGGCACTGGAATGCCTCTCAGCACTGGGCTATGTGTTCATTCACGTACTCACTCTGCATCCACGCGCCCCTGTGCCAGGCATGGACCCTGCCCTTGGCCTTCACGCAGTGTGGCCATCCAGTTATAACCTCCCCATCGTCTGTCCAGCTGGAAGTCTGGGGTGAAAGACCTTCCCAGATGCGCTGAGCATCTTGGCTGGCAGCATATCATTTCCAAAAATAAACTATGTCAGAGCAATTACATATTACAAGTGTTATATTCAGAGGTTTCTTGTGCATGGATGTGTCCTTCCCAGTCTCCTGTTCTCCACAAGTCAGGCACGCAAGGGGCGTCTGCTTGCGGTTGGTGGTGAGCAGCTTTGTGCACAAGGTCAGGGCACACCTGATAGCTGACTGTTTCCCAAGAGACGAAGTCTGGTCCACACTGAAGATATATACCACGTCCTAAGTGACATCTCTCATCCTGAAACAAAGGTTAGACGTTATTGTCACTGACACTCTTCTTCTTGAATCAGACAGAAAGTCTTTTTCTTTCATTCTATCCAACTTTTGTCCCCATCTAAGAGCAGAGATTGCACTTCTTGATTGCTTTGCTGGACTAGAAATAGTGAAATGGTATTTGCCCCCTTGGCGATTGTCCTCCACAAGAAAATAGCCAACTTTCTAATAAAACAAAACAGACATCCCCCCCCAAAAAAACCCAGCTCCTATATGGAACCGGAAGGGAGTTGGGAAGGGGGACCCAATTTGGGAGCCCAGCCCTTAAGGCTTAGATAGACATGAGTGTTTTTATATGAACACTTAAACGCAGGGAGGATGCCAAAATCCTCATCAGTGACTGCACTTGTTCACTGCAGTGGAATCTTGCCCTACCACCCCTGCCCCATATGTGGTAACAACAGTCCAATTTTCTTTGGTGGATCACCTGCCTTCCCTCTCTGTCTATGTGGTTCAGTCACAGCTAATCCCACCTGGATACCCTCCTGCTCAGTCATGAAAACCACGAATCCTGCTGGCCCCAGTGATTGGAGCTGAGAGATGGACTAAGATAGATATTTGGTGACATCATCTGAGTCCAGCAGGGCCTTAATCTTGGAGTTCTACCCCTGTTTTACAAGTTGTGGAAACCATAACCTTTCATTTTCATTTCTTTCTTTTCTTTCTTTCTTTCTTTCTTTCTTTCTTTCTTTCTTTCTTTTGAGTATAAGCCTATTTAAGTTGGATTTCTGTCACTTGCAACCAAAAGAGACCTAATGAACCCATAGTAAGGACACTGAGTCACTGCTCAAGGAGAATGAGAGCTTCAGTAAAGGGCAGTGACAACATTTTGGGCACCTGGCCTGAGTCCTGCGGCTCCTGAGAAGAAGAAAGGTCAGCCCCACCCAAACGGGGGTGTGGGCCCTAAGGGGGTGCCCTGGTGCCCTAGCAGAGCTCACCCAGACAACAGAGCTAACATCTAGTTCTCCACCCACCTAACTTTCCAGTGAGATTCAGTGTGAGAATATGAAACTGCTTTTGATGAGGTTTTGCCTCCTCTGACTCCCACAGTGCTTTCCAGGTCCTCAGAATATAATTTTTAATTTAAAGGCACCCAAAGATGCCCGAATTGGGATTCACGACCAGCCACATTTTTTTCTGTTGCTGAAACCCAAGCTTCCTCCATTGATAATAGACATCTGATCCAAAGTCCTTCTTTCTCCGTGACGGCTGCCCTTCCCTGTGTTCACCTGGCACAAACAGGGAGGACATCAGTTCTTTAACAAAAGCACAGTATTAGACCTTCATAACTGACTGCAGGTCCTACTTTTTGAGTAGATGCTTTGATTTCTTGCTGCCTTTCCTGGTTCATTTCCTGCAAATCATCAGTCCTCCCTTCCCATCTGGAGTTGGAGAGAGGCAGCAAGATACAGACTGATGCGCCACCACCAAACCAGGAGCTACCCAGTCATTCTCCCAACTTCTGCTGAGCATCAGGCCCTGCATACCACTGTGGGGATGCAATGAAGCACAAGAGATCCTTGGTCCTCAAGGATTCTACCCAGCAACCCATCAGTGAGGGTTGTGGCTCCTAGATTACAAAATGGCTGTAAAATTATGGGCAGGCTAAAGACATAACACATAACACAGCTCATGCTGTGCTGTGTGTTCTACCAACCTGACCTGATCTACTCAAAACACATGTACAGCATCTGGCAATTCCCTTCCCACAATGTGACCAATGCGGGCTGTCGGTCACCAGGAGTGGACAAGGGAAAGGGGTGAGCGTAAGTGTCCTTGGTTCTACCCTCAATCCCTGCACTCCTGGCGCCAAGCTCTGTGCTGTACTCATCAGGGAGGCAGAGAGCAGGCCAGTCCTCATGCTGGTTGCCCAGTCAGAAAGATGGCCCTAAAGCTGAAGAGTCTCCATGTGACAGTCACTGCATTGCAAGACCAAGGGTGACAAGCACTCTGGGGACCTCCAAATGAGTACTGGGAGAAAAGTCCTATTTGGATTGAGTTTGGGGGAATGGACAGTGAGGGGGCTTGACGAATCAGCCCCTCTTGTTTATCTTAGCTTTATGTTTAACAACACACAGGCATAGGAATGAAGCTGGCAAACAAGTCATGAGAAGTTGTAATCAGGTTTGTGACCGAATCTCCACTGCTCAGTGTGCTCAGAGCTCCAGGGAACTGTCCCTGAGCCACAGCCCCATGGTCCTCCTCCTCCAGGTGACCCGCCTGGGTTGCTCCCAGGGGCCCTTCCCCACAGCCGCCCCTCAGGGCACACACTCCCCAGCAGCTGCCTGCTGCCCGGAGTTTCCTCTCCCCACGCGGCTCCAAGCCCGGTCACTTTCTTTTGGGGCGGCTCTGACACAGCCTGAAACTCAGGATTTCCAGAGATGAGACACATCTCATCTCTGGAAATGGCTGTGCGAGCTGGGCTGAGAGCTCGAGCGTTCCACGCGCAGTGGAACACGTATGCCCCGCCCGCCAGTGAAAGACAGTCAGCCAGCCCTCCCCTTGTTCCACAGGGCGGCCACACGCGTGCAGAGGGAGCCCCTGCCCCGGGTCTTCTAGAAAACCGAGCCAGCATCCAGGCCCACTTGCCGGTGTCCTCAGAATCTGAGCCAAAGGAGGTTTTTCTCACTGGAAACTCAGGCAGAGGAGCCAGATGGAGGAAGCACAGCGAAGAGCCAGTCAGAGATACGGATCTGAGATGGGGCTGTGCCAGAAGCAGCTTCTGGCATTTGATGCTGGTCAATCGTAAATCTGCATCCTGTTTGCCTCAGTGGCCCAGCATAAGTGCACATGGTTCAGTCTGTACACACAGGGGATGTGTTTTTCACCTGATGTGTATGAATGTGTGCGTGACTATGCAAACACGAATTGCAACTATAAATATATGAGTATGCAAAGAGAATGAGTACATCAGTATCTTCTCATGACCAGGTAAAGTTAGCTTTGGCTCTTTGACTCACTGATAATATAAGACAATATTTCACACTCATTAATATCTTGCCCCTAAACCAAAGGATATAAACGATGACCTTTAACTTCATTTCCCAAGTAACCACAAGCACAGTTCTGGGCTTGGACAGCAGAGGGAAGCACTTTTCTTACTGGAAAGGGAAAGAAGAAAACAGGTGGGGAGCATTTCTCTCCCACCCAGCAGCTTCCTCCCTAAAGATCTTCACAAAGAGGGTGCTCCATTGATCGACAAAGATTTATAGAAAATTTAAGGAAATACAGAAGCCCTCAATTTAGTACTATCTGGTGGTAGATACCAGAAAGTGAATACTAGCTTAACAAACAGTTATAACCTCACAGTAAGAGTAGGCACAGTGCCTTGGGAGCTAGGAGGAGGGTCACCAACCTTACAGGGCAGAATGCGGAGTCAGAGAAAATACCGCAAGATTGTGATGCTCAAGCCAAGCCTCCAGTGATAGGTAGGTAGGAAGCAGCTAGGCGGCAAGGGAGGGAAAGTCATTCAAGGCAGACAGATGAGCATGACAAAGAAGGCATGTCCGGCAACCAGCCTGCTTTATTTTTCTCGCCGACTCAGTGCCATCTGACATTTTATACCTTTATATGTGTATTGGCAGTCTCTGCCAACTAGAATATCAGCCCCCGGAGGGCAGGGACTTTGTTTTGTTCTCTGTTATATCCCCAGCATCTAGAACTTGCTTAGCATTTAGTAGGAATCGATAAATCTTGGTGAATGCATGACTGCTGGAGAGGAGTGAGAAATGAAGCTGGGGAGTCAGGTAAGCTGGCCCCCACAATCACAAGGGCATCGTGTGCTGCACTGGAGACGGTGAACATTACCTTGGAGATCCAGCACATGGTTTATAATTTGGAAGCCCACAGACCAAACACATGAGTGTTTTGCTTGACCTATAGCATGTTTTTAAAATTAGGACATTATATATATATATATATATATATATATATATATATGGCTTCCCTTAATACGCGGTAATTCGGGCCCTGAAGTCTTGCAAGACAAAGTTGCTGGTGCTGATAGCAGGTGGTCCTTTAATAAGGCCTGTGCTCCAAAGGATACAAACGTAGTGATTCAAAGGGGCACCTGCACCCCAATGTTTATAGCAGCAATGTCCACAGTAGCCAAACTGTGGAAAGAGCCAAGGTGTCCAACAACAGATGAATGGATAAAGAAGATGTGGTCCATATATACAATGGGATATTACTCAGCCATCAAAAAGAATGAGATCTTGCCATTTGCAATGCCATGGATGGAACTAGAGGGTATTATGCTGAGTGAAATAAGTCAATCAGAGAAAGACAAATACCATAGGATTTCGCTCATATGTGGAATTTAAGAAACAAAACAGATGAACAAAGGGGAAGGGAAGGAAAATAAAATAAGATGAAAACAGAGAGGGAGACAAACCATAATAGACTCTTAACTATAGGAAACAAACTGAGGGTTGCTGGAGGGGAGGGGGTTGGGGGAATGGGGTAACTGGGTGATGGGCCTTGAGGAGGGCATGGGATGTAATGAGCACTGGGTGTTATATGCAACTGATGAATCACTAAATTCTACCTCTGAAACTCATAAAAAAATGAAAATAAATAAAATAGAAAGTCAGGCCTGTGCTCTCCAGTTCCCCTCTGTCTCCTCCAGTGGCACGTGTCTTGCATCAGGCCTTCCTTCCTCATATGTCACCTGCTTGCTCCGTTTAGATACTTGGGTTTGCAACTACTAGCTTAGGTTCAGAATGTCTGGTTTAAAAATCCCACCACGATAGCAAGTCTCCAAAATAATCCCCCAATGTTATTTATGTATTTATGCCCTCCACAGTGACTACGAGCTGGTCCTGTGTAGCTAATAGCGTGCGAGGGAAGTGACACTGTGTGACCTCCAAGGCCACTTCATAAGAAGCCAGTCACCACACGAGAAGTCTGACCACTCTGGGGCCTCCACGCAGTGAGGAACCCTACACTAGCAATGTGGAGAGACCAGATAGACGGAGAGATGGCTGGACAGTCGCCAAGTGTTCTATCCCTCCCTTCGGAGATGCCAGACCTGTGAAAGCCATCTGGGACACCCAGCCCAGCCGCCACCCACCTGCAACCATCCACAGCCATGTGAGAGACTCCAAGAGAGAGCCATCTAGCGGAGCCCATTCAACCCACAGAATCATGACAAACAATAACAAATTATTTTAAGCCACCATGTTTGAAGTGGCTTGTTACACAGCAATAGATAGCCAAACACCCACATTACCACTTACTAGGAATGTGGCTTTGGGTACATTATTTAGCACCATTAAGCCTCAATTTGTTCATCTTTGAAATAATGGTGGTAACAGTACTGACTTCAGAGTTTTTTGAAATTCAAATTAGATCATGAATGGAATGTACTTAGCTTTAAAGCTGGCACATCTTAGGTGCTTGATAAATGCTAATCATTATTTTGTTTTAGATGTCAAAGTTGTTGTTGCTGAAGTCTCTATAGTGGGTAGTTATCTCTCAAAACCAGCATGTCAAAAAAGGAAGCAGAGGCAGGGCAGGTGCTGATGGACAGACCAGGGGCAAGGAGGGTGTCCACGCAGAAGACCGTGTGGTGCATATATCTTGATATCCTAAACCCTGAGACACCAGGCAGTTGGCCATTTCCTTCATTTTTATGTCTATACTAAGGATTCTGGGAACTCCTATCAAATTACGATCGATTAACTCAAACCCCATTCGAAAATATTTATTGAGCACTGACTATATGTCAGGCACTGTTCTAGGTGATCTGGGGGTACAGCAGTGATCAAAACAGATAAAGACCCCTCGGGGAACTTCGATTCTTGTGTTGAGGAACAAATACCAAACAAATAAGAAGTAAAATATGTAGTATGGCAGGTGGTGATAAATACAATGGAAAAAAATAAGTAAGAGTGATAATAAGTGTGACCTGGAAGAAACTAGGTTGTAATTGTATGTAAGTAGGTCAAAGAAGGCTTTCCCGAGATGGTGGAAGGTGAAAGACAATACTGGGGTTCGGAAGGACCACCATACAGAAGGATCCAAAGGTAAAACAAAAACAAAAACAAAAACAAAACCCTAGAGGCTCATATTGTTATACCTGATGATCATCAGTCACATGGATGGGTATACATGTTTTCTCCCAGTGATTCTCTAAGACAAATGTTATCCTTAACTAGTCACTTTTTTATCCTATGGTGCTATATATCTCTTCAAGTTACTTTAACTTCTTTTTGGAACAAGGGAAGGTGATGTATTAGTCAGGTTAAGTTAGGTTAAGTAACAAATAATCCCCAAAGCACATTAGCTTAACAAAATTACAGTGTATTTCTTGGTCACAAAAGTCCTTAGTGGCTGGACTCCACAGGGCCTTCATTCAGGGACCCTGACTGCTGAGGCACAGTGGCCATGTTGCCAATCACTGCAGCAGGGAGGAGGGAAGATGGAAAATGCTGGAAGACACAGGTCACTACTTCTCTCCTATTTCATTGACCAGAGCAGGTCATGTGTAGCTCTGTGTGTGTGTGTGTGTGTGTGTGTGATCATCCTAAATGCCTAGAAGTAAAAGGAAATAAATATTAATGAATACTTTAATATCTACCATAGATGGATACCTGGATAGATAGAAATGATAGATAATAGTAGTGATAAATAATAGAGAGAGAGAGAGAGAGAAAGTAAATAAAAGGAAACTGAGTCTTAGAAAGCTCAGCAATTTGCCTAAGGTCAAGCAGCTTATAAATAGCCAAGTCAAGATCAGAACCCAGATTCCTTTGAATTTCAAATTAACCCCAGTGAGACTGCTTGGAATCTATGGCACTGAACGGAATTCTTTGATATCCTGTCAGATGTTAGCAACTGAATGTGCCTTTCTGACTGGGTGTTAAGTTTCTCTGAATTTTGTTTTCATGAAGCACAGTGTGAGAACCTCTGCTCTTTTTCCAGCAAATTTTATAAAACTATCATTATTCAACTATCACCACAAAGGACTTCAGTCAGCTCAGCAAACACTACTGTTTCGTGGGATCAGAGTCTGAGAATCACTAAGATGAAAGTGAGACTCCAGGGTATTTCCCAAAACCAACAACCAATTCTCCGGTTCTCCAGACACCAACTTGGTGTTCCACAAGTGAATTCAATTCTGACACTAACTTTCCAGAGTTAGTGCAGACCTCACAGCCTAAGGGCTCAGCCCCACAAGACTGCCCCCCACATCAGATGCCAGTGGAAAGCTTGGGATCCCGTTCTTCTGACTGGCTATAAATCAGGGGTTCAAGCTTCCATGCCTTGGTGGGGCACACCACCTGCCTAACACCTTGAAGCGTTTACAACCCTGTAATCTCTCCAAACGCTGATGTTTAGGGGTTTTATGAAGGTTTTATTATGTAGACATGATGAAGTAAATCATTGGGCCATTGGTGACTCAATGTCCAACTCCTCTCCTCTCCCAGGACGGAGGTTGGGGTGGGGGCTAAAAATTCAACCCTCTAATCAGTCACCTCATTAGCATACAAGAGATATTCTTTTTTTTTTAAAGATTTTATTTATTTATTTATTTGAGAGAAAGAGCGAGTGAGCAAGAGAGAGTGAATGACAGAGAGAGGAGGAGCAAGGGGGAGAGGCAGAGAGGGTGAGAGAAGCAGGCTCCCCGCTGAGCCAGGAGCCCAACTTGGGACTTGATGCCAGGACCCATGAACTGAGCTAAAGGCAGATGCTTAACCGACTGAGCCATCCAGGTGCCCTACAAGAGATATTCTTATCACTCTGGAGATTCCAAAGGTTTAGGAGCTGCACGCCAGAAACCCAGGACAGGGCCAAACATTTACAGATCATCCCCAACTTATGACAGTTCAACTTGCCATTTTTCGACTTTAAAATGGTACAAAAGTGACACGCATTCAGTAGAAAGTGTACTTCGAATTTTGAGTTTTGATCTTTCCCCAGCCTACTGATATACAGTACAGCCCTCTCTTACAATGTTGAGTGGTGGCAGGGACCCAACTCCCAGTGAGTCACAAGGTCACAGGGGGAAACACAGACACCCTGACAGTCATTCTGTGCCTGTACAACCATGATATTCGCCACTTCCAGTCTGGTCTGCGATAAATTACATGAGACATTCAACACTTTATTATCAAACAGGCTTTGTGTTAGATGATTTTGCCCAACTGTAGGCTAATCTAAGTGTTCTGAGCACGTTTAAAGTAGACTAAGCTAAGCTATGATGTTCGGTAGGTTAGTGAATGAAATGCATTTTCCACTTAATGGTATTTTCAACTTACAATGGGTTTACCGGGCTGTAACCCCTTTATAAATTGAGAAGGATCTGTATTTTTTTTTTTATCATACTACATTCACCATGCTTAGACTAATTTTATTCCAAAATATCCCAAACTTGCTGCTTTGAATGTGGAGATAATTTGTAACTCTCCAGAAAAGGAAACTAGGAGTGGGAGATGTCTGAGAGAAACAAATTTTAAAAATTATTCAATTAGGGGCCCCTGGGTGGTACAATCAGTTAAGCATCCAACTCTTGGATTTGGCTCAGGTCCTGATCTCAGGGTGGTGAGATCAAGCCCCACATTGCGCTCTGTGATCAACATGGAGTCTGCTTGAGATTCTCTCTCTCTCTCCCCCTCCCCCCACTCATGCTCTCTCTCTCTCAAATAAATAAGTCTTAAAAAAAAAGTTGTTCAACGGAATTGAAAACGGAAATTACTGAAACTGGACATTAATACCTGGAAAACTTCAATGATTTTTTATAGGTGGTGTATCTGGGGTGCCCCAGTCGGATGGGGGCCAGCAGTGCGGATGGTAAAAGAATTCACCCAAAGCAGAATGAAAGAGATAACAGTGTACTGTATACACTGTTAGGGAGTCACTGGCAATACAGCAGAGGAGAGGCTAGGAGGCAGTGGGTGGGGGCTGTTTTTAAAGGGGGAAGATGAGGAGGTATGGCGACATATGGAATTCTCCCTTTTTTGGTAACTATGCCTGGTTGTAAGTAGCCTGTTGGTCAGCTAGGGCCTATGGCTACTTCGAGGTGGGCCGCTTAATGAGCTTGACTGCATTCAGCTCTGTGGGTGCAGTGGGCCCTTTTGCCTTGCTCAGGATTCCATGGCTCAAGCCTGTTGCCTAAAAGCAACCTCTACAGTGTGTACATGGTTTCTATGAAATATTTCACTTGTTGAGTTGTGGAGATCTGTATATGTATATATAATACAGACCTACAGTCCCTCTTCCAAACTGGAAATTTTTCAAAACTCACTTGGCCCTAAATTGAATTCATTTGGTGACAATATTTGACCTAAATGGTCATGAGGCTACTTAAGAGTCTTTATAGAGTCTTTTTTTTCCTCTACTAGTGTGAATATTCATAGAACGATCAAAATGTGAATTTTGATCACGTCAACCTAAAATTATCAGGAGGCAATAATTAAGAGTGTTTATTTTGTATCAAAATATTGCAGTCTGGGGTACACAGATTTGGGAAGCAACCCCAATAGTGTCCCATTAGGGAGCAAAAGCCAAGGGTTTTTAAAGCAAAAAGGGAATGCTTGCATACCTTGTTTACAAAGAATTTTTGATTGGCGTTGGCGGCAGAAAGCTGACTTAGACTGAATGTAATTGGTTGCTAAGGCTATCTATTAAGCAAAGTCTCTTACTGTAGCAAGTTGCAAGTGTTCGGGCTGAGTCCTGGTAATTTTTGAGGTTTGGCCCAGTTCAAAAGTTCATGGTTCCACCCGGCGAGGACATGCAGAAGGCCCACCTCCTTGATGGCCTCTCGGCTCCATTGTAAAACCCCTTGACATAAGTGACCCTGTTTCATTCCACCTTTCACAACCAAATACTAGTTCGATCATGAAAAGCTGATCCAGAGTGAGTATTACATCATAGCGAGATATGTACTGTGTTATCTTTGTAAAATGGAAACGTTTCAAAATTTTGAGGCACATTCGGCCCCCAGGATCTGAATCAGAAATGGTGACCTAGATGGTCATCTGTCCTGCTGATAAAACTGTCCAGGGACTGTGCCAGTTGAACCAGTTTGGGAGCCAGTACTCTCCCCCTTGTAGGGATGGCTTTTCTTACCCACCCCCTTCTCCAAGGCCGAGACAAGGGGAATTATCCTGCCTGCTCTCTCATATCAGTCAACGATGTGGCTGACGTCCTTATCTCTTATTTATCTTCCTCTAGAGGAAAAAAGAGGTCCTTGTAATTCCCTGTTGCAGTTTTACAAGCTCGGCCTCATGGTTTCCTCTTTCCGTTGGTCTCTCTCTTAATAAGTATCCTTGTTTGTGCCATTCTTCTCTGTCCCCGCACAGAGCCTCCTGCCCCACAAGCTTTCTTTGTATCTGAGCCAGTGGAGAAGGATGGGTCTCTGCAGATGTTGTCTTCCCATTTCTTCCTCACAAGAGTAATCTGTGATTGATTGCCAGAATTTTTTTAAATAGCCAGATGGAAAGGGTTCTGATGTGACTTTTCCTGTGTCCTTCGGATCCCTCTTGAGAGAGATGTGACACAGCATCGAAGGGAGGTTTCACCTTTCTCTTCCCCTCCCCCAACCCTGCTTGCCCCCTAAGATGGAAGGACTTCAAACACACTGTATCACACTCAAGGTTTTAGGAATGACAGAGCCTTCTGTGAAATGATGAAAATCAAAGACCCCTAGACAAAGAACAAACTCAGCATTTTGCATAGAGTTTCAGGTTTCTCAGATACCCTCTGCCAGGCCCAGATTAAGAACTTCCATCCTGACCAGTGATTCGCAAAGTCTAGGGGCCTTGGGAGGTCCCTCCGATCTTTGGGCAAGGAGGTTCAAGTTCTACACCACACTCTCTCCCACTCTGAGACACACACCCAGCACAACCAGCTGAAAACATTTTGAACAACAAGAAAGAGATCCCATGTGTGTCCTCAGTCTCGCATTATTCAAGGAAAATAATTCCTCCAGGTGGTTTACCTCTTTGATGTGAAATCTTCTTTCTGTAGAGTCATTAAGAAGATGAAAATTTTCCTGAGATAAATTCACCTTATCAGGACTGATCCTGTCTTGACTCAGACTTCTGAACTCAATCTCCTTGGTCATTTGTGTCCTTAGTTTCTTGCATGCTGATCACTATTTAAAAACTAAGTTTTTCTCTTATATTTACTTTGGAATTTTTTTCTCTGTCCTCTCTGGAGAAAGGCAATGAAGAAAATGAGAAGTGACTCACTTTTCTCCATCCTTTGCCTAAAAGGGATTTAAAATTCCTACAGCACCCAAAGATTTTAGAAACAGAAGTTAATTCAGTTGATTCACCCAGAATAGAACCAATAAGGACTCATAGGGGTCCACAATCACAGCCAAGGCTCCTTCGTTAATCCCCAGTCAACCATCCTCTCAAACATAAGTCTACGGTCACAACAAGGACTAGACGATACTTTGGAGGCCCCACACCTACTAATTAATCTCCAAGAGCAGAAAGCTCTATGATGGTGGTTAGTCATATGATAAGAGAAAGCCAAGAGGAGATATAAGACTCTGATGACCTTTATCCTGGGAAAGAAATTGAAATCCATCTGATCAATCACCAGCTGTGGCTACTAAGATCATTGCCCTCTATGCCTCTGGGCTTTTTAGGGCTCTTTCTGGAAGAAATACCTTTCTGATGCCTGGTCCTAACTCCTACCCTTCCTGACAATGTCTATCACCCCTGCTTCTCTTGCCTGGTAAACTCCGACTCACTCTTCACAACCTAGCTTATAAAGGCAATTTCTCTGTGAAATGTGCCTTGCTCAGGCAGAATTAAACCCTCCTCGTTCCTATAGATGTTCATCATACCGCTGCTAGAATACTATGATATTATACTGATGGCCATATGTTTGCACTTCTTTGTCCACTCTGCTCATAGACCATGAAGTTCCTGATATTAGGAACTCTGTTTTTTCCATGTAACGTAACACTTAAATTAGCTTGGCCTGGAGCATCTGCAATTTGTTCTTGGGGAAGTTTTGTAACTGCAAAGTAACCCAAATGAAGATGTTTCTAACAGAGATCTTAATTGGGAATACATTAGCTATGATTTTTGAGTGAACTATGCATATCTTTTGGCCTTATTCTAGAACTTCAATTTCTCAGGAACTTTACAGTTGTAGTAAGGAGGAGTCGACATAAGCCAATGGTCATCATTATAATATTATGATTAATGTGAAATAGGATATGAGTAGAGAGAGGACGATGGTTAGAACTTGTTTTCTTAATGTGCATTTGACAGTCTTTGAGAGGTATGGATTGTTTTTTTGGAAGGCATATGTACATGAACAAGCATGTGGGTGAATGTGTGTGTGTGCAAACACGTGTGAACTTGTCCAAACTGTGCCTTGGGAGATGGGAGCAGAACCAGACCAAGGCAGGAGGCCAAGTAGGTTTGACCTGCTCTTCTTCTCAGGCCACACCTTGAAGAAAACAGAACAAGACTTGACACAGCCCAGCGGCTGCTGGTCCCCCTACCACCACTGCTACCACGAGGGTCTCTGTATGTGAGAATGTTTTATTGGACTGTGAAGATTTTAAAGGACTGGGTTGTGCTACTCAGGAAAAGTTTTGAAATGGGTCAGGCAAAGATCTTCTGTTAGGCCCCTTTGAACTCAGGGTTATAAATGAGTTACTAACAGGTAACAGTTACTGGATCCCCCAGAGAAAGAGCTCTAGGACCTATAAAACACATGATGAAAGTCAGCAAATGACAGATTTGGGGGAAACTAGTTCACCTAATTACTAGTGGAAGTTTGTTCATCTGTAACTCCTCTTATAGGAGGTATGAAATCTGTTAGCAATTAATGTTCCTCAGTAGAAATCTTGAGAACAAGGAATCATTTCCTTAAATTTCATCGTCTCTTAGTTATGTGACTCCTCTTTCACAAATACTGCAGAATGGAACTACAAACCACAGCCACTTTTCAAAGATGGGTTGACAATTTGTCATAAATAACAGTTTGTGAATCAATTTAGTCACCATAGGATCGACTAAAGGCTTGAACTCTCGCTCCTGATAACATCTGAAGAGGCTCACTAATCTTTACAATCAAAGAACCAGAGGAGACAGCTCTAATCGATCTATGCTATAGTGAACATAATAAACACTCTAAAATGCCCAGTGTTATTTGATAGAACTATAATTAGGCAAATCAGCAATGTGACAGAGTGAGCCTTGGATAGGCCATATGGCCCTTGGTAAATATTTCAGGTATTTCTGAGCGACTCAATGAGCTCAGTGGCTCTGGGATACAGAGACAAAACGATCAGAGCTAATGAAGCCTGGGTAGGGCTCACACAATACATGCGAAGGGTGTTCTGGAGCAGTGGGGGGAGTCTTGGGGGAAAAGGAGAGCCACAGCTTCCGTTCTCTGCTAGTAGTTGTTATTTTTAAAGCAGAGCATCTTTGATGTGATGTACATTAGCATTTCATGGTCCTTCAATATTCTTTTTCATGTGGGGATTTTGAGTCATTTTTATACTTCCTCTTTTAAAGTTCCTTAAACCCCAATAAAAAAGAATACTGATTGCCAGCTCTTGGAGAAAACAGACTTTACCACTGATATAAATACTATTCATTTCTCCTCATTGCTCCCTGGTTCTTGAAATTGGACTGTGTAGACTTCCAGACCCCTTAAGGTTAAGGGCTGTGGCAGTCCCTGCCTAATGAATCGTGTTCATAGAATATTAGTTTACCTCATTGAACAGAATACCTCCTTGAAGGAAGGATTCACATATTCTTATCTGATAACTACATGCTAACATATTCTTGGCATTTTTTTTTTTTTCTAAATTGGAACTTTCTCTTAAAGAACTTACTTCGGGCCCCCAATTCCCTGGCGTAAATAAAAAAAAAATTTAAACCGAGGTATACTTGACATATAACATTAATATCAGGTGTACAGCATAATGATTTGATGTTCGTATGCTTGTAAATGATCACCACAATAAGTCAAATTAATGTCTGTCACCTTACATAGTTACAATAAATAAAAAATTTTACAAATTTTCCATTAGGAAATTTGGTACCCATAATTTTTTCAAAGAGTATTATGGATTTGTTCCCCCCAAGAACTATTGCAAAACATAACCTTGGAACTTTTATGGTAACTACTTTAGTTATCATAAAAAAATTTTTTAAAGGAACACTGAGAGGACAGATACTAAATGCAACATTCTGTCCCAAATATGTATAGTTAATGCATTTCTGAGTCTTTGGTCTCACCAGGGTGTGACTACAAAATAAGGACTTTACAGGTCAGGTCCAACCAGCCTAATGCCAGGAAGTGGTGCTTCTGTGAGTTCCTCGGAGGGCTCTTGGGCATTCTCAGGTAGTGTCCCCCATGTCTCCACCAGGAGGCATTACAGCATGGTGAAGAGCCTAGTCACTGAAGCCCTACAGATAGATACGGGCTTAATTCCCTGCTCTTCCACTTACTAATTTTGTGACCTGAATAAACACCATGAATAAATAAATAAGAAACTGAGGCGCAGTTTACTGAATGAATGAATGAATGAATGAATGAATGAATGAATGAATGAATGAATGAACAAACTGTGCCTCGGTTTATTCATTTTAAAACTGGCACAATAACAGCACTTTCATAGATTGTTAAACAAGAGCTACGTATACAGTGCGTTCGCATGGTGTTGGCACCCAGTAAGAGCAACTTCTATCAGATGGGATGCTTTTGGCATAACACAAATACGTAACACAAAAACCAGTTGAGAATGGCTTAAACATGAGAAGGATTTATTATCTCATTTAACAAGGAGTCCCAAGGTAGGGTGGATCCTGGATTGGTTGGTTCAGTGGCTTAGTGTGAGGTCATGAGCAACTTCTTTTTCTACTCTACCCTCTTCACCATGTCAGATTTTCCTCAGGCTGCCCTTGTGTGTGAGAAATTTATGTATATCATCCAGACAAGAAATTGTCCAGAGGGAAAACATCTTTCTCTTACTACAACTTGATTTTTAACAACAAAGAAGCCCCTCTCTTGGCAGACTTCTCTTCATTTGCCACTGGTCAGAATTTCACCACATATCCATACCTAAACCAGTCACCAGTAAGGCAAATGAATGAATTTACCATGATTGACTTACACTGACCAAGATTTACATCTGATCTAGGAATAAGATCACCTCCCCCAGGAGTATGTGCCCATGAAGTTGGGGGAAGAAGGAGCACAAAAGACTGGTGACTGATTCCCACCTAGAAAATGAAAAAGTTGAGAGGCTGGCTTGCTAAGTACTCTGATGGTATGAGCAAGGAGTCTGCAATCTTTGGGACTGAGCAGCATTCCCAAGGTTTATGGCTGAAGATGCATGTTTTCCCCCTAAGAGAAGGGAGGGAAAACTGAATGGGAAGAAATTAGAGAGGGAGACAAACCACGAGAGACTCTGGACTCAGGGAAACAAACTGAGGGTTGCAGGAGGGAGGGGGGTGGGGGGATGGGGTAACTGGGTGATGGGCATTAAGGAGGGCATGTGATCTGATGTGCACTGGGTGTTACACAACTAATGAATTATTGAACACTACATCAAAAACTAATGATGTACTATATGCTGGCTAATTGAATTTAAATTAAAACTAAAAAAAAAAAGAAAACACATGCTTAAGTATTTAGGGGTGAAGGGTCTTACTGTCCCAACTAACTTTCAAATGGTTCACCCAAAAGAATGTGTGTATTGTGCGTGTTATGTATGCAAATAGACACACACACAGAAAAAAAAAAAAAAAACTAAAAATGTTAACTGCTGAATCTGGGTAAAGCTGCACAGATATTCAACTGAAATTTTTCAAATTAAAAAGCTGGGGAAAAGCATGAGGTGTTTTTTTTTTTTTTCCCTAAATAGGACGAGTTTATTTTCAGTATTAATGAGATTAACAATAGTTCTCATTATTCTGACTTACCCATATTCAAACTCACCTGCTCAGAAAGTTGCAGGCCCAGTTTCTAACAAGTCATACTAATCATTAAGAAAGGACTTACAATAAAGGTTATGTACATAGGAAAGATCAAAGAGTAGAAAATGCCAAACAGAAGTATCCAGAGAGAAAGAAGGCTTTCTGTGACTGAAATATTTTGGGTCCATGGTTCGGGAATAAGATGCTTCTGCTGGGAGCTGAGAAATCAAGATGAGAAACCTTTGGCATCCCAATTGGATGTCAGAGTTCTCTGCGGTGGTTATTTATGGCTAGTTTAATGCAAACAGTGGGAGAAAGAGACCTGAGGAGGAGGAGGAAGAAATTCTCAACCTCTACTCAAATCACCAGCTGCAGGGTTAGGACTGAGAACCGACTGCGAATACACTCAAGGCCTGACCTTGAAGGGCACTGGGACAACTCGGAAAACGAATCATTTAGTACTCAAGTCAAGCCTGTTGTGAATGAAGGGCCAGCTCAGTTGCAGCCCAGGGCCCTTGTACTGGAGACCCTCAGAAGAATGGGCACCAGAGGTGAGGAAGACGCAGCTAGTTATGTGATTTAAAAGGTAGTAACCCACAGGGATGAAGTAATAGCCCGCACCACTATTCTGCAGATAATCGACAGGACTCCATCCTTAGGGCAACAGGACTAAATCCTAGTAATTTCATGTTAGGCAGGATCGTGGGTCATAGCTCTAAGTAGAAGCTATAGGTTCTACTCTATAAAAATCAATGTACGGTATAGATCCAGGAGGCTGGGACACACTTAGAGAGTGTGGCAGAATACATGGTCTTCAAAGATCTGCTTCTCTTTTGCTGGGAAGGTCTTGTCACAAACTGGACAATTCAAACAAAGGGTCTGCATGAGGTTCTTAATAAATCTGATGACTGACATTACTTCATATGCCATGCTCTTACGTAGATCTGTTCAAGTAGGTTAACAAATACCCATTTTGTATTTCATATATGTAAGCTTGTATCTTCAAATTGGGAACACCTCTAAAACTGGAAAACCAGCAGGTGGTAAAAGCAGCACACCAACTGGGGACAGGAGTTGCAGGTTGCTGTTGAGGAGCAAACAGTCCTTGGAGGGGCCCCCGGGGGCAGTGGCAGACAGTAGAGAACTCCTGTTTTCCCATGTAAGGCTTATCAAAAAGCTATTTAATTCCACAAATTGTATGTAACACAGTACTTTTAAAAATCCAATTGAAAGAACTGTTTTACTTGGCATCTTTGCTCTTATGATCCCTCAGTTTCCTTTTATTTTATGCTGTTTTAATGCTAACTTTTAGAAGAAAGAAGA
Organism: Mirounga angustirostris; assembly: GCF_029215605.1. Taxonomy (NCBI): domain Eukaryota; kingdom Metazoa; phylum Chordata; class Mammalia; order Carnivora; family Phocidae; genus Mirounga; species Mirounga angustirostris. The sequence goes on from NW_026991714.1 coordinate 53,899,945, forward strand.
TGAGGCCAACTATCAAGCCACACTGAAAGCCTGTTCTGCATACGCAGCTTCGCTTCCCACCAGGCACACGTCTACAACTGGCAAGAACTCTTTTTTTTCCTCATGTAAGTATAATCTCAGAGAGGAAAAATAAGCCCCAAATTGTAAAATGTTATGCTCTGGTTAGATGTTTAAAAGTTGAAAAGTAAATTGTAAAGCATTACACTCTATTTAGATGTGGAAAAACTTAAAAATTAGTAGTCCTCAAGATGACACCTGATAAGAATATACTTACATGTATTCTACTAAATAAAGATCAAAAACTCTCATTTTAGTGTTTGAAATGGTGAAATTACAATTGTATAGGGAACAAAATGTTTACGTGTAAGTTCAATCAGTTTAGAGTTGGCTGAAATGTGATCAATTATGTAATGAGATGTTGCTGTAGTTTTTAAAGTGGCAAAAACTTCATTCCCATGTTCCGAGTAATATATTTGTAAGTTCTCCTTCAAAGAACAGAAGAGCCAGTAATTAATAAAGACAAGTGTTCAGATTTATTTGGAAATTCACAGTTTCTAATGGCGCTACAGCTCCGTAGTTACAAACTGAAAGTCATCTTTCCACAACCCTGGGTGCTGCACGCAGATTGTGTAACTCCCGGTCTCCCTCCACTCTCATCTGGACCTCTTCTCAATGATCCATACAATCAGGCCCTCTTGCTCTGAATGGCTAATTGTACAGACTGGAAAAAAATTTAAATCATCTAAAACATACTGTTAACCTAAAAGCAGCAACTTAAACAAACAAAAAAAGGCTTTAAATAGGTCACATTACAAACAATACCCCCAGAAAGGTATTAGACAAGCTTAAAAAGTTATTACTAAAAGTGCTCAATAAGTTATAACTTAAATCTTACAACACAAAATGGTCAATTCTCTCCCTTTCAAAAAGAAACTTCCCACTTTCACTCATTACTGTACAAACACACACTAAGAAATCATTTTACTCAAATACAGTCGCTGCCCATTATTTTTAAAGAAAACAAAAGACCAAATGAAGACAGACACATTGACATCACATGTATACCTCTGCACATTTGTAGCCAATACAAAGCAAACATCAAGGAATAATGATCCCTTTAGACCTGACCAATTAGACGAGGTCTGGCAAACTCACTCACTGGTTCCGTGCTTATGTACATAGGCAGTGATTCTACCATATGAGACCTGGACTCATCTGACAAACCTTCAAATGTTCTACTTGTAGTAACAGGAAACAATTACCTAAAAGTCTGGAGGATTAGTGCTTATTGTGAATGTTTAAAATGTAATGTAGCTAACGAAAACCCTTACAACAAGTGGTTAAATGTGTTTAAAAGGTGAATTTATAAAAAAATTTAGTTGCAAATACCAGTCATTTGCAAGAAAAAATCTTGTAGGCTTTTTTCTCATTGAGTCAGTAACTAGAGAAAAATGAGTGTGAATAAGTTAAATGAAAATATCAGTATTGCCGTTTACCCAAAAGAACAGAAAAAATTCCAGCAAGTTTTTGTTTCAAGTGAGTTTGCTACGCAGAAGTCTATTTGGCAAGTCTGCAGGATCTTTATACTGTCTGACCCACATTACTGAACTTCAGGTGCAGATCACCTTAAAGCCTTGTAGTGTTTGCAGCTTCAAAAAACTAACAAAGTTATAAAAGAAATCAAATGACAGAAAAAGTTCTCCCTCCTCTTCCAGTGGCATTATAAATAGACAAAAGGCACATAAATATGGGAAGGTGCAAGAAATAGGAACAAAGCTAAAGGAAGAGGTTTAGGCTTTCATTCCTATCCCACCCAAAGGAACTGGGCTTCCAAATTACGTTTGTCCCAGTAATTAATCTGTGAAAAAACATCTTTATAAAATGTCTACCATTGTCCTTGTAGGACGTGATCAGCCTTGTAAAACTGCAGCTCATTAACCAAGATTGACACAATCCCACCTACTTTTTTAAAAAGGCAGAAACCATAATTTCTGAATACTTTTCCCATTAATATTTCTCCCTCCCCCAAACCCTTCAAATACCACAGACTGTTCTTCAAAGAACAACAACAAAAAGTCTCCAGTATGAAAAGTTCTATTCATTTTAGATATGTCCCGAGACCGCTGTGACACCAAATGTTCCCACGGTGATCTCTTTGTTTCCTTTGATTATGTCATGCAGGCTCGGCAATGATCCTGACTTAGTCTGTATTAGAGTTTTTATCAATTTTCCTTGGTCTTGGACTTTAGATCGCCTTCGTTTTAAAGCCCTCTTCTCAGTTTTTGTCTTTTGGGACTGTCCATTGCACAGACTTGTGCAAGCGGAAATGCCACAAAAGTAAGACTCTTCTGACTGTGATGATGTTTCTGAGCTTCCTTCAGACGGAGGACCCTTGTAAGAAGAGTGATAAACTTCTCCCATATTAGAAAAATCTCTCTGGTTCATAAAGGGCTTCCTTCCTTTTAGGTCTCCATTGGCTACAGGGTGCAATGGATCTGCTGGCTTTATGGTTTCAATTTTTTCAGTCTTGTACTTGCAGCGTTTCTTCTATAACATTAAAACAAGGTAGTAATGAGACCTCCAACAGTTACCTCATCAAAACATCTAGAGAGCTGAGCTAATGGAGAAAAGTGCAAACTCCCGGTGAAAAGTAAAACAGTATTATGAACAGCATACATACTGTTACGTTCTGTATAGATATTACCATTACCTTCCCATTTTGTAAATGCTACTCAATCAAAACTCTTTACTTAGCTGCCACCTCTGAAAACAGATTTAGGGGGTGATAACTAACATCTGAGTACTAGTTTACTACGCACCAGGTATTATACTAGTTGCTTTCATGTGTATCTTACTTCCTGAGAAGTGAGTATTTTATCCCTGGTTACTAAATGAGAAAACCAAGGTCCAGAGGTTTGGTTCCCTGCCCAAGTTACAAAACAGTAAGTGGTCAGGTTGGGATTGAATCCTGGGCTATTTGGCTCTAAAAGTCCAAGTTCTTTCACCTAGAGATCATTACCTCTAATCAAAATGAGTACAACTTACTTTGAGAGGCAAAATGGAAAAAGCACAGACTTTGTAACCAAAAAGCCTAAGTATATTTTGAGGTTTACCATTGATTTAATGAATCATTCAAAGACGGACGACATAAACCCTCTGAGTTACAGTTTTCTCATATCAACTCGGGGACACTACCATCTCCAGGCTGCTGTGAGGAATACAGGAACAGCACACACACACACTGTGCCTAACACACACTGATACTCAATAAGTAAGGACTATTAGCCAGAGTTCAGCAAACCTTTTCTGTAAAAGGCCAGGCAGTAAATATTTTAGGCTTTGCGGGTCTCTCTTGCATATTCTTTTTTATATTGCAACCCTTTAACGATAGCTCCAGGCTCATACAAAACAGGCCACAGGCCAGATACAGCCTGTGGGTCATAGTTTGCTAACCTCTGTAACATTTATTTATCATCATTACTATGATTGGAAATAAACAGTAAATTTAAGGACCACTTAAAGATCATATCAAACCTTTCTACTTAGTTCTTCATCTACTATCACATAACACAACAATACACTTAATCAAAATATTACCTTTTTTTCTGGAGAGAACTTGAGGGGTTCTACGATGTACAAATCATTTGGGTCTACTATAAGTAAGAGAAAGTAAAAAGCAGATGTAAAATGTAAAGTAGGTTATGCTATGATAAACACTATGAAAATATTATATATTGTCCCTTAGTGATTATTTTCCTAACAGATCCAATGAATTTATAATAATAGATTAAGCATATATTTATGCATTTTAAATTAGTGAAAAGCAACAAGGTGGTTCTTATTTTGGGCTTGCCTGGTCTCCTTCAAATAATTTCCCTAAGATTTTAACTGACAGCTAGCCATCAGCCAACACAGTAAGCATCCTTCTTTGGGCCCAGCCCTACCCTCTTACCTGATGAGAAAGACACCACCACCAGGTAAGCTAATAACAAACCTAGAGATCATCTGAGTATTTCCCTAGAGAAATACTCAAACTAAACTACACTGTGTCACAAATGTGGGTTAATATGTGCAACAAGCAGTTGTGACCAGGTACAAAAGCCAGTTAAAGGAACATACACATAAAAAAGAGATTTAAGAAGTTTTTTCTAATTGTATTTTACTGTGACCAAAACTATGAACGCCAAAATCTAAAAACAGCTTGAACACGCAATATAAATGACAAAGCAATAATGAATAAACACTGCTGGCAAGGTGAGTAAATTAGAAATATTCGCTTTAGGTTTCTAAGATTTCATTACTTTAAGCACATTAAAGACAGCTGTATACCACTCCCACACTGACAAGATAAATGTCTTGACAAGACATCTGACTGACAAGATAAATGAGATTTCAGTCCTACTGAACCCATTAAAAGTAAACAATATGTGGTCTGACAGACCCAGAAGTTTATAAAAGCTGCAAAATTCACTATAAAACTTTATGCTGCAAATTTACTAGTAACATGATTCAACCAATTATAATTTTTTTGCATTATGTACTAGAAATCAGTTGAGAAAGTCATCAAATATATAAAAATATCTAAACATTCCTCTAAATAGCCATTTCTACCAGGGTACTAATCTCGCTCAAATTGATTTTAAAAAAAAATGACACTTCTAGGAATGGTTGTTAACTGTTACTCAGATCACCCTCTCTACTGAAAGCAACTAAATGTGGATTTAACAAGTCAGGAAATGACAGATGTTGGCGAGGATGAGGAGAAAGGGGAACCCTCTTATATTGTTGGTGGGAATGCAAGCTGGTGCAGCCACTCTGGAAAACAGTATGGAGATGCCTCAAAAAGTTGAAAATAGAGCTCCCCTACAACCCAGCGATTGCACTACTCGGTATTTACCCCAAAGATACAAATGTAGTGATCCGAAGGGGCACCTGCACCCCAATGTTTATAGCAGTAATGTCCACAATAGCCAAACTATGGAAAGAGCTGAGATGTCCATCGACAGATGAATGGATAAAGATATGATATATATACACAATGGAATATTACACAGCCATCAAAAAAAAAAAAAAAAGAAATCTGGCCATTTGCAATGATGTGGATGGAACTAGAGGGTATTATGCTAAGCGAAATAAGTCAATCAGAGAAAGACAATTATTATATGATCTCACTCATATGTGGAATTTAAGAAACAAAACAGAGGAGCATAGGGGAAGGGAGGGAAAAATAAAACAAGACGAAACCAGAGAGGGAGACAAACCATAAATGACTTTTTTTTAAAAAAAGATTTATTTATTTATTTGACAGAGGGAGAGAGAGCACAAGCAGGGGGAGCGGGAGAGAGAGAAGCAGGCTTCCCGCAGAGCAGGGAGCCCGTTGCGGGGCTTGATCCTAGGACCCTGGGATCATGACCTGGGCCGAAGGCAGACGCTTAAGCAACTGAGCCACCCAGGCGCCCCAAATGACTCTTAATAATAGGAAACAAACTGAGGGTTGCTGGAGGGGTGGGGATGGAGGGATGGGGTAAATGGGTGATGGACATTAAGGAGGGCACGTGATGTAATGAGCACTGGGTGTTATATAGGACTGATGAATCACTTCTAGCTCTGAACTCTACCTCTGAAACTAATAATACACTATGTTAATTAACTGATTTTAATTTTTTAAAAAATCACTAAAAGCACTGAAGAGCAGCCAAGATTAAGTAGGTAATCTCTAGGCCAAATCTGAAGTAAAAGTAGGAAGCCAGACAGTGAAATGGAACACAAAAGTCATTTTTGTCCTGACAGCATTTGCCAAAGCAGGAGTATGCGAACTTTAGCTCTGATGGTATCAAGGGAATGAGTCAGAAATAAAATCTCCAGACCCACCCAAAGTAGTAGTCTAATAAGAAACCTTCACTCTCCCCTCTGTAAGCTAGGACTCTAAAGAACTACCCTCAGAGAAAGAATTAACCCATGCAATGCAGGAACTTACAGTCCAAATTCCCATCATCTGGTGGTCCAACTAACCTCATGCTACAAACATAAAATATTCCTGAATATAAAGCAAACACAAATTTTCTCTGGAATAAGGACCTACAACTCCTAGCTCTCTAATTATCTCTACAAATAATTTTTCAAAGAGAAGGACCAACACACAAAGGTAACCAAGCACAGAAAGACACAAGGCATCTTGAGCAAGAGCCTGCAGACACAACCAATGAAAAGATTCAAAAAGACTTAAGATATCAGAATTATCAAACAGAAGTCTATAAAGACAGTTATACTTACTATGTTTAATAAAAAGCTTGAAAATATCTGCAGGAAACATAAAACAAAAAAGGGACCCAGATGTTTAAAAAAATACTAAAAGAACTCCTAGAAATGGAAAATGTAGTAACTGACATTAAAACCTCAATGGAAGAATTTAATAGCAGACTACAGATAGCTGAAGAATGTGTGGTCTGGAAAACAGTTCGGAGGAAATCACCCAAATACAGCACAGAAAGGCAAAAAGAATGGAAATAGGAGTTTAGGAGGATAAAGTGAGAAGGATGGTAACATACTGAATTAAATGGGGACTCTTAGAACGAGGTAGAGGGAATGTTTTTGGGGAAAAAATAATGGTTAAGAATTTTCCAATACTGATAAAATATACCAACTGAGAAATTCAAAGAGCCCAACAAATTTAAACAGGAATAAAGAAAAAAAGATAATGTTTCAGTATGAAGGGAAGTAATGGCATATGGAAAGTCTCAGAAAGCAGACCTGAAGAATTAAGAAATCAGTATATATGTGGATAAATGTAAATGAACATTAGTGTAAAAAATAATAATAGTATACCTTGTTGAATTACAACTAAGCAAAAAAACAGAATTTAAATACACAAAACATTAACATGTAAGTCAAGTTGGGGATAAAAGATCTTGGTACTATCCAAGAAGAGAAAAGGATTAACTGCAGACTTTGACAAGTATTTGTAAATTCTAAAGTATGAGAAGATGTCAAAGATAATGCACAACTTCTAATGACAGAAAAAGAGAAGAATCTCTTCCTAGCTCCAACAAAAAATCTCTTTAGGAAAGGGAGGAAAAATAAAAAGAGTTAATAGGTAAAAGATATGTGAATACCTTTATGCTAATAAATTTTAACATTTATTTATTTTTTTTTTTTAAAGATTTTATTTATTTATTTGAGAGAGAGAGAATGAGAGACAGAGAGCATGAGAGGGAGGAGAGTCAGAGGGAGAAGGAGACTCCCCACCGAGCAGGGAGCCTGATGTGGGACTCAATCCCGGGACTCCAGGATCATGACCTGAGCCGAAGGCAGTCACTTAGCCAACTGAGCCACCCAGGCGCCCCTTAACATTTAGATGAAATGGAAAAAATTAATGGAAATTTTTAATTTAAAAAATTTAATTTTTAATTAAAAAAAATCAGGTTCCTATAACCAAAACTCCTCTTACAAAAACAATTCTGGACCTATGTGACTAATAATTCACTTGGCATTATACTCTCCAGGTCCATTCATGTTGTTGCAAATGACAAGATCTCATTCTTTCTTAAGACTGAGTAATGTCCCATTGTGTATGTATATATATACACCACATCTTAATCCATTCATCTATGGATGGACATTTGAGTTTGTTTCCATATCTTGGCAACTGTAAATAATGCGGCAATAAACACAGAGGTGCATATATCTTTTCGAATTAGTGTTTTCATTTTCTTTGGGTAAATAGCCAGTGATGGAATTACTGGATCATATAGTAATTCTATTTTTAATTTTTCTGAGGAACCTCCACACTGTTTTCCCCAATGGCTACACCAGTTTGCATTCCACACAACATGCATGAGGTTCCTTTTTCTCCATATCCTAACACTTGTTGTTTCTTGTGTTTTTGATTTTAGCCATTCTGTCAGGTGTGAGGTGGTTATCTCATTATGGTTTTGATTTGCATTTCCCTGATGATGAGTGATGTTAAGCATCTTTTCATGTGTCTGTTGGCCATCTGTATGTCTTCTCTGGAAAAATGTCTATTCAGGGTCTCTGCCCACTTTTAATAAAGAGCCAATAATGGCCAAGAAACCTGAAGCAACTGAAAATTCATTTAAAATTTTACATTGGAATTCCTATCTAACACCAAACACAAAAAAATAAATTCCAGGTAGATTAAAGACCTAAAAATAAAAACCAAAGTAAACATTTAAAAGAAAATATAAGAGAATATCATCCATAAACTTGGAGCAAAAAATTCTGTTTAAACAGGAGATAAAAAGCACTAACCATAACTGGAGAAAATTTATACATTTGATTACACTAACAGGAGCTTCTCTTATTTAAAAAACTCTATATAAAACACAAGTTTCAGAGCAAAATAAGATATCTGCAACATACTTAATCAATGACTAGGATCAAAATCTTAAAAATAATTATAAACCAGTACAAAAGAGATAAACAACCCAACAGAAGAACAGGCAAAAACCTTAAAATTGCCCAGGAAAGTCATATGACTAAAAGGCATAAGTATATTTGTTCAACTTCATTAGTAATCAGGTAAATGCAAACTACAACTGCACTGAGGTTAATGAATACCTTAAACCTGAGAATCCTAAGTGTTTGTTGGCAAGAATGCAGAATAATGGAAATTCTCACAGCACTGGTGGAAGCACAAAATGTTTTATGACCACTTTGGAAAAGCCTGCCATTATCTAATGACTTGCAGATAAGCATACTCTACAACCAGCAGTTTTACATCTAGGCAATATTCCTAGAGAAATTCATACAACTATGTTCCAGTATACAAACAAATGTTTACAGCAGCATTATCTGTAAAGCCCCAAATTGTAAGCAATAGTAGAATGGATAAATACACTGTGAATGAGCTACTGAAATAGGATGGGACGCAATCATGTATATGAATCTCCCAAGAGAACGCTGAAGAAGAACAAAAAGTTTACATGTGGTATGATTCTATTTTATCAAAAGCTCAAAATCAGGCAAAACTTACACTGTGAGAAATCCAAAGACCAATGGTAAAACTATTAAGAAAATCAAGAATATGATTATTTCAAAAGTCAGGATAGCTACCTCTGGGAGAAGCAATACCAAGAGTGCTGATCTTGTTCTACTTCTTGATCTGAATGTTACACAGGCATTCACTTTATAATTACTTTGCAAGTTGTACATTCTAGTTTTATGCACTTTTTGGTTTTTTTTGTTTCCCTTATATTTCACAGTAAAAATGTGTCACAAAAATCAAAACAATTTTGATCCACCTAGTTTGTCAACAAAAATGAGAGTTGCAAATCAAAGTATAAACCTGATGAAAAGAGAGAAGGACACTAAGAAAAGAAAACTTATAATGAATTAATGTAAGTTACAACATGGATTATCTAAGCCCCATTATTACCTCAAATACTTAGCAGGCAACAGATTATGTAATTTGTCAATTTTGTATTAATTCATATCAACTTTGTACAAAAGTCCTAGCTTTATATAAAAATAAGACATGGAGCATTACAACCAAGCCACAGAAAAATGATTATAAGAGACTACTATGAACAACTGTATGCCAAAAAATTGGGAAATGGGTAAACTCCTAGCAACACACATCAAGAATGAATCACGAAGAGAAAATATCAACAGATCAATAACAAGTAAGGAGACTGAATCAATAATCAAAACCTCTCAACTAAGAAACGCCCCAAACTAGACAGCTCCATCAAAGAATTCTACGGAACATTTAAAGAAGAATTAACACCAATTCCTGAAACTCTTCCACAAATTTGGAGGGAACACTTCCAAGCTCATTCTATATAGCCAGAATTACCCTGATACCAAAGCCAGACAAAGGCAGTACAGACAAACTACAGACCAGTATCCCTAATGAATACTGACATGAAAATCTTCAACAAAATATAAGCAAAGCAAATTTGATAGCACATTAAAAGGATATTACACAATGACCAACTGAGATTTATTCCTAGAATAACAAGGATGATTCAACATATGAACATCAATCAATGTGCTATACATTAGAAGAATGAAGGACGAAAGCCACATGATCATCCCAACTGATGCAGAAAAAGCATATGACAAGATTCAACACCTTTTCATGATAAAAATACTCAATAAATTAAGAACCGAAGGAAACCTCAACATATTAAAAGGTCATTTATGAAAAAGCCTATAGCTAATATAATAATGATAAAAGACTGAAAGCTTTCCACTAAGATCAGGAACAAGGCAAGGATGTCAGCTCTCATCACTTCTATTCAACTTAGTACTGGAAGTCCTAGCCAGAGCAATTAGGCAAGAAACGGAAATAAAAGGCATCCAAATTGGACAAAAGGGGGGCACCTGGGTGTCTCAGTCAGTTAAGCGTTGTACTCTTGATTTCAGCTCAGGTCATGATCTCAGGGTTGTCTCACAATTTATTTTTTTGTGTTTGGTGTTAGATAGGAATTCCAATCTCAGAGATTTGAGCTCTGTGTTGGGCTCTATGCTAGGCGTGGAGCCTACTTGGGATTCTCTCTCCCTCTCCTTCTGCCTCCCCTCCCCCACCCCTCCCCCCGTCAATTGGACAAAAGTAAAATTATCTCTGTTTAGAGATGACATGATCTTATATGTAGAAAAACCTAAGAACTGCATTAAAAAAACTGTTAATGGATTCAGAAAAGTTGCAGGATACAAAATCAAAGCACAAAAAACCAGTTGCACGTCTATACTTCAGTTGCACGTCTATACTTTTAACAATGAACAATCCAAAAAGGAAATTAAGAAAACAATTCCATTTACAATAGTATCAAAAAGAATAAAATACTTAGGGATAAGCCTAAGAAAGTGTAGGAAAACTACAAAATATTGATGAAAGAAATTAAAGAATATACAAACAAATAATAAAAGAAGACACAAATGGGAAAACATCTCACGTTCATGACTGGAACACTTAATACTGTTAAGATGTCCATACTACCAAAATGATATACAGATTCAGCACAATCCCTATCAAAATCCCAACAGTATTTTTTTGCTGAAATAGAAAAATACATCCTAAAATTTATATCGATTCTCAAGGGACCTCAAATAGGCCAAACCATTTTTAAAAAGAAGAATAAAGTTTGAGGACTCACACTTCCTGATTTCAGAACATGTCACAAAGCTATAGTCATCAAAACAGTGCAGTACTGGGATGCTTGGGTGACACAGTCAGTTAAGCGTAGGACTCTTGGTTTCTGCTCAGGTCATGAGGTCAATCCTGGTGTCGGGCTCTACACTCAGTGTGGAGTCTGCTTAAGACTCTCTCTCCCTATCCCTTTGTCCCTCCCCACCACTATCTCTTTCAATTCTCATTCTTAGTTTCGGCTCAGGGTGTGATCTCAGAGTTGTGAGATCGAGCCCCACATGGGGCTCTGCATTGAGCAGAGTCTGCTTAAGCTTCTGTCTCCCTCTCCTTCTGCGCCACCCCCCCCACTGTTTCTTTCTCTCTCTCAAATAAATAAATAAATAAATCTTTAAACAAAACAAAACAGTGTGGTACTGGTATAAAGACTGGTAAGTAGACCAATGGAATAAAGGACCCAGAAACAAACCCTCACACATATGGTCAAATAATCTTCAACAAAAGTATTAAGACCAGTCAATGAGGAAAAACAGTTTCTTCAACAAACAGTCCTGGGAAAACTGGATATTGACATGCAAAAGAATGAAGCTGAACCCTATCCTTACACAATATACAGAAGTTAACTCAAAATGGATTAAAGATCTAAATGTAAGATGTAAAACTATAAAATTCCTATAAGAAAACAGAGGAAACTTCATGACATTGGAGAAATTAACAACAACAAAAAAATTAAATAAAAAATCTTTTAAATTGGGCAAAGGATATTTCTCCAAAGATGATTTACAAATGTCCCCCAAGCACATGAAAGATGCTCAACATCACTATGTCAAAGTCAGAGGTCAAAACAGTGGCTATCCTGGGAGGGGGTGGACAGTGACTAAAAGAGCACAAGGAAGTTGCTGGGATGCTGGAGCATGTTCTCTATCTCAGTCTGGGTGTTGGCCACACAGGTGTGCTCATTTGGTTTATGAAAATTCATCAAGCTTTACATATAACGATTACACTTTTCTTACATGTAACACTTCAATTAAAAATTTCAGTTATAAAAGAAAATCAGCCAAAAGAAGAAAAAAAGAAAGAAAAAAGCAGGAAGGAAGAAGAGATTTACTAGTCCTAAGCAAGCACACATGTAATGGGTTAAATTTGTGAAGCTTTGTGATAACAGTAAACCAGCAATGCTCAGCAATGATTACTTGAATTATTTAATCAATTGGAACATGCTGCTGTTAGTAAATCCTGAAGAAAGAGAAGCTAACAATTATTAAAGAAAGCAATCCTAATTGAAATATACAATTAACTTGGTTATTTTAATACTGCTATAAAGTTAAGTTAGTTAATTAGTAAGCGCTAATTATAAAAAAACTAATACAGAAAAATAGCTACTCGGTACAAATTCATTCATTTAAATTTAAGTATTCACTGAAGTGTTAGATGATGGAATGCTATTATAGACCCTGGCCTATAAAAAAGAGAGAGACTAGATCTTTTTTTTTTTTCAGAAAGTGCCTCACAGTCCTAAACTAGAGACAAAAGGGGTCCTACCTGTACAAGAGGAGGAGGCAGATAAGCACAGGATGCTATGGGAGCACATTTAGGTTTTCCAAATCTGTTGAACTTTCTCAAACATCCCTTTCTAAAAAGAAATACTTCTAAACAGGAGCATGTGCAAACAAAGCCACCAATGGCTAATTAAACTAAGCCCTCCTTCCCCACCCTCTGGGCTTTCAGGAATAAAGATAGATATAAAGTGTGAAAATGATAAGGTGGTTTTGGCATAGCACAAACACAAAGGTTACTTATACCCATTATTCTGTTGCAGATGGTTTTGAACACAACACTGACATTCTACTTCTGCCAGAAGCTGGATTCCTGTTTATATATATGTATATTGCATAAAAATCTACCTTCTTTGCCAGTTAACTGTAGAGACTTGGATCTGATGAGTGGGAATGAAGTTCTCCTTTTCAAATTCATATCATCATAGGAAGAGAAACATCTAAAACATGAAGAAAAATCAACATCGGGCACAATGAGTAAACTACATATAATTTACTCTGCAGCTGGGGCTTGATGGAAGCTATTGAGAACTGAACATGCCACAGAATACTAACCTCTAATGTAACACACCAATTATTACTATTACATGTTAAAAAAAAAATTAAGGATCATTCTCTAAAAGGTGCTATATTAAAATACCTATTATCCTCTCCCTTTGAACTCCACATTCAAGCATCCTTCACAACCAAAATATTTCAAGGGTTTATGCACTTCCTATTAATGTTTTCTTTATTCCAGTCTACAGAACCTCCCAGATACAGGACTATCTTGCTAGTTCCAATAATGTTTTAACACTGCAATATTAAGATATCATATGGGGAAAAGAAATTATCTCAGTATTCCCTTATTCAGTCAAATTTCTCAAAAATATAAAAAAACAGTAAAAAATGTGAAATAAAATGCTGATATTACCTTTTAGGGCTTGGATATTGATTACTTTTAGGAAGTTTTGAAATATAATCTCCATCAAATTGAGAAGTGTTTCGACAGCGTTGCATACAAAGCATCAGTCCCAAGACAACACAGAGAACCAAAGATATGACAAGATAGCTTTGTCGATCTGAAACCTGAGAGGAGAAAAGGATTTAATTATTATATATTTTATATATTATAGTAATATTAAATATTACATTATTATATTTTGTTATTATAATTTAAAAATTATATTAGGAAAAATACAGTGGGATATAAAATTCAAAGGACAAATCATTTTAAACATTTTTTCATGTGTTTCAAAACCATAAAATGCAGGGCATGCTCTTAGAAAATGTACTCCTGAGGTAATGTCTTACTCTGTCTTCCTTTCCCCCTCCAAATCTTTGAACATTTTCAAACCTATAGAAAATTTTTAAAAATAGCAATGAACATATTCATGCCTTTCACCTATGTTGACCAATAATTAACATTTTGTCACATTTGCTGTGTTTTCCATCTGTACTATCTCCTACTTAGGGAGAAAAAAAAAATCTTGCTCCTGCCTAGTCTTTGCCATCTTTTAATACTGAACCAGCAATCACCCAGTTATTTAAGCCAAAAACATGGGGGTCATCCTTAGTTCCACATCCCATATATCCAATCTTTCATCAAGGCTTGTCTTTCTCTTAAATATTTCCTGAATTCAACAACTTTGCACTGTTCTCCACTTCTAATACCCTAGTCCAAACCAACATCACCTCACCCAGGTTACTGCGACTGTATCCTAGTTGGTCTCCTCCCCACTTCTGCTTTTGCTGTTCCTTAAGAGGCAATTCTCCACAGAGCGACAAATGGGGAGTTTCTCCAAGTATTATCAATGAGATGACCCCTGTCACTTCTTAATTCTTTCCAATGAGTTGCAATGATTAGAATAAAATTCAAATTCTAAATTGCCTACAAAGGCCTACAAGACCCAGTTGCCATGATATCCTGAAGGTACTTCTTACCTTCCTTCCCCTCATTCTGCTCCAGCCATGCCAACTTTCTTTCTGCCCTCAGATGTATTACACTGTTTCTAATCGTGGGTCCTTTGCCCTAGTGCTGCTAACAGGTTTGTTCTGACCCTAGGCCGCATGTGGCTGCTCTCCTCTTGAGCAGTCAAGTTCTAATGCCACTGCCTCAGATAAGCCTTCCAAAATCACTCTAGCTAAAGGAGCAACTCTTACCACACCACTCCACACACACACATTTCATTTTCTATCCCACTGTCCTTCACATATATTTACTATATTTATTCCCTCACTCCCCCAGAAGAGAGGCTCTGTGCGGCCAGGGACTACTCATTGTTGTATGCCCCAAGGACTGTACAGCTCACACTCACATACAATGGATGCTCAATAAATACTTATTAAATCAATAAAATTTTTTGCTTTGTTAAACAACTCAATAAGCCTTTGTGAACTGAAAATGAAGTATCAGTGGTTTGCAAAAGGCCTAATAGAATTGCTTTATAATCATATTTTAGGTAAGACCTAAACTATGAATGCCTTGTTTTCCAAAAAATTATCATAATTAGTCTATTTCCAAAACTTTAAAATGCCACATTCTGGTATTCTAAACAAGTTCTCTATAAATGACCATTTTGTTTGGTTGAAGTTCTTAGATACCATGTTCTTAACAAGCCTGCCTTTATGACAACCTCTATATATGCAGTGTGTCTTACAATACCAGCAAATAACAATACCTCGTGTTTTAATTCTGCCACTGTTGTTGATAAGTTTGAAACAAGCTGTGTCATATTGGTCAATTGTGCCTGTAGTAACTGGATGGCTTCAGTCTGCCGCTGATCCTATCATAAAGGAAGAAATATTATTTTTGTGTGTGTGAAAGTTTCATCTGTACATTAAATACACTGTAAGTTCCAGTAAAATTACTAAGTTCCTTAAGAAAAAAAAATATTAATAGGAAGCTTCTAATGAATGAATAAAGTGTGACCAGAAATTTAAAAAAAAAAAAACAAAAAATGAATCTGAGACTGTTGAACCCTCCTCTCCTACCCCTCCAAAAAACCATTTTGCCACTTACTGCTACCATTTGGATTACCATCTAATAGACATTAAAAAATTGCTTTTCAAGTTAATATGGGCTCTACAAGTATAAACCAGCATATAGTCAGCTGTATGCAAAACAATCACTTTGTCAAATATGTATTTTTAAACCAAAGCAGTCAGCACAAAAACATGTTGAAAATTTTTGAAAAATGTTTTTGGATATAAAGCAGGCTCATACCAAGGAGCTTTTAAAAGTTCTAGTCTATTGTACACTAGGATGGAACTTAGGATGTCCCATAGTCAAAAACCTGCAACAGTTTATCTAGTCAACGTTGGATATCATCAACGAAAATAAATTAATCGAAAACATCCATCTTTCCAGCTTTAGATTTTTAAAACTTTTATAATCAACAAATATGCCTTTATGTAAAATATCTGCATGCGTATTTTAGGGAATTATGCATCATACTCATGGTCAGGAACCTATATTAATAGGAAGACTGCATTGAAAATTTCAACTTACTACTGAATTTGGGGAGGGGGGAAGAGGGCAGATGTAAAGAAAATCTAACACTCTATGTAGGATCATTATGAAATAGCTATATAACCATTTATCACTTTAGACCTAAGTTTTTCAAATTTAGATTTAAATAAGTTTTAGAGGCACCTGGGTGGCTCAGTCATTAAGCGCCTGCCTTTGGCTGAGCATGATCCCAGGGTCCTGGGATTAAGCCCCACATCGGGCTCCCTGCTCAGCAGGAAGCCTGATTCTCCCTCTCCCTCTGCCTCCAGGCCCCCTGCTTGTGCTCTCTCTCTCAAATAAATAAATAAAAATCTTAAAATAAGTAAGTTTTAAATCTCAACTCTGTGTGTGTGTGTGCGCGCGCGCGCGCAGTATGGATACATAAAACTGTAACAAAAAGTTTCACTTACATCCCTTACTGCAATACTCTGTGGTACTTTCTATCCTACTTCATCTGTTTCAAATGCTGAACCTGACTCATTAAACTGTTTCTTCTGACTCACATTTGACAAATACTGATAAATTCCAGATAGTTATAATCATTTAAAGAAAAAACTATGAAATTTAATAAGTTAGTCAACACGTCTAAGCAAGGTTTACCTCCAATACTGTTAATAACACACAAATTATTTACAAGTATTTAAATAAGTCTTTGAGATGAGAAAATATAGAGGGGAAATCATTTTAACCATTAAAATTAATGAAGAACTAAATAACTACTGTGCTCATGGGTCAGAAGACAATATTGTTAAGATGTTAATTCTACGAACTGATGTATAAATTCAATAAAATCTAATCAAGATGCAAACAGTTTGTTTTTTGTAGAAATTGACAAGCTGATTCTAAAATCAATATTAGCCAAAACAATTTTGGAAGAGATGAACAAAGTTGGAAGATTCACACTATGTGATTTCAAGAGTTCCTATAAAGCTACAATAATCGCAACAGTCTGGTATCAGCATAAAAATAGATAAACAGAACAAAAGAGAAGCCCTGAAACAGACATATGTAATATATATAGAGAGAGAGAGAGAGAGAATTGATTTATATTTGTATTTATCAAAAGTGCAAAGGAAATTCAGGGGGGAAGGGTAGTCTTTTCAACAATGATACCGGAATAAAGGGAAATTTATTCATGTTTCTCTATCCCCCTCCCCACCAAAAAACTTTGAGCCATACTTCAGAACATGTAAAAATTAAAATAGATTATAAATCTAATGTAAAATGAAAACTATAAAACTTTTAGAAGAAAACTGAGGAAAAATTCTTTGTGACTCTGGGTTAGGGAAAGATTTTATAGAGCAAAGAGAAAATAGATAAATAGGCTTTAACAAATTAAAAACTTCTCTTCAAAAGGCACTTTTAAGAGAATGACAAAAGAAATAATGAACTGGGAGAAAATATTTGCAAAGTATATCTCTAATAAAGGACTTGTATTCTGAATACATTTTAAATAACTCTCAAACTTCAATTAAAAAAAAAAAAAAAACTAAAGGAGGAAATCTGTATGGAACCACGACTGGATTGTGTTAGGAACTAGCAATAAGATGCAACTAAACTCTGAAACCTCAGGCCTCCTCACTTCATCTCACCATCCCCTAGTCCCAGAAAAACTTTTAGCAAAGTATAAAATTTCTTCATCATAGTAACACACTGTAAAAACTTTTAATAAACATCTGGATATTGCAATACTGAAACTGTGCAATACTGAAATTGTTTCCTTAAAATCAAGAAGACAGGGTAATGGCCAATATTACCAGTCATACTGCATCACAGGCAAGAGACAGAGGGGGAAAAAAGAAGAAATGAAAAGGTATAAGGATTAAAAAGAAGAAACAGAACTGTACTTATTTGCAATCAATTAGATTATCTGTGTAGAAAACCACAAAAGATTTGAGTTTAACAAAGCTGCTTAAAAAAAAAGCCACTGCCTTTCCACCACATATACACACACAAACTTAGAAATGTAATAGGAATAATGCTCAAGAAAATTTTCTCTAGAGGAGATATAGATGCTAATAGGTAATTTTCCAAACATGACATCATATAGTAGGCTTATCATCACCTATCAGGGGAAAAAAATGAACCAACACTACTTATCCTTCTTACCAGCAAGAGCCTACAAAATTCAAAAGCAATTTATATAAAAAGTAAATAAGGGTTGAAGATGACCAACCTGCTCCTCTGCTATTCTTGAAGTATTCTGAAGTTTTACTATTGTTTTATTGAAAGCCTTTTGCATTTCTTCCATTTGTTTTCGGTAC
Source organism: Mirounga angustirostris (assembly GCF_029215605.1). Lineage (NCBI taxonomy): Eukaryota > Metazoa > Chordata > Mammalia > Carnivora > Phocidae > Mirounga > Mirounga angustirostris. The sequence goes on from NW_026991714.1 coordinate 53,918,362, forward strand.
CTATGGAGTAAGAAAGAATTTATTAAATTAGCTTTAATTTCTTATTTCTTAACTTATTACTGGAAACACTTCTGATTGCAATACAGGAGATAAATCTACTTTTTTGAAAATGACCCTTATTGAGGCCTGGAACACTTACAAAGGTAAAATAAAGAGATCCCTTGAGGTATTTGCTACCTTACTACTATGTAAGATTAGTCACATATATGATCAATTCAATTTATGACAAAGGAGCTAAGAATATAAAATGGGGAAAGAACAGTCTCTTCAATAAATGGTGTTGGGAAAACTGGACAGCCACATTCAAAGGAATGAGAGTGGATTGCTATCTTACACCATACACCAAAAGTAACTCAAAATGGATTAAAGACTTGAATGTAAGACCTGAAATCATAAAACTCAGAAGAAAACACAGGTGGTAAGCTCCTTGACATTGATCTTGGTGATGGCTTTTTGGACTTGACAACAAAAGCAAAAATAAACGAGTACATATCAAACAAAAAGCTTCTGTATAGCAAAGGAAACCATCAATGAAAATGAAAAGGCAACTTGCCAAACGGGAGAAAAACTTTGCAAATCATATATCTGATTGGAGTTAATATCCAAAATACATAAAGAACGTATACCTCTGAATAATAAAAAATTAAAGAATCCAATTAAAACAGTGGCAAAGGATCTAAACAGGCCTTCTCCACAGTCATACGATGGCCAACAGGTACATGAAAAGATGCTCAACATCACTAATCATCATGGAAATGCAAATCAAAATCACAATGAGAGATCACATCTGTTAGAATGGTTATTATCAAAAAAGGTAAGACATAACACATGTTGGCAAGGATGTAGAGAAAAGGGAACCCTTGCTGGTAGAAACGCAAATTGATGTAGCCACTCTGGAAAACAGTTAGGGAGGTCCTCAAAAATTAAAAATAGAACTACTTTATGATCCAGCAACTCGACTTCTGAGTATTTATCTGAAGAAAATGAAAAACACTAAGTTGAAAAGATGTATGTACCCCGATGTTCACTGCAGCATTATGTACAATAGCCAAGATGGCAACAACCTAAGTGTTCTTCGAATGATAAATGGATATAGTAAATGCAGTATCTGTACACAATGGAATATTATTCAGCCACAAAAAAAGAAGGAAATCTTGCCATTTGCAACAACATGGATGGATGGACTTGAGGACGTTATGCTAAGTGAAATAAGTCAGAGAAAGACAAATACCATACGATCTCACTTATATGTGGAATATAGTAATAATAATGATGACAGTAATACCCTCAAACTCAGAGATAGAGAGAACAAATTGGTGGTTATCAGAGGCAGGGGATGGGAGATGGGAGAAATGGGCAAAGGGGGTCAAAAGGTACAAACTTCCAGTTATAGAATGTATAAGTAATGGGAATGTAATGTATAGCATGGTAACTATAGTTAATAATACTCTATATTTGAAAGTTGCTAGGAGAGTAGATCTTGAAAGTTCTTGTCACAAGGAAAAAATCTTATAATTGTGTGGTAATGAATGTTAACTAGACTTATTGTGGTGATCATTTTACAATATATACAAATATCAAATCATTATGTTGTATATCTGAAATTAATGTCAATTATATCTCAATAAAAAATTAAAAAGAGGGGCGCCTGGGTGGCTCAGTTGGTTAAGCGAATGCCTTCGGCTCAGGTCATGATCCTGGAGTCCCTGGATCGAGTCCCGCATCGGGCTCCCTGCTCGGCAGGGAGTCTGCTTCTCCCTCTGACCCTCCCCCATCTCGTGCTCTCTCTCTCTGTCTCATTCTCTCTCTCAAATAAATAAGTAAAATCTTAAAAAAAAAAAAAAAAAAAAAATTAAAAAGAATCAGTAATTTCTGTGGTTCCCTTAGGGGGGCAATTAGGGTAGGGAGAAGCAGGTAGGAGGTACTTTTTTTTTTTTTTTTAAGATTTTATTTATTTGAGAGGAGAGAGAGCACAAGTGGGGGTGGAGGGGGAAGGACAGAGGGAGAGGGAGAAGCAGACTCCCCACGGAGCAGGGAGCCTGATGTGGGGCTCGATCCCAGAACCCCGAGATCATGACCTAAGCCGAAGGCAGACACTTAACCAACTGAGCCACCCAGGCGCCCCAGGTAGGAGGTATTTAAGTGGGCATGCATGCACATGCACACACAATTTGCCAATAAATTGTGTGGATTAGGAGAAAACTCATTAGCATATAATGATGACCTTAGTGACATCTCAGTAGTAGCATTTTAATTTAAAAGGAGTAGGGAAAGGTGGTGTTTCACACATTCTGGACACTTAGTGCCTAGGTGGTTGCAAAATGTTGGAAAAGCCCTGAGGACACTGGACACTTAAGGAATAAAAAGAGTAAACAGGTATAAAAAAATGGAGAATTGTGCCTGGGGTCCCTAATCACTGCATAAGCACACTGGCACTTATGAACACAATAGCATAAATTATCACAACTACAACTAGGATTCTAGGACTTCTTTGAAAGACTGCAAATGTTGCCTAATCATCCAGTTCAGTCTACTCTAGTCTTCACTGATTTTTTTTTTTTTTTTAAGATTTTATTTATTTATTTGACAGAGAGACACAGCGAGAGAGCGAACACAAGCAGGGGGAGTGGGAGAGGGAGAAGTAGGCTTCCCGCGGAGCAGGGAGCCCGATGCGGGGCTTGATCCCAGGACCCTGGGACCATGACCCGAGCCGAAGGCAGACGCTTAACGACTGAGCCACCCAGGCGCCCCTAGTCTTCACTGATTTAAACTCTTACTTGTTCTTGTCTAATTCCAATAAAAGCTTCAATATCTAATGTTTTTTATAGATATTACATATACAGTGTGTGTGTGTGTATATATATATGTGTGTGTGTATGTGTGTGTGTGTGTGTGTGTATATATATATATATATATATATGTTATATAATACTATAATTTTCACATGAGTACTGTGGGAGCCAAACAGTAAAAGTGGCTAAAGTTAAACAAGAGAAGATAGGAAAAACTGATTAAAGATAATTCAAACTTGTGGTCACCCTAATATTTAAAGGTATTACATCACTTAGTACTTCTAAAAAAGAAAATCAATTCTTTAAGTCATTGATCAACATCTAAGTAACACTCTCTCCAGCTAAAATGGTACTGATTACTACTATATCATGAGATAATTAATCCTCTACTCAGAAAACATACTATGCTACTCACGTTGCAAAGGAGAATGTGCTAATTGATAATAAAGCTTACCTTTGGCTAAGCTCCTCCAGATAGCGGCCACTGAGAGACATGTTAACTTCTAAGGCTTTTATACGATTATTAAGTCTCATAAATACTGACTCCTTTTGGTTTGATCCATGTACAAGATTTCCATTAGTGTACCCTAGATCTGTCGAATTTTGCAATTCAGCATAAAAGTCTGTAGCCGTCCTCTGTAGCCCTCTTAAAAGGGCATCTTCCGGAGACTGTTCTTCCTCTCTCACTTCAGGTAATGAAGAAGAATCCGTAACAGGAGTCAAAATTTGCTTTGGTGTGTCAGCTATGTTCATTTTGGCTTCCCCATCTTCACTGTCTGGCATAGTAGCTGTGTTTACAGGTGGCACTATTGTTTCAGATAGCTTTGTGATAATGTGCATGGAGTTTATATCTTCTTTTACAATATTATCCATTACTTCACTAAGTTTATTTGTTTCATAGATCACAGCTGGCTTCTCTATAGGACTAAAACTCTCAGACTTTTTTTCTGTCTCATTATCAAACTCAACAGAATTCTCTTGAGGGATCACTTGAGATGGTGTAGGTCCTGCCTCATATTTACTAGGCTCAGACACTTCTGTTTTAGGTAATGAATGGATTTCTGGAGTAACATCTAAGAGAAGAGACTGAGAAAGAGTTTGAGGATGGCTTGGTTCAAGTTCAATTGCATCTGCACTGTGATTAATCAAATCACCTTGGTGCATACTACTTAAGTCACCTAGAACAATAGTTTCAGTATCCTTTTCCTTTCTCTTACTGTCCAATTCTCCACTCGGATGTTGCAATACTAAAATATCCACTGATTCTGCAGGAAGTGGTAATGGTGGTTGAGCCAACATGAGATGATCTTTTTCTTTACTCACAGCAGTTCTGCTACGTTGCCGATAAAGAGCAACTCTAACTGAACACCATTTATATACGTATTCCGAAAAACTAGAAATACAACAAACTGTGGTCAGTTCACTGCAAAATATTTGTGTCTCTGACTCAAACCAGGGTGATGATTCGTCCTCCTGTTCACCACTACCCAGAAGGGTCACTGTAGATGGACTTGCCTCCTCTTCTTCCTCTTGAACCAGCTGTACAATTGGACTCTCTTTTGGAGTATCGGGTGATGATAGCTCCGTATCATGTATGTGTCCTTCAGTGGTTACAAACCTAGAAATACATATGATAATTACATATCACTTTAATTAGAAATCTAAAGTTAAAATTATGCTAAAAAATCAATGTATCATACATCAAATAAAAGGAAGACTAGAAATATAGAAGAAACTGAAATTTTTTTTGGATGAATTTTTCCCCTTTAAGTCAGTTTTATTATAAAAACAAGTATTATTCAGAAATGGTAACAGAAAGACCATTTATCAAGTGATCAGTCAGATGACTCAAATCACTATTTACTAAATCAAACTTGCTTTTTAAAAATATCTATTTAAGAATTGCTTATATGTGGAGTCTAGGAACTAGAATCTGGGATTCTTAATATATGAATGCACTGTGTATTTGAATATCATACTTTTAAAAGGTAGCTAGATTTCTCAAAGAAAATTTTTCTGTGGATGACTTGAGGAATTCCAAGGTAGCATTACACATACACACACGATTATCTGCATCCCTCCCTCCCCAAAATAGTCTTAACATCATCTGGACTAATTTTCTATTATTTAGAGCCAAATACTTAACAACTCTAATGAAAGTCCTGGCTAATAATAAATAGTGCCCCATCTATAACTTAATACCATCTGTAGGATCTAGAGTATGTATGTAAGGTAGGGGAGTAGGGGGATGGAGCTGGTAGGAATAGGCTGTAAATTATAATGTCTGTGGTTCATTCCAAGATAAAAATAAATTTCCAGGTGCAACCCTTACAGTACAAAAGGTACAAACTGAAAAAATAAAGTCACTTGAATACCAAAAAGAAACATCTTCATATATAGTTTTCCTACTCTGAAAAATTACTAAGAATGCCAGGAAATGTCTTTGAATAAAGACTAATATCATAGTAGCAAAGGTAGGAATAAAATAGTATCTAAAAGCTAGATTTTCATCTTGTTGACAGTAAATGGACAAAACTAAAACACAATTAGACTACGCTTCTGTAAATAGATGATATATAGATAGATGGTCTCTAATAACATTTCTTACATCTTTATTGCTTACTATCTACAACATAAATTTAGACAGTAAAAAGGAGCAGTGTCTGAAGAAAGGGAGCGAATTTGGTACAAATTAAGTTATATACCATCTATATATACCCTAATCAGAGCTATACTTTAAAAAACTCAAATGTGGGAAAAGAAAATAAGTCATCTTTTCATAGGAACTTTAACAGTGACACCCTATCATGGATTCTTTCATTTTCATTTATCTTCTTCAAAGGATTGCATATAGTAATCAAAAAGAATTTAAAACAAATATAAAGAAACATTAAACTAAAAAGTAAGCAATTATATTAAAAAATCTATTAAAATCAAACTAATAGAGAAAAGTAAAAACTACTATATAAGCCTGATGTGGTATCTTTCAATAAATATATGTCTATATGGAGGAGTGTGTATATATGTGTGTGCGCACATATATAAAGTGAAATCAGTTTCCTTTAGTTTTGAAAAATAAGACATACTATGTGTTGTTAACTGAAGAAGCCTAGTCCTAAAACTGGGACTAGCAGGCACAGCTCCACATAATTAGAAACAACACCAAGAATGTCCCTATCCTAAATAGATTTCTTAGGATCTTCGAGGACTCAATGACATAGAATGCTATATTTTCTCTCTAGTCATCCAATAAACAAATATCTTTAGTCACTTTCCAAATAAACACAGAATACAAGTATGTCACTGTGCCCTTCAAAGCACAAAAATCTCATTTTTTATTTAGTATGGTATTTAGGAATTACAGCTCAAACCATACCCACTGCACATTTCATTACATATTTCCTGTTCAAATATCTCATCCTGTCAAGCAGAGTTCTGAGACAAAAGGCTTTCAACATTTTACAGAGTATATCTAATGAAATACACATAAACTTACAATAACTATACCCAATTATCCAGTCTATGAGCTTATCTCTTATAGATAAGAAGTGGCAAAAAACCTTAATCATCTCTGGTAGAAAAGACTAAAGAAATGAGGATATTTTATGTTAACTACATGACAGACATTCCTGTCCAAAGTGCCCCACTGCAATCCAGGAGAAGACGTCTATCTAATTCAATTTAAGAAAGTGAACACTGTAAGAGTTTGTTTTGAGACAAATACATAATTTAAGAATCACTGCTCTAGGAATATCAGGCACCTTTGTAGCTTTTGAGGCACAGCACAGGTACTTAATCAATGCTTTTAAATTTGAACTGAATAAATGCAAGCTTTTAAAATGTGTCCTCAAACCTATACCTGCAGAATTAGGCCAATTCTTTGCAATAAGAAAAAGATTCAGTATTGTGAATAATAGAAGTAATATATAATATCAAAACAACAAACATCTGGTCTGGAGTGAAGTGCATTCCTGGTACCCAAGAAGCAACTCAAAGATATTTTAAGTGGCTGTGGAATGCTTGCCCTATGATTCAGAGCTTTCTATAGATAATCATTTCACACATAAACCGCAAGTACCTTTCTATGTACTAGTACATTTAGCTCTCCATTTTAACAGAACTCTAATATCACAATATAACTTACTCAGGTGATGGAACAGGAGTTGAAACAGGAGCTAAGTCAGGCATTTTAGGTGCAGCTGTGGCAGTGGCATTCTCAGATATACTTTTATTTCCTATTTTAAGAAAGATACCCATGTTGAGTTTAATTTTAAAAAGCTATGCCATGACGATATTTCACTATAGCAAATAAAGAACTTTAGTTTCTGGGGGAGAAAAAAAGTCAAATAGGTTTGCTACTGCAGACTTTATTTTCTTTCATCAAGGTTCTTTTAGAAAGAAATGATCATACAAAGTCAGAACTACAAATAACTTCTCATATTCTCATATTCTCAACTTCTCAGATAATTAAAGCAAGTCAATGACTATAAATTCTGTGTAATCTTACATGATTAACATGCCTTCTAGACATCTAAAGGAGTTACTAAAGAGAATAAGAAGAAATGTATGGGTCATTTTAAGTTCGCACTTGGAACTAAGTATTTTCTAAGAACAAAAAAAGGCCAGGTGGTTTCTCCTTGCTATTAATACTCTTATTTGGCATTCTGTAGAGGGAAAAAAAAAAAAATCACTTTGTAAATTGAGTAGTTATTTGATAAATAAAAGCATGCATGAAGTACTACTAGAAAACTTCAGGAAAGAGATAAGGGATAAAATTATTACTTCTACAGCAGGAAGAGTCAAAAAAGAAATTCATGAATTTTATATAGACAGGATTGTATTATAAGAGAGAACTTGTGAAATTCAAATAAACAATGAATAATAGAAGATTGGTAAGTCCCTTTGATTCATTTATATATTTCTAAATGAAAATTAAGTTCCTTGGCTTATTAATTAATTTTCCTAACTAGAATGACCCTTGGAGTATCAGATATTTAAAAGACCCATAAAATGATTAGGTACCTTCTGTCAGGTCTTCAGTTTTTGCTCCCAGAATATTAGCGGCAATATTCACCATATTTAGAATGGCATCTAAAACAAAATTCAATCAGAAAAAAATACCAATACACCTAAAAATTCTTATATAGCTTAATATCAGATAGCCAAAAAACCATTTATAATGGTCTTTTTGCATTTTTTTTGGACTAATTACCTTTTTGTTCATCTTACTATGTAAGTCCAATATAGGACACAAATTTCAGCCAAAAAGTATAAAACATAAATCTGAATTTTTATGTTCAGAAGGAATTTAAAACTTAATTATACTTTTTTGGTTAGCCTTCCCCAAACCTTTTGCTAAAACACTATCTTCAGCATATTACAAAATTCAAGTAAAATTCAACATATAGCCTCTACTGGGGCAGGGAAAAATACGTGACAACCAAAATTAGTATTTTACAGAAAAGCTTGTTTTTCTTTAAAAGTTTCTACCATTTAAAACAAAAACAAAAAAGTCTGAAGAAGTAGTTTTTCCTAAACAGGTGATTTTTATAGATATAAACAAAATGGGAAGATTATTATCCAAAGGAGTGCAGGAAAATTTTATTTTCAACTATGAACATATATCTTAGGAGAGCAGGAAAATTTTATTTTCAACTATGAACATATCTTAGGAGAGCAGGAAAATTTTATTTTCAACTATGAACATATTTATTGATAATATGGTTAAATCCCAACTTGATACTGCACAGAATCAAATTTCTTTGGTAACTTTTAATGATGTTTAATGGATAACACATGACACAAAATCTTTTGTGAATTGGGTGGGTATGGGCATGGGCAGGTCATAAAAGTCATAAAAGTCATAAAACTCTCAGTGCTGTAGGTAAAGCAATCTGCATACCTGCAAATTCTGCCTCTTTCTAAAGAGGATACTTGGATGATGAGTAAAGTGGTACAAACTTTAACATCTGAATAAATAGCCAAAGGCACATGAGTATCACAAAATACCTGACTCCATAAAAAGCTGGTGCTGAGAATAGGTGGCTTCCTTCTATGATGTAATTTTAAGGGAAATTAATTTCCATCCCCAATCTAATCTCTAACATTCCACTAGAAGTTAACTCACCAGTTATCAGGTATTTCTCCTATTAAAATATTAATATCTGGCAAGGGCTACATATTAAGTCTCATCAGTTATTTCTGTCTTGTTTTCCTTTCCCAAGAGATCCATAGGGTTTTCATCACACTTTCAGTGAAAATCATAGATGTGAAAAGTAGGAAAGGCTCTAAGGGAGGAAAAGCTAACACCCTATTCAGAAAATTGAGAGGAAGCCAAGCACTGTCACCTGGAGCTGATCCTGTAGATACATGTTTTATAGTAGGAGAAAATACTAAGAAATTTTAAACAGTTTAAAATGATAACTGGTAGTCATAAATTTCGATATTTACAAAGTACAGGAATGGTACTTTGTTCCAATCACTGGTACAACACACAAAAGCTTTGCACTTGCTTTGTAAATGTCTAGGACTATAGGTCAACCTTGCCCCTCCTTTGACCAGACAAACTGGTAAACAAAGAAGCAGCGTTGATTCTTAGGCTAAAGCATGAGATAAAAACAAGAATGGAAACACATATTTCCACACAAACCAAAATAAAGTAGCAATGGAAACTCTTTTATTTCCACATAAATCCACTTTTAATGTCAATCAATACTACAATAGTATCTGACCTGCCAGCTGAAGTTCAGTCAAAATGGACTGCTTCATAGAATCCAAATTATGGAATCAAATCGATAGTCTGAAGTTCTTGTGCTTCAAAGGGCAATCTGACCTCAGATAACAAATTTTTTGGCATTTAAATTTTGGGGTATTTATTGTTAAAGAATTCAAGAACAGAACACATCTACAGATCTGTGTAAAGAGAGCAGCTTTAGAGTATTACTTTTTAACCTAAACATAATAAAAAAGATTTACACCATCCTTCATTTAAAAATACTATTTATCATCATTTCAGAAGGCTACTTGGTAACAAAAGCAAAATTTGGCAAATGTCTACATTCTCAGTCCATCTAAAAATTAATTTTGCTTCTGTTCACAGAACACTGCCAAATGTAGTCTTATTTTGTCTTTTGAGAGAAAGCAACTTTGTGTATATTCTATTCTGACCATTCCCAATTTGCATCCAAACACATGATAGTTTGACACAATCATAATGTGGCCACTAAAAGACCTTCTGAATAGGCTAAGGTAATAATTTGGAATATAGTACCAAACTAGACATTTGTCCTTAATTTCTCCCAGATTAGCCAACTCCTTTATCTTTGAGCTGGGCACTATTCATCCAATCTCATTCTTTTAGGAATGAAATTCTCCCCAGGGACCATCAACATGTTATACTCAGTCTCCAGCCACTAAGGCTCCTTTTGATATGGAAAACAAACTACCTCTGCTACAACATAACAAGACAAACCAACAGAAGAACTATTTTCTACCACTTGTATTTAGATACCTCTGCTGCATACCCACCCTCATTCTCACTTCTCCTTCTAGATCTATAAAATATATACATTCATAAAAAATACTTTGATGTAAGAGAACACAAAAACTGTATTTTGTCTTAAACATATACACAGAAACCTGGCCTTTAAGCGATTCTAACAAAATGCAGACCATATTTAGAAGTAAAGGCAGACTTGTAAGAAAATCCAAGTAGAGAGTGGTCTGGAAAATCCACATGACAAAGTACAAGGAAAGCAGAATGATATTAAGAATTTTTTGTGTAAGTAAAATATTTAAATGTTCTGGTTAAAGAATGTAAATAAAAGAATCAAGCAGAAGAGCTGCCGTAACTGGCATGAATACAAAGTCAAGAACGCTGCTTTCCCCAACATCGTAGTTTCCCCCTTTTTGGTAGTTAAGAAAATTATATAATGTCAAGAATGTCCAAACATTCAGTATGTATGCTCTTTGACAACCAAGTTCCAACAGAATCAATGTACTCTGGTGACATATATTTCCTGTAACTACTAACTGCTCAATACCAAAAGGAAAAGGGAGTTTCTATTAATATTAAAGTTACAGGGAAAAAAAGGGTGGGGGCCGCCTGGGTGGCTCAGTCAATTCAGTGTCCGACTCTTGATTTTGGCTCACGGTTGTGAGATTGAGCCCTATGTTAGGCTCTGTGCTGGGCATGGAGTCTGCTTAAGATTCTCCCTCTCCCTCTGCCTCTGCCCCGGCTTAAAAAAAAAAAAAAAAAAGATTAAAGCCATAGAATTCTTTTTTTTTTTTTTAAAGATTTTATTTATTTATTTGACACACAGAGAGAGAGAAAGAGAGAAGAGCAGGGGGAGCAGCAGAGGGAGAGGGAGAAACAGGCTCTCCGCAGAGCAGAGAGCCTGATGCAGGACTCGATCCCAGGACCCTGGGATCGTGACCTGAGCCGAAGGCAGACGCTAAACCAACTGAGCCACCCCAAGCCACGGAATTCTGTTTTGGTGCCACTATCTAAATTTAAAAAGTAAATCAGGTTCAAAATTGGTCAATTTCAAGCTAATTCATAAAGTGTGATGATGATAGTAAAATTCAGATATTTCAGTGCCAGAGACTAGCTCTTTGGCCTGATTCCACTCTGTTATTTACTCCTTAAATATTATACCACCTTAGAGGTGGGAGCAAAGTCAGGCTCAGAAACAGTCCCAGACTCTTCAAAAGGACAGGTATAGAACACAGCTGTGTTAGGTCATGTCTATAATCTTTATGACACCCAAAGTCTTATCACTGCCAGCTACTATGGCCTCTCTTTTTTCCTGAAACTTCAAGAGATGGAGATCTTTTTAAACCCTACTATATTTAGGCTTAGCTGACATCTTCCCACCCTCCCTCCCTCTCACTAGACAAATTTTGTCAACACTAGAACACTGAAAGGTAAATAGAGAGATCCATAAAAAGAAAAATAAATGATATGTTACCAAAAAACACATCTTTGAGGAAAAAGATCCCAAAAGTGGGATATAAAGAAGATTCTTTATCTAATTAATACAAATAATACCTTGGTCACAGAAGTGATTACAAACAGGGAAATGCCCTCCATTGTGATATAAACTAGGTTTTGTCTAGGAGTTAATACCATAAGAATACAGAAAAAGAAACCAAGAATATTAACAGGATTTTCCTTTGCCTACAACTATGGTAAGGCATACACTTCCCTAAGGTGCCCCTTCCTCTCCAGCAACTATCAGAAGCTAGAGATCTTTCAGTCTGGGGCTATTTTCTGACTCCATAAAATAACAATGCTTCCACACAGCTAACTAATACAACATCATTGAGCTATGATGATTATTACATAGCACAGAATTTTTAATACATATTTAAGGACATGAACAATAATATTAATATCCAGAGAGATAACACAGCATCATGTTTTCACTCCTAAAAAACTATATCCCATAGCAGTGAATGAAGAACCTATTTTTAATACTATTATCAACTAGATAGCTAAGAATCCTACTTAAAAGTAGTCACTAATATATAGTCAGTTGACTAACAATAGAGTGAAACAAAATATATTGAGCTAATATGCAACAAAGTTACATATTATATAAAGGGTTCCTCTTCTACAGGTACTTTTAGCATTCTTCTCCCTATGCCTTAAAAAGCCCACTGAATACATTATATGTTAAAAAAAGAAAAGGAAGAAGATAGTAGGAAGGGTAAAATGAAGGGGGGAAATCGGAGGGGGAGATGAACCATGAGACACTCTGGACTCTGAGAAACAAACTGAGGGTTCTAGAGGCAGGGGGTGGGGTGGGGGGATGGGTTAGCCTGGTGATGGGTATTAAAGAGGGTACATATTGAATGGAGCACCGGGTGTTATACGCAAACAATGAACCATGGAACACTACATCAAAAACTAATGATGTAATGTATGGTGATTAACATAACATAATAAAATTAAAAAAAAAAACAGCCCACTGAAGACTAGTTTTCTATGGAGAGGAAAAGGGGAAGAAGGGAACAGAAAAAATAAAAGATGAAAAAAACCAGAGGTAACTCCTAGCTCCATATACTGTAGCTATACAAAATATCTACCTAAGTATATATACTACTGACTGATTAACTTAAAAAGGTATAAAGACAATGTACACCATGAGACTGGGATTGAAGCAACTCAACTCACTAAGGGCAACAAGGGAAAGGCACAAGAAATTGGTCATTGATTTTACAAAGATTTACTTTTATTATAATCAATCATTAATCTCCAAATAAAAACAAAACTCCCTCCAGTATTTTATGTTCTTTATGAATAACCAAAAATAACCACCATTAAAATATACCTACCTGAATTATAACAATAAAAATTAAGTGTCGGTCGGTAATGGTCTTTCTAAGAGTCTCCTTAGCCAGCTTACCACTAGGTTCAGAATTTAATAGGCTGGCATGACAAAAACTAAACTACTAGTATCTTAGTCATTATTTCTTTAGTTTACAAAGAGTGTATTATTATTATTGTCCTGCTCGAGAATCATTATTATGAGTAAGAACAGCCTTTATATTTGTAATTAATTAGGAAACTAACCACATCCATAGATCAACGATTTCTTGTTTGCTAAGATTTCACTGATGCCTACTACCTCTGAACTACCATTCGAATTCCCTTCCCACTTAGAATGACTACCCAGATACTTCTACTCATATGGTCTGGAGCTCTTTAATAATTCTTTCCCAAACTAAATTTATAGCCTATTCTTCTAAAGAATCTGCTTAAAAATATAAGCACTTAGTTAGGGTAGAAGAACCAACTTGTGCTTGCATTTTTTCCTCTCCTCTTTCTTTTCATTCACCCCTCCTATTTTATCCCTAAGGAAATACATTTCAATGCTAGTATCTTTGATTTCAACTCAAGTTAAACATTGGGAGGAGGAGCTTCCCAAACCATATACCACAACAAAATATCCACATATGTCAGGGGGAAAAAAAGGTTGGGAAATATTTTAATAGTGTCTAGAAAAATCCCAAATACTCACTTGTAGCAGAACCAAGAAGATTTTTTGAGGATTTATCCTCCACAGTATTATAATCCAACGGATAATCTGTTTAAAGAGAAAATGAAGGTAATTACACTGTGAACTACCTTCAGTAATATGTTTAAAAGCTCAAATTATGTCCTGTCGAAGTCAGCTGTCATTTAAAGCATATTTTATAATAAATATTCACTATACACCTAAAATATGTTCACAAAAAGAAAATGAGATTCAGAAGCCATTTATCAAACAGATGTTTTAAGCCAAGGAAAATAATTCCACTGCTTACCAGAATTTTAATCACATTTATGAGACTTTATTAAGTTTTCCATGTACTTTACCAACCCCTGCTAAATGTCTTCATTTCACTTATAGGAAAATTAAGGAAGTGAAAAATTCTCTTTTTCAGGCTATGATTTAAGATCTCTTAAAACAAGGACTTAATAAAGTAGAAATGGAGGGTGTCATAAAACCTTCTCCTATCCCTTCAGGCTATTAGACTTTAAAAAACAAAAAAATATACATAATAGTCACATGTCTTAAAGTCACTTACCATAGTCCTCATCAAATAATTCTTGACGTTCTGACTGATACTGGGAATCAGCAATCTCTTCATATTCTTCGACCATGCTAGTGCCAAATACCCTATTAACAACAATTGCATTAAAGACTTTCAAAATAAAACTAAATTGTTAAGACTCATCTCTTCATAATACATGACAAAATACATTAACTTTGGTCATTTTTTTGAGGGCCATTAGCTTTTGGACTCCAAAATAATGACTGTTTCTTACACTGTAGTCATCCATCCACTGTTTCCCTTAAAATTTTATCTATTTAAGGTATTTAAAATTTGACGGCCAGTTTTATCAGTCTAAGAATTTTCCATATACTATCATCACAGCAAAACAGCAAGCAAGCTAGGCCAGACCCACATAATGGTTATTTTTTCTTAGAGCTAATTTTTACGTTTTTCTAAAACGGATTCAAGGACAAGAAGGGCTTAAGAGCTTATGTTTCTATAGTATTAACTTCACATAGGAGAAAATTATTTCTTCACTTTAAATATGCTGGGATTTTTGTGTATCACTTTAAAAAAAAAATCACTCAATAAATGTCTGTTGTTCGGTATTACCTTATAAGGCTTAATGGACAAAAGTGCTCTGATCCAAAATGTGATACCAACTCTACCTAAAGAATAAAAGCACAGCGCACATGAGATTATCTAACAAAATATGCAGTTTCTTTCATTATAACATTTCTAAAAATAAAGTCCTCATTTCCCCAAAAATCAATAATTGTAAAGTTTTGCTTTTTTGCCATGCAGTAATATGCCATGCCCTGTTATTCAATATTGCAAAAGAGAAGGTTGCTAACCTTTATGTACTTGATGAACATCTGAAGCAAGAGAAAGGAAAAGAAAAAGAAATCAGTTCCAAAGTCTGGATAACATGCCATAAGCAACATTTAATATTTGTAAATTATATTGTTTAACTATAGAAAGCAATGTACTGTGATGGATAACATTGTAGTACTCTTATTTCTTTGCAGAAATCAAATCAGTGATTTAAATTTTTACCATCACAGCTAGAAAGTATAATCTAACTGTAATGAAATTAACTTTAAGGTTAAGCTGAATAACCTAAAATTCATTGCTGCTGTTTTATTTATCTGTCAGGGATAAAAACATTCTAAAAGTAATAAAGAGTATCTAGAAACAACCTGTGTCTTATATTAATTCAATTATTATAGATATGTATCATGTATATACCTATATATAGATACATATGTGGATATACACATGTACATACATATTGATAAAAAGATTAACTAGCATAATATAAAACAGCATTTATTCTTGTACCATACTGTATACAAATTTTTTTAGGGAAAGCATGAATTTTTTTGGATGCTATGTTATTTCAAGTATAACTTACAGAACTAAAAGATATATATCAATCCACTTTTAAAATATAGGCTATTAAAAGTAGACCGTATATCTGGGTTTAGTTTTGGGATAAGGAAAACCCACGTAAATTTATATATTTATCGATATTAGAATTAGAATTAAATGTTTTTTGCTTTTAGAATGCTACCAAAAAGAACTTTTTAGAATAGTCATCATCAAGATGCTCTATAGTGTCCCACCATAAGAAGAACCAAGTAGGAAATGACACTTTTTATACCACCAATAAATTATGTTCTGCCATTATTAATAAAGTAGATGGTATAAAGAATAATTCTTGGAACTATTTCATTAACAGGTGGGTTGCCTTAATTGTAAAATTAATTGTACCACCTGCCAAATAATTTATAAAATTTTTCCTTATCACAGTGTAGAAACTGCTATATAAAAAGGTCATTAAACAATTGTTTAAAAGAAATGGAAAATATACCTTCATTTTTCTGAACACTGCTGAACCATTAACTGAGAATATCAACTGTATTTTAAAAATAGAATTTAGCATTTTTGTATTGAGACTAGGAATACTACAAGTTTACCCATTCATAGAAGCCAATTTAATACATGCTTAAAAAAGACAGACAGTAAAATCCCTGAGGACGATCAGGTAGCTATAAGTCCTCACATTTAAAGAAGAAAAGACAGAAATCAGAGCTGCTATTATTCCAAAACACAGTGGTACTTTAAGGTGTGCTATTATTTTAAAGAAAAAAAGAGGGGAGGAGAGGAGTAGGAAATTCCTGTATTTTGTCTAAAATCCAATTCAAGAGTAATAATTCTACTTTGGTAGATAATTCATTCTCTACATTGGTGGAGGAAGCAGCAGAAATACTGAATAAAAGTGTTTAAAAGTTTACTTGAAATTGGTATTTGGACAAAGAATATTTCACTTGAATATACAACAGAAAAGGCAAAAGATGTAAGACAAATAACTGGATATTAAAATTAAAACGATCTAAGAACCAGATTCTAATAAAAAAATCAGACCTGCTTTAAAGACTTCAGTGACTAACAATGATTTGGACTTTGAAATACAGAAAGACATGATACTATGAAGATGACATTTTACATTAAGACTCAAAAAAATATTAAGACATAATTTGAAATTTCAGGGATGCCTGGGTGGCTCAGTCAGTTAAGTGTCTGTCTTAGGCTCAGGTCATGATCCCAGAGTCCTGGGATCGGGTCCTGCATCAGGCTCCCTGCTCAGCGGGAGGCCTGCTTCTCCCTCTGCCTGCCGCTCCCCCTGCTTGTGTCCTCTCTTTCTCTTTCTCTCTCTCCCCCTCTCTCTGAGAAAATAAATAAAATTTTTTTAAAAATTTGAAATTTCATCAGAGCTGCAAATATCAAAACGATTAGCCTAACTTTCCAGTTATACAAAAGGAAATGTATTAATATTTGTTCATAAAATAATAAATGCAAGTGAGAATCATTTTATCAAAAAGAACATTGCATTAAATTTCCTCTTAAGTTTTATGATTTCTAAAAAGGTGGGGTGAGGTATAAAAACGTATGAATAATAGGTATGTTTTCATTATAAAACATAGTCCTGTAGCTATAAACATTACCTTCACATATTTTGCATACATCTGTTCATCTAAAGGGAAACTCTGGACATTCCTCTCATCTCTACCATGAAAAGTACCCAGCTTAATCCACTTATTTGTGGGATATCTAGGAAATATAAATATAAACATTCTTTTTAAAATTTATAAACCACATATTGAGAGGTTCCATCACATCTTCAAAATATATCCTGTTTAATTTTTTCCTCTCCAGGTGCACACACTCACTTAACATAGTTTAAATAGTAAAATATTGAGTTGAAGAAATGCATTTTCTTTTCCAACTAAACTGTGACAAGTTCCTCTTTATAGGAAAGAATATCTTGCAAAACTCACACCATTATCAAAGAGAAAACAACTAAAGGAGAAGACAAAAAGTAGGACCAAAGTGGCTTCTTGGGCTTCCAAGTAAACTGGAGGTTTTAAAACAGAGTAGCCAAGAGATTGTTTTGGAAGCAGGTACTACTCTTCATGTACTAAGAAGTGTGTGATGATATAAAATAAAAATAAAAGTGCTGGTGGAAAGGGAAACAGAAAAAATCCTTTACCATTAGACTAGAATTTCACAGATCTTACATAGCTGTTTCCCCATCTTTAAAAGAAAATCAAACATAAAAGCCTTAAAGTATTATTTTTGTTTACTACAGTGTTTTAAAAATACCTCAAAGTAATGGAGTGCTATTAAAACAAAAAAACACTTTACTTGTTAAAGCTGGGTATGTCCACTTGACATGTAAGAAAATAACAGCTTAGAGAAAAAGAAGTGATCTGAGCAAGGTTATTAGGTGAAAAATGGATGGAATTCAAGAGGTCTTGAGAATTAATTTCAATAACTGCATATATGCAGTGCAGAGTGTGAGGTGGGAGAAGAGCATGAGAAACCATTAATGATCAACAACAGAAGAATGGTTAAATAAATAACAGCACTCTACATGCCACATCAGAGACACTCAAAAAGTATTTATTGAATGAGTAAACACCTCCAGTGGGGGAAAAATATAAACCATTCATTAAAAATGTATACTTAATGTAGAGAATTACTGAATCAATATGTTGTACACCTGAAACTAATGTAACATCGTATGTTAATTATACTCAAAAATTTTTAAATGGTGTTTAAAAGGCAAAAGGATATTATCAGGATATAAGCAGTAAAAGCTGATTTTTTTAAATAGAATTAGTAAATATATGAATATACAGAAAAGCCTGGAAGGAATATATTACAATGCTAATAAGTTATCTTTGATTGAATGGATTGTGATTCTTTATCAAATTCCTTATGTTAATTCTTTCATAATCACACACACGTAACAAAGTTTTAAATTATACTTTAACAAAAATATACCTCATGATATATAAAATGAAGTATTCATGAAAGTTTTTACTAACTTTTTAAAGAAATGTTTGGCAGCAACAGAGCATAATAATTAAAAATAAGGACAGATCTAGGTTTGAATTCTGATTCTCCAATTCACAAATTATGTGACCTTTCCTTGTCTGTTTCCTCACCTTATAAAGGAATAATATCATATGATTATAAACACTATATGATTTAATGAAAGTAAGTTGATTAGCAAGTGCCTAATACTACCGTATTATTATATTCTTACAAATTGATATATTAAAATAAAAAATAAAATGAAGTTTTAAAAAGTGACCCATCTTAAAATTTTTATTCTGGAGATCCAACATAAACTTGTAGAAAGCAGCTTTAGCATTTACCTGTCACTGATAGAAACCAGGAAGTCTTTAGGAGTTGAAGAAAATAATTCATAATTTGCAATATCAAGCTGTTTTACTTGAATTGGTTCACAAAGTTCAATAACAAACCTTTAAAAAGAACACAAGACAATTACTGAGATAAGCAAACCAAAATAATAGTTCATATTAAACATAAACGGTTTGCATAAACTAGACTTCCATTAAGTCACTCATTATTTCCCAAGCATATTATTAGTTGGGGGGGTGGGATAACTATAATAACGCAAGATATTGCTTTTGTCCTACAATATTTTTTTAAAGGTTCTTTTTTTAATTCTTGGAGAAGGAATGACCTCACTAAGGAAAGCTAGCAAAAATGTAAAGTGACTAGTCTAGAGGGCAATTTGGCATATACATGGTCTCAAAGGGTACCACAGTCTTTGATTTAACAATACACTTTTAGAAATTTATCCTAAGGACATATAGGATAAATTTTCACCCTTGTATATACATTGTAATATAGCAAGGCACAGTTTATAAGAGCAGGGAGAAATAGTCAACCTACATATTTATTAGCATAGACGATTCAAGTATGGTCCACCCAAACAATGAAATACCAACAGGCATTAAAAATATTATTAGAAACTATACATTCCGGGGCACCTGGGTGGCTCAGTCCGTTAAGCATCTGCCTTCAGCTCAGGTCATGATCTCAGGTTCCTGCTCAGCGGGGAGACTGCCTGTCCCTCTCCTTCTGCCCCTCCTCCCTGCTTGTGCTCTGTCTCTCTCTCAAATAAAATCTTAAAAAAAAAAAAAACTATACATTCCATTTATATAAAAATCTAGAAAATGTAAAGTAATTTATAGTAATAGAAAACAGATCTGTAATTGCTGTAGGGGCACAGGAGTTAGGAAGGAAAAGGAGGATGAAAAACATTTTAGGAAGGTGGATATGTTCATTATCTTTATTGTGGTGATAGTTTCATAGATGTATAAATGTCAAATATTATGAAACTGTACGTTTTGACATGTTGCAGCTTATTTTACATGTGTGTATATATATTTTTATGTCAATTATGCCTCAATAAAGCTATTCTATAAAAATGATGCCAGAGACCTATATTTATGGACACAGAAAAATGCCATAAAACACTTTCTTAGGAAGAATTACAAATATGGTGCCATGTGTGTAAAATAAAACTGCACACAGCGTGGCATTTGGGGAAAAAAAATACTCATATCAAAAACTAATGATGTAATGTATGGTGATTAACATAACATAATAAAATTTTAAAAATGTAAAATAATAACAAAAAAATACTCATGACATCTAGCACTCTAATCAATACTTTCAAAAAGTAATTACTATACCAATATCTTGACAAATAAATCAAGAGCATTAAAATTAACATATTGTGTTTAATTTATGAGAGCAAAAGAACCAAGTTCTAGCAGATGGCAAAAACAATCAGGTTTCAGAGAAAAGCTCATAAAGAGAAGCAAACTAACATTTGCTGAATGCCTACTCTGGGTCAGATACTATGTTAGATGATTTACATCCACTCTTTGACTTAATTCGTACAACCAAACTGCAAAGAACATTATCTCCATTTTATAAAACAATTCAATAAACATTAATTGGTTACTTCACATTCTCCTCGTCTGCCTTTTAATAAGAGGCCCCCTCCCACCACCACCCCAAATGTAGCTAGCTTATGGCCACACCTCAAAGACTGTGCTTCTCAGTCTTGGCTGTGTTATTTAGTTTGGGGTGAAGAAGGGCTGTGAACAGAAGTGTCAAGTGCAACTTCCAGGTCAAGCCCTTAAAAGGGAGCTGCTACTTCTCCATTTGCTTTCTCCCACCTTACAGGTTGGAAAGAGAATGTGGTAGGAATAAATCGTTTCAGCAATGCAGGCAGGGACAACACCTTAGAGGAGCCAAAGGAACATGACAGAAAGTGTGTGGGTCCTTTAAGTGTTCTATCTATCTGGCTCCAAAGCTTAAACATATCCCATACCACCAAAACACCTTTGGGGGAGGGAACTAAAGAAAATCGAACTCAGACTTTGCTTGTTATTAACAACAAAGAAAATAAATCTAAAAGAGCATTAAGAAGAAAATAAAATGCTAATTCTCCCACACCTTTCTTTTGCATACAATGTTCTCCATTTCTAAGACATGAGCTATATATCAGAAAAAATGAGCTTTCAAACAAATGTATTACCAGGTATAAAAAGTGAATTCAATGTGATGAGCACTGCGTGTTATACGCAACTGATGAATTATCGAACTCTACATCTGAAACCAATGATGTACTGTATGTTGGTTAATTGAATTTAAATTAAAAAAACACGAAAAAAAAAAGGGAATTCACCAAGATTTAACAATTCTAAAACTTGTATGCACCTAATAAATAGTCTCATAATATATAAAATATAAGCAGGTATGTAATTATTCCTCAGTTAGTTGATTTTAAAATGCTCTTTCAGGGTGCCTGGGTGGCTCAGTTGGTTAAGCGACTGCCTTCAGCTCAGGTCATGATCCTGGAGTCCCGGGATCAAGTCCCACATCGGGCTCCCTGCTCAGCGGGGGGTCTGCTTCTCCCTCTGATCCTCTTCCCTCTCGTGCTCTCTGTCTCTCATTCTCTCCCAAATAAATAAAATCTTAAAATAAAATAAAATAAAATAAAATGCTCTTTCATTTTTTTTGCCTCATTTTTTATGTTTTCCTAGAAGCAAAGAATATTCTATGCAAATTAATAGAACTACATATAAAAGTTGACAAATCCAATTTCAATATGCTTCTTTTTAATTATTTATAAGTCAGGAATTTTAAAAGATCAGACAGAGATCTAAACACAAGAGTAGCGTGATGAAACACCATGTATCAAAATTTAGTTGATACAATTAGGAAGGGAATTTATAACCTTAATGTGTATATCTGAAAAAAAATTAAGTTCAATAGGCTGAAGTTAAAGAAAATATAAGATAATAAAGTTTCAAGCAGAAATCCACAAAACAAAAAAAAGACGTGATAGAGGGAATCAATAAAGTCAAACTGGTCTATGGAGAGAAGACATAAATTAAAATATTAGGAATTTTTTAAAAAATCATTAAAACAATAAAAGAATACTACCAACAACTTTATTACAAAAACTCTGAAAATGGATTAAAGACAAATTCCTAGAAAAATATTATTTACTAAAACTAACTCAAGAACAGTAAACCTAGTCTTATAACTACTCCTTTTTTTAAATTTTATTATGTTAATCACCACACATTACATCATTAGTTTTTGATGTCGTGTTCCATGATTCATTGTTAGCGTGTAACACCCAGTGCTCCATACAATACGTGCCCTTTTTAATACCCATCACCAGGCTAACCCATCCCCCCACACCTCTCCCCTCTAGAACCCTCAGTTTGTTTCTCAGAGTCCATAGTCTCATGTTCGTCTCTCCCTCCGATTTCCTCCCCTTCATTTTTCCCTTCCTACTTTTTTTTTTTAACATATAATGTATTATTTGTTTCAGAGGTACAGGTCTGTGATTCATCAGTCTTACACAATTCACAGTGCTCACCATACCACATAACCTCTACTGTACGACCCAGCAATTGCACTACTGGGTATTTACCCCAAAGATACAAATGTAGTGATCCGAAGGGGTACGTGCACCCCAATGTTTATAGCAGCAATGTTCACAATACCAAACTATGGAAAGAGCCAAGATGTCCATCAACAGATGAATGGATAAAGAAGATGTGGTATATATATACAATGGAATATTATGCAGCTATCAAAAAACCCTATTTCTTTTAAAAGTAGTTTAAAAACATTCCCATCTACTCACACCAGTACAAAACAGTACATGCTCAAGCTTATTTATAAGTAATACTGTCTGCCATAGCAAAAGATTAAAACACCAAATATCCACCATCAGAAGTCTAGTTGAATACTGGTAAAACCATATAATGAAATTTTATACAGCTATCAAAAAGAATGAAAAAGTTTTCTATGAACAAAATAGAAAGATGACCAGATCATGATCCCAAGGTCCCGGGATTGAGCCCTACATCAGGCTCCTTGCACAGCGGGGAGCCTGTTTCTGCCCTGCCTGATGCTCCCCCTGCTTGCTTTTACTCTCTCCCTCTCTGTGTGTCAAATAAGTAAATAAAATCTTAAAAAAGAAAGAAAGGATGAAAGATGACCAGATACTGTTAAGTTAAAATTCAACTCTAGGTGAAAAATAGTGTGTATAATATACTAAGTTCTGTGAAAAGAGGGAGATCAATAAAAATTTACATTTACATTTGCATAAAGAAACTAAAAAGATAACTAAAAATTTAACACTGAATAAGATGGATGACAGAGATTAGAAGAATATCTCTCACTGTAACTCCCCTACCCTTTTGAAATACCTTTTTGGGTTTGAACCATGTGAACGTATTAGTTTTTAAATTATACCCTTAAAAGAAAATTAGTATCTTCCCATAGGCCCAGATGGTTTTCTAACTAAGTTCCAAACTTAGAAGATACCTAATGGTACAAGATTAGAAGCAATACCTCCAAAATAAGGAATAAGATGACACTGACTACTATCACTGTTTCTATTCACGATTTTCTCAGGGACCTTGCCAGCATGTAATGACAAAAAGAAAGCAAAATACAATGAAAAGGATTAAAATTTTTTTTAAAAAGAAAAATTTGTAGGGAAGCTATAATTTTCTACATAGCAATCCCAAAGAAAATCTACGTATTATTAGAAAAAGAATATAAAAAGATAGCTGGATATAAGATTCGTTTAAAAAAAACTAGACATCTATATACAACAATGTAATTGTAAATACAATGTAATTTTTTTAAAAATTTTATTTTATTATGTTAGTCACCATACATTACATCATTAGTTTTGATGTAGTGTTCCATGATTCACTGTTTGCGTATAACACCCAATGCTCCATGCAATGTGCCCTCCTTAATACTCATCACCAGGCTAACCCATCCCCCCACCCTAAAATGTAATTTTTTTAAAGATTTATTTGAGAGAGAGAGAGCACGTGCACATGAGTGTGAGCAGGGGGAGGGGCAGTGGGAGAGGAGAGAGAATCCACAAGCAGACTCCTCAGCTGAGCGCAGAGCCCAAAATCAAGAGCTGGCCACTAACTGACTGAGCCACCCAGGCACCCCAAACCCAGCTAGTATTCTTATGACTGTTGTTCTAAATTCTTGTTCAGATACACTCCTTGTTAACTGTTTTGAGCAAATCCCTGGCTGTGATTTCCTTTTGTCTAGGTTTCTGTCTTTTGCATATTATGAAAGCTTGTAATGTTTCCTGTTCCTGAGAGTAATGCTCTATTAAGAAGGGGTCATACACTGTCTGGGGCCTGGCACTTCAGGAAGTGTTT
Organism: Mirounga angustirostris; assembly: GCF_029215605.1. NCBI lineage: Eukaryota > Metazoa > Chordata > Mammalia > Carnivora > Phocidae > Mirounga > Mirounga angustirostris. Next base: position 53,942,810 of record NW_026991714.1, read on the forward strand.
GTGGTGTATGCTGTGTGCACTCTGCTGCTGTGTTTGGCTGCTCTTTCCCACAGGTCAGTCCTCTGCAGAGTTCCTTCTTGCTTGCAGTGGGGAGTGCTTGGACCTTTAACTAGGTGTGTGCTTTGATTTGTTTGGTAAGATAAGCCTGATTTTAAAAAAAATTATCTAACAGAAAAATGGGGAGGGAAGAATGAATCCCTCCTACACACCATATAGAAAAAATTCCACTGGGATCAAAAACCTAAAGGTGAAAGGCAAATTTTCTCTAGAATTTAAAAATTTAAGCTATCTTTTTTTTTTTTTAATGTCGGAGAGAGTGGACATTTTTATTCAGTAGTTCCACACTTTACCTCTGATTTACAATATACCTTTATCATAAAGTTTCCTTATAAGCATGGGTTTGTTTCTGTACTCCCTGTTCTGTTCCACTTTTCAGTTTATCACCACCTGCAGTAACACCACACTTTCATTAGCTTTATGGATCACAGTATCAGGAAGGGCAAGTTTTTGCATCATATTCTTCAGGACCATCTTGGCTATTCTTCTGCTTCTGCTTTTTCCTTATTAATCCCAGACTTAGCCTGTTGAATTCCCCAAATGTCATGTCGAATTTTGTTTGGAATTTTACTGAATATTCAGATGACTCAGATATTGAGTTTTCTTATGTATAAATAGGACATATCCTTTTGTCTTTTAATGTCTTTCAATAAGATTATTTTTAAAAATTTTCATGAAAGTAATATATATCTTGTTAAATTCATTTCTGAGCAGCTATTTATTTGTTGCAATTGTAAATATATTTTAAAAAATTGTATTTTGTTGGGACGCCTGGGTGGCTCAGTCAGTTAAGCAGCAAGTCTTGATTTCAGCTCAGGTCATGATCTCAGGGTCCTGGGATTGAACCCTACATTGGGCTCCGTGCTAAGTGGGGAGTCTGCTCTCTCCCTCTGTCCTCGCCCCACTCCCCTGTGCCTTCTCTTTCTCGCTCTCAAATAAATTAATTAAAAAAAAATACTAGGTGGGCTTGAAAAAGCATAGAAGACACCAGAGAAACCTTTGTTGCAAAGATAAAAGACCTAAAAAACTAGTCAGGCCGAAAAAAATGCTACAAATGAGATGCTGCAAAACTGACTGAATGTAATCACAATGAGGATGGAAGAAACAGAAGAACAAACAGGTGATAACAGAAGATAAAATTATGGAAAATAATGAAGACGAAAAGAAGGAAAGAAAACTAGCAGATCATGAATACAGACTTAGGGAACTCAGCAATTCCATGAAGCACAATAATATCCGTAACATAGGAGTCCCAGAAGAAGAAGAGCAGGAAAGAGGAGCAGAAGGTTTATTTGAAGAAATTACAGCTCAGAACTTTCCTAATCTGGGGAAGGAAACGTATTCAAGTCCAAGAGGAAAAGAGAACTCCCCTCAAAACCAACAGAAACAGGTCAACACCAGACATATCACAGTGAAACTTGCAAAATACAAAGAGAAAGAGAGAATTCTGACAGCACCTAGGGACAAAAGGTCCTTAACCTACAATGGTAGACACATAAGGTTAGCAGCAGACCTGTCCACAGAAACTTGGCAGGCCAGAAGAAAGTAGCATATATTCAACGTGCTAAATAGGAAAAATATGTAGCCAAGAATACTCTATCCAGTAAGGTTGTCATTCAGAATAGAAGCAGAGATGAAGAGTTTCCAAGACAAGCAAAAACTAAAGGAGTTCATGAACACTAGACTAGCTCTGCAGGAAATATTAAAGGGGACCCTTTGAGCAGGAGAGACCAAAAAGCAACAGAGACTATAAAGGAGCAGAGATAATCCACAGGAACAGCGACTTTACAGGTAATACAATGGCACTAAATTCATATCAATAATTACTCTGAATGTAAATGGACTCAATGCTCCAATCAAAAGACACAGGCTATCTGAATGGATTAAAAAAAAAAAAAAAAGACCCATCAATATGCTGCTTACAAGGGACTCATTTTATACCCAAAGAAACCTCCAGATTAAGAGTGAAGGGGTGGAGAACCATCTATCATGCTAATGGACATCAAAAGAAAACTGGAGTATCCATACTTACATCAGACAAACTAGATTTTAAACCAAACACTGTAATAAGAGATGGAGAAGGGCATTATATCATAATAAAGAAGTCTATCCAACTAGAAGATCTAACATCTGTAAATATTTATGCCCCCATCGTGAGAGCAGCCAAGTATATAAATCAATTAATAACAAACTTAAACTCATTGATAATAATACAATACACTATAGTAGGGGACTTGAACACCCCCACTTACAGCAATGGACAGATCATCTAAGCAAAAGATCAACAAGGAAACAATGGCTTTGATTGACACAGTGGATCAGCTGGACTTAATAGATACATTCAGAACATTTAATGCTAAGGTAGCATAATACACATTCTTCTCAAGCGCACATGGAACATTCTCCGAATACATCACTTACTGGGTCACAAATCAGGTCTTAACCAGTACATAAAGATTGAGGTCATACCATGTGTATTTTCAGACCACGACATTATGAAACTTGAAGTCAACCACAAGAAGAAATTTGGAAAAGACCACCAATACATGGAGGTTAAATAACATCCTACTAAAGAATGAATGGGTTAGCCAGGAAATTAAAGAAAAAATTTTAAAAATACATGGAAGCAAATTGAAATGAAAACACAACAGTCCAAAACCTTTGGGATGCAGCAAAGTCGGTCGGTCATGAGAGGGAAGTATATAGCAATACAGGACTTCCACAAGAAGCAAGAAAACTCTCAAATATACAACCTAACCTTACACCAAAAGGAGCTGGAAAAAGAACAGCAAAGAAAGCCTAAAACCAGCAGGAGAAGGAAAATAATAAAGATTAGAGCAGAAATAAATGATACAGAAATTTTAAAAAATAGTAGAACAGATCAACGAAACTAGGAGCTGGTTCTTTGAAAGAATTAACAAAGTTCATAAAGCCTTGCCCAGACTTATCAAAAAGAAAAGAGAAGGGACCCAAATAAATAAAATCAGGAATGAAAGAGGAGAGATCACAAACCACTGCAGAAATATAATTAAAAGAGATTATGACCAATTACATAACAACAAATTGGGCAATCTGGAAGAAATGCATAAATTCCTAGAAACATACAAACCCCCAAAACTGAACCAGAAGAAATAGAAAACTTGAAGAGACACATAACCAGCAAAGAAACTGAATCAATAATCAAAAATCAACAAACAAGAGTCCAGGGCCAGATGGATTCCCAGGGGTTAATTCTACCAACCATTTAAAGAAGAGTTAATATCAATTCTTCTAAAACTGTTCCAAAAAAATAGCAATGGAAGGAAACCTTCCAAACTTATTCTACGAAGCCAACATTACCTTGATTCCAAAACCAGACAGAGACCCCACTAAAAAGGAGAATTACAGAACAATATCCCTGATGAACATGGATGTAAAAATTCTCAACAAGATACTAGCAAATCAAATCCTACATTAAAAGAATTATTCACCATGATCAAGTGGGATTTATTCCTGGGCTGCAAGGGTGGTTCAATAACCACAAATCAATCAATATCATATGCCACATTAATAAAAGAAAGGATAAGAACCATATGATCTTCTCAAAGATCTTCTTAAAAATCTCAAAGATTCCACCCCAAAAATTGCTAGAACTGATACATGAATTCAGCAAAGTTGCAAGATATAAAATCAATGTACAGAAATCTGTTTCATTTCTATACACCAACAATAATGAAGCAGCAGAAGGAGAAATCAAGGAGCTGATTTCATTTACAACTGCACCAAAGACCATAAGATACCTAGGAATAAACTTAACCAAAGAGGTAAAAGATCTGTACTCTAAAAGCTATAGCACACTTATGAAAAAAATTGAAGAAGACACAAAGAAATGGAAAAATATTAGATGCTCATGGATTGGAAGAGTAAATACTGCTAAAGTATCTATACTACCCAAAGCAATCTATACATTCAATGCAAACCCCATCAAAATAATACCAGCATTTTTCAGAGCTAGAACAAACAATTCTAAAATTTGGATAGAACCAGAAAAGACCCCAAATAGCCAAAGTAATATTGAAAAAGAAAAGCAAAGCAGGAGGCATCACAATTCTGGACTTCAAGCTGCGTTACAAAGCTGTAATCATCAAGGCAGTGTGGTACTGGCACAAAAACAGGACACATAGATCAATGGAACAGAACAGAGAACCCAGAAATGGACCCACAACTATCTGGTCAACTAACCTTTGACAAAGTAGGAAAGCATATCCATTGAAAAAAAAAACAGTCTCTTCAACAAATGGTGCTGGGAAAACTGGACAGCAATATGCAGAAGATTAAAACTGGACCACTTTCTTACACCACACACAAAAATAAATTCAAAATGGATGAAAGACCTAAATGTGAAACATGAAACCATCAAAATCCTAGAGAACACAGGCAATAACCTCTTTGACCTTGGCTGTAGCAACTTTTTACTAGACATGTTGCCAGAGGCAAGAGAAACAACAGCAAAACTGAACTATTGGGACTTCATCAAGATAAAAAGCTTCTGCATAGCAAAGGAAACAATCAACAAAACTAAAAGGCAGCCTATGGAATGGGAGAAGATACCTGCAAATGAAGTATCAGATAAAGGTTTAGTATCCAAAACCTATAAAGAACTTATCAAACTCAACACCCAAAAACCAAATTATCCAGTTAAGAAAGGGACAGAAGACATGAATAGACTCTTTTCCAAAGACGACATACAGATGGCTAACAGACACATGAAAAGATGCTCAACATCACTCATCATCAGAGAAATGCAAATCAAAACCACAATGAGATACCACCCCACACCTGCCAGAATAGCTAAAATTAACAACACAGGAAACAACAGATGTTGGTGAAGATGCAGAGAAAGGGGAACCCTCATGCACTGCTGGTGGGAATGCAAACTGGTATAGCCACTCTGGAAAACAATATGGAGGTTCCTCAAAAAAGTTAAAAATAGAACTACCTTATGACCCAGCAAGGCACTACTAGGTATTTACCCAAAGGCTACAAAAATACAGATTCAAAAGGGTATACGCACCTTGATGTTTACAGTAGCATTATCAACAATAGCCAAACTATGGAAAGAGCCCAAGTATCCATGCAACTGATGAATGAGTAGAGAAGATGTGGTGTGTACACACACACACACACACACACACACACACACTCGACTATTACTGAACCATCAAAAAGAATGAAATCTTGCCATCTGCAACAACATGAATAGAACTAGAGTGCATTATGCTAAGCGAAATAAGTCAGTTTGAGAAAGACAAATACCATATGATTTCACTCATGTGGAATTTAAGAAATAAACCAGATGAACACAGGGGAAGGGAAGGAAAAATAAGATAAAAACATAGAGGGAGGCAAATTGTAAGCCACTCTTAACTATAGAGAACAAACAGGGTTGCTCAAGGGGAGGTGTTTTGGGTGGGGATGGGCTAAATAGGTGATGGGCATTAAGGAGGGCACTTGTAATGAGCACTGGGTGTTATATGTAAGTGATGAATCACTAAAGTCTACTCCTGAAACCAATACTATACTATATGTTAACTAACTTGAATTTAAATAAAAACAAGAATAGTGACGAAAGTTTTGAGGAAGATGAGGTATAAACTTACTCTACCAGATATTAAGACTTATAAAACTACAGTAAGACTGTGTGGTCTTAATATACCTTAGGAGGATTAACCTACTTAAATCAAGTGAAATCAGTTAAAGGTGCTCTGAAGTTCAATTACAGTGAAAAGACACATATGTAAGTGAGCGAAAACTAAATATGCAGTAAACATATATACAGAAATGCATGCTGTTTGGCAGAAATGTTAAAATACAAATGGGTAGCTATGACTACTTCATATAACTTCATCCCAGCATGTCTCTGCTTGAAATACAAAATTTTAGAGACTAAAACTTGAGCTGTTACTGACTACAGAGGTTCCTACAAATAAAAACAAAAACCTCAAAATAACACTGTAATTATAATCTCAGATAATCATTTCCTCAAATCCAATCTATGAGATAAGGAAAAATACACTTTTAAATTATCCTTAATACCCTTAAATAATTTGTGGTGTAAATGTACCAAAAGGAGTGAAGGCCAAGAATAGAAAATAAGCATTATCTTTAAGGTTTAAAGAGTTTCTCCTCAAATTAAAAAAAAAAATCAATATATATATTTTTAGTAAATCAATATGATGGCAATAATTTACCTCAATTCTTTTTTGAACAGCTGCTTTTGAGCAATTAAATCAAATAATCTAATAAAACTGTTGGTATATCACACATTATTTTCCTCCATAAATCTGTTCCTTTGCCTATATTCTTTTAGTTAATGGCAGAATTATAGATCCAAGTAGGAGTCAAAATCCTGGGAGATTTCCTAGATGACTCTCTCCACATCCAATTACTAACCAAGAGCTGCCAATTTTATCTGCTATAAATATCTTTCATAACGCCCTCTCTTCTATATCTACACTGCCAATGCCTTAATTAAAGCAGGTTCCTAACTGGTTTCCCTGCTCCCAATTGCATTCTGCTGTAGGCCATCCTTTGAGGACAAGCCTTCTTAAAACACCAGTGAAATCATGTCACTTCCTTACTTAAAACAAACACTTCCCTCCATGGCCTTTAACAAACTTCAAAAAATTGTAAGTATACACAGCATTGGATGGCCTGGTTATTGGTAAACTATATCTCCTGTCTCCTCTTCCACGACCACTCTAGTTATACCTTTATTCTTATCATGACTAAAATAACCTCTTCAGGCTGCTTCTACTTACAGCTGCCATAAGAAATATGTTCCTTTTAGCACTGTTCCCTTATTCTTACAGTTCCTGAATACCTCTCCCTCATTTGTGACTTCCTATGAATCCTTCAAGATTCAGCTCAGGAATTATTCTCTCACAATTAAATATCATCACTGTTCCTATCATAATCTTTCAGCAATACTTTTAATACTATTTCATAATTATTTGGCTAGATCTATTTTTTGCCTGTGGCTGTGACCTTCTCAAAAGGAAAGGTATTTCGTCTTCAATTCTGTATCCCAGGACCTAAGGTAAGTACAGTACCAGCACCTATCAATCATAAATGCTTTTTAAGTGACTACAGGAACAAATCAATCTAATCCTAACATAAAAGCTTAACATAATATGTACACACATAGAATGCACTTTACTTACCAGATTTTAGTGCTGCAAGGATTCAACATATAAAGATCCATATTTTCTATAAGAATAGCAGATGTGCTCTATTTTAAAAAGGGGAAGGGAATAAATTACTTAAGGAAAAATATTTCAACTGTAAAGATTTCTAGGATTTCTATTTTTAGATCTTAAAATACTAAGATTCTGAAACACTCATCTGAGAAGAAGGCATAAAAATGGCTAAAATTTACTGGTTATGTCTATAGTGTTAAGTTAGCCTTACAACAAAACATTTTAAATTAAATGTCTGTTACTATAAAGGAAAAATGATTTTCTATTAGCTATTTTCTTTTTAAAATTTCAAACAGGTTTTAAAAGTTAAAAGACAGGATGAATGCCCTTCATTGAATGAAGAGATAAACTGCAGCACATCCAGACAACAGAATATCATTTAGCGCTAAAAAGAAATGAGCTATTAAGCCACAGATGAAACTTAAATGCATATTACTGCATGAAAGAAGCCAATCTCAAAAGGCTACATACAGTATGAGTCCAACTACATGACACTCTGGAAAAGACAAATCTATGAAGATAGTAAAAAGATCGGGGGTTGAGGGGAGGGAGGGATGAAAAGGTGGAGCACAGAGGATTTTTAGGGCAGTAAAAATACTCTATGATACTATGATTGATAACGTGTCATTACACATTTGTTTAAACCTATAGACCATATGATAAGAGTGAACCCTAACATAAACTATAGACTTCAGGTGATAATAATGTGTCAGTGTAAGTTATCAACTGTAACAAATGTATCACTCTGGTGGGAAGTATGTTGATAATGGAGGAGGCTAAACATGTGTGAGAGTAAGGGTTATGAAAGAAATTTCTACCTTTCTCTCAATTTTGCTGTGAACCTTAACTGTTCTTAAAAAAACAAAGTCTTTGAAAGAAATAAAAAAGGTGCGATGTATCAACCAATATAACTAAGAATTCATACAAGAAAATGTCTTTAAAAGCATAATCTTACATTTATCAGTGAATCAGAAAAGTAGCTCATGTTAAAATACAGTTCTCAGCAAACTGCTACCTTGATTTAATAAAGTTACTAGTGTCCTACAAGTATAGAAGAATTTTATAGTTAAGTACCTTGGCTTCTGGATTAGCTGCCAAAATTTTGGCACCACATTCTACTGAGGCATAATTATTTCGATTTTTCTGCACTTTTTTTGTTGCATGTAGACCTCCATTAGAAGATGGATGCATTGACTGACCTGCAGACAAACCTTATTATAAACATATATATATGATGATTATGATTAAAAATACTCCCAACAAACAATGATCTCAAAAGCAATAGCTGATATGTACTGAAGAACAGGTTCTAACGCTTAAGAGAATGTTTTAAAAAACCTGTTAAATTCAAAATGCTTTACCTCATTGGCTTTAAAATACTCCCCCAAACCAAATTAACTACAAAAATCCACATTACTTGATTTATGTCTAAGTAATATAATTCTCAAAATAAAGCTTATCCATGAGAATCAAAATATTGTATATACATATTTTATTAAAGATGAATGCTGTCCTTCTAGCATTAAGAATTTTTAACTCTGAGACTTACTTTACAAAAAGAAACTGTAATACCTCAGTCCAACTCTATTTACAGTTTAAAGCTTTATGACTCAAAAGTTTCATTCATATCCCAGACAAGCCCCCCAAAAAACAAACAGAAAGTTTCTGTGCAATTTTCCTTATAAACTGAAATGAAAACTACTGCTCTGCCTACTTTATCTTATTTTTTCCTCATTTAATAATTTACAAAATGGATTTTAATTAAGATTAAAACTATATAATTATACACAGGTAAATTACATAGGTTGATAATTATACATCTTAGTAATTTTCACCTTTAAAAAGCTTTCAAAGGTTTTATTTTATTTTACCCACTATGAAGAGAAATGCGTATTTAAACCAGGCCCCTCCCCCCCAAAAGTAATAATAAATAAATAAATAAATAAATAAATAAATAAATAAATAAATGGAATCACAGTGTTTCCATACTTTTTTCTTTTTCTACTTCCATAACTTTCTTCTTCCATTCATCAAATGTTGGTATATCTTCTGGATCTTTGGGACTTGTTACAGATATATGGTCAATTTCCCCTGGTTTTGTATAATCAGAACTCTTAAAGAAATGTGAAAGAACAGAGAAAACAGATTAATAAATTATAAAAGTACAAATGTTTATGTGAAATTAAAGTCCAATTTTATAGTTGATAGATAATATTTCAAAAAAAATGAAATGTAAAAAGTTTTGGTTTACTTAAAAGTTGAGTTTCTCTTGAAAAATTGAAATCTTCTACCTAAGCACAAGATCTATTCCTTCACATTAACAATATAAGTATAGGTTGTAAAAAAAATTGTATTATATCCTAAGCAATTACTTACACATAAAACTGTACAAATCAATAAATACTACAGTTGTAATGCAACCATCTTAAAATTTAAGTTAAAATAATATAGGCATTAAAAAAAGCGAACTAATTTTAGATGTAGCATATAGTTTCTAAAAGATCCTTAACACGAATTACCATTCACATAAAAATTTAAGATGGATTTAAAAACATAAAGAAACACAAAGAGTCTAAAGAAAAACAAAGCTTTTTAAAGAAAGTATAGAAAAATCTTCATATATAAAAGGATTTAACAAGGTGAAGAAAGAATAAATTATAAAAAAAAGTCTGATACATTTGGCTGGATTAAAATTTAAAATTAAATGTATCAAAAGACCATAAACTACATTGTACAATAAGCCACAAGCTGAAATAAGTAGTTGCAATATCTGCAACCAATAAAGGATTACTACCAACTACACACTACCTACAATCAATAATGGAGGAGATAAACAATAAGTTCAGCAAAGAGAAAATACAAAATGCTCAATCTCAGTAATAATCAGGGGAATGCAAATGAAAACCAGAGATGCTGAATAAATTATACCAATCTGATGGAGTTTGAAGTGTGGCATGTCTGTTGGACCATGGGACATCTATTAGACTGCTGAAGGGGGTTCAAAATTTAGCAATATTAAGGGTGCATGGCTGGCTCAGTCAGAAAAGCATGCAACTCTCATCTTGGCGTCCTGAGTTCAAGCCCCAAATTGGATGCAGAGATAACTTAAATAAACTTAAAAAGACTTAGCCATATTAAGTAAAGATGTGCATACCCTATGACCCAATAATTCCACTCCCATGTATAAATATGAGTGAAAACATGCACATGTGCCTAGGAAAATATGCATGAGAATGCTTACTGCAGCATTGTTTGTAACATCAAAAAATTAGAAAAAACCTGAATTGAAGACCAGATAAATTGTGGTAGTGAAATACAACATTGTAAACAATGAACAGACAAATCTCAAAAACAATGGTGAGTAAAATGATATTTAAGGCAAGAATGATACCACTTTATATTGCTTCAAAATATGCTAAATAATAGTATGTACTGTTTATAATAATGCAGTTTTGGAAAAAGTTTAAAAACACACTCTTACACACACACATAGACACGCTGAATTTGACACAGGTGTTCTATCTGAAGAGGAGAGAAGAAATATAACTGGGAAAAGGCACACAATTTAATTTGTAATTTTTTCCGTAAGCTGAATAATATATGTAAAGATGCTCATTCCATTATTTATTTCTGTATTCCTAAAACAGTGCATAACATATTTAGTAACAGTTCCCTGAGAAGTGCACAACATCTGTTTAGACAGCTTACTCCGGTAAATAGCACAAGTCTCATGTAGTGTACGTGTGCTATATATAGTGTAGGGCACATTTTGAGAACTAATACTCGCTATATTAAAGCACACTTTTTTTTTTAAGATTTTATTTATTTATTTGACAGAGAGAGAGAGAAAGAGAGAGACAGTGAGAGAGGGAACACAAGCAGGGGGAGTGGAAGAGGGAGAAGCAGGCTTCCCGCGGAGCAGGGAGCCCGATGCGGGGCTCAATCCCAGGACCCTGGGATCATGACCTGAGCCAAAGGCAGACGCTTAACGACTGGGCAACCCGGGCGCCCCTAAAGCACACTTTTAAGGACTGATACTAGTATATTAGAATTACACTAATACACTAGCTTATTAGAATTACATGAATTACACAAATACACGAATACAAATACCCATAATCTCCCTCTAGGAAGACAGCAAATTGGCTCCCATACAACCTCCATCTTTTGCAGAACAAGCTAACTGACTAAATAATGTGGCTATTAAATAAAAACCTAGTTTCAGCACAATGAGAAAATAAGCAAAAAACATATATTTATAAAAATTAACCTGAGTACTTAAGAATAAAGCCCAAATACTAAAAGAAATACAACAAAAAGTTAGAGGAACATACACACACTTTTTGAGATCCAGGCAAAGCAATCACTATCACCTCTTAGCAACAAATAAGAGAACTAAACAATACAATAAAAACACATGGTAAAGTACTGTCTCTCAGTATGGCAAAGACTGTCTTCCAGATTCTTGAGATAACAGGGATAACACAAAGATCTTTTGCATCAGAAAAAAAACTCTCTCCAGTCACACAAACTTAACTGGGAAGAATTATCCTGAACTGGACAACACATAAAACTACTGGATATTTCATAATGTGCTTATTATCTGATAATTTTTCCAGGATATTAATATAGTTAAAAATTATACCATTTTGCCTATTAGCACAAACTCAGAAACCATTTTTATATACTAGGTAATGAAGGGCAGTTTCAGTCTGCTAATGGTGAAGGAGAACAAGCAAAACTGGGACAAAACTGGCTGCCATGTAGTATCAGAGAAGTCTATGTAGTATCAGATGAATCTTAAATACCTCCAAAGAAGATATTTTTGTAATGTTTGTCTAATTTTATTTATGGCTGTAGACAACTGAACTATAACATATGCTTGATTTGGTTTCATTGGGAAAATTAGTTCCTTCAAGATGGTGGGCTACGAAATGTTGAGCTCCTATAATTGTAAGAAGCATCATAAAAACAGCTGGTAGTGATAGTAAAGTCTCCAGAAGGAAGTTTAGTTAGTTGTGAGTACAGATTCACTGAAAATATATGACAGAGAAGGTGGAGAACAGAAGATCCAAATTAAAAAGGAACAAATGTGGACATGGTACTCAGTACTTTGAACCTCTCTTTGATTCCGCATGTTTTACTTTTGTTAAGTTCATGGAGTGGACTTCATCTCTGTTACTCAGTTATTTCTTACCTGAAGGAGGCCTAGACTCCTCTGTCAACATTTCTTCAGGAAATTCTGCATTGGCCTCTATATGAAGTCAAAGCAGAACTCAAAAGGAGAAAGGAAAGTAAAACTGCTACATGGGGCTAGTATAATTGTAAAATTCATACTCTTCAATATAAGCTGTATTCTGCACACAAATAACAAAAGGTAAAAATGTCTCTTTAAAATAATTCTGGTTGAAAAGCCTAAATTTAACAGTGTATATGGAGTTAAACTTATTATTCTGAAGATACCTGAATTTAATAGTCATAACTTCTTCTATATAGCTCTCCAGAAACTTCTTAAGTAAGGACTTTATGTATCTGCTATCAAACAGTTGATGGTAACAGAAAACCACTTAATTATATACAACTAAGGGCTGTTCATACTTGGAACAACTGTATGTATAAATAATATACTGGTAAGAGTACCCAGGAAGTAACCATTTGCTCTCAGGAAGTACAGCTCACCTCAGTTCCACATTCCTCATTAACTACTTAATCCCTAATTTTATGGCAAATATGGTTAGCAAATTGCAAGATTAGCTAATAATAAAAATGCATATAATAAAGTAGGAAACAGTCAAGTATATAACTTACCTCATTTTTTAAATTATCTGAAGCGTTCAATGCAGATTTTGTATCACCACTAGCCTGATCACTTGCTGAAACTTTTGATTCAAATTCTGATTTTGTTATTTTTCCTTTGCCATGTGAAGATGACACATTTTCTATATGCTGGCCAACAAGGCTATTTGAAACCAAAAAGACATATTAAAAAAAATTAACTGAATAACAAGTTTATGTAATCTAAACTGTTAAAATTATCATGTACAAAATAAACCAAGAAAAGAGCACAAAGGGATTAGCTTTCTCGCAGCTTTCTCGCGATCATAAAGTGGAATTAGGCACACACCAAAGTCCATTCAAACATGACACTGCTATTATTACAAAAGGAAAACAACAGCTCACACCCACCTTTCAGGTGGACTGACAAAGGAAGGCTGGTCAACTGGAGTATTTGCTTCAAGGGCCTCACCAACATCACAATCAGTTTCAGATTGCTCAGTTTCACTTGGTTTTGCTATAGGAATAGTACCAGGGTTTTCTATTTCACTAAAAACAGAAACAAAAAAGACAATCTGGCAACTTAATGAACATAATGTGGCATAAGTTACAAATTGTATTAGTGATTTTCAAAACATAATCTAAACCAGAGAAGAATGCCTTACTGTTCTACAGGCTGTTTTCAAGAATTTACTTATTTTAAATCATGTAAAGTTAACTGCTGACTCTTGATCTGTTAATGGCTTTGGCTGTTAAATAGGTAATTACCAAATTTTAAAACAAAATATCATAGCTTAGTATTTGATCTCATAAAAAATAAGATTTTAAATTTATTTATGTATGTATTTATTTATTAGAGAAAGAGAAGGAGAGTGCACTAGCACATGCAAGTGGGGACAGGAGGGACAGAGGGAGAGGGAGAGAGAATCTTAAGCAGGCTCCATGCTCAGCATGGAGCCTGACTTGGGGCTCAATCTCATGAGCCTGAGATCATGACCTGAGCTGAAATCAAGAGTTGGATGCTTAACTGACTGAGCCACCCAGGTGCCCTTAAAATTTATCTTAACTGTATCTTCTCTAATGTTTCCTTTCTGTTAGTATAATCTACCAGTATTAGAGTTGTTGCCTATAGTTATCAAAAAATAATCTATTATCTTAAAACATTTCACTAAGTTCTTAAGGCACTTTTAGAATTTCATTTTTAAAAATACTACCCTAATATTCTGTCCTACTCACTTCCAATTCACTAAGCAGTCATGTTCAGTACAATGGGAAAATAAGATGTACTGTTCAGATTTGTAATATCTAGCCTTAAATTCTTTCTGGAATAAGTATTTTTAAATTTTTAAATACTACCGTTACTTCTAAGAATGTCTTGTTTCTTTATTCCTTACCTAGGATAAACCCCTAAATGGCAACTCTAACATCTTTGAATACAACTCCTCTACCCCAGTCCCTTCCATTCTTGAGAAGAATAAGTGTTTAAAAAGTGCTGTGGGAAAAAAAATTTAAAAAGTAGTGAAGATAACAATAATATTAACTGACACATATATATTATCATTATGTGCCAGATATTGTTCTATTCGTTTTTAATATATATATTAACTCATTTGATAAAGGAAATGCTTAATGTAGTATGAGAGAAGGGAATTTTGTTCTGTAGTGTTGCTGTAAGGACTAGGAAAGTACACAATAGATTTTCTAAATTAAGGAACTCTTACAGCTACATATTCTGAATATTTATTATCAAGTTTGAAAAAGGTAGCTATTCACAAAAAGACACAATTATGAATGGAATGCTTCAGTAATATTTGATAGAAATGAATAATCTGACATTTGAATCTTTGATAATTATAGGGAAGATTATTCAAATAAGTAGTTACTTAAACAAGTAGAACCTCATTTTTTGTGATGCAGAGATTTCATGGCTGAGATCTAATCAACCTCACTGGGTTTAGAAACAGAATAAATACTCCTTATATCAAAAGATCCTTACATTAAAATAAAATAAAAATGCAAAATAGAGGCATCATAACTTAAGTCTGCTATACAGTCTAAACTTCAAATCTGAGTTTCAAGCTGCCTTATCTTCTTAAGACATTTTTCTATCATTACCTAATTAGATTCTCTTTTTTTCTTTGTAATAACTTACTCAAGCTTTGAGATTGGAGTGATCTCTGAGGTAGATGAGCTGGAAATATTTTCAATGTTTTCACTGCCCACAACTCCACTGGAAGAATCTTCATGTAGATCAATTGTAGGGAGTGTCTCAATTACAGATGGACTTAACTTTTTTGACTCCATATTCTGTTTAAAAAAAAAAAAAGTCAGTTATATTAAATGTTGAGATTAATAAATTATCTCTTTAGCTATACAGGATTTTATAAAAGTATGTCTCAAAAGTGACAGTATCAAGAATGTACTTTTATAAAAATCCTATCTTCCAACAACACCTCCCAAGGAATATATTTCATATTAAAATACAAGCTCTAGACATTTTTCATGTCATTTCACAAACTAGAACAAAGGAGCTTGCCTTTCTTCTTTCCTATTTTCTATCAGGACCTACATATATTTCCCTCTTACTTTAATTAATGCTAGTAGCAACACAGAAATCATATTTAAATATACAAAACAACACATACTTCTTGCCGCAGAGCAGTTTAGAAGATAATGTACATCAATAAACAACAACACAGGGCATGTACAAGTAACATTACAATGCAATAAATGATTCTCACTGATCCTTCAGTCCTTGGATGCTCTGGGCCATTCACTCCTCCAAAACACAATCTGAAATCTACATAATACCACTCATATTTGAAACCTCTATCAGCACATTCTCCCCCACTACCAACCTTAAATAGAATTAGCCATTCCTCTTCCTCTATACCTCTACTGTTCTCTGTATAGACTTAATAGAGCATCTGTAAAACCTCAATTGCCTTATTTAGGTCTCCTTCTCTTTTTCAAGTATACTATAAATGTCTTGAGTAAGAACTATGTTCTCTTGATTTTCATGTTCCCTGGCACATAGTAGACATTTAATGCTTATTAAGTGAGTATCAAGTGAGGTACTCATGCTCAGTTCAAGGAAAAGAGAAACTATAGACTATTATGGACTAGAAAAACTAGGACTTTGAAGAAAAAAAGGACCCAGTATGAGAACAGAAAGAAAACATAAGATATAGAGTCAGTGGAATATAAAATATAATCATCTGGGGAATTATTTACACTGAAATGAAAAATACACAAAGGAATACAAATAGTTTGCATTTTATGGTGGAGGCCTTGAGAAAAGGAGTTTTTATTATTATCAAATATTATCATTTTAATATGTATTCAGTATTAAAAAAAAATGAGATAGTTTACTTTTTTTTTTTTTTACTAAGTCTCCAAAATCCAATATGTATTTAATACTTACAGCGAGTCTCAATTTGGACTAACTGCATTTCCAGTGCTCAATAGCCAAATGTAGCTAGTGGCTACTATACTGAACAGCAAAGATCTATAAGACGCAGTAAGCACTTCAAAGTACTTGAGCAAGAGTATACCATGATAAAAATTCTAGAAAATGAACAATGGCAGGACTGTTCGGGATAGTCATATAACTAGAAGGGCTACAGAGAACACTTTCTTACTCTTACGTAGAAACATTTGACAAACATCTTCTAGGATCCAATAAAATGAAACTCACTATTTGTACTTAGATAGCCCAATTAAGTCATAAAATAGCTCTAACTGTATTTTAAAAAAGAATTCTCCCTCATTTTGAGCTGAAGTTTGTTTTTGTTAATATTTGAGATACTTAGTTTTTCCTTAGTTCTTCGTCCTCCAGATCAAATATCCCTAGTTCCTTCAGCTATTCCTGATATTAAATGGGTTCCAGATGCTTCAGCATTCTGGTCAGTTTATAGTTTTTAACATCTTTCATAAAATCTGATGTACAAAATGGAAAATAATATTCAGAATGTAATATAAGAAACATATAAAACATACTTTAACCTATTATTAATTCATACTCCACACTGAATGACAAAAGTTTGGTATCAAAATACTTTGTTTTACATACAAATACTTTCTTTTGTTGTAAGTTAGAAAAAATTTCCCGACATCTAAAAATCTGGAGACAAAGATCCGTTATAGTGAGCCAAAATGGAATCTATGAAGACATGAGAACTTACACCCAAACTTTTACTACAAAGAAATAGTCACATTTATTATTAAATCTGTAATTTTACATTTTCTCAAAAGCAGTACTCTTAGCAGGTGAATAGTATTAAAGCCAATTGCACAACAGTTCAAAAAGAAAAAGTAACAATACACAATATGGTGACCAAACAGAAGTTTTCTGTCTTGTGAAGCAGTTTTAAAAGACGTTATCATTAAAGATCAAAGCAACATAGCTTACCTGTACATCCACAATGTAGTCATCTTTTAATTTATGTTCTTCTGGAGGACTAGGTAAGTTTGAACCCACTTTTTCCGATAATTCGGCATTGATAGGTCCCTCTCTTTTATCCTATATTGCAACAAAGAAAAAAGGGTAACTGATAAAACTGTTTCAGAAAACAGTCCTAAACAATATTATATACTTTATAACACATTTGACTCTTACTTTTATTTGTGTAATGTGTCCATCTTCCTGCATTCCCTTCCTTGCCACCACTTAAAATGTATACTAAATGAGTTGAAGACCCTCATTTGATTTCTTAATAAGCACTTTAGTCCTACCACGCAGCACTATGTATTAGGCACACAGTAAGACTTCAGGAAATATCTAATAAATGAATGTACATACAGCTCTTTGTATCATCTCTCTTTTGACACTGACTTACAAGTTAAGATTTCAGACACCTTCAAGTTTAAATGTATCTTCTAGCATGTAAGTTTCATAAAAGCAAAGTTCATATTCTTTGTTTACATAAATCTTTATAACGTATACCAGATACTTAAATATTTGCTGAAAGAATGTTTTCCCCCCCGAATACTTCGCTTATATTCATTCTCACATTTAGTCTTCAAATTTTTCAGCAGAGATTAGATCAAAGTTTTACAGACCGTGGGTAAAAGTATAAAATTGTATTCTTTTTAAAGAGATATTCAGCAACAGTCTTCAAAATTGCTCCATCCCAGAAATAAATCCAACATAACTCCAAAATTTGAATAAGTATCATGCCAACCCCTCCAAGTATGTAATTATAAACTTATGTTCACACACATGCACACACATAAGCCCACATGCACACACACAAGCCCACGTGCACAAACACAGCTGAGAAACAATGCTAAAGTCTGTCAATAAAGAAATACATCATAATTTATACAATGAAATAAAAATGTAACCATCACAAGAATACAACAACATGAAAAGGTATCTATGAGATATTATTGGGGCAAAGGGGGAAGTCATTTGTAGAATATTTATAATATGACATTTTATGGAAAATAAAATACTAATTTGTGTGCCATATTTAGATAACCAAAAAAAAAAGTCTCAATGTTTTCACAAGAAACAGTAAATTGTGGTTCCTCTGGGGAGGGGAACAGGATATAAATATGAATATTTTATAGTTAGTATAAATTACTTTTATACAGTTGATCCTTGAACAATGCAGGGGTTAGGGGTACCAAGCCTTAGCACAGTCAAAAATCTCCATATAACTTTTGACTCCCCAAAAACTACTAATAGCCTATTGTTGACCGGAAGCTGTACCAATAATAAGCAGTCAATTAACACATATTTTGTATGTTATATGTATTATTATACTGTATTCTTACATTAAAGTAAGTTAGAAAAACAAAGTGTTAAGAAAATTGTAAGAGAAAATACATTTACAGTATTGTACCATAAAAAAATCTGCATATTAATGCACCCACACAGTTCAAACCCATGTCATTCAAGGATCAACTGTAACACATATATTGATGGGGGGGGGGAGCCAAATCTAGTCAATACTCACCTTCTATTATTGAGTGACTGATTGATTTTAATTTCTCTCTTTTTTTTTTAAGTAGGCTCCATGCCCAATGTGGGGCTTGAACTCATGATCCTGAGATCAAGAGTCACATGCTCTACTGATTGAGTCAGCCAGGCACCCCACCTTTTATAATTTAAAATGATAAAATAATAAATGATTTAAAGACCATCTGGTCTGGTTTTTTGGACTCTGTCTATTCACTCCACCCAATTATATAAAAAAACTACATGGCCACTGACTGCAGGGTCTCCCTATAATCCTCAGTTCTAAGTGTTTACTTATAAGGGTTTCTTTTGAAACCTTTGAACTATTTAGAATATTAAAAAGTGAACCACTGGTTTTCAGTTCTCCGAATAGCTACTATTTTTTTCCCTACTCTAGGACTAACGATGTTACAACATTCCAAGAATAAACATATAAATATCTCAAAGATAGCTTACTTTCAGAATGACCTGAGTAATTCTTCCGATTACAGCAAGGAGAATTACAAATCACCAAAAACTATGTCATAGTATTTTTGAAATGACTTTTATTCCAAACGTTTTGAGGAAGTCTTAAAAAGCTGACACACAAATTACATTGTCAACTTTATTTAAGGTACCTTTTTCTGGAATTGTACATCTTCATTTTCTAGTGCACAATTGTCATCTTGAGAGTAATATGATGAAGCTGAAGAACTCTCTTTACAACATACACGCCAACTGGGAAGCCTGTAAAACATTCACCATCACCAAAAGAAAGAAAGAAGGAAAAGTTGTTAAGCCAACATATTCCCTACTATGGGCTAGAATTTTAGGCAATAAATAAATAGATGGCTCCTACCCTAATGCCCTCAAGAACTTAACAATTTAATGAAGACAAATGTACGTAAGACAAGTATTTTTATTTAATGCCCTAAAAACCCCCCATAAACTGTGTTATCAGCATTCCAAGTAAGGGATTATGAATTTCATGAAGGTAAAACAATAAAGATTTCACAAAAGGAGTATCTGATAATTATCACAGAAGGAAAAGTTTTCAAGGAGTTAACCTCCTCAGAAAAGTATCAGATGCCAATAATATTCTAAATTTTACTAAATATTTAAGAACAGAGAATTCTAAAGCTGCCTAAACTATTTCAAAGAATAGAAGCTAAGTTTCCAAATAGTTTTGATATAGGAAACAAAGCCGTGATAGCCAAAATTAAGAGAAATAGCACACATAAATGAATACTACAGGTTAATACAACCTTTGAAATCAGACACAAAAATTCTAAATAAAACAATAAAAGAGAAAGTCTCTAGGAACACACCAAAGAAATAATATACCACTGTTATGATCAAGTAAAGTTTAGTTCTGATATTCAAAAGTGGTTCAATATAATAAAATCTATTTATTTAGTCTACCATGCAAAAATATGAAGGAAAAATATCTTATGATTATTCCACAGTCATTGAAAGACATCTGATAAACTTACACATCCATCAAGATTTTCTTAAAATAGAGAATAAGCAGATGTTTACCATGGAAACATATATGCACAATACACAAGCCTAAAAGTCAGTACCAAACTTAGTGACGTAATCTAAAAATAACCCTATTTAGATCTGAAACAAGACAAGAATGTCCATTACTGTTAGTATTATGTAATATGATAAAAAGTATAAAAATGGAAAAGGGGACAGAAAATGATCCTTAATTGCAGATAATTACTTTATATAGGTGGAAAATTAAAAAGAACCACCTATTAAAAGAAGTCTTGGGTATAAAAATTATATTCCTAGGTATAAAATTAGATTCAAATCAATTCTACTCAAACCATCACCACCTGTTACAAGATGAAACAGAAGAAAAGTCCCCATTTGCAAAAGAACAATAAAAACTAAAATACAAACTTAGCAAGAAATGTTCTATTTGGTTGAACTGTTCGAAATCGCCAATATTTGACAATTCTTTAACATGGAAAAGTCAAATTATACAATTTGAGCTAATATATACAGAAGATTTGAAGACATAAAGAAGATTTTTAAGTAGGTAGGCTGATATAAAATTTATATAAACAGTAAGAATAATCAAGAAGATTTTAATATGAGGGAACTACATGTCTATGAAACCACAGTAATCACAACAATATAGTATTGAGATGAGAGAGGGAAAGGGAATCCCCTTGGTGACTGGAAACAGAAATCCTAAGATGACAGCTATACAGAGAGAACAGGGAGCAACCAAGTCTAAACTGGAGGTTATCAGAAACTCTAGAAGAACCTTCTTTCAGAGGATGAAATTGACAGCACATCAGATAGGTCTTTGAAAATGTTAAGTACAAATCTATGTAACTGCCAGATAGTTCGTAATTAAATAAAAAAATAAGCAAACTTAGTAAGTCAAATATTAGTTCCAGGAGAAAAGAAAAGAAGTACAGAAAAGGAAAAGTAATCATGTTTTACTACATGGCTCAGCTGTGAATAGCATATATATGTCAATAATTATATAAATAATGAATATTGATCTAACCCAAATTATGACAGAATTGTATTACCAGCATATAGTAAAAAGAATCTGATCATCTGCACTAGAATACCTAAAACTGACATTAAAGCAATTATTTTAGAGACAAAGAATATAAAATTAATCAGCCAAGAGATGAAAGTGGTTTCTTTCAAACCAAAATAAATAAATAAATCTTTTAGAGCTATCTGACTTTCATATGGATATACTATTTTGATAAAATTAAAACTAAAAAAATAAAGGGGGAGAAGAGCAAGGTACATAATAATATATACATACTTAGTAGGCTACCATGTATATATGTGTACTAAAGGTATTTGTGTGTGCATACATTTCTTTGAAAGATTTTTTTTTTTAAAAAAGCACTACCTTGGTTGCATCCAAGGAGGAAAACTGGGTGGCAGAATCACAAGAAAAATACAAGAGCATTTTTTTACTAAATACTCTATGTCTTCTGAATTTTGAACCACAAGAATATATTACTTTTCAAAACCTCATACTGATACATCATTATTTATTATGTACTTCTTTACTGACAGACTTTTACATTGTTTCTCGGGGGGGGAGGGGTGTTTCTCGGGGGGCGGAGGGGTGGTGTGTGTGTAGGTAAGGTAGGTATGTATTTGGGACAACCAAAGTTTCAAATATCCAAAACTGTGGATATTAGCGTTTTGGTAGTGATACTCCCTTAATTTCTTATCCTTTTCTATAGTTTCTAAATTTCTACCACAAGCATATACTAGTTTTATCATCAGGAACTATGTGTGTGTGTATATATAATTCCTAATATCCACAGTTATTGTGAAGACCAACAGATCCTTGTTTTTAATATCATAAATCAATCCTATTACTCCAAGTTCTGAGTTTTTTGGAAATGAGATTAGCATTAGCATCAGTAGACTCAGTAGACCGCCCTCCCCAATGTGGGTAGGTTATGTGAGATTTAGCATTCAGGGTGGCTGGGTGAAAGGTATATAGTTAACTCTTCGTACTATCTTTGCATATTGTCTATAAATCTAAAATCAATCCAAAATACAAGTTTCATTTTTTTTTTTTTAAGATTTTATTTGACAGAGAGAGACAGCGAGAGAGAGAACACAAGCAGGGGGAGTGGGAGAGGGAGAAGCAGGCTTCCCACAGAGCAGGGAGCCCGATGCGGGGCTCGATCCCAGGACTCTGGGATCTTGACCTGAGCCGAAGGCAGACGCTCAACGACTGAGCCACCCAGGGGCCCCACAAGTTTCTTTTAAAAATAAGCACAATCCATGGAAGAAAAAATTGAGAAACCGAACTTCAAAATTAAAAACTTCTGTTCCACAAAATACACTTATTAAAATGAGAAGGAAAGTTACAGACTGGGAGGAAATATTTGCAAAGCATATATGTGGTAAAGGATTTGTATCCAGTGTAAAGAACTCTCAAAACTCAAGTAAGAAAGAACCCAATTTTGGGGTTGCCTGGGTGGCTCAGTCAGTTAAGCATCTGCCTCAGCTCAGGTGATGATCCAGGGGTCCTGGGAGCTAGTTCCGCATCAGGCTCTTTGCTCAGTGGGGAGCCTGCTTCCCCCTCTGCCTGCAGCTCCCTTGCTTGTGTTTGTGTGAACACACATGCTCTCTCGTGCTCTCTCTCTCTGGCAAATAAATAAAATCTTTAAAAAAAAAATAAGAAACAACCTAATTTTTTAAAAACAGGCAAAAGATTTTCACCATCATATCACCAAAGAAGACACAGGGATGGCAAATAAAAGTGAAAGATGCTCAACATCCTTAGTCATAGAGAAATGCAAATCAAAACCATAATGAGATACCACTACTACCTATTAAAATGGCTAAAATTTAAAAGACTGGCCATACTAACTGTTGCAAAGAATATGGAAGGACTGAAACTTTCATATACTGTTCATGGGAATATAAATGGTACAATCACTTTGGAAAACAATTTGGCATTGCTTTAAAAGTGAAACACACTTATATATGATCCGGCCATTCCACCCTTAAGTATTCACTCAAGAGAAAGGAAAACACAAAAGGTCACAGGAGCTCTATTTATAGTAGTCAAAAACTGGAAAAAACTCTCAAATGTCCATGAACAGGTACAGAGATAAACAATCCGTACTACAGACATGCAATGTAATACTATTCAGCAATAAAAAGGAATGAATTTGAAACACACAACACCCTCAAAAAACTTCTTCTGTGAAAGAAGCCAGATCAAAAAAAAAAAAAAATAGTATATAGTGTATGATTCCGCTTACGTAATACAAAAAATGCAAACTAAACTATAGCTACAGAATGCAAATCAGTGGTTGCCTGGAGGAGGAAGCCAGGAGGAAAGGATTACAAAAGGGCATGAGAAAATTCCTGAGGGTAAAGGGGATATGTTCACCAATTGCTTGGATAGTTTCATGGATGTATACATATGCCAAGATGAATCAAACTGTACAATTTATGTAGTTTTTTGTAGGCCAATTATGCCCCTGATAAAGCTGTTTTAAGAAGTGGAACAGAGAGAAATGAAATAAGATTGACAAAAGGCTAATTATTATTGAAGCTAGGCAACAGGTACATGCCTGTTACACTCTTCCTTCTATACTTTTTTTGGCATGTCTTTAAATTCCCATAAGAAAAAGTTTTAGAATTCCATCCATTTTTAAATAGAAAATAATAATTCAGTGTTGTATTTACTTTCTACATATATTATTGTAATACCTGTCTGGGTACAGTTGCCAGAATAGAATTCTTTTTTTTTTTTTTTAAAGATTTTATTTATTTATTTGAGACAGAGAGAATGAGAGAGAGCAAGCACATGAGAGGGGGGAGGGTCAGAGGGAGAAGCAGACTCCCTGCCGAGCAGGGAGCCCGATGCGGGACTCGATCCCGGGACTCCAGGATCATGACCTGAGCCGAAGGCAGTCGCCCAACCAACTGAGCCACCCAGGCGCCCCAGAATAGAATTCTTTAAAATGGACAAAAAGCATATGGATAAATTATAAACTGTATGAGCTTAAAAGCAATAGAAATATTAGCAGTTGTTGAGCACTCCATTTTAATTTCGTATTTATATCATTAATGTTTCTTTTTTTTGTTCACTCTCCAAAAAATAGGCTTACCATGTATTAATAGAATAAATATATATTCATCTATTTTAATGACAAATATTTGTTATTTGCCTATTATTTCCACAAAAGCTGTTTTAGATACGGTCTTAATGGTTACTAGATTTTTAAAAAAAAGTACCACAATGTGGAAGGAATGAATGTTCGTATCCAGATGACACTAATAGTTTTTTCTTGAAAGGTTTTCAATTTGAATGTATAGTGACTTAAGTTTTTCTTGCAGTGGGAACCTACAGTCTAATACTGCTAGGCACTATGCTGTTTTAAAGGGTATGTTAAAACTAAATATTTCAAAAAATAGTGGTTAAAATGTAAATGTTAAGTAAAAGATGTATTAATTAGCTCTTACTGAAGAGAACAGGAGAAGGACTCAGGAAATTTTTTCTAGAGGATATAGCAACTGAATTAAGTCTTAAAGTGACAAAAAAAAAGATTTAATTAAGAGAGAAAGTATTCTTTAATGTATAAGTGATTGAGGAAACACCATTTTTTAATACCAATGGCTTAGAATGAGAGTGTTTTACAACTGCTAGCTCAAAAATACAGACCTAGCTACCTTAAACAATTACTTTTTATAATCTTATCAAAGAAATTTAGCAAAATAATGCAATAATAAATTCCATTAATGTGCAATAAAGAATATGTTAATATGCAAATGAGCCAAGCCTAATAATTGCAGGGAGAGGGCAAATCTAACTGGAGTCTGAAGTTTGAAAGTCAAACTTTCAAATGAATTAATGTTTCCCTCTGAGTTATACTGAAGAAACTATATAAGCACTTAAGACTACCAATATTACCAGATATTATGTTAGATACAGAGGCTTGTTAGGAAATGTTAGGCATAATTTTCAATTCATTAAAAATTTGAGTAAAGATACATTGAGAAAACACGAAAAAAAATAAGTAGCAATTCTAATTAAAACAATTAAATTGATAAGCATTATGTCACTAAGAGATTTATTTATCTTAGTAAAAAGATATGATTATAAATATATATGCACCCAACAGTATCACTTCAAAATATATAAAACAACCAAAGCTACGTGTGAAAACAGAATAATCAAAAATTATGGTAGCTTATTTTTTTTTTAAGAGAAAGCGTGGGGGTTGGGAGGAATGGGGCAGAGGAAGAGGGAGAATCTTAAGCAGGCTCCATGTCCAACATGGAGCCTGATGCAGGGCTCAGTCTCAACCCTGAGATCATGACCTGAGCAGAAATCAAGAGTTAGACCAACTGAGCCACCCAGGTGCCTTGGTAGCCTATTTTAAATTATCTCTTACAAAATAAGAGATGGACAAAAACTAAGGAAACATAGGATTTATATTATATATAAGAAACAAGCTTGATCAAAAATATAGAACTTTATAACAAATCAAATTAAACATTCTTTTCAAGCACACATGGGATATTTCCCAAATACTGATCATATACTAAAACTTCAAAAGAAGACTCAAATTCCAAAGACTGAAGATCTAATAAACTATACTCTATCAACCACATGGCAACAATATTTGAAGTAACAAAAAGCCAACATTCTAAGTCTAGAAACACAAATGATGCAGCAGAATAATCCTTCCGTTAAAGAGGAAATAATAAGGAACAATTATGAAATATTATAGTGGAGGACTACTGGTCAAAATTGGTGGGATGCAGATAAGACAATAGCAGGAAAACTATGCTTCTAAACACACTGGAAGACAAACCCTGAAAAAAAGAGCTAATCTTTCAACTCAAAGAGATAAGAGTGTAAATAAAATAAAATAAAATAAAAAGGAAGGCTATAAGGACAGAAAACACTGAAATAAAGAAAAAGGCAAAGATTCAGAAAACCAAAACTTGGTTCTTTGAAGAAAATGTTAAAAAGATAAATCTCTGACAAAACCGATCAAGAAGAGTTGGTGATGTGAATTAACAAAATATGCTACAAAAACATGAAATAACCACAGATAAAACAGATTTTTAAAATTATAAAATATTACAAATTATACAAATACCAATATATTTGAAAAGTTAGAAGAAATGGGTTTGTCTAGAAAAATAGCAAAACTGGCACAAAGTATAAAACTAATGAAAATTAAAGAAATTTGAGTGGATTAATCAATACCTCACACAGAGAAGGGAAAAATCCCAAACCAGGTTTTGTTTTTGTTTTTTTCACTTTTTATTTGGGAATAATTTCAAAGTTTCAGAAGAATTGCCAGCATAGTACAAAGAACATACACAAACCATATCAACCTATTGTTAACATTTTGCCTCATTTCTTCCATCACTTGTCATTTGCTCATAGCACACTCTCACATCTTCCTTCTTACACTCTTTCTTTCTCCCTCTCCATTTAATTTATCTCTAACTACCTTACTATGTATTTCCACAGAATAAGGATATTCGCTTACATAACCACAGTGCAATTATCAACTTCCGTTACAATGACATAATACTTTAACCTATCATCCATACTGCAATTTTGTCAATTAACCCAATAATATCCTTATAGCGTTCCCCCTCCACTACTCCCAACTACAGAATTGAGTCCAGAATCATGTCCTGCATGTATCATGTGTCTTCAGCCTCCTTTAACCTGAAATAAGTTTTTGGCCTTTACCTTATGTGGCACTGATATTTTTTAAGAACACAGTCCTTTAATTTTTTAAATAATATGGTCCTTATTTGAGGCTTATCTGATGTTTCTTCATGTCCAGATTCAGGTTATATATTCCTGGATGGGATCCTTCATAAGTGATGGTGTGTTTTTCTCAGGGTATTATATCCAGAAGCATACGATACCCAACTGTTTCAGCACTTGCAATTCCACTTTTAGGTATTTCTCAAGAGAAATGAAAACTATGTCCACAAAAAGGCTTGTATGAAAATGGCCCTAGTACCTTTTATTTCTAATAGCCAAAAACTGGAAGCAGCCCAGATGTCCAACAGCAGAATAAACTATAATATATTCATAGAATGTACTAACTACTCCCAATAAAAGTAAATGAATTACTGACTAATGAAACAACATGGATAAATCTTAGCAACATTATACTGAGTAGCCAGACACAAGAAAATACTGTATAACTCCATTTAGATGAAGTTCCAGAATTAGCAAAACTAATCCACAGGTGACAGAAATCGAATCACAGGTTGCTTCAGGGGACTCACTAGAAAAGGACATGAGGAACATTCTGGGGTGATACAAATGTTCTGTATCTTGATGGGGGGGTAGGTTACACAAATATATGTATTTGTCAAAACTGATCCAACTACATATAGAACTAATATATGTGCATTTCATTGTATGTAAATTATCTCAACTTAAAAATTTAAGAAACAGAAAAGTTTGTATTTTCCTCCCAGCAGTAACCAAAAAGAAAATAAGCTATTGGCAATAAAAAAAATTATAAACAATTTAGAAATTAACCTAAGAAAAATAATACACAACCATTTATAGATAAAAAATTTTAACTCTGGTCATGATCATACAATAAAGAAATAAATACACAAAAAATCTAATATGTTCATAGATGGAATACTGGTGACAGCAATGTAAAGATAGCAATTCATCACTCAAATATAACTCTTATCAAAATACCTGAAGGATCCATTCATTCTAAATATGATACAGAAAAAAAGTGGCCCAGGGCGCCTGAGTGGCTCAGTCGGTTAAGCGACTGCCTTCGGCTCAGGTCATGATCCTGGAGTCCCGGGATCGAGTCCCGCATCGGGCTCCCTGCTCGGCGGGGAGTCTGCTTCTCCCTCTGACCCTCCTCCCTCTCGTGGTCTCTGTCTCCCATTCTCTCTTTCAAATAAATAAATAAAATCTTATTAAAAAAAAAAAAAGAAAAGAAAAGAAAAAAAGTGGCCCATGAATAGCTAAATTAACAAAAAAAGCGAAGGCATGTGGTTCACCTTGCCAGATAATTAAATTTATTACGAAACCATTCTAACTAGACTACAGTACTGGGATAGCAAAAGACAAGCAAATGGAACAGAATACACCCAAATGCATTTATTAACATATAGTCTCTCATTAGAAGCAGCCACACACAAAGTGCTGCTCAATGAATAAATGATATTATGAGGCTTTCCTGAGGGCATCTCCCACATCATTAACTACTTAAAATTCATTTTAATGATGGTTCTAATAACCAAAGCAATTAAAAGTGTTAAATGAAAAAAAGTAGAAAGAATGAGATTAATAGCATCATACAATTTATGTAAAATTTTATAACATATAAGCAAAACACGACTATTTGGGAAGAAAACATCAAATAAATACATGCAAGCTGACTAGAAAGGCTCAAATATACTCTGGGGTAACTGCCTAAAATGGGGAAAAGAATGACACTGAAGATAGAAGATAAAAGAGTAATCATGTAAAATGGAGTGAAAAAGGGGACCCATGCAGAACTCTGCATCGAGTATGAGCAATGTAATCCTAAGTACCTGATGTCTTGGGGGAAAAAAAAAAAGTTATGTTTTTAAACTAATGATGTAATGTATGGGGATTAACATAAGAATAAAAAAAAAGTTATGTTTTTATTTTTTTATTCAGACTTTTAGATGAAAGTCTTAATCTAATTTTTACAAATAAAGAAGCTAAAGCTCAGAAATTAACTTGCCCAAAGTCGTTCAATTTGTGACTGCAAGCCTAGATTATCTCTCTCCAAAGCCTATGATCTTTCTGTATTGCTATACTTCATATTTAATATTCTCTGGTCAACCGATCTGTTCACTCAAGAATTGATGGTATTAGTCAAGGCTAGTTATAGCATAACAAAAATATAAGAAATATCACAAAAGAGGAATAACATTTACCTCAGATTTAGATAGTGGCAACAATAGAAATATCAAGTTTTGTAACATAGTGGCTAGGACATGGAACTTCAGAGTCAAGATTCCCAAGTCCTCCATTTATTAGTCGTATGTTCTTGGGTAAATTACAAAATCTGCGTGCCTCAATATCGATACTCTAAAATGGAGTTACTTCGGGGCATGTGTGTGGCTTGGTCAGTTAAGCTTCTGACCCTTGATTTTGGCTCAGGTCATGATCTAAAATGGAGCCTAGCATCCAGCTTTGCACTGAGGGTGGAGCCTGCCTGAGATTCTCTCTCCCTCTGCCCCTCCCCCTGGCTCGTGCACCTATGCACACTCGCTCGCTTGCTTGCTCTCTCTCTAATAAATAAAATGGAGTTATTATGAGGAAAATAAAATGATGCATGCACTGTGCTTAGTCTGACATAAAATATGCACTCAAATGTTAACTACTGTTAACAGCTATTGTCCTTTCTACCTTCTTTTACTTATCAAATTCCAGATTAGCATATACTTATAGTCTCAATTTCTTCACCTTCTACTTAGCCCTCAGCCTGCTGAATTCTAATTTCTGCCCTCATTAAACTACTGAAATCAGCATGGTAGTAGCAGGATTTACCTTTTTTGATTTCTCTGCTGTGTGTGGCACCTCTGACTACTGCTTCCACTTGAAACCCTCTTCTCCTTTGGTTTGTCAAATTATACAATTCTGTTTCCCATCTCAGAGTCTTCTGAGTCTCCTTTGATATGCAGCTGCGGACTGCAGCAGATTAAATTCCAGGGCTTCCAGGGTTCTGTTCTCAGTCGTCCTTGTATACCTCATTTAAAAGTTCAATCTCCCCCACTTCATGTTCCAAGATATCTCCAAAACAACTAAATCCAAACTTGAACACAAAAATCTTCCTTTTTCAAATCTCCTCTTCCTATACCCTTGATCTCATCATGTGATACTCCTATCCACCCAGTCCTCAAGTTAGAAACCTGAAAAACATCTATACTACTCCTTTTCTTTCATCCTCCCTCCACTATTTACAGTTCATTTTACCTCAAATTTCTGTAACCCGTTTCTCCATCCTGTTATGATTGCCTTAGCTCAAGCCCTCATCTCTTACTTACAGCAACCTCCTAACAGAGTTCCCTAATTCCTATCTTACCACCTCTGCAAATCAACCCTTCACACTGCCAAGAACCTAACTCTAATTGTCAGAATTACTGTTCTCCTTCTTAGAACCTTTTATCAACTCTCCATGACAAAATTCAAGCTTCCTTGCATATTTTAAAATATCTAAAATTTTCTTCTATTGGCTAAGTCTTCAGTTTCATATTTTCTGCCACTCCCTGCCTCCCACTTCATGCTTCAGTAATACAGAACTACTTGTAGTTGTTCCCTGAACACATACTATGCTGTCTCATGCTTCCAAGCCTCTGGCTCATGCTTCTCTGTCTTCCAAGACTATTCTGCCCCTGCTCCCACTCCTCACCATCCAAAACCTGACTAAATTCTTACTCTTTTTTCTGGGGGCAGGAACATGTTAGGGACTAGGACACATTCCTGATTTCCACAATCTGGGGTTTGGCCACAACCCTTTGGCATATCTGAGCACTTACTACAACGCTGAACTGAAATTAATTGTTTGTATTTCTGTTCCTCACATAACGCTGAGCACCTCTATGACAAAGAACTTACTGCCCTGTTCTCAGCATGGTGATCTACTGAGCTCTTCCTTTGACTATGGATTGGAACAGCTTGGATAAGAACTTAGAAAAGGGAGAGAGCCCAGTAATCATGGAATTTATGGTAAAAGAAAGAACAGAACTGGGCAATGAAGAATTGCTTCTTAACCACAAGTACAAATCTAATCCGTAGTATGGAAAATAGTGTCAGCCATTCAATTACAGCAGTGTGGTCAAAGTAATGCCCTGCCTACATCCCCCTTCACGAACAAACAAAAAAGGCAATCCAGGAAAGATATCTATGAAACATAAAGGTGGGAAAGTAGAAATTAACTTTCAGGTAAGAGTGAAAATTATGGTCTTTTGAACACTGTCCAGAAATTTGAAAAAATTATAAGAAATTCTATGAAGTACAGGGAGATTTGTAGGAAATGGGTATAATAGAAGCCACTTCGATCAAAATCCAAGAGACCAAAAGATCACTGGGCCTCCCTCCAGCGCTTTCGCTTCATAAGCCCTCTACTTTCTTTAATCACGATGTATTAAAAGACATATTCTTCTTTATCTATTATCAGCTTGGGGGCTCCTTTAAGGTTGCTTGTCTCTGCGAGGTCTACCTGCTGATCCATCACAAGAGGTCACACTGTGCTCGTTTCCCTCCCCAGTTTTTATTCTTTTCCGCTGCCACAGCAGTCTCCAGTCAAATCACATGGAACTGCGGAGCTAAGCTGAAGAAAACTCTGAATTCTAGTGTTTGCTTCTAATCAAACCTTTGAATTTCAAAAGTTCTGATCTTTAATTTTCACTCTGATGTAGGACTGGTCTTGTATTCTCTTAGCTTAACTATTCCATGTATCAAAATCTTTAGAGGATTGTTTCACTAAATTTACCTATAATTTCAAGGATCCAGCATGGGGTAGCACTTATTAAACAATATGGTATGTTCTGTTTTTACATATACCATTAGAAATTCAGCCAATACAATTGTTCTCAAAGCTGCTGAAGATAAACATATACTAAACTTACTTGATAATGACATATTTTAAGAAACTGCATCAGGTGTATTTAGCCTATAAAACCCAAGTCACAATACCTCGCGACCTTAATTTTCAACTCAAAACTACAAAGATGGTCCCCAAATAAATTACAAACAGGCTAACAGGTTATTCATGCTATAACAGAAAGCCTATCTAAAAAGAGTGAAAAATAAAGCTAGAAAAGTAGGTTTGGGCCAGACTTCAGGCCTTTAAGGTGAGCGTTTACATTTTTACTCTTCAGGATGACAGGAGCCTTTGAAAGATGTTTTAGCAAGAGACTGACATAATCAAAATTGTGCGTTAGTAAGATAAATCATGGCACTGTATAGAATGGGTTGAAGTATATAAGGGTGAGATTACTCTAGCCTCTCCTATCTCTCTGTCTGCCAATCAAATGTGTGAGAACTCATGCCTACCAGCTCTTCAAGTATCTTCTATTTCCACTCCCATAAGCTTTTACCAATTACTTCCCTCTTTTGAAAACAAGGCCCTTTTCTCAGCCTTATCTGAGACATTTTATATTGCTGCCACTCAAATGACCTCCTTAAACCTCTTCCCATCTTTCATTTCAAACCACTCTCCTTCCCTTCAGAGCTTTACTTTGCTTGGCATCTTTCTTTATTCTAAGTATCTGCAGAAGCTCCACGTTCAGTCAAACTTGTTTCAAAAATGATCCCTTCTATGAGGACAACTCCAGCCCAATTCTTAAATGCACTGAAGTCTGCATTTTAAAAAAAAAAATTTAAAGATTTATTTGAGAGAGAGAGAGAAGAGAGCTAGAGAGAGAATGAGCACAATAGGGGGAGCAGCAGAGTTCCCGCTGAGCAGGGAGCCCAATGCAGGACTGGATCCCAGGAACCTGGGATCATGACCTGAGCCGAAGGCAGACACTTAACCGACTGAGTCACCCAGTCTGACTGAAAATTAAAGATCAGAAGTCTGCATTTTTAAGTGCCTATATAATGTCCTCACTTGGATCATTCCACTTGGATCATTCCACTCATCTCAACAGCTCATCCTATTCAAATCCTCTGCAACTCTTCCATTTCTTTTTGTACATGTCCAATTCTTCTAGTTGCCTCAGTTAAAAACAATTAACTTTTCTTCTCTCTTTGAACTTTATTGCACGGATTTGTAACTTTAGATCCTAGCATTTATTCTCTCAACCAGTATACTCCAAGAAAGCAGCTAACTTTGTTTTATCTACCAGAATCCTATTTAGAACGTACCACACAGAAGCTTCAGGAAATATCTCTCGACATTGACATGGATGACAGAAAGGGAGTTCTGAAGAACAAGAGCTTGTTAGAGGCAAACTAAAACCAAGTTCTCGGGGCACCTGACTGGCTCAGTCATTAAGCGTCTGCCTTCGGCTCAGGTCATGATCCCAGGGTCCTGGAACCAAGCCCCACATCGGGCTCCCAGCTCGGCAGGAAGCCTGCTTCTCCCTCTTCCACTCCCCCTGCTTGTGTTCCCTCTCTTGCTGTCTCTCTCTCTCTGTCAAATAAATAAATAAAATCTTTAAAAATAAATAAATAAATAAAACCAAGTTCTCTTCTGAATCCTAGACCAATGTTATTTCTACTATATTGCACCGTCAATGGCCGATCTATGTCCAAACCAGATCATTTACTTCCTCAAAACTCTGCTCAATGCACCCTCTCTTCATTTTTACTACCAAATACTTGTTATGATAAATGTCAATTATTTCAATTGCCTTTTTTTTTTTTTAAGTATTCATCCCTCCAAGTCTCTCTCTTCTGAAATATTTCTAGCACAATGATGTTGAAATAACATTCTTGGAACACTACTTCTCTTGCTCGATCTTTACTGTCTAATTCCTTGGGTTAGCTTGTAAAACCCATTAAAATTCCCAAAATACAGCTTTTAGTTTCTATGCAAGCTTGTCTGCTTACTATCACTCCCACCTATATCAAGTACATTATCTCTTTTATTCTCTTTCTCCTTGACAATTAAGTACTATCTACCCACTACAGACAGACACACACACACACACATACACCCCACACTAGGAAAAGACCATTATTCATATTAGCAGCACCAGTACATCTTATTTCAGTTAATGAAACATCTACATTCCAAAGAAGCAAACTTTATAAGCCACACATTATTTTCTCTTAAACTTAAGTCAGGTCTTTCCTGACAACTCCAGGTCAAATTTTTCTCTTCTTTAAGCACCTGCTGAACAATTCAGCTTTTTGTATTGTTCACAAGTGTTCAAATAAGGTATCTTAGAATGTTAAATGTACAAAAAAAAAAAAAAAAACTCAGAATTAATCTAATCTAGTAGTAATGACTGGAATGAACAAGAATATCCCAAGCCTACTGAGACAGAATCCCCAAGGTAAGAATGCTAGGCATGTGTATTTTTTTAAAGCTTCATGAATAATTCTAATGGTCATTCCTAGTTGAGGCAATCCAGTATGCCCATTTTCAGATAAGAAAACTGACACACAAAGAAAAGGTAAAGAAACTTGCATAAGGCCATCTCTCAGACTACTGGCGGCATAGAGTAGTGATAAAAACACAGGCTCAGCAGATGTCCATCGACAGATGAATGGATAAAGAAGATGTGTACACAATGGAATATTACTCAGCCATGAAAAAGAATGAAACCTTGCCATTTGCAATGACACGGATGGAACTAGAGGGTATTATGCTAAGTGAAGTAAGTCAGTCAAAGAAAGACAAATACCGTATAATTTCACTCATATGTGGAATTTAAGAAACAAAACAGATGAACATAGGGGAAGGGAAGGAAAAATAAAATTAAGATAAAAACACAGAGGGAGGCAAACCATAAGAGACTCTTAACTATAGGAAACAAACTGAGGGTTGCTGGAGGGGAGTGGGTGGGGAGATGGGGTAAATGGATGATGGGCATTAAGGAGGGCACTTGATGTAATGAGCACCGGGTGTTATATGCAACTGATGAATCACTAAATTCTACCCCTGAAATTAATAATATCTATATGTTAACTAAATTGAATTTAAATAAAAAATAAGAACAAAACACAGGCTCAGACTCAGCCTACTTAGGCTTTGGCTCATTGCTTACTAGCTGTGAGAACTTGGGCAAGTAGGTTAACTTTTTTGTGCCTCTCTTTTTTCATCTTTAAATGGCGTGGCTCTCAAGAGTTGTAAAGAGAATAAAATAAGTCGGTGGACATGAAACACTGAGAATATAAATAAGCACCCAATAAAGGCTCACTATTAATATTGCAAAAAAAGGGTTACAACCAAGCTCTGAGTTAGTTTTATGCCCTTTCCACTACACTAGTATGAATGTGTATTTTGACAACCAGCTTGTATACTCCAGAGGACCGAGCTCAAGCCTCCTGCTTCTTCAGTATTCCCCACCACAACAAATACATTGTTGGTAACTAAATAACATTTTGAATGAATTTTATGGATTCCTGTTTCTGAACCCTGACACCTCTGCCCTCCTAATTATACCAAAGCACCCAGAGGAAATAAAAAGAAATCTTATAACAATGCTTACTATGAGCACGGCAGTTTTAAGCACTTCACATATTTTCTCCTGTTAGATTACAAATACTCTATAACAAGAAATACAAAATTAGCTTAGTACCTACAAGCCACAAAACATTTCCTAACAAATCTAGGTGTTATCTCTATGTAAAATATAAAACAATTTTAACTAGTGATTCCACAAAAATAAAGTCCTAAAATAAAATCAAGCTTTCAAAAAAATCTGCATTTATGAAATAAGTTTATCCCAAGGGATTAACAGTCTTATACTGCAAATACTTGAAAACAATTTCTCATATCCTTGCAACATGTACAATTTTTTTGAAACTACTTTAAAATATGGCCTTAAAAGCAAACCAACATACAACTGGCACTAAAGTACAATCTGCAACATGTACATATATGTTTCAAATAAAGAGTTCCATTTATGTATAAACTACTAAACAAAAGTATTTCATACATATGTTTCTACTTGAAGATGGCTTGAAAGAATAATAAAGCACTTAAGTTTTTATAAATTTTTCTCTTCCCTTTCATTCCAAGCCCTAGAATGTTAGCTATATGTATTGACCTATTTCTCTATTCATGCAGTTGAAAAAAGTGAAAGAATAATTTCGGAGTTCATGAACAATGGAAAAATGAAATAACCGATGTCCAAAGGTATGTTTAGGTGTTAGTATCTTTTGTTTTTTTCATTACCAGCCAACCCAACTCCTGCCTCCATTCTGATATATCCTCAAATGTTTAATAATCTAAAGAGGTTATTATAAAACACATACAACTCTTTTAAAAACAATTCAAAGGATACTATAAGTAATTTGCCACTTTTTTATTGAACACAAGTGTTGGAGTTTTACACAAAGATGTACCTCCCTGTCATACCTTCTTTCACAGACCTTTTCCTACTTAATAACTCAACACCTCTTTTAAGTACCATACACTTTCTTTGGAATGTATATCCCAGGACAAAGATAAACTTTTCTTCCCAAAGTTTTTCACATCAAGTTCCACAAGAAAGACTTTTTTTAAAAAAAAATTGAGATACATCTGGCATATTATGTTTGTTTCAGGCGTACAAAATAATAATTCAATATTTGTATATTATTGTGGTATGTTCAGTACATCCATCACCACACAGCTATATTTTTTTTTCTTGTAATAATTTTTAAGATCTACTCCTAGCAACTTGAAGATATACAACACAGTATCATTACCTAGAGTCACCATGCTAAAAACTGCATGCCCAGGACAAGAAACGATTAAAAAAAAAAAAAATCATCAAATGATTTAAAGAAGAGGGATTACTTTATTATTTTATTTTGAATATTATTTTATTCAGAAAAGAGATTTATGGTCTTAAAAAAAAGTTACAGAAACACAACAAAGAAAATCATTTCTCCAAACAAAAGACAAAAGACAGAGTTAGGATTTTCAAGGATATTTCCAATTATCTTAAAAATGATATAATTGCTTACATATTTTTCTTGTTTCTTATATTTCTGCTCACTTATGCATATTGACAAATGAGCAAGAAACCAGCAAAATTATCAAAGAAAAAGCGACATAAGGGCTATAGAAATAAAATCACAAGCCAAGAAATATTACCTCTGAGGTCAATGAAAACTAGGTAACATACTCAGAAAAATTACTACTAAGGACAAAAAAGCAAACAAAACAGACCCACCTTGATTTAGATATCTATCAAGTGTCTCCAGTGTGACTGCCACTTTAGGGTTTCCAGCCTCCAAAGTCTGTTCCTTCCAATCCATTCTATCCTCATAGTGATCTAATTAAAAGATCAATCTGACCTCATGCTCTTACTTAAACTACTGCCCTGGCTCATACTCTCAGCCAGGTTAAAAAAATCAGAGTTCATTTGCATAATTATCAAGTCCCTTCAAAACCTGGCTCTAGCCTCCCTTCCCATCTCTCCCCACATATACTCTAGGAATCTTGCCTCTACCTGAAACAAAATTCTTCCATTTTGAACTATCCATCCTGCAAACCATTTATACAGATCAGTACTGAGACTCATAGAAATAACTCGTCCAAGAACATACAGCTAGTGATAGCCATATCTAGAATACAAATTCTACCCTTATTGTTCCTAAAGATCTTTGTAATTATTTTTTGTGATTATTATACTTGTCAAATGTATGAGAACTGTTTAAATGTCAGGTTTTTCTCATTAGCTCTAAATATGAGCTTCTCCAAGATGATCCTATTGGGTGCAAGAATAGATTTTTTTTAGTCTTAAAGAAATAAACCACTCTGATAAGGGATGATGATTAATGAGGAGGCTATACAAAGGTGGGAACAGAGTATATAGGAAATCCCCATAACTTCTGCTCAATTTCAATTTTGCTGTAAACATAAAATGGCTCTACAAAATAGTCTTTTTTTAATTAATTAAGCTTTACTAAGTTTAATAGAAGAATTTATACTTGTTCTGAAGGTCAGCTGGTCACACATCAATAACCCCAGGGACTCTGTAGTCAGAAACCTGTGGGAAAATGTGGAAGTCCCACAAAATGGTGTTTACTTCCAGCACATTGTGAGGCACTGGCATTTATGTGTGCCCAATTAAGTAGACTTAGGGATTATATTATTTAGTTTTAACTAAACTGACTCTCACAACATGGAGAATTAGCTTTGAAAAAATTCCTGCGAAGACTGCAAAGATAGTAACTACACAAGCACAAGTCAACAAGAAAATTGCAGGGCTAAGACTCTTAACTAGTACAAGCTATTCATCAATCACATCATGATGTAAAATAATCTAGTTGGTCAATCACAAAGCTCTCACCAGAAATTATTATTTGAGAGGGGAAAAAAAGTACTATTAATAGAAAGTATTAGACTGTTCATTCTTCTCATCTTTTTTAAACATCTAATTTATGTAAATTATTATACTATTATACTAATATCATATTGGCACATGCAGATAACTTATAAACAATTAAGCACATATTAAAAGGTGCATACACATGGTTTTACTGACTGAGGGGGGGACACACTCAAAAAATTTTGATTATCCACTGCTTAAAGCACAAACCAAATCTTTTTCCTCTTTAGGATGATTGCTCATCTTCCCAGTTTGCCAGGACTGAGGGTAGTATATTAGGCTGCATGATGCCTTCCAGAGATGCCCGAGTCCTAATCCCTGAATATGTTACATGTTAAAACAGTCTCTGCAGATGTGATTAAATTAGGGATTTTGAGATGGGGCTATAATCCTGGATTGTCTTGGTGGGCCCAATGTAATCACAAAAGTGCTTGTAAGAAAGAAGCAGGAGGATCAGTCATTTAGTCGATGTGAAGACTGAAGCTAGAGGTTAGACTGATGTGAGGAAGGAGTCACAGACTTCACGCAGGTAGCCCTAGAAGCTGAAAAGGTCAAGAAACAGATTCTTTACCTCAGAGACTCAAGAAGGAGCCAGCTCTGTTGACATCCTGACTTTAGCCCAATTAAGACTTATTCTGGACTTCTGACCCCAGAACTGTAAGATAATAAATATATGCTGCCACTAAATTTTTGGCAACTTGTTAGCAGGAGCAGTAAGAAATAATCCCCAGGGGATTCCTGGGACATGGGACTTTCACTGACAAAACCAGGATAAGCTGGTCACCCGATTTTTAGGTTTCCAATGCCCATAACAACATATAATACATAATAAGCAGGAGAAAAATCCTTGTTGAATAATTTTATGATGAAATATATAGATTATACCCTATTTATATTTTGTGAAATATAAATATACCCTTACTATTTTATAAAGACCTGTCATATGTATTATCTCATTTCATTCTCTTAACAACCCAGTGAGGTGTGAATCAATTAGTTTTCCTACTTTCAGGATACAAGAATTAAGGTTCAAAGAAATTACATACCATGTCCAAGGACACATACCTAGTAAGTGATGAAGCCATATCTAGAATACAGGCCTTCCGACCTTTGACAACAGTCATGATCCTCTGCCACAAATCAGGCTGCCTAGATTCAAATCCAAGCTCCTAAACTTAATAGCTGCTTAACCTTGCCAAATTATTTAATTTACCTACTTCTTTAACTATAAAATGCAAAATAAGGTTAACAATAATACTTACCTCATAGGGTTGTGAAGATTTGAATGTACTAAAATGTGTAAAATACACACCACAAGCTAGACACAGAGATAGAGGACAGTATTAATCATTATCACTCTGTGCTGAAGCTACAGTATGTTTATGCCTAAAATACTCTGTACTACTTGATAAAGAATCACATAAAATATGTGAAAGTAAAAAATAGCAACTAGAATGACTAATAAGATGGAAGAATGGGTTTTGTGTGAAAGCAATCTAAGGTTAGGACTCTAGGCTGAAAAGACAAACGGAGAGGGGAGACATAATCAAGATCTATAGAAGTGTGAGAGTATAAAAAAAGGGGTAAAAAAATTTCAGTAATATCGGTAGGAGGGAGGAGAACCTTAGAAACTACAGAACTGTAGTATGAACACAGAGCATTCATAAATTACAAAATGATACAGCTTAAAAAAGAAATGGATCACAAAATTTGGGGACAATTTATAAATGTCAAAGAAGACAAAAATGGCTACTAAAAGGAGCTTTACTACTCTTCTGTAAACATCTAACCCTATAATGGTTTAACATACCCATTATTGGTAAAGGGAGAATGGAGATATTGGGAAATAACATACAGACCAGACTGTAACAAGAACTAGACCTCCAGTTGAATAACTGCAGTAATTTCAATATTTCAATTCCCCAAGGAAGAGTGTCTCAAAGACATAACATACCCTCCACCAATCACTACCATGTACCACTCCTCTTCTCCAATCTCATCATCACCCTTCCAAGAAAATCTCAAACCTAAATATCTTCTTTTCAATGCCCTTTAATGGCTTCAATAAAGAATAATTAAAATGTCCCTAAATTTGGCAGTCCAAACCAATCTCAAAATATACTAATCCAATTATTTAAGCTGAAGTTTCTTAAACTTTTCACTCCTTACTTAAACCCTCAACATCCATTCTTCACTGTGAGAGTCAACAAACTTTACAGAACTTTATGACTACTACTTTCAATACTAGGCTGACTGATTTTTTTTCCTAACAGGTCGTGATCTTCTCACTATTACTAATGAGTAAAGCTGAGAAACCATATTGAAGTTAGCCTAAGCAGAAGACAGCCAGAAGTTACACAGAGTAATAGAAGCATGGTTAATTTAAATTCACAAGTGATTTTAGGAAATACGTCATAATGTTTGATTTCCTCTCCACCATCTACTTAAAATTAAAAAAAAAAAAATCATGTATAAGGGTACAAATTTTCATCCAATAGATAACTAAGTCCTGGAGTGATACGGAGTATAGTGCATATAGATAATGATACTGTATGACAATTATTAAACTTACTATGAGACTAGGTTATAATTATTCCAACCACAAAAAAGAAATGATAACTATGTGACATGATAAAAGTGGTAACTAACACTACAATGGCAATCATATTACAATACATAAATATATCAAGCCAACATGTTATACATCTTAAATTTACACAATACCACAATGACATTTACACAATGTCAAATATATTTCAATAAAAAAAAAAAATCAGAGATACTGGTACATTTTAAACTTGAATGAAAAGTGTAACCTCTTTGCCCTATGAGCCATTTCAGAAAGTGCTGGTGAAGAATAACATAATCTAAAGTTGGGCAAGATCAAGGAGAAAGAAGAAAGAAATGATATGTATCCTATAAATTACCAAGCAGCCCCCAGGAAAAGGTGGAAATGAACACAAGGTTTTGGTATCTCACCTACAAATTTAAATTTAAAATGGGGTGAGTGGACTCATCTCCTGCATGCACTTCTTTGTACCCAACATGATACTAAAAAGTAGAAAGGGTGACAGCGGCCCTACTAAAAGGGCTTGGAATTAAAGTCAAAAGGCCAAATGTCTTGTTCTCCAAAACTTCTATCAATCTTCCAATCAAAATTCCTCAGCTAGGCAAGTGTTTTCCTTTTCCCCTCTTTTATTATTTTATGTAAGCAACAACTCCACAACTTCAATATCTTTGGAATCTATTAAGCACAGAAAAAATGAACACATTGTTGGTGTTTTCCGGAAATAAACAAGAGACTCAGTTTACCTAGACTTTAATAAAGAGCAAATCGCTTTGACTAAAGAAGCATCTTTTCAGTCAGCTAACGTCACACATCTCTAAAGAAATTCCCTAGGAGGGAAAAAATGGCTTTTCCCAGTATGATGATACCAATCCTTTTACTGACAAGGTCTCTTTGCGCCTCAAAGACACCCAAATGTGCCAGTGATCAACAGAAACTCCATAAACTTTTATGAACAAAGCACTCTTCCCGCCTTCAAAATACAGGACTTAACCTCCCATTACTAAGGGACATTATTCAAGCCACACCACCAGAACCTACTGTACACACTACACCTCAGACACTCTAGTAAACCAACGGCTTTTCATCATCTACCCCTTGAAAAGTGCTTCATAACGCCCCCCAAAGTTTCCAAGAACAGCAACCCCAAGTGTACTCGAGGCCAAAGACAGTAAGACATGCCCACAACTACTGCTTGTACATTACTCTCACCCTCGTGACAATCACGTTTTTAAAATCGCACCTCGGGCACACATCACATCCCCTTATCACACTGAAAGCGAGTGGCTGGCAGTAAACCCGAGCAACTTACCTAGCATTTATCTGAGAACTACCCCAACACCCCACCGTCCCCAAGGGGCAAAGTAACTGAGTACAAAGGCACTCAGGTGGTCCCTTCCACTCAGGCACCTTTCCCTCCCACTTAGTCTCTGTAAATGCCAAAACACACCGTGGAAACCGCACAGAACGCAGCCAGGCCAGTCAGCGGGACAGCGCGAAGTAACCGGTGTGTCGCTCCGCAAAGGCCTGGGAGACCCGCACCCTGAAAGCCAAGATGATCTGGGGGTGTGACCTGGGCTGCTCCCTTCTCCCCTCTTGGGAAACTCCCGTGTTGTCGCGGCGACTCACCAGACCAGGGAGCACAGAGACAGGCAGGAGACCAGGGCCAAGGCCCGGCGGTACTTCTTCATCTTCTCCTCCTTCTTCCCCCTGCCAGAAGGCGGCACATCCTCCCGGCAGCCGCCACTGCCGAGGCCAAGATGGAGGAGCTGGAGCAGGAGCGAGAGGATGGGACCGAGAGTCCTAAGGGCTGCGGCGCTGGGGGAGCGGCTCCTCAGCGGCTCGCTTACTGGCCGCCCTCTCCGAGGGGCCCACGGAGGCGCCGACAGGGGCGCTTCACAGGAAGACTCCGGGGACTGCCGCAGCCGCTGGCTCGTTCGCGCCCGCCTCCTCCAGCCGCCGCCGCCGCCACTGACGCCCCATATCGCCCCCGCCCGGCCCGGCTCTCCCTCCGTGCTGCCGGCGACCAACGGCCGCGGCGTACTCCTCTCTCTACAGCCAATCGCCGGCGGGGCCGCGCCACCTCACACTCCGCTGAGCTGGAAGAAGACGCGTCACCCACGTCCCGCGGCGCTCGCGCCCCCACCAGGCTCCGCGCGGGCCACGCCCCCTCCGACGTCTCTGGCGGAGGAGCGGGGAGGACACAAAGCGCGAGAGCCCTGCCCACCTCAAAGTCCGCCGGGTCAGTGGCTCATGTTCAGGAAGTGGGAGGGGAGCCCCATGACCCTCAGCGGTCTTCTTTGCAATGGCCCGCCCCCTCGCCCAGGGCGCGCCGAGTCCGCGCAAGGCCCCTTGGGAGTTGTAGTTTGTTCTCCGGAACGCTCCGTTCCCTTTCCCTAGCCCTCCTAGAATCACAGTTTTGATGGGAGAGGTCTATAGATTCGCTTCACACCGCCAGAATGACCAGCTTTGGAATTGTTATATTCAGTTCTCCACTTTTGAGCACAGTTCGTGGATGGATGGCCTAGAATGACGGTGGGGAAAAAAAGCTATAACTAATAAAATTTAAAAGGTGTTTTCCCGGTGTCGATGGGCCCGGCCCATTGAGTTAGGTGCTGATTGGTAAGCGGAAGGGGGGGGGGGGGTGTGCCAAGATTTCCTCTCACCTGATTGGTTGGAGCGGCAAGTCTCTCGCTGCTTCTCCACTGTGTCGGGGAGATTTTCAGCGCCCCTGATTGCTGTGTTGGGGTTGCCGGGTTTGGTCTGCATTCTAATAGATTCGTGCTTAGGGTGCACCGCAAAGGGGAAGGAAAGGAAAACTTGGGTCACGTTGAGGGAGCCTCAAGTCCTGGAGTTCACCGAAAGCGAGGAAGGCGGTCACGTAACACGCCTATTGCTACTGTGCGGAGCAAAAAAGTGGTTCTCAATCTTTAGTAACGAGCAGTGTGCCCACTCTAGATTTTTATGCCACTGGGGTCCCTAAAGATCTCTCGGAAGCGGTTTCTGCCTGAAATTCCAAAATGTTTGACCGCTTTTCTTCCCAAGCCCCTCTTGTAGCTCTCTTAGACGGCCGAGAGTAGAGAGGAAGAGGCGTTAGCTTCTGCTCAGAGAAGAGGTTTGGCCTCTGGCCTAATATATCCTGTCTCTGGTGATATATTCGTTTCAGACCCTGACACTAAGTTAGTCTCTACCGAGGGATGCTTCTTTTATTAGATAAGAAATATAAAAGTATAACTCAGTGGTT
Source organism: Mirounga angustirostris (assembly GCF_029215605.1). Lineage (NCBI taxonomy): Eukaryota > Metazoa > Chordata > Mammalia > Carnivora > Phocidae > Mirounga > Mirounga angustirostris. The sequence continues at coordinate 53,987,149 of NW_026991714.1, forward strand.
TCTTTTTTTTCTGTCTTGACTGTCGGGAGATTCAAAACTCTCTTCCCCAGAAAGCAGCCAGACAAATGGGGGAATAGAGGCTCCAATTGTCTGTGCTGTGGAACATGGGATAATGTTTAGTGGGAAAAAAAAAAAAATGTTTGAAGCAAATAGTATTAGAGCATAGGTCACGTATTGCCCATGTGGCCGTAGGGAGATAAAAATAAAACACCTTAGTAAAATGCTTAAATTTGAAACGAAATTTCCTTATGAACCTTTTAAGTTGAATTGATTGGTAATTGTATTCCCAGGGACCTGAATGATTTGACCCATTCTAAGAGTCTTGATATAAGTCAACTGGATATATTTTTTAAGTTCTATAAATGATGATATGGAAACTAATTTTTCTGGCAATAATTAGGTAACAGTTCCAATGATCTGCTGATACCACTCTTAGTATATAACAATAAAATCCTTTCATCTCTATTTATCCTTGCAGTAGGCAAGCATTTGTCCTATTCAAGAGCAGTAGCAAATGATTGCTACAAAAGTTAAAAAGAAGGTAAGGACAATAGAAAGATGGGGATTATTTGACATTCTTGACCATGTTGAGCACACTTTTCCTTTCATTCTAGGAATTACTTTGTTCAGGATAAGGAACAGGTGCTCCCCCGGTGATCCTCAGTGGATTATAGCCAAGGAAGTCTGATTAGAATACATGCTTATCTCAAGACTGGCAAGTTACCAAGCACCTTTTCTATTCCCTATCTTTCTCACTCCAAACCACAAGCCCACCCACTACTTTTCCACAAGTCCCTGTAATGATCTTCTGAAATATACAACTGGTAGACAGAATTTTTCTTTCTCTTTTACTTTCTCTCTCTTTTTCTTTCTCACTCTCTTTTTCTCTTTCTTTCTTTCTTTCTTTCTTTCTTTCTTTCTTTCTCTCTTCTTTTGTTTCTTCCTTCTTTCTGACTTTTTCCTACCATTGGGCTTTATTGATACCCCTGTGGCAAGGTTGTCATTCACCTATTCAATCATTAGCTTTCACTATTTCAATCAATAAATATCCTTTTTTTCTTTCTGCTAGCTTCATTTCCATAGTTTCATGTTAAGGTTTAGTCTTCAGTCATCTGAGCTTTTTCATTTTTCAATGGGTACTTCATAATTTCAGTTCATAACTATCCTTCGACTCCCAGGTCTATAGCCCAACCTCTCTTCAAGCAGTTGCTTGACACACATTTAGATATTCTACCGTCACTTCAAATCTTCCCTGAATATAATAGGACTCATCTTCCCCCTAAATTAGCTTCTTCACCTGACTTTCTATTTGTGTTAGTTCTTCCTTGTTTTAAGACTTCAGATAGTGAGAATAAGAGAAGTTCCATGGAGTTCTCTGTTTTCTACAAAAATGGATGTTTTTCTACATGGTTGTTAAACATAAGGGAGGAAAGTTTGTTACTCAATAGATAAATATAACAAGAAAATTAGTTTGAATTACAAAATAAATTTAGCATAGATAAATGCAACCATATTTAAAGTATAACATATGCCAAAGAATGGCAAGAAAGAATATAGAAAATCTTTAAGACATGGGCTAAGAAACTACCATCCACCATCTCTTCACTATACCACAGTGGTTCTCAACCAGGGGCAATTTTTCCCCTTGGGGGGAAAAAATGACAATATTTGGAGATATTTTTGGTTGTTACAGCTGAGGAAGTGCCACGTCTAGTGGGTAGAAACCAGGGATGCTACATCCTACAATGCACAAGACAAAAAATTATTTGACCTGAAAAGTCAAAAGTACAAAGCTTGAGGAAACTCTGCTATAACAGAATCTCCTAACTCAATAAAACCTATAAACCTATAAATCACTGACCACACATGTGCACTGCAGAACCTAGGATTATTCTGGAAGTCACCAAGGACTAAATTGCCTGACGAACATGAGTTCTTCATTCCTAAATGTTGTCCAGAAACTCTGGACAGCTCAAGTCTCTGCCCTGATAAAGATCAGATACCTGGGTGGTTCAGTCGGTTAAGCATCTGCCTTCGGCTCAGGTCATGATCCCAGGGATCGAGTGTTGTGTTGGGCTCCTTGCTCATCTGGGAGCCTGCTTCTCCCTCTGCCTGCTACTCCCCCTGCTTGTGCTCTCTCTCTCTCTCTGACAAATAAATAAATAAAATCTTTAAAAAGAAAAAAAAGATTAGATACTCTGCTGATAGTGAGGAAGAACCTGCAGATCTCAGAAAAGGAGCCAACTCCTCTGGCCATCTCATATCTTTGTCTTTTTTTCACATGTAAATCATATTCAAGAAGCCCCAGAGGGAAAAAAAAAAAATATCTGTCTGATTTAAGTTGGTGGTATTTGACAAGCAAGCCTTGACATATTTTGAATGAATCAAAATGTTATCTGCCTCTTTCAATGCTGAGACACTATGTATCTTTAAGAGGAACAGCTGAGGCTCAATGATATCAGATGTTTCCAAGGTAAAAGCCAGTTAGGACAAAAGTTCCCTTGAAATCAGTGAAAGAAAGGTCAGGGAATTGAGAAAGACAAATAGACAATAAAGGGGACTAAACCAGATGAAAAGAAGGATGAATGTGGCAATGAGCACTTAAGATGTTAACTACATGTACATATAGTACAAACAGAGCTTGCTTCCTGTTTGTCCCCACTCCATTTGTTGTTGCTTCTTTGAGTTTGTGTAACTATATGCACAAAATAGCTTAAACCTGTTTTATTTATTATCCGTATCTATAGGGATCCTAAACTACATTGTCAAATCTACCTTAACAGAGCGCTAATAATATGGCCACTTCAGGAGGTAAAGGTGGAACTTGATGATAAGAAAATAAACTTCTTCTCTAGCAGCCTGAGAACTCAGTCCCTTAACATATAGAATCAAAACCTGCGATGTTGGCTTGTTAACTTCTTTTTATACTGCAAGCAACAAAGTATAACATCTCCCTTTAAAAAATGTTCTACTTTATGATCCCAAATTTAATCTTCTATCATATATGTCTATTTTGAGGATACATGAGTTTAATAAGCTATTAATGGAATCAGCCAGAGGAAGGATAACTCAGTAAGTGGGTGATAAGAAGAAATTAAAGATGGTCTCGAGGACAGAGTGTGGTCATTACATGAATAAGAAAGTCAGGAGTTGCAGGTTCGCCGGGAAGTTTTGGTTGGAGGTATAGTATTGAATTTGAGGATCTGGTACAAGTATCTAGCAAGCACTTACAAAGACAAGATTCCAAATAGGAAGAGAAAAGCAGCAACTGAAGACAACATGTTAGGCGTTCTAACTGCTGCGCCCTTCAGCACCTGCTGAATCGTGGTCTCAAATGAAGCTTCCTAAAACATTACCTACATCATATCCTTGTTTTGATGGGAAAATCTCCAAAAGGACTTAAATTCTTGTTGAATAAAGTCTTGCCTCCTTGGGCCGGCATTTGAAGCTTTCCATAATCCAACCCAGTTGAGGTTTCAAGACTTAGTCCCCACTATTTCCTTTCATGACTCAACCTCCTCACCAAACTATACTGCTTGCCATCTCCTGAAACACCTGCATTCTCTGTCCTCATGATGTTCTGTCTCTCCACACAGTGTATGAATTCCTTATACAAGAGGTCATGTGTTGTATATATAAAACCCAATGGATTTTTTTTTTTATTACAGGGGCCCAAGAAATATGTTTTAACTTAGCTATTACTTCATGTATCTACTCATACTGAATTACAATCTGCCCTATAATTTAAATTCCTGGGAGTAGCAAGCCCCTAGGACATGAAGGTTTTATGCAATTAACTAACCCTGCCAACTATCTCTTCCACTACAAATAGCCAAATTAGCTTTTTTAGCATAACACTGTTTGACTTTAGCTAGAATTTTTCAGATTTAAATTACTCCTGAGTAACCTGGAGAAATAATGTGTTCAACAAATATTTGTTGAGCCTTTCTTATATGAAAGGCACTGCAACAGCTATTTGGAAACTCACAGCATCTTAGCAGGTTTCTTAACCTTCTTCCAGACTGTACCCCTTTGATGATCTGATGCTGCCCATTGATCCTTTCTCAGAATGTTTATAAAGGTATAAAGTAAAATAATAGATTACAAAGGAAACAATAGTGAAACACAACTATAGTGAAATACAATCATCAAAATATTACAAAGCAAATTTGTGATATAGTAACATATGTATTTTTTTAATGCTTTAAATAATAAGACTTAGCAGCAGGTCAGGTAACTTCAATAATTCCAAAGCATTGATGAGTATAAAAGATATTTCAAGAATCCTATATGTATAATGTGATATGAAAATATCTGAGTTTTTATTAGTGACAAAGTTATAGATATTGTTAATACTGTTAAGATTAGTTATCTTATATTCATAAGAGGTAATTTTTTTTTAAAGATTTTATTTATTTATTTGACAGAGAGAGAGAGATAGCAAGAGCAGGAACACAAGCAGGGGGAGCGGGAGAGGGAGAAGCAGGCTTCCCACTGAGCAGGGAGCCCGATGTGGGACTCGATCCCAGGATCCTGGGATCATGACCTGAGCCGAAGGCAGATGCTCAACGACTGAGCCACCCAGGCGCCCATAAGAGGTAATTTTAAATTTCAGTAAAAGGTTGTGAAAATAAAGATGTAATTATTTTTCCACCCAAGTTCATGGACCAGTGAGTTGTATACATGGATCACAAGGTTAAGAAGCACTGCACTAGGGCAATGTCTTTTTTAAGATTGCTTTATTTATTTGAGAGAGAGAGAGTGAGTGGGGGGGGAAGGAGCAGAGGGAGAGGGAGAGAGAAAGAGAGAGAATCCTCAAGCAGACTCCCCCTTGAGCACAGAGCCCGCTCTGGGGCTCAATTCCAGGACCCTGGGATTGTGACCTGAGCCAAAATCCAGAGTTGGCTCTTGAACCGACTGAGCCACCCAGGCACCCCCCAGGCAACGTTTTTTAAATCGTGGGTCACAGTTCATTAGAGAGTAAAGAAATCAATGTTTCGGTAGTCCATCAGTACTTTTTAAAAAGTAAAAGATTATAATTTAAAAAATATCAGAGTGTTTCTCAGTAAGGGGAAGTATTTTTCAGGTACTCTTGTTTCACTGATATATATGTGTGTGTACACGCATGCCTGTGTATATAATATAACATAAATTGTGGGTGTCACACAATTTTAGAGGAAAATAAAATTCCTTTTTTCTTTCTTCTGAGGAAATTATCAGGGGAGACTTCAAGGAGAAGGCAGATTTGAGGTGGACCTTAACAGATGACTAGGATTTTCACAGAAATGTGAGGAGAAGTTATTTCAGGTATAAAGAACAATAAATCCGGGGCGCCTGGGTGGCTCAGTTGGTTAAGCGACTGCCTTCAGCTCAGGCCATGATCCCAGAGTCCTGGGATCGAGTCCCGCATCGGGCTCCCTGCTCTGTGGGGAGCCTGCTTCTCCCTCTCCCACTCCCCCTGCTTGTGTTCCCTCTCTCGCTGTGTCTCTCTCTATCAAATAAATAAATAAAATCTTTAAAAAAAAAAAAAGAACAATAAATCCTAGAGTCTAACTAAAAACTACCTTAACAATCATATGCTTTCTATTTTTGGTCTGCTTGACACTTACTTGGTATTCTATGTATGAAATAAACAGTGATGGTGAGCTCTAATCAAATAAAAGAAATAGATATTTATTAAACTCATATAAAACACCTCACTTTAAGTCATGTGATGATTTTAAAGAGCAGTCAAGGCATTGAAGAACATTAAAATAACAAAATGTGGTGCAAGTACAAAGTGATCGAAGAGAGTTCAAGATAATTAACTTGGATAGAGATAATGCAAGTGAAAATATACCATTACTTCTACTTACAAAACCCCATAAGACAACAGGAAAGGGTTTGTTTGTTTGCAGATAAAGGCACAAGAATGGGGCAAGCAGATGAAGGGACTAGAACACAACTTTGAAGTTGGAAAGCAGATAGGTAGAAAATGACATCCTAAAGTAACCATTTGCTCGTCTTCCAAAGACAGTCCGGTTTACCCCTGTTGACAGTCCTGGCATAATTAATAATAGTATCAACTTTTACTTTCTTTTTTTTTAAAAAAAAAGATGTATTTATTTGAGAGAGAGAGAGCCAGTGGGAGAGAGAGAGAATTTTACTTTCAAATGAAAAATAAATAATATAACCATCCTCAACACAGCAGACATGAGAAAACTAAATCCTAATTTAGCAATAGGAAATGGCAAAAAATGACCCAGTTTGTGATACAGAATCCCCAAACAGCTCATTCAGGAAATGACACCAAGCACTCCTGGAAATGACGTTAAAGGTATACGTGTTTGGTGGTGGCGATAGTGGGGAAAGGGTTGCAAATTAAGAAATAGAGACCTTCCTCCACTCTACATGGCTAGATGACTACTCTTCTCCTACCTCTAGCAAAAGACTGGATTTATTATCAGGAGAGGATTGACTGGGGATCAATCCCCTGGATCGAGGAACACCTAGCATAATTTAAGGCAGGAATACCTGTAAAAAAATAAGAATATGTGGTTGGGGAAATTTGAATAAGGACTGATCACTAAATGATAAATTATTGTTATTTTTATTAGATATAATAATGCCATTGCAGTTATATAGAAAATGTCCTTACTTTGAGGAAATTTATGCTGAAATATTTGAGTGAAATGTCATGATAACAGCATCTTACCTTCAAAGGTTCAGAGAGAGGGGGAGAGCAAGAAGAAATGTGGCCAACTGTTAGCCATTGTCAAATCTAGGTGGAGGAGATACAGGTGGCCATTGTACTATCCCTTCAACTTTTCTATATTTTTTAAAAATTGTATAATAGCAATTTGAGGATGGAATGAACACACACTTGATTCTGAAACCCCAGCCCTTTTCCGGTATTGGCAGCCAGTCTCTCCCTCTCCAGGCAGAAGATTAGAGGAGTCTTCTCTGGAGAATGTGATTATTCTAAGAGGGACCTAAAAGATACTGACACCTGAGTTTTCTCAACCAATTCACGCCATGGAAAGATCATAGTCAAGTCCAGCCATGTGCTCAGAGTATCCAATAAGCTTTTTAGTGCCCCACTCTTAAAAGGAACAGACAACTAATGATTACCAGCCAAAAAGAAAATGATTGCCAGCCGAAAAAAAAAATCTAAAACAAACACGGAAATATAAACTTGGAGTAGAAGAAAAAGAATATGCAGTGAGAAGAAACCTTAAAAAAAGAAATTCTAACAGTGCCAGACACTGCCACCATAAGACAGGAACAGGAGACTATAAAAAAGGAACCAGTCAAAAACAACAACAACAACAAAGGTCTTTTATAAAGTAAAGATGCAAAAACAAATAAAAAAAACTCAAGAGAAAAACTGGAAGATAAAATTAAAGAAATTGCCCAGAAAGTAGGCAAAAAGGCAAAGGACTAATGAAGGAGGTCCAGGGTAGCTATAATAGAAGAGTGAAGGCATAAACAACTTCAAGACATTTTCCTAGAGTTTCCAAACTGAAAGTGCCCTAGCACACTGGATAAAAATGATCAACACTGGGGCGGCTGGGTGGCTCAGTTGCTTAAGTGTCTGCCTTCGCAGCTCAGGTCATGATCTCAGGATCCTGGGATCCGGCCCCACCTCGGGCTCCCTCCTCAGCAGGGAGTCGATTCTTCCCTCTCCCTCTGCCCCTCCCCCCGCTTGTGCGCACGCGCGCTCTCTCTCTCTCTCTCTCTCTCTCTCTCTCTCTCTCTCTTCCTCTTCTCTCACACACACACACACTCTCTGTCTCTCAAATAAATAAATAAAATCTTTAAAAAAAATGATCAACGCTGAGGCACATCTTTGTGAAATTTGAGAATATTGGAGGCAAAAAGGAAATCACAGAAGTTTTAAAGATAGGGGAGAAACAGACTATGCCCAAAGAATCATCCATCAGTGAGAATAGTTTAGGACTTCTCTACATGTAGACAGGAAGTTGAAAGGCAGTGGAGCAATGTCTTCAAAATCCTGAAAGAAAGTCATTTCCAACCAAGAATTCTATGTTCAACGAAGCCATCAATGTTAGGGGAATAAAGCTGTTTGGAGATAGGAAAGATCTCAAGAAGGTTACCAGCTATGCACCATATCTCATGACAGGAGATTTTGCTCTACTGAAACAAGATAGGAAACCAAAAGAGAAGACACTTGATACAGGAGACATGAAATGCAACCCAGAAGAGAAAAGGTGAGGGGGATCCCCAGGTGATAGCAAAGGAAGAACCTAGCACGGCTACTGAGTACCCCGAGTAGGAAGCAGCCACTGCAGATTAGAGCAAATCAGAAGGCACTTGGATAGACCTTTTCAGGAAGATGGCATCGATAGAACATCTACTGCATCTGAGAGATTTGTGAGGAAATTTGGACAATCATGGAAAGACAGCTGATTAGCGAAAATCATTTAGAAAACTAAAACGAAACCAAACAATTTAGAAAACAGAGCTATGTGGGACAGATTCATCTGTGAATAGTGTTTGCATGATCTCAATAACAATAAAAACTAATGTAACCAAAATTATGATATAACTACATCAGAAGGATGGGAGGATTGGATGGTCATTGTTATCAGTCAGGGAAAAGGAGAAAGCAAAATCCTCAGCTTCCACGGCAGACGGCGAATCAGTATTGCCTGAAACTTGGAAAAGCCAAAACAAAGAATAATAACACATGCAATTTAGGGCATGCAGGTAAACAGTATAACAATTGACTATAAGAGGGGGAAGCGGTGGGATTTTCTGAACAGGGAGAAGCAGGAGGAGGCCAGTGGGGAATCGCTATTTTTCCTAACTTTGTCTGAACTGTCCAACTCTCTTGGGCGTAGGTAACTTTGAACTTAAAAAAAAAAAAAATCAGATGCTTTATTATAATGTTGGTGACTTGAGGCAAAATAAGTTCATATTTTAAATGTTTTAATATTTTTTCCTTTCCATTCATCTATACTGAATATATGGCCCAAAGGACACAATCTACTGGGATGTGTCCATTTTCCAGTTGTTCCGTTCAGTCACTAGACTTGAAAATCGGAAGAGAATGCAAGGAGATAATAAAATGAGAAGGTATAGGGCGAATGGACACTTTGCTAAGGATTATTTGTCTCTGAGAATCCGAAAGTGTTTCTAGAACTCTCTTTGCTGCCGATGCCTTCAAAACCATCTAGTCAGGTTTATAATCTTTTCCTTGCCCGACATGTTCTCCTTCTCTGTTATCTGCATCTATTCTAAAACCATATTTCTAATGGTTCTACAAAGTGAAGCAATTATGGATAATTGAGGAACACTTACTTTATCTCGGTTATGCAGCCATTATCCTGTTTTGAGGCCTGAATAGTGAAAATCATTATATGGATCAAGTAATTTTCTCTCTTTGTATTGCACAGGGAGCTCATGTGATATTAAAGTGTGTCAGTCTGGAAATCGTTAAAGAATCCACATGACCCGACATTCAGGTAAACTGGTATCCAAGAGCCTTCGTGTTTCCTTCCAGTGTGCACCTCTGAGTTCCTTACACTGAATTCACTCAAACAACTTAGTTGATCTCACTAGGAAAGTCCGTTCCCTAGGAAAGCATTCAACATGAATCATTTCACATCACCAAATAATTAAGGAAGGGTAACAGTGATGCTTCTAGGGGAGGCTGAGAAACTGTTGAGAATATGGAATATAGAAACGTTTTGTAGGCGAGCTCCAAAGCCACTATCTCCATGAAGTCTTTTCCCATTGTCCAACCCTCTGCAAGCCCTCCGCTTTGTGATCTTCCCGAGCTTGGATGATTACCTTTTTACTTGCACCGCAGTTAGTGTGTCCTTCCCTGGAGGGACGGGAAGTGTATCTTATTTCGTCTCTGTGTCCTCCACAGCATTTGGCATTATTCTTGGCACAAAGGAGCTATTCAATCAAGTGTAACTGTGAGGATGATCATGACGGTGATGGCGAAGATTCATGAAAGGCGATATTTAAATGTCTTGAGCATCTTCTACACAGAGGTCGAGCTTTTGTGTGCATTCTTTCATTTAACACTAAAACAGACCAAAGAACCCCAAGTCTAGGGGTGAGCAGTATAATCCTCATTATATAATGTGTGAGATGGGATATGAAAGTTTGACTTGTTTTGAATGTTTGTAAACATTCGGCCTTAATTGGACTTTAGAAGGATTGTCAGTATAGTCCCATTTCCCAATGGGAAAGAAAAATTAAGGACTTGAAAGGAAAAATGCTTATTTTGAAGAATAGGGATGACGAAGAAAGTGATTTGTGATCACTATAACTAGAATTTAAATTTTACATTCTTTAAGGTAATTTTGGTTAATTTTAAATATTACATGTTTTCATTTTTTTTAAGTAGTCCCTACACCCAATGTGGGGTTTGAACTCACAACCCCAAGATCAAGAGTCAGATGTTCCACCAACTGAGCCAGCCAAGCACCCTGAAACATTACATATTTTCAATCTTACCTTTTTTTCAGAACCTAGTTATAGACTAAAAAATTAATGAGATGCATTTATTTGCACAATTACAATAAGCTATATCTACTTTTCAGTCAGAGACTCACATTTGCTGAAAAAAAAAAAAAAACCTTAATAGGTGGACAGAATATTTTGAAGGAATTTCTTTTTTGTTAATTTTATTTTATTAATTTCTTTTTTACAGTGCAATGTTGTCAGTGTAGACTCAACTTGTGAAAGGTGCACAAAGTACCTAGTTAGCTGTGCTTCTGTTTTTCTCTTACCTGCTGGAACAGTTCTTTGGGTTTTCACTCCTCTTTGGTCAATTGCAATTTCTCCTAAATCTCAATTTCCCAAATTTTCCTTTTAATAGAATCCTCTGTGAAAGTATAGTTTCCTAAGCCTACCCTAGATAAACAGAATCAGAATGTTTAGGAGCAGGACTGGGAAATCTGTACTTAATAGATGACTTTTATTGTCAGATAAATGAGGAAACACTGTTCTAAAACATTCCTCTCGGGGCACCTGGGTGGCTCAGTCGGGTAAGCGTCTGCCTTTGGCTTAGGACATGATCCCGGGGTCCTGGGTTTGAGCCCCATGTCGGGCTCCCTGCTCAGCAGGGACCCCTCTCCCTGCTCGTGCTCGCTCTCTCTCTTGCTCTCTCTCAAATAAATAAATAAAATCAATTTAAAAAAATAAAACATTCGTCTCTGGGCTCCTTGAGACATTTTCACAAGACTAGATAAACATGTCCATTGTTCTGTACTAAAAGTGTGGCTCCAGGAAAACTTGGTAAACATTATTTATTCTGATCTCATTCAGTGTTTAAGCTGTACCACTGCTCTGATTGACAACTCACATTCACATTTTAGGGTGAAAAAGTGAAATATATTATATATATGGTTCTCCTTTGACTCCCTCACCCCGACAAGGACTCTTTGTGATAGCAGAGTATTATGTTTTCATCTCACCTATACTTCTCACAGACCTAAAGTAGGCACATAATAAGTGTAAAATACATATTTCTTGAGTTGAAATTAATCAGATTGTATATTAGTGACAAAGCAGGAAGCTGCTGATAATTATGGTGACTTAATTCATTTTGTTGTTGCTTGGAGGTTATTCTGCTATCTTCTGCCCACCAAGACCCAACTACTATCATCTAAGATTTCCTACATGGCAAAGGTGAATGGAAGATACTAGAAAAGCTCCTGCCACCAGTCCTCTCTCCCTCATGTACTAGCATTCCTTCTCTCCTGCTTTTTTTTCCCAAATTCCCTATGTTGAGTCTGTTTTGTCCTCTCACACCCAAGTAATGACTTTCTAGCTTTATTTAGAAATATAGACTGTCAACTTCAATGAGACTGTCTCAGCAGAACTTTCTTGCCTTGGTCAGCATATTAATAAAATAAACAGTGGTTCCCAGGCTATAAACCAAACCATTTCAATGATAAAGTAATTCATTCAATGACTTTACTTTCTCTAGTGGGAAAGCAACTTGCAGCAAACTCTTGGTATCATTCAAACAAAGAGTCTCTTGCCATCTGAAATAGCTCTGGGCCTGAAAAATCTGTGGCTCATCTGCCCTTTTCAGCAATAACTGGGGGCAACTGACTTAGTTGAAGGAGAAAGTGTGACAATGGCTGTGGTATATTGTGTTTTCCAAAAAGTCTCACCAGAACTTATCCAGTCCCATAACCTCTTCTGGAACCTTGTCACCACCACCACCCCCTCATCAAGAGACAGAGTCTATTTCTACTCCCCTTGAAACTAGAGGGGGGCAGCTTGGGCTTTGTGACTCCCTTGACAAATAGAATGTGTCAAAAGTAAGGCTGTGTGATTTGCAAGGCTTAGTCATAAAAGATACAGACTCTGCTTGGATCTCTCTCGTTCTTGGACACTCACCCTTTGAACACAGCCTCCATATTATAAGGAAGCCCAGATGACATGGAGAGGGGGATTCTGACCGATAGCCTCATTTTATATTCCAGTCAACAACCAATAAATCTTCAGCTATTTCCAGCCTCTGGCTGTCAAGTTACCCCAGACCATTTAATCTTCGAGCTGAGGGCTCAAACATTATAGAGCAAAGACAAATCATCCCCATGTGCCCTTCTTTATACCTGATCCACAGAATCCATACACATAATAAAGTATTGTTTTTACACCACAAAATTTTGGGATAATTTTATCACACAGAAGATAACTGGAATAATGGCTAATTTGATAAAAAGAAACAATACAAAGGCTACCTAACATACTGAACAAAGTATTGATCATGGAAATTTGCCCCCACTTTTCTGTGAGAAAAACAAAAATTATAATCTACTGGTCTCTTGTAAGCATAAACTAGGAGAGGTAATCCTGTCTTCCCACCAGAAGGTTTGTGAGCAGAATGCCCATAGGAAATTGATGCATTAATTTTTAAAGTGTTATTAGATATCATTTTTTAAATACTAGTGATACTTAATTTGGAAAATACAAACACCAAGAAAACAGTAACTCAAACAATACTTCAAAGCCAACCACAATGAATAAGTTTTTCTGTATTTCTTTTCTTTCTCTAAGCATCTGGTTTTAGGCATTATCAAGATTCCATTACTGATACATTTTAATCACACATACAGTCTTTTCATCTACTGCTTAGCTTAGTTCCCTCCTTCAAAAGGGTCCTGTTCTTCTCTTTCCTGCCCAGCTGAAGCTCCTCCTCCTCTGGGAAGCCTTCCAGGCCACCCAACTCCCAGGACCACCCAACCCACAGAGACATCTACCTCAAAATCATAGCACTTCTTGCTACATAATCACATAGTGCCTCATGACATTTTATGTATTTATCTTTTAATGTCTGTATCATTCATATAATCTTTGCCATTACACCTTATCTCCCCAACTAGACTGAAAGTGACTTCAGGGCAGAGGCCAGTTTTTTAACCTTTCTATTCCCTACACCATTAAATATATATGTAATAGACACTAAATATTTGTTGAAAGAAAAGAAGAGTAGAAGGAAGGTTTTACTTCTAATACTTTCCATATTTATTTCAAAATTCTTTCATCTCAAAAAAACACAAGTTGTTAATCATCATAAATTTGACATGTGTGTGGCTATGAATATATATATGAATATCTTTCAAATTTTATCTGGAAAAGGTGGTTTATAATGTTTCCATTATCTTTCACAAATATATATTTGTTATATATCATAGAAACAAGCTCAGGTATTCACAATCATTTTTTAACACTCACATTTTATCTACAGAGCATATTATTGCAACATTCTAAAGGTCTGTATGTACATGATGAGGCAATAAAGGCTCTTGGAGGTTTTGTTTGATGTATCAAAGGTTTCAATGTACACAACAAACTGCAGGATGAGATGGAGACTGTCTGAACTTGTTCTGATACCAAGTTAGAACTTTCAGGAAAAGGCTAGAGAAGGGAAGGGAGGAGACTATAAACCATTCAGCTTTTTGTTTTGGTCAAGGACATACAGAAGGAGCCCAAAGCAGCACTTAGGAGGTTAAATGCAATTTAGGGGACATTTTGACATTTTGGGTGTAGAGTGTGTGTATTTGTGTGTGTGTGTGTGTGTGTGTGTGTGTGTGTGTGTGTGTGGTGCTCTCTCCAAACTGAGAAGATGTTTTGTAAATATTGAATTGGAGTTTGGGAAGTCTTGGTGAGTTTCTAGCCTCTGTAAGACTGACGGTTGCAGGATGAAGGCCAAAATGGAAAGAATGGAAAATTAACACAACCGTGTGAGAGGCCTAATGGAAATGGATTCTGTAGGATACATGATCAGGACCAGAAGGTGGTATTTTATTTTCATCACCTCACTTTATTATTCTCTCTGTATGCATCATCTCTGCTCCCACCCTCTCAGTCATGCTGTCTGCCTTTGGCTTCACTAACACACACACACACACACACACACACACCACTTTTTCAAAGCCCTGCTCGATTTATCAAAAGCGTCATATCTGGTTTCAGCTCTGTGTTTTCAGGATGGCGATTAACTCTTGCCCGACTCTTATAGGTGTTGAGAGGAGAAAGGGAGGGATGGAGCAAGTTGAGCTCCTCAAGGGAAACAAAGGAAGGATGGGCCTAGGCCTGGACCTCTAAAGGACAGATGTGTTTCTTGACACATGAGGCAGCTGAGCTGCTGTGTGAGTGCCTGTCATGCCTGTCAATGGTTCAGGTGCAGGATGATGCCTTCTAGACAGTGGGAAGGGCAGACAAGCTAAGGTCTGGAAGCATGCCTCATTTACCAAGAGAAAAGGAAGCTCCATTTACCTTGAGAGAAGGCTACACACATGTTAGGGGGTTGAGGCGGTTGTAAGACAAGGCTAAAAAGGCAGTTTGGGGCAGATTACAGAAGTCCTTGACTGCCTCATCAGCTCCTCATACTAGTCCTGCTCTCTCCTTGTTCAGGGACGGCGCCCTTGGAAGAGCTGTTTCTATTTCCTTCTAGGGAGGAGCCAATACACATTCTCAGCAGAAATCTTGCGAAAAAGCACCTCATGACTCTCTTACCTCTCAAAGACCAGCAGATGGTTACTGTGCTGGAGGAGAGCTTATTTGCCTGACTGATGAATGGTTTCTGCCCAGAGAAGAAATTAGTAATCAGAGAACTAGGAAATCCAAAGAACCTTCCTCTGAGGTCATCAGAAGACTCAGACATTATTTCTTTAATCTTAATATCCTCACAACATTAAAAACCTGTCCAGATGAAAGGACATAGGGACATAGGGGTGGCGGGGGAGTATAAGCAAGGTGCAAGGAGAGAAAAAGAGGAGAGAAGGAGGAGCTGGGGGAAGGGAGAGAGTGATGAGGAACATGACAAGTCCTGCTGCTTTGCAGTCATCGTGCTGACCCCCATGAAGCCACCTCTCTGTCCTCCCTCATGTTCCAAGAAAATCGATATTTGAAGGGTTGACTGATAGTGAAGGAAGCCCAAAGAACAGTGGAAGAGATCCTATATCTTTCTCCTTCCTCGTGGATTTTAATGGCAGCAATGAATGTGCTGTTTTTGGTATAAAGAGGGATTTATTAAAAATGTAAAAGCAAGAAGCTGAGTTGTGATAGGGGCAATGGGCTGATAAACATACCACATCATAGGAAATAGGCCTAGTCCCAGCCTTCCTGTTGCAGTTGCTTAAGAAACTTAAAATGTGTAATCAGGAATCAGGAAAAATGGGTTTTTCCTTTTGTACCAGAAACAACTGGGGGGGAGGCAGGCCTGCAGAGAAGTTGTCTTCCTTAGCACACTTACTTTGTTCTTACTATGTTTGTTTGAACACAAAGACACCACCAGGGAGTATATAAGAGGACAAACAAACACCATGCAATCATGCTCCTGAGGGCCATAGTCTTACAAAATAAAATGCGAGCTCAGGTAGTCCAACTCTTGTAAATTGTCATTTATCAAGAGACCAATGCAACCAAAATGATGCATTCTAAAGACAGTGATGTCCTCAGGTAAGGTCTAAACAAAAGTGAGATTAGCCTTGTTAATAGGGTGACATATTTAGGGATAATTGATTTTTGTTCTTTAATAATCCACTTGATTATTTTAATTTTAGGTAAAAATAACAGCGTGGGTCCATCCTGTGTTTCCCTAAGAGAACCTTTATATTTGCCAAAAAGACATTTCATATGAAGCTGGCAAATAGTGTACTGATTAGGACAGGCTGTGCAGGGGCACTTCTTATCTTTAGGTCCCACATGGGTGCATGACCCTCTGATATCACCAGTGTGATGTTGCTTCTGCCAAGACATAGTTGTCTTTGAACACATTCTACATAGGGCTTTTGATGAAATTCCATGAGCTGGGGGACAGCCCACACCTATTTTCTCTGTAATTCTAATCTGCTGTGTTCACCCTTCACACCTTTCTGTCACACAGTGAGCTTGTTTACACTGCAAAAAGGGAACACTCACACACATAAAAGACATGGGTTTTATATCATGCCATGACTCATGTCCACTCAAATTATGGGTTGCTCTATTCTCTATTATTTCTATGCAGCTGCTTATTATTTGTTTATAAAATTAAAATTAGGAAAGAAGAATATTTTTCTTCTAACCCTCATTGCTATTTATTTATTTTTTTAAAAAAGATTTTATTTATTTATTTGAGAGAGAGAGAGAGCATAAGTGGGGAGGAGAGGGAGAAGCAGGCTCCCCGGGAGCAGAAAGCCCGATAAGGAGCTCGATCCCAGGACCCTGGGACCACCACCTGAGCCAAAGGCAGATGCTTAACAGACAGAGCCATCCAGGTGCCTCCTTCATTGCTATTTAATATCTAAGTGTTGATAAGACTTATTAATTCTGATAAAATGGAAACAAGTGTCAACAGTAGGAACACAGGTCATGGTATCAGAAAAAAAAAACCCAGACTACAATGCCAGAACCCTAGCCCCTCACTCAACACTTATGAGGCCTTAGGTAAGGCTCTTCATTTCTCAAGTGTCTGTAAAATGAGAACAGTGAGACTCCTCTGGAGGAGAAACAGGAATCAAATGAAGTAATAGAAGCACCCGGCAAAGTGTCCGGACACAGGGCAGTCACTCATGAACATTAGTTGAATCTGATTCTGAACCAGTGGGTGGAAGAGAACACAAAATACTTCAAAAACATCCATTAGGACTATTTTTAGTCCTAAAAGCAGTTCTGTTAGTTGAGGAACATATTTTCTTTGTTGTACTTACTAATCTGGAGGTCACTAGTAAAGTCCCTTCAATTTTCTCAACAATAAACCAATGAATTGTTGATTTTTTTCTCATGAATCTTTTTGGCATTCAGGCTAAGATCTGTACACAATAAATCAGACATAAGCATTATTCTTTAAGTCTGTGTTGCCTTCCTGCATGTATGCATACTTCCAAGAACTCTGTCTGTGTGATCATCCTTATGTTCTGCTTTACCTCTAAGCATTCGATAACTACTTTTGCAAATTCCTTTCATTAATGAGAAAAATATCCTTAAGCTGTGTGAAATATGCGATAGTTAAAGTCAAGAGATACAAATTGTTAAAGTCAAGAGATACAAATTGGACATATGATATCTATATTCCAGGGTGTCTAGATGTCCATATTCTCTGGGCCAGGGAGGAAGCAAGTCCTCACTTTCAATGAACCATGGAAGATGAAATGATAGCTCAGAGGCTGTGTCAGCTGATCAACTGGAGTGCAAGTTTCAAGTTTCCCGTTTCTTAGCTCACTCACTCTGACTCTGCAGGCAGGGCTCTCTGAGATCACCATGAATAATCCAGGTGAAGACAGGCCTGAAGCAAGCAGTCTTGCTGCTCCAGGGTTAATTTGTTACAAGTATTTCCCTACCACTTTAGGCAGGGAAGGGAAGCTGCCCCTCGCGGATGCACCTAGAAAACTTCTAGTCTAGCACACTATTTGTCTACAAAAAATGAAATTGGAGAACAGCAATAATCGCAACAAAACCCAAATCCAATTCTTAACACAGTAACTGGAATAGTTTAGTACCAAGATCGGTAACAGAACTGTATCTATTAGTTCTGACTCACACACAGTCTATTTTGCCTCTGTGCTTCACTCCCCATCAGTAAAAGAACTGACTCCAGTTATGTAGATTTTTATTATTTGTTTCTGACCATCAGGACTTCTTTCTTCTGAAATAGCATTCCCTTCTTCCTGAGAGTCTGAAGCCCCCCACTTGGCACCTTGCCCCAGGTGGGAGCTGACCTTACCCTCCTGGTGAGTGGTTAGTCCCATGTGTGGGCACATGACCTGGTTGGAACTTTCTGAACCTTTCCCTGGGAGTTTGGGAGAAGTGGCTTTTCTTGGTTTGTTTTTTCTGGTAGAGAAATGATGGCGACTGACTAGGGGCTGCTTGTAGCCTGGAGTTGGAGCGAATGAAGTCAGCAGCAGACAGAAGCAGAAATAAGGGATGGAAAATCCTGCTGAGAGTCCAGCTTGGGGTTTCAGTTTTCCCTAGGTGGTTACATCCCTCTCTTTCCTAAGGTCTTCCTGTGCGAGACAAGGCAATCGTCTCTTACCTGAGTAGTTCAAGTTGGGTTTCTGACTGTTGAAATCAAAAGAATTTCAATTTACATGCCCTACCTATCCTGAAACAACCTGAAGAATATAATTCCTCAGATGAAAGGAGCAATGAAAATATTTGACATGATAGAGTACTGATAATTTTTTTCAGCATTATAATCCATTTCTCAAAATTAGATTAGAAATGATGAGCAATGCTGTTGTTGACTCTACTTGACAGGGTGCACAACTCATAAAAGAAATAACTGAAAATTTGTTAACTGACTTCCTTTGCGAAATCCAAGTTTTAAGCTATTTCAAACCAAATTATTTCCTAATCATTGAACCCAGTGACTATTTTCTTCCTTCTCTGTTTCAAGTTAACTTGTCCAGCTGTGTCTGTAGAGTCCTTTCTGTTCCATGGGAAATTTTATCCCATCAGCTACAAGTTTCAATCCACTAGACTCATCGTTTGTATCTTCAGCCTCCACCACCATTGTTCCTTTCCCATCTGCTCACATGTATCCTTATATCTTCCCTGCTTTAATAAATATTCACCCTAATCACATTCTCCACATGAAATTCAGATAAAACTATTACTTTCCTCTGAAGCAAACAAACCTAGAGTAAGAGGCACAATAACCTGAACAGACCTAAGTTTGAAACTGAGCTTCATCAGTTTCAGATTATCAGTAATGGGATGTAGTAAATTAATGTGCATAAACTATTGTCCAGTCTGTGTCGCAATTTGCTTATGGGTAAAATGGTGATAATAATAGTACCTACTTAATAGGGTCTGTGCAAGGAGGTAAGACATGCCAACTGTTTAGCGGAATTCTAAATGCACATCTGAATGAAGTCACTTGTGCTAAATCTCATGTTTGCAAACCAAGACTCAGTACCTAACCCAATTGCACAGCTCCCTTCTTTAGCTCTCTTCTTAGCTCTTAAAAACTTCTCTGTCTCTTGACCAGCTCCATTTTCTTCTTCAGTGGAAGCTTTACTGTGGTTGATTCATGGGTTCTCTTCCTCAGTGAAGAGCAGGGCCATGTTGAAATTGGATCCAGAACCCAAGTGCTGAAGGTGTGTGTTAGGCAGGGAGAGGTTTATGGACACAGGTTTTTCACCAAGGTGGCAAGTTTTGTTTGGTGCCCAAAGATATACTGGAGCAAAGGGTTAAAAGGGGCTGTAGAAGAAGGTGACAGACAAGCCTTTATCCATTCAATATTCAATATCATCAGGCTTAGTCTTGACCAAATTATAACTAGACACTATAAAAGAAGACTTAAACTTAATAACTCACTGATCAAAAACTTGAGATCCATCCAGTAGTTAGCTTTTTACATCTTTTATTTAGATCACCTTCACCCTAATTAGTAACATAATTGCTGCAAAGTGAATACCTAGCTTATTTGTTGAGTCCATCCCTCAGTTGTTGATCTATGATCTCTCTTCCCTTACAAATCCTCCTGAAGTTACCCATCCATTTCTGTTATTTTCCAGTGTTCTCTCTATATTTTTTATTTCTTTTCTATGTCTTACTTCAACCTTGATTATTCTTAGAACCTCACATCTGAAAAAGTTTGGGAATGAAATCCAAGGCATCTCCTAAGTGGGCAAGGAGCTCCATTATTCTGGGTGATCTATTGTTTCATTCTATAAGAAATGAGGCCTCATGCATCTTGTCAAGTGATGGGAATAATTATTCAGCCTTAGTTTAAACATGTCTTCTGAAGTTTCTGAATTAATCTTCATCCTGATACAATGAACTAATAAAGATCTTCCTTCCTCCATTGTCTGTCTTGTGAACTATTTCTCCTTGAAGCCTCTGGTAGGAGTCACTTCCCCTCTGCAATTTTCCTTGAGAGTAGGAACTATACCTTTTTCATCTATGAAGCCCAATGTCTTTCATGAGATAGACATTTAATACATGTTTGATGTTTGATGTTCTAGGCAGAAACAGGGAAATATGCTACAGGGTTTCTTAAAAACCTGCTTCTGTTGTGACAAAAGCAAATGAACCACTGAGACTTGTACTTAGTGGGACAGTGAGCCAGTGAAACCACCTTACCTACCTCTTCTTCCTCTCTCTTCACAGGGAGTCACCAGAATAAAGCAGTCTTCTCTCCCTCTGAACAGGAGGTGGGGACACTGATTACCAGGTAAGGGGAAAAGACAGTATCTACATTGTTAACTCTCAATCTCATTTGGTCATCTCTACCACTTGGTGAAGTAGGTAGATTAGATATAACCTCATTTCATAAGCAAAAGAGTCCAGAACTTAAGAAGGTCAAGAAAATTCCACTAGATTACTTTTAGTGGCTATAAGCTCAGCCTCCAGACTTCTATCCAATCACATGAAATTCCCACTGTCGTAGATCTTTAGATGTGAGTGTGTAACAACAACAGTTATGTTTTCCCTTTACAAATGTAAAAGATACTTTCATAAATATTATCTACTGTCAATACAGAAATAAGCCATCAAGATTCTATGCCACCAACAGTACCAGTTCTTTCTAGTAAGTAGACATGCTTACCTGATGTATTCATTCTGTATCTCAGTAATTGCTTTATAATTTCCCTAAAATTTTAGGTGAACTTCTTTTATTAAAATAAATGTATTTGTATCCAAACCTCACAGTAGGAATTTGAACCTCCAAGTAGGCAACCTCAGTGGCTGGATATATTTTGATTTGAAATGGAATCAAATGACTTTTTAAAATTGAAATATAATTGATATATAACATTGTGTAAGTTTAAAATATACAATGTATTGATTTGCTGCATTTATATATTGCAATATGATTACAACCTTAGATTAGCTAACACCTCTATCATGTCACATGATTATTTCTTTTTTAGGTGGGAACAATTAAGATCTAGACTCTTAGCAACTTTGAAGTTTAAAATACGGCACTGTTGTCTATAATCTCTATGCTGTGCAATAGATCTCCAGGACTTATTTACTAGTTGCAGGTTTATACCCTTAAACAACATCTCCCCGATTCCCCCACTCCCCAGCCCCTGGTCACCACAAAATAACTTTTAAAGTAGAAATTCCACTAAAGTCTCCAGTAGGCTATAACCCCTTCAGAGCAGAGAAATGTTTTATTTATCTATATCCTCAACCCCCTAGTACTCTGCCCCGCAATACTATATATTCAATAAATGTTGAATAAATGGATGAATAATTTTAGTTATGTTCTATAAAAGTTCACTCCCAGATTCACCAGTTAACTACCTAAGTAATTTCCAAGCTTGGGGTTTTATAATTGTCTGTAATCCTGGAGCCCATATGTAAGATTATTACAATTCAGTAAGGAAAATCTAAGAGAGACATAATGGCAAATTTAGGGGGCAATATATTAGAACACCAAGAAAGATTTCATCTCTAACAAAGACCATGGTCACAAATACACAGGCTCAGCTATGACTAGAAAACATGTTATTTATCTAAAGCCAAAAAGCACCAAGGGAAGTATCCTGCCTACAGAGAAGATTGGAAAGAGAGGACAAGCACCATAGCAATTGGTATGCTCTGAGATTGGTATGTATTTTCTGCTCAAGAAGAATTGGGCAGTTTTAGTTAGTACATAACCTCTTATTTTGCCCAAGTGGGAAAAACTGCATTTTTGTGAATTTTGTTAGTACCTATTTGTGCTTAATTTTGATGGAAGTCAGTGCTAAAAGGAGGTTTGGGACCCAGCCAGGATAGGAAATTCAAATTCTGTGAAGAATCAACAAAGGTATATTTCTCTCATATAGGAGGAATTTCCCCAAGGAACAAGAAGAAACAATCTCTTATTTGACTGCTCAAAAAAGAAGCTCAGGGATCTTGTTCCTTGAGCTCTGCTCTCTACAGAGAAGAGCCATTGTGTAGAAGGTGAGAAGAACTTGGTGGAGCTGGTAGATTCTAGTTTAGATACTGCCACCAATCTTCTGGTAGCCAGGGATGGTTTACCAGGGGTGGCTGCATGACATAGTGGAGAGAATCAGACTTGTGTTCTAATCCTGACTCTGACTCTTAATAACTGTATAAATGTGCACAAAGCCTTTCTAGGTCTCTTTCCAGGTTCTTTGAAGAAAGTGACCTATTCTTTCCTCCTTCTCCAACAGAGAAACTGATTCAAACTTGTTCTGAGCCCCAAACTACTTTCTAAGTAGGCTGCCTGACTGAGGTTAGCTTGTACTGGGGACCACTTGTTTATTGTGCAAATAAGGCCAAGGTATTAGCCCAAGGTCCTGCCTCAGCAGAATGTTAAACTCTGTTGAGCCCTTTGTGGAAGTTTTGGAGGTAAATACAATTTATCTGTATCCATTTCATCACTGCATGCTTGACCTCCTTTTTATAACTATCTATCCCAGTAACTCAGCCCAGTCCAATTATGTCTAATATAGTCATAGCCGTGTTACAAAATATTCTCTTGCTCCTGTCCTTGAAGTATCTTTTTACTTCAAACTTAACTAATCCCCCCAAATGATTATCTACGGCCAGGAAATACATATTGAGATTATCAGGACTGAGTTAAGGCTGACTAAAGTGACAATTCATTGCCAATCATTCATTGATTTATCAAACACATTATTGAGCACTGCTACAAAGGAGACAACACGTCCAAAATGAAGTCACTTGTGCTAAATCTCATGTTTGCAAACCAAGACTCAGTACCTAACCCAATTGCAGTTTCAACCCACCTCCCCCATCCTCAAATGTAACCTTTAATCAGTCAACATGGAACAACCTGGTCAGCACCAGTGAGATAATCCGCCCAATGGACCCCTTCTGTTCCTGTAGGAAAGCAACTTTGCCTGAAACAATGCACTGTTTGCTAATATTTTCCTTTTCCCACCCACTTTCTGCCTTTAAAAACCTTTTCTTTTCTACAGCTTTGTTGAACTTCTTCCTATTGCCAGGGATTCTTCCTGATTCATGAATCATTGAAAAAAGCCAATTTGATCTTTAAAATTACTCAGTTGAAAAATAAAACAAAATAAAATAACTCAGTTGAATTTTTGTTGTTTAACGCATCAACAAGGAATTACTTTATTCCAGGCACTGTGCTAGACACAAGATACAGAGATGAAAGGTGTGACCCACGCCTTCAAATTGTGTACAGCCCAGCGGGGAACTGCACGTAGTGGTGAAAATCATGGTGTAGTGATGAAAAATCAGACTTAGAGTCAGCACACCTGTGTTCTAATCCTGACCCTGCCTCTTATTAATTGCATAAATCTGGGTAAAGCCTTTTTGAGCTTCATTTTCACATCTATAAAATGGGAATAACACTACATCACAAGGTTGGTGTGATAATTAATGACATAAAGTATGACTGTGGAACATAGTAAGCATTCAATAGATGGTATCTATATTATCATTGTCATCACCATCCTGGGGACTGCCAAGAAAATTGACAATTACAATATCACATGTGACGTTTGAGGATAGGGAAAAGGTACTATAAAAACATTATCTGGGATGGCAATGAGGAAAAAGATTCATAGGAAGAGAAGAACTGATACCTCACTGAGCCCAGAGGATAAGTAGCAGGAGGTCAGGCAGGGGAAGGCATTCTAGGAAGATAGAATATTAGCATTACAAAAGCCTAGAGGAAAAGAAAAAGCAGGCACTTTAGAAAATTGCAAGTTGTTCTGTGTGTCTGGACCTTGGAGTATACGTAGAGAAATGGTGGGAGAATAGGGAGGAAGGGAAGGTCCATGCTGTCACCTTTGCAGTTGCCAGAGGGCCTTGCACTGCGGGTATTCAACCACTGCTCCCCCATCTAAATACCAGATGGTCCCATGGTTCTAAGGACCATCTTATTTGGGCTTAGGCTTTAGAGATATGGGTGTTTCTTTCAGTTTTTCATTTCTTCCTATGCCAGTCAATGTAGGTGTCATAAGGGAGGAGCAGAGCTCTGATATAATCTTCAGAGGTTTCCCTAAGAGGTGTGACCCACTTTCCAATACCAGAGCAGCCTGTAAGTTCATTCAACTCCAGAGGTAGGAGGAAGTCCTTACATCTGGGAGAGCTGGAAGAAGAAAAGAAGTATCAACTAATGTTCAGCTACTGCAGAAACCATTCCTACAGCCGGTGTCTTTTTCTTGTTGATGCCTTTGACCTAGATACCACTTGGAAGGATGAGCTTTAACTTTCCTAAAATGTCCTAGGGGCAGGTTCAGACAAATCAAGTCAACAGGCATTCATTTTGCATGTACTTTGCGTCTAGGACTCTGCTAAGCACGGTAGACAAGGCTAAAACAGAGTACTGAGACTCAAAGGGGTTACTTAAAGGCCAAGTCCATGGTCCCAAACAAGTAGGCATAGCAGTCCTGGCAACCCAGGTCTGTAGCACTCCACAGTCCATCCTGTTTCTGATACATTATGCTGGTCTTTGGCATTAAGCACAGCCAGTCTAGCTCAGGGAGAGCTAGGAAATAAAGTACAAGCCATGGCCAATCATGGTATTGCACATTTGAACCTGAATGAGCCTGACACTATAGAGGTCTATATCCAATCAATGGGAGGAATACTGATCGGCCTTGCAAAGCAGGAAGAGGTGCAATATGACCAGGGTTCTTGGCGCTCAGGTGACCTTGAAGTAGTCAAAGTATAGGCTGCTAATCAACTGAGGTCTGGGCAAATCAGGAGAAACCACAACTGACCCTTGCATCTGCCCTCAGGGTAAGTAAAATGGTCTCTAGGGAGCTCTTGGGCAGGAGATCAGTCTGCTACGGTAGGGAACCTGCATTAGACTAGAAATTTACTTTAAGACCCATGTGTCATTTGGCTCTGTTACCTTTAGACACAAAGATTTCATTTCCAGTATCAGTGAGAAATACTTGTGTTAACACTAAAAGAGAAGATATAACTGGTCCATCTTACCAAGGAAAAAGGTAAAATAGTTTGAAATCCAGTTAGTTTCCTGGAAGTGATCTACATCTACAGACTTACACAGAATGGGAATTGGGACACACAAGGATTGGCTGTAGAAAAGATAGCTGAGATGGAGTACTGCATTTCGGACCTAGGACTCCAGCTGGCTCACCACAGGGATATGGAATTAAGACACTCTTACTCCATTTTGGTTTCCCTACCTATATAATGGAGATGATAGCTTCCCCAACCTGCCTCATAGAATTATCAAGAAGATGAATAATGCAGCATATTAACATGATTTGAGACCTTTCAAAGATGCCTTTTGTAAGTGCTGGCTATGATTTTGTCATTATCATTATTACCTTATCATTGCAGAAAATCATTCTTAGAGAAGTGTGTTGGCCATTCGACATCAATTTACGGCCAAGCTCAATTCCTCCCTGAATTTCTTTCCATGCCAATGGACATTAAGCCAATCTAACTGGTCTACTCAACCTCCCTAACACATCATGAGCATCCTGACCTTTGATTCTCTGCTCACATCATACCTCCTGCATTTTCTCTCTGTTCCTCTCCATTTTTCTAAACATTTTCCCCAAGATCTAACTTGGGTTTCCTCTCCTTTGTTAAATGATTCTCTCTTTTTCTTATTCTGCTTCTCTAGAGAAATAGCACCTGTAGCATATACATGAATACAAAGAAAGAGATTTATTATGAGGGACTGGTTCATGTGATTACAGAGACCGAGAAAGCCCACAGTCTGCCATCGACAAGCTGGAATGCCAGTAGTGTAGTTCTAGTCCAAACCCAAAGGCCTGCGAACCAAGGGAGCTGATGGTGCAGGTATAGGTCTGAGTATGAAGGCCTGAGGACCAAAGGTGCCAATGTCTGAGGGCAGGAGAAAATAGATGTCCCAACTCAAGCAGAGACCAAATTCACAACCCCTCCACCCCTTTAGTTTTATTCAAACCTTTTTTTTAAATTTTTTATTGTTATGTTAATCACCATACATTACATCATTAGTTTTTGATGTAGTGTTCCATGGTTCATTGTTTGCGTATAACACCCAGTGCTCCATTCAATATGTACCCACTTTAATACCCATCGCCAGGCTAACCCATCCCCCCACCCCCCTCCCCTCTAGAACCTTCAGTTTGTTTCTCAGAGTCCATCATCTCTCATGGTTCATCTCCCCCTCCGATGTCCCCCCTTCATTCTTCCCCTCCTGCTTATTCAAACCTTTAATGGATTGGATGATGCCCACCCACTCTAGTGACAGAGATCTTTACTCAGTCTACCGATTCAAATGCTAAAAACTTTTGGAAACACCCTCACAGACATACCCAGAAATGTTTTTACCAACCATCTGGCATCCCTTAGTCCAGTCAAGCTGACATATAAAATTAGCCATTAAAAGTACACATAGTCAACAAACATTTGTTGAGTTCCTACATATACTTAGGTAATGCTCTACACACTGGGGATATAGCCCTAAAAAAGGACACTGTCACTGTCCTCAGGAAGCTCATGGTTTCCTTTAGTCACTTTCAAAATTTCTTGATGTAAGAAATATATTTTACATCAAAATCCACCACACAATCTTATATTTGTGTCTGTATACACACACACATTTCACAGTGCAGTATTTATGTATGCTGCCTTCTAATATCTTCTATTTTGTTTTAAGTGATGCTGGTTGTGACCCACTGCTATGACTTTACAGCTTCCTAATGAGTCTCGACTCACAGTTTAAGTAACACTGGTCCCACTGAGATATAGACAGGGAAACAGTCATATAAATAAATGATGAAGGTATTGTGTTAGAAGCATATACTTCTTTTTATTGTTCACCACTGGATCTATGGGACTCATGTTACCTATTCCAGTAGGGACTGTGGCCTATATATCTTTGTATGCTTCTTCCTTCTCTCAACCTTGGTATAGTACCCTCCACAGGGAATGCAATAGATTTTTCTTGTTAACGAGAAGAGTATATATTGCTGTTGTTAATGATTGTGCTAGCTCAGGTCCTCTTAGAAGCAGATCCAAGAACGAATTACAGGTGTAAGAAATTTATTGGGGTCAATGCCTATGAAGGATAAAGGGGGAGGTACAGGAGAGCTTTTCAGGAGAGCTCTCAGGCCTGACAACTGGACTAAAGCACAGTTCCAAGAAAGGTTTGGCTAAGCTGATGGGGTGTCCTTGAGCCAGAGTCACCTATTGGAAGAGTCCCAAATGTTGCAGGAATGGGCCTGTCTCAATACTCCTGTGGTTCCTCTGGCTACCAGCAGCTATAGGCCTCAGTGTGAATGTGTGGGGAATCAGGAGGGTCAGCAGCTGGGGTTGTTGGTCAGTTTTGCTCCCTACAGTTATGAGTGATGATAGTTCTTTTTTTTTTTTTTAGGATTTTTATTTATTTATTTGAGAGAGAGCGAGAGACAGAGCATGAGCAGGGAGGGGGGGACTGAGGGAGAGGGAGAAGCAGGCTCCCTACCAAATAGGGAGCCCAATGTAGGGCTAGATCTCAGGACCCTGAGACCCTGAGATCATGACCTGAGCCAAAGGCAGGCGTTTAACTGAGCCACCCAGGGGCCCCATGAGTGATGGTAGTTTTGATATCATGGGCTAAGTTTTCCTTTTCAACTGGAAGCAAATGATAAAAAAGTTTTAGATAAGTATCTGTCATTTTCTATCTGTACTTTGTTGTAGGTTCCTCCCTCCCAGACCCTTTTGGCTGTAGAGATGAGGCCGTCTCTACCTGGCCATGCCCCTCTCTAGCTGCCCTGCCATAGGAGAAGTTTTAGGAGTTTTTTCCCCAACCCTGTTGTTCCAGGTCAGTGTTCCTTAGAGGTGAGGTAGGGAAAGGGAGTTGGGGCTCAAGGAAGCAGGTAATGGGGGAAACCTGAGAAAAACTGCTGACACCAGTGGGTCCTACACAAAGAGGCTGGATTTTTAAAGCCCCAAACCCAGAGACTCAAATGAATTATCCCCAATTAGTGACTCAGTTCTCTCTCTCCACTCCCTGTCCCTTACATCTACTGCAACTCACATGGCAGATTTAGGGCCCTTGAAGAGGTCTCTCCACACATTTTAACTGAACACTGCAATTTGTAAAACAAAACTTTCTTATATCTTCAACAGACTGTGAAGTTCCTGGGGAGGTGGGATCAGCTCTATTCCTTCTAGTCTTTTCCACTGTCTTGAGACAGAGCTTCCCAGGTTAGGCCACTGCCTGGACACCATCTGATGTCCTCTCCCCTGCCCACTAGGAACAGGTCATCTTAGTGATCTGAACTTAAATGTAATATAGCTTATTCATAACTGTCAGAGCAGACTGGCAAGATCTACGTCTGTGCCCACATTTTTAGGTAAAGAAGGACTCACTGACTTTTATGGCTGGATAGCTCATAGCTGTTCCAATTTCAGGCCTAGTTCTCATGATATCACTACTCGTGAGTTAACTATGAAAGGAAATGTCAGCTGGGTTAAGTAATGACTGTACTCTGTTTGCTCAGCATTCTACTTAGCAGGACTCAAGCCCTGTACAAGGAAAATCTCGTTAACCCTCACAACAGTTCTATAAAAGAATTGGCAATAAGTCCATTTTGCCCATCTGGGGAAAGGAGACTTGCAAATTAAGACTGACTCAATCAGTCGAATAATGGTCAGGCACGGTTAGTGACGGTGCGGCACTTGGGGAATGGGAGGCAGAGACTGAGTCTGTGAGTGCATCCCCTCCAGGCCCAATCAACTTGGCAACTGCTAGACTTTGCCTCTGGTCATTTAGAAGACCATCAAACTGAAATCTAATCCATACATTCTTCACTTAATTTTGATAGACAACTAAGCCCTCTGTCTTGCTACCTCCATCAAAGAGTCAGAATTGAAACTGCGTACACCGTGGGCACCATTGTGATAGTAACAGGGTGGCTTTGGGGACACCGAGCTTCAGAAGAAAGGCTGATCTTTTTAGATGTAGATAATGGCTGCTGCAGAGTAGAGAAGTCATCTGAGCTACCTTCTTCTTCCTGAAGTTGGACAATATCCTGGTTTATTGTACCCCAGGAAGTCTGCAAGGACCTGTTTCAGCCCAATCCAACTAAATCTCAACTTGGACTTATGGGAAATAAAGTGATTTGACATCAGTGGACTAAAAGGCTCTATTCCATTCCTTCTTTTCTCAAAGATGGCCAGTTTAATGGCCATGGACTTCCTAAAAACATATCCCAAGATTTCTATAAGACCCATTCTACATCACATAGGCTGCAGCACACAAGGTGATTCCCAAATTGCATCCTTCAGAGACCTGAGCCTGAGCTAATTATCATTATACCATCCATTGGGGAATTTATTGTTGGTTCCGGTTTCATGATTTGGAAACACTTACTTTGGCTTTGCCCAAAGGCCATTGAGACTTCTGCAGTTCATTGGCCTACACTCCCCTGTTGTTTGCTGCCCACATGGCAGGCGGTGTAGTGTGAGCTATTGTTACAGTTTTGGATAGTTTCTTATTGCCCCTGAAGAAGATGACCTTTTGACTTTGTACCCAAATGTCATTATGAAAGGTGCTTTACATCTGTCTGACACACTTGGAGGAAACCTCCAGCCATTACATGGAAGTGCTGAGAAAGGATCATTCAAGTTCACAAGACAAATGCAAAGATGTGGGACAAGAGTGAGAGATGGAGAAGGTGGTCCATCTTTTAAAATCCTATTCTTCTCCCAAGATCTTTATCCTCCCTAGCTAAATTGATTTCCCTCTCCTCTGTATTTCTGTATACTCCATACTTCTTTTATGAAATTTACCAAATTTGTTGTATCACCAGTAATTTAATAATTTATTAGTAATTATAAAAACCTTGCATTTACATGATCTTTTATGGTCTCTGAAGATTCCATAACACACGCTATCTCATTTGACCCTTCTAATACCTTGGACAAGTTACTTAATCTCCATGAGCCTCATTTTTTTTCCCTTTGTAAAAAGGAGTTATATCACCTTTTCTTAAAAGGATTGGCATATTTTGTCAATGTGGGAAAATAAGACTCATCCAAATAAAGACTTACTGAATCACTTAATCAAATAATGCTCTCCGGCTCATTGTAAGGAGCAGATCAACTAAGGGATGTAACAACTGATTTGTCAAATTCAAAGGCAGATCCAGGTATTGAACAACAAAGACTAAAGTTTCTAGCTTTTGTAACTGAGTGCCAAAACAGAGACTTGAAGCGAAACATGAGAGAGGGAAGCTTTACATGTTGTAATTGACTATCTGGTAGGATACCTGTCAGGCCAGTCAGACTTTTGGGCTAGTGCTCAGGGAAAATGTCAGGCCTAATAAGTGTACAAGTCAATGGCATGTAGACAATAACTGAAGACAGGAGCATGGATTACACCACCAGGGAGAGGTTACAGCATGAGAAGAGGCCAAGAAGAACCCTCAGGAAGGTCTATGTGGAGTACATGGAGAGGAGATGGCTGCAGAGAAGCAGGGTGGCAGGAAAACCAAAGAGGTGAGGAAATTCCAAGACAGACACCCGAAGTCAAATGAATGAAAAGAGACTTTGTGTTGGCAGTTTAATAGGACCCTGGCAAGTTTAAAGAGGGTGGTTTCAGTAGTAGGTTGAGGAACAAAAGAGACATGAGGAAGCAGAGGCAATTAATGGAGAGTCTGCAGTGTGAACCACTCTTTTGAGAAGTTTGATAATGAAAGACAATGGACAGATTGGATGTTAGTTCTAAGAAAGAATAGGACCAAGGAAATGGAAGAAATAATAATAGCTAATTTTTAATATAATTTCTTTTAATGAACAGACACTTCCGTGGCATTTGTAACGTGTTGGCACTGTCCTAAGTGGTTCACAAAAATGAATTGATTTAATCCTCAACTGTACATGATGACATAGTCATTATTATTTCTATTTTTACAGATGAGGAAACTGAGACACAGAGTGGCTAAATAAGTTGTCTGAAGTCACAGTTAGCAACAACAGAACTGATATTTAAACTATAGGCAATCTGGGGCACCTGGCTGGCTCATTCAATTGAGCATGAGACTCTTGATCTAAAAGTTCAAGACCCATGCTGGGTGGGGAGATTACTTAAAAATTAAAATCTTTAAAAAAAATTTTTAAAGTAAATAAATAAGAGTAATAAAGGAATCCTTGACTTAAAAAAAAATAAACTGTAGGCAAACTGGTTGAAAAGTCTTTATTCTAACTCATTTTTTTCCCCATCTGGAATGGTTTGGTGGTAACTTAAGGAAAAATTATCAAGATCTTTTCCTATTTTTAATGGGGAAGACTTCAACTTGATTGGGTGCTAAGAAAAGGAAGCCAATACTTTAAAAGAATAAACAAGAATTTCTGGATAATGAAATAAACAGGATCCCAAAGCATATGAGTGGCCATGATGAGCAAGTGTATTGGACAAGAATTGGCACAAATTCTTCTTAAATAGGAGGGAGATGGGGAAAATAGACATTGGAATGAGAGAGAAAACTGAGCAAATTCATTTCAGAGGGACCCTAATAATGTTTCTACTGAGAGAATGAGGGGTCGTGGCTCATGGCTCAAGAAGAAAAAGCTGCAACTTCCTGGAACTTCCTAGAACCAGGAGTCAGCTCTCGCCGAATTGCACTGACGCTTCCTGGTCTGATTGCCTGGTTTGAATACAGGCGTCCTAGATTCAAGGCCACATGCTGTCAGCCTCCTCTGTCACAGCTCTCAGTTTGTTGAGAATGCTACAGAAGACGAGATCAGTTAGCACTTGTATGGCTTATTGTTTCTATGGGACCCAGAGAAGAGAGAGCTCTGTATACCTTAGAGGAGGCACGAAAAGTCTAGGCTTGAGCTGGACCTCAAAAATCAGGAGAATCGGAAGAATAATGAAAGAGGCAAAGTTCTTGGTGGTGGAAGGAGCGAGAAGAACAGAAAGATCAAAAGAAGAGAGGCAGACATAGAAGGAGCTCTTGGTCACAGTGTAGGGGCTGGGCGTGAGGGGAGCAATGGCGTTCTTGTCAGAAGATAACCCTACCCAGGAACCTGTGTCCTGATTTACGTCCCTTTGGGTCCTCATGTCTCTATCAGCCTTCTTGGTTATCTCCTACCCCTGTTTTGCTCTTTTCCAAAGTAATTATCACTTCCTAAAATGCCATATTTAAAATTTGTATTTTATTTATTTATATTTATTAGAATATAGGAAGGCTCTCTGAGAGCAGGGATTATTGTCTGGTTCACTAGTTTATTTCCAGGGCCTAAATCATGCAGTTTCAGGGTTAACTGAGGGTCCTTTCAAGTGTGAGCTCGGGATCTGGACTCACAGCCTGACTGTGAAGAAAAAGGTGACAGCCTGCTTCTCAAATGGGTGTTCTTCAACATCCAGGTGAAAAGCCAGCTCACAAGAATTAAAGGCAGAAACTTCCAGGAACTGAGGACTGAGGAAAATGTCTTCCTTGAGGAGGTGGGAAAGGGGGTTTAAGAATGGATGGACTTTAGGCTAACTGATCTAGAATGGGTTAGGTGGAAGGATGAAGCCCCTGGTGGGACTTGACAACGTTGGGAGGCCTCACCGGTTGTGGGGAGCCCTCGGCTTTTATTAATCTGTTCCCGTAGCTCTCAGTGGGGGCTGTGTCAGCCCCAATAAAAGGGACAGTGTATTCCAGAGTTCTTTTCTGGGTATGGCATCTTTCCTCAGATCCTGGTCCAGGCAACAAGGGTTCTTTGTATCCATGCCAGGTTTTTAAGACTGTCCAATAGGGAAAAACATGATTACCCCCGCCCCCCCATCGACACACATTTAAGTTTAAAGTTGGCTTTAAACAAGGCAACAAAACACACACTGTTCAGAGGCCGGGAGTTACAAGTCTGAGCCCTGTCCAATAATGGAGTTGACCTGTGGTAGGTCTTCCCGTGTGCAGAAGCATCAACAGTAACCACAGGTCCTGTGCCCACTTCAAGCTGTGCATTCCCTTGGGTATTAGCACAGCCGTGTAAGTGAGTCAGCCCCACTGTGAAGGGGTGACCCAACTCTCCTGTCAAATGGGAATGAGAGCCCTCACTTGCTCTCCATATTCCTGCTTCTGCAGAGGGGAGGAGATCTGATCCCACCTAGGAAGTAACCTTGTGCTCCTTAAAAAGAGGTGATTTACATCAGAAAGGAGAAATATTTACCATTTACATCAATGTGGATGGAACAGGAGGGTTTTATGCTGAGCAAAATAAGTCAATCAGAGAAAGACCATTATCATATGGTTTCACTTATGTGTGGAATATAAGAAACAGAGCAGAGGATCACAGGGGAAGGAAGGGAAAACTGAGGGGGAAGTCATCAGAGAGGGAGACAAAGCATGAGAGACTCTTCACTCTAGGAAACAAACTGAGAGTTGCAGGAGGGGAGATGGGTGGGGGAAGGGGTAACTGTGATGGGCCTTGAGGAGGGCACATGATGTGATGAGCACTGGGTGTTATATGCAACTAATAAATTATTAAACTCTACATCTGAAACGAATGATGAACTATATGTTGGCTTATTGAATTTAAATAAAAACTTTAAAAAAATAAACAGATGTGTTAGAAAAATACAAACAAACAAACAAGAAGAGGCAATTTACTTTTAGTCAGTGGCACTGCTGTTCTGAAAGTCAATTGGCCGCTTGTCAGGGAAGGTTATTTGCCAGGCAGGGTGAGCTGGCAATTTCCTGGGAACCCTGGCACATGCTCCCAATCTCCCAGGGTGAGAGACATGTTGGCTTTTCCCTTCCTTCCCCCAGAGAAATCTGCAGAGCAGTCTTCTCTCCCTATGAAAATGCCCAGGAGGGAAGACTCGGAGTGAGAAACTTCTGCTTGCCTGCTAGGAAAGGGTGGGCATGGGGGAAAGCCCGGTTACACCTGTCAACTCGGCCTCCTCAGCTGAAAGAAATACCGTGGACCAACACATCCCTCCTTCAGGCCAGGGTGCCTGCTCTCGGAGCTCATGTCCTACGGAGCAGAGAGGTAGGCAGGACCTGAGCCCAACTCCTCATGGCCAGGGAAGCTCTGCTGGTGCCCTCTGGAGCTCTGGTCTCTGCGGGTCTGTGCACCACTGTGCCGGAGGGCTGGGCTTTGATACATCCATCAGGATGCTCCCTGACAGAGGACTACATGTGTCATTGCTGCTCGGCTCTGATAAACGGGCTGTGTCACCCTCCAGCCCAGGAGACTGATATGGCAGAGTTTGGCTGAGTGAATCTGGCTCCAGAATCAGCTGAGGGCCTTGTGTTTCTGAAAACATTCTCCCTGTTCTCCCTCTTTTCTTTCATGCCGTGGACATGACCCCTGACAAAGAGGCAGAATTGCATCATGAAGCCTGCTCGATTCCAACAAAGCCAGGGTTCCCACCCCGGCTCCACCACTGGGTAGCTGTTTGTCTTGGACTGAGCCAGGTAGAAGGCATTAACGAACATGAAATCACTGAAGTACGTTATGTAGCCCCGTTCCCCATCCCTACCCAGGGGCCATCCTTTTCCCTCCCCTGATCCTTGGGAAAATTGTGTGACTTATGTAACTGCCTGTATGAAACCTCAGAATTGTTCTCTGACACTATAGATCTCCTACCTCACCCACTTTTAAGGCTATAGTGGCCTGAGATGGACGTCTGCCCATCCCCACACCTCACAGATACACGCTCCAAGGGGCAAAATTCATTTGATTGCTTTTCAGCTTTTCTGGCCTTCAACTCTACTTTCAGTTGATTTGGGTGGGGGGGCATCCAATAACCACCACTGAAACCCAGGTACCAAATCTATTTTCTCCACCTGTGACCTAGTGTTTGCAAACACTGAGGCCTCCACATGAGGTGGCTGTGAGGCCTAATCAATTCCATTTTTAGATGTCTGTTTCTTCAGAGGATTGTTTCTTTAACTACTGGAGGGAATATTGAAGAAGGTGAGACCCCAGAAAGTCCTATCGCCATCTTCTCCCAGAAAAAAGGTTGAGGGCCTGCTATGAGGCCCACCCCAAGGGCTTTTCTAAACCTCCCTCTGTGAGTTGGGCGAGAGAGGGGTTGAAGAACATCATTTTGTGTTGGAAACAACTTGCAAGTCATATTTATCTCTGGAGCCTAACACATGGGAGCTAAGAAATAACGAGAGCTGAGAGGCTAGGTCCGTGCTCCTGGGATTTTTAGTGTACTTCAGAATCGCCCAGAGGGCTCCCGAAAACAGTATGCTGGGTCTCATCCCAGTGTTTCAGCTTCAGGAGAACTGGAATGGGGCCTGAGAATATGCCTTTCTAATAGGTTCCTGGGAAATGCCGAGGATGCTGCTCCAGGAACCCCTGGTTTATCCAAACCGAAGGGTTTCTCTAGCTTCTCTCTAGCAACCCAAAGTCACTGTTCCTTTTCTACTTAATTCTTCTGCAGAGCAGACGAGCTAGCTGGATAGTGCTGTCATTAGGAAGTCAGGCTGCCTGGGTTTGAATCTTGGCCTCCATTTATCAGTTATGTAATCCTGGTCAAATGACTTAACCTCTGTACACCAGATTCCTCACAATAATAAATGCCATTGACCCTTGAACAATGCAGGGTTTAGGGCTGCTGACCCTCCACACAGTTGAAAATCCATGTATAACTCCCCAAACTTAACTATTAAGCCTTCTGTTAACGGGAAGCCTTACTGATAACATAAACAAGTAACACATAATTTGTGTGTTATATGTATTATAGACTGTAACCTTACAATAAAAGAAGCTAGGGAAAAGAAAATGTTATTAAGAAAAGCATAAGGAAGAGAAAATACATTCACAGTATGGTATTGTAAAAAATCCATGTATAGATGGACCCATGCAGTTCAAATCTGTGTTGTTCAAGGGTCAACTACTAACATCTTCTGAGAGCTTGCTATGTGCCAGGCACAGTCCTAGTGTATTTACTATTTATTTAAATCCTTGCAAGACTATGGGGTGAGTGTTAATATTATCCCCTCTTTACAGATGAGTAAATTAAGGCAGAGAGAGGAATAATAATAATAAATGCCTCAACATAAGATTATTGTTTGGATTCAAAGAGATAATCCATGTCAAACTGTCATTTGAACATCTAAGAATGTTAGTTACTTTTATTATGGAACCAAGGATCTGAAGTTCCGTTCTCTTCTTTTGAGATTTTTAAAGATTTGCCCAAGACCATGAACCATCCCTCTTTCTTCCGGGTCCTAGGGAAAAGATCTACAAATCACATCCCGCCACCTATCCCACATTTGGGTCCTCCCACAAGAGATCATGCTCCCCTCTTGCAGACTTTCTGTCTCCTGAGAGCTGTCACAGCTCCAAGGGCCCCAGGGCATGTGTGGGTAGAGAAGTGGGACTGGCAGAGGTGAGGAGGAATTCTGCATGAGAGTGATGGTGTGTGTGCGCCTGGTTGAGCAGGGAGGCCCGTATGAGACCTGACAGGGATGGCTCTCGAGAATGCAGACGGTTTGCAAGCTCACCAGACCAAAAGAGGAGAGAAAGAGAGAAGAGAGGGAATGCCCCAAGCTCCTGAGCTGCACCAGCACATTCCAGCATGGTTGACACTTGCTAGTGGCCTTTGTTTTTGTACCAGAGCTAGAGGGGAGGGGATAGAGACTGGGCCTATG
Organism: Mirounga angustirostris; assembly: GCF_029215605.1. Classification (NCBI taxonomy): domain Eukaryota; kingdom Metazoa; phylum Chordata; class Mammalia; order Carnivora; family Phocidae; genus Mirounga; species Mirounga angustirostris. The sequence goes on from NW_026991714.1 coordinate 54,024,114, forward strand.
CTTTTCCTGACCTCAACACATTTTAAGCTTTCTTTTCACAGATCTGGACAGAGAGTTTTCATTAAACCTAGGCTGAATATGAATACTAATTGGTATTAATCACCATCATTAAATGAAGTGAAAGCTGATGATTAAACCTTCAGCACTTCCCAGCTGTAAGAAAATATTCTGAGATACAAGGACTCATCGTTTAGTTCTAACCCATGCTCTATCACCTCTCAGCCGTTACACTGGCTACTGAGCCTCCTCTCCCTGTCCTTACACCCGGCCGTCTCTGGGTCAGCTCATGTCTGCTCAACCCTTGGGATGTCACCTCCACTGGATGGTTCCTGATTCCCTTTCCCAGCCGCACCCTGGCCCAGGCTGGATGAGGTGCTCACCCTCAGTTCTGTCATAGCCCCCAGCCCCCCTCTTATCCCATTGTTGCCCTATGACTCCCTGACTTGTCTGCCTCCCTCCCTCAACATGAAGACAGGAGCATCTTATTCACTTTGATTTTCCAGTGTCAAGCACAGCACCAAGCTGGAATAGATAACCATTAAATATGGCTTATTTAAATATTTAAATACTTTTGTTCATGCCCACCCTCTCCTTGCCATGCTAAATGCAAAGGGAAGGCTTGATTCCTACACTCTGAGAGAACAATGAAAGGCAGGAAACGCTCACTGACTAATCCAGTTTGCTTAGCGGTAAACACTGAGGTGAAAACATGTTTGACCTGCACCAGCTTAAACCAAGGGAGAATTGGTTGAGTTGAGCAAACAAAAGGTGCCCGCTCACTCTGTGAGCTGGTCCTAAGTGGACAGATGACTGAGAACATGCCTGAGCTGAGACAAAAGAACGTGAGCTCACACAGCAGGCTTCACTGTCCAGTTTGATGCCTTTCTAGATACCTAGTTCCTCCTGTGGTTGCAAGTCTGATAAGATGAGCCTTCCAGAGAGCCTTCACCACGACCAAGGGGTTAGGAGCGCCACAGGCTGGCAAAGCAAGGCTTTTTGGACTTGCCATCTTGTAGGGCTGAGCATTATTCTGGTTGAAACATAGCTCTGGCAGACAGATCTCTCTGGGCCCACTCCTCAGACCCCTCCCCACCCCTTATGTTTCAGACTTTCTTTCCTACTCCAGTCAATTGATCCCAAATATGAACACTTGGTCATAAGGGGAGTCAAGATAAAAAGGTATTTCGGTGGCTGGACAAATACCATGGACAGATATCTCTAAGGTCATCTCCTAATAGGTCAACAGGTTCCTCTTTTGGGAAGGCAGAGAGTCTGTGGAGGGTCCCCATGTGTGCACTTGCTACAGAAGGACTCCATGGTCCTTCGTGCTGTCCCTGGTGACCAGTTGCTCTCTGCCACAGTCTTATAAGTTTTGTATTCTTACTTCATTAGGATGAATACATGCCCATGGAGGGCAGGTACATATTCTAGTGCTTCCTTTGTATTTTAGTACAGTTCTGGGGCCTGGGGAGAGAAGGAGGAGGGGAGGCAATTCTTACTGAAATTTAATAAAAATCAAGAAAGGCATTGGGCACAAAGCTCCAGGCCTATCCCTTGTATTTCCAATCCAAAAGCAGTGCCCTTAGGTAAAAGTCTGTAATATGGAAATAGTCCCCAGCAAAAAATGTGTTGCAATCTATTAAGAAAGCTGTAAAGCTTTTCTGAGGCTGCTAGGGAGCTCATGTGTCCACTGTCAAGGGGAGCCCCCCTTTCCCTCCCCTCAGGCTACAAAGTTAACAGAGGTCAGGACTACTTCTTTATTTTGGAGTGAAATCTGGCTCTACCAATCATCACACTTTATGGAGCAGTGAAGGCCAGATTCAGCAAGCTAGCACAAGGGCAACTCATCCCTGGGACCAGTTCCTTTTTTACACAAACACTAAAATTAGTTTTCTTTTCCTCTAGCTCTTCAAGCTGAGAGACCTGACATAGCAAATGACCTTTCTGGCATTCAAGAAGAAATGACTGAAGGAAAGAAAATGATTGTCTTCCAATATCTGGAAAAAAAAATTGATACTGGAGAGGGGTGGACTGGTTCTGTCCTACTTACTGTGAGGGACGGTTAGAAGAGCAGAAGCCACATGGAGACTGATTTCAGCTCAGCAGAAGGGACAATGCTCTACCAATTCCAGCCATCTAAAATGGAATGGTCTGCTTTATTGGGTAATGAGTTTCTGCACACTGAAGGCGTTTTTGAAATATTTAATTTACTTTTTTTTGAACAGGTAATAAATGCAAACAGGATGGAATTCAAATCTATATATTATGAGAGTTAGTCTCCTTCTTACCCCTGTTTCCCAGACATTCCTTTTCTTCTGAAGAGGCAATCTCTCTTACCTGGTATTTGACCCAAGGCCAGACAACTCTCTGTGGGGAATACAGTAAATGGGCCATGGTTTCTGGCATTGAGCAAGATGACCTCTGAGAATCTTCCATCTCTTGGATCTCCCCCTTTTTGTTTCCAGCTCATAATCCTTAAAGTTGTATCACAAAATTGAGTTTGAATCTGTAAAATACACATTCACTGCTCAAGAACTGGGTGGAGGACTTAGGAGCTGACAGTGGGGATACTGGACCAGTTCTGAACAGCCCTTATAGCAACAGACAGATTCCAACATGTGACAAAAGAAGTATCAGAGGGAAATGGACCACAGACCCTATGCCAGGTTTGTGGGAACTCCTTTGCCAAATGTAGTCCTTCCCCCATTTGAAACTGAAGAAAACAAAACTATAGGGAGATTGGGGAAGGGGCTGGGGATGGGGCAGGAAGAAGACAGGCTGTGGATAGAGGGGAATGGAAGGGTCATGATGTCATCAGGGACTACTGGAGACCTGGGCAGTGGCCTCTCCTGTCACTGGAAAACCACAAGTACTCTCTTGGCCTTTCTTCCTGGCTGTCTCCTACCTTCTCCAGTTTCTCAAATGCCTCTACAGTCTATTGTCAGAGCCCCTAGAAAATACGGTTTCGTCAGCTGACACACGGGCTGCACATGACTGCATGCATGGAATCTCTTTTCATGTACTTGGAAAATTCAAAGGCATTTTTGATCTTGAAGTTAAGCTCAAACCTCTGATCCTGACAGATAGTCCGGCTGCAGCACTCAAGGGCATCCAGACCTGACAAATCCAGGCAGCATCTGTCCTATTTCAGGAGCTTGGCTATTTCCCCAGAACGAATGGAGGAAAGTAAAAAAAAAAAAAAAAAAAGTCGGGCTTTCAAGCAGGACTCCAGGCTCCTTTAATTATAAGAAGTACAAGAGGCCACCTTGCCTATCCCTGGTTCAGCTTCTTAGAAGGGAAGCAAATGATAAAACCATTTCATTATTGTCATTGTTATGATGGCCATCATTCATTTTAAAGGCTAAGCAGTAAGTGTTTATCAAATGTAAATTGAAGAAAAGGCGCATATTTTCTAGACATACTTTCATATCAGCAATAACAGAGCACATGGCAAACAAAATAAAAGAATCTTTAAGGATCTTCTTATCCAAAATAAACTCGCAGGACATCTCAAGGGATGGATTATCACATAATTTTGTTTGGAGGTATGTTTGGCCTCAGTTCCACGAGCCCAGGGACCTGAGCCATGGGAATCTCTGGAGGTAGAGTCAGACTGGAGCTGGAGTGTGGGCATCAGCCAAAACACTCAAGGCAATGTTGTGCCATGAAAACTCCACTTCTACTAATGAGAACAATAATATCACTGATAGAAGTAATGTCAAGGAGAGCTAATGTGTTTAACTGTCTACCACAGAGATATTTGCTAGGAATTTGGCATGTATGTTCTCATTTTTTGCTTCACAACACTTGTAAGAAAGGGACTCATGGTAACCTTGTTTGGAGGCTTAGAGAGGTCAAATCACTTTCCCAAGGTCACACAGCCAGCAAGTGAAAGGGTCAAGGGGCAAACCCAGACCACTTGACTTCTCAGATTCTTCTGTTATCTCTTATGCTGAACTGAGAGGCACCAACACAAACATGGCAGGGTAATTTCAAAGAGTGATCTTAGGAAAAAAGGAAAAGAACAATTAGCAATGTGAAAGCTAGGAAAACCAAGAGCAGATCTCCAGGGATCAAGTGACATGCAAAAAGTAGATTGAGATGAGTGATGTAGAAGTAAATCTAGAAATAGAAAAGTCTGAGACCTGTTTTTGCGCTTTGTTTTTTTGAGTTGAAGTATAGTTGACATGAGACCTGTCTTCTACATGATGCCTGTTTGTGTGGTAGGGAAGGTGTGTGCCTTAAGAGAGTCCTGCTGGCTTGGCTCTCACCTTTCCCCACCCCATCCAAGGCTCCCACCTCCCAGACAGGACAGAACTGGGGAGGAAGTACATGTGCTTCAGGTAGAACCTGAGCCCAGGTGCATTTCTGCACTCCATAACCAAAACCCCTGTGTCAAGCTCCAGATCCATCCAGTGGATGGTGGAGAGGATGTATTGGCTGAAAGGAGTCACATTGGCTGAATATGTGTGTCTCTACCAAACACATATCACAGAACACTCATCCTAAGCTCTCATGAGCAAGAAACCCTATTAATTTAGCAACATGAGGAATGGAGAAACTTTTAACAAAAACTACATGAGTGATGTAAATTGTGGGAGAATGGAAACAGTGAACTATTTGTCTTAACAAAGAATGCTTATTACCAAATACGCACAAAAGGTATTCCTGGTATTGATACAGTGTTTGGGTAACAAGAAATAACCTTCTTTAGTCTAATCTCCACATTACAAAGATATCTTAAGTTGGTAACTCCGATTTGAGCACACGCATACCTGGATTAAGGTTTCTTACCTGTTCACATGAGCCTTAGCCTTGTTGAAGGGGTTTCTTTCCCCTTTGCTTAGAGCAAGAGGCATGCAGCATTCAGAGGAGGGGTCTATAAGCACTTCTTCAATTCTTCATGGTAGGCTAGAGACATAAAACTATTTTGGCCCTTGGCAGTTTCCAAAGGACACCACTGATGTGCTTTTCTCTGCAAGGGCCTCATCATATTGCAGAGTATCTGTTTCCAAGCTACCTCCAACTTTACCCATGACCCCCTTTTACCCTCAGAGAGCTAAATATATCGAAAACACTCAGTACCATCCTGCTTGTGTGTACAAAGAGAGCCAAGAATGTATTGTCCCACGTGTGCTGGAGTCAACTCCTACTGGTCACAAGGGCTGATCATCAGATTTTTAGAAAATCGATGAGCTTGTTGTTAAGCTTTAAAATGGCCATCCTTGGAGTATTTACACCACAGCAATTGGCAAATGCTATAAATCAGGGTTTGTTTGTTTTTTTTTTCCTTTGAGAACTAAAAATAAGAGACCATGATTCCTTCACTGGACACGCCATGCAGTCACAATTTTTTCAGCCAAACTTGATGAGCGTCTACTAAATGATAGATCTTGTAGCAGGTATTAGAGCTCTAATGATAGGTGATACATGATTTCTGGAGCAGAGAGACCTCATTAACTTTGAGCCACTCCCTGACCATTCTTCTGCTTATTGCTAAGACAGGTGAAAACTTGAGTCTATTTGCACTTGAGATTGAAATAGTCTGACGTCTCTCCCACTTGTCATGATCGAATATCCTAAGAAAAGTATTTCAGAAGCTTGTAAGCAGTTCATCTCAAAATGAAATCTTTACTAAATGGCAGAAAAAATCAAGCCCCTGGCTCATTAGAAATATTTTTCTTCCTCTATCTCTTTTCCTAAATTTTACCCTGGATCCTTAGGGGGTTTCATGCCAAAGAAAAGAACATAGTATGGAAATTCCCTTGGGTAACTCAGGGCATTTGCTTTTGCTAGAGCCTTTCAGATTGCTGGAACAGATTCAAAGGGATTTCATAAATGCTACTTATCTTTTGTTTATTTTTAAAACTTGTTCAAATACATGATTTTCTCATCATTGGCTTGCCCCCTGCTCATGGTTATGTCTAGATTGAAAAATGCCAAAGGGAAAAATAGACTGACTTGAGTTATGTGAGCGTCGTTCACCTGTGGCTGGAGCTGGTCTGACCTCCTGGTTCTGCTGAATGACCTTGAGCTATCACTTTCCTGATCAGTGTGCAACAGGATGGCATTTCTAACCACAGGAACATTTAAAGGATTAACTGTGGCCCCCTAGCATTCTTAGAAAACGTAAAGGCAATTAGTTACTACTTATCCAGTACTGACTAGTTTAAAAGACAGGGCCTGCATTGTCTAGATTATGGAAAGCCTTGGATCCCTTACCTCTAAGAACCATAATCAGCTTAAAAAGACCTGAAACTGTGACTGTTCAGAATTTCCTGTTGAAGATCAGAGCTGGTGCTGTGGTTGTTCACAGGAAATGAAGCAGGATCAGGTAACAGCCTCAAAGACCTGGGTCACCAGAGAATGTGACCCCTGACATTCTCTTAAGGGGAACTTGAGAATGGAAAATAATAAAGGAGAATCCCAGGGCCTCAAGTGTGAGGGTACAGAAATGGGGTAAGAGGTAAGGGAATTACAGATTTTTTCCCCCTCTATTTCCAACTTTCGTGGCTTCAGTTCTTTATCTTTGCTGATCCTTCTAGAGTATTTCATTTTTAAGGCTCCTCTATTCTAAAGACAGCAAGCAATTTTTGGAATACCTTCTGTGTGATACATGCTGGCGATACATACATTGAGGAAGAAGATGCCATTTCTTCCCCTCAAGGAGCACACAGTCCATGGGGGAGAAAGAGAAGGAAAGAATGCCAGCAGAGTGTGTTAGGAAACAGGATGCATTAAAGCACAGGTATTTAAGAGCTTATGGAAGGGGTTCCTAAGCCACCCTAGTCATATTACGGGGAGCTTCTGGAAGAGGTGATATCTGGGCTAATTTAGAGACAAATAGACATCATCCAGGCAAGTGAGTGAGGAAACAGTATTTCAAGCAGAAGAAAGAGAACACATATGGAGACATAAGAGAACAAGATACTTCAAGAAGCTCTAAGTAGACCTGGAGCTTAAGATATGATCAGGGAACAGTGGCAGGAGATGACTAATTGGAGGCCAGCTCTGGAATGTTCTGGAATGTAGGTCATGCTAAAGAACTTGCAGTTTAGCTAGGGGAATAACAAGTAGCCATTGAAGTATTTTAGGCAGGAGGATGGCCTTATTAGAACTGTGAATTAGAAAGCATTTTTAAGTAAGAATAGTAAGATTAGTCAATAGTTGTTGACCACTTACAATGTGCCAGACAAATTTGGGGCATTTTTCTTGATATAATGCATGTCAATCTCACAACAGCCTTGCCCAAAGCCATGTGGCAACGGTAAGGTATAGTGTCAGGATGCAAATCCAGCCAGGCCACCACCAGAGACTCCGTTCTCAACCACTAAGCTACAGACACATCTTATGTTGTTGTTTCTCAATCACAAATGTAATGTAATTCTCATTGCTTATCTTTTTCTGGTTGTTTTTCTATTTTAAGCCAGTTTACCCCAGCAATTCCCATGCACACACAGGAGGTCTCACTTTTTAAAACCCCAGATTTCGATTATATAAGGTCTAGGGAGTTTACAGATTGGAAGGAATGCACAGAGAAGTTCATGTTGACTAGACTGTTTTGGCCTTTCTTCAATGATCAAGCAGCTCCTCAAGGAAGATAACTCTGCAAGACATTTCCCTTTGTTTCAATTCTGAGCGTGGCTGGGAATCCCCAGGAATCCCTATCCTATGCTCAGTTCCTAGATCCCAGAACGAGTTACTCCTCCTTGTCTCTATTTATTTCACTTGGAGCTAGTTTTTTTGGAACCGAATTCCCAGTTAACAAGGAGCACAATTAAGAAAATTCAAATCAAAGTTAAATGAGGGATAGTTTAAAAAGTAAAAAGTGGGGTGTCTTTCATTCCTAGAAGGCCAATCTTATACCTTTAGGAAGCACCAGATTATGCATAGCTCCTGAGATATAATCCTTGCAAATAATCAAATGTCACTTTTATTCTGTTACCAATCCAAACTTACCAGCACCTGCTATGTGCCAGGCACCATGCCAGTTAGCTACAGAGAGATGGTTAGGTGATGGTTTCCTCCTTCACGCCTAATGGAGTTGCTCAGTCAGTCACTGATACTCTTACAATGTGGGTATTTATCATCTTCATCTCCCTGAACACCTCCATCTCCTCTGTGACTCTTGCCACATGCATCTTTTGACTTGTAGGAAATCCTAAGACACTCCTTTCCCTGAAATGGTCTAGTTCGAGACAGCCACTCTAGTCCAGGGAGATGAGAGATGGCTCCTGACATGGGTCATCTGGCTGAACCAGTTCTCACCAATTCATTACTTAACTTTCCCACTTGACTAATAAGTGACTAGGCACACTCTAGCCTGCGATGTTGTTATAGGCCTATTTGGGAGTTGTTGGGCTGTGACCATTTTGTTTTTTCTTTTTCTTTTTTTCTTATTTAGTTAAATTTTATTTATTTATGTATTTATTTATTTATTATTTTTAATAATCTCTACACTCAACATGGGGCTTGAATTCATAACCCTGAGATCAAGTGTCACATGCTCAGGCGCCTCGGCAGCTCAGTTGGTTGAGCGCCTGCCTTAGGCTCAGGTCATGATCCCAGGGTCCTGGGATGGAGTCCTGTATAGGGCTCCCTGATCAGTGGGGAGTCTGCTTCTCCCTCAGCCCCGTCCCTCTGCCTCTCCCCCTTCTCATGCACATCTTCTCCACCTCCCTTGCAAAAATAAATAAATAAAATCTTAAAAAAAAAAAAAGAGTCACATGCTCTTTGGACTGAGTCAGCCAGGCACCCCAGGCAATGACCATTTTCTAAAGGGAAAAGTGAAGAGTTTTGATTTCAAGTCATCGAGAAAGAATCACTATCACTTTAAGCATTAAACACAGAAATATCTCTAAAAGAAATGTCAGCCCTTTGGAAAATCTCTGAAAAGCCCAGCTATGTGACCATAAGCCAACTCCATCCCTTTTCCAAATGTACAGATTTCTTCTTGGGAAAGTGTAAGTTATAAGGGTCAAAATGCAATGCCTTAGGATCAGTTGTCATGGAAACAAAGCTCAGACATGAAGAGCTCATTCAGTCTCATACCTCCTTTCCCACCAGGTACTGCTCTGGGGGAAATGCTGGGCAGACACAGCCTCTGAGCAGAAGGGACAGTCTGTGATCAGAGAGTCCCAGATCAAAAAGCTTTACCCTCTCAGAATTTTTCGGGAGAGCCTGTCGTTCTCATTCCCGAATGGAGGAAGACATGGAGAGCTGTGAGGAAGTGAGCTTTCAAATTCAGTTTACATTAATTTTTCATTAACTTCACTAACAACACTCTTCTCCTGTTTCCTTTCTTTCTTTTCTTTCTCTCCTTCTGTCCATCTACTCTGCTTATTTCCTACTTCATCCCGGTCATCCCCAGTACTGTCTTATTGACCTCTTTTCCAGACTCCTAAGAGTTGACAAACCAGTTCCTCAGCTATCCCCTTCAGCTCCCCGTCATCACTAACTGTAAGTGACAGGTCAACTTTCTGAACTCTAAAGACAGCATGTGCCTTTTATTTTTTATTTATTTATTTATTTTTAGGAAGTGAGAGAGAGAGCACAAGCAGGGAGAGTGGCAGGCAGAGAGAGAAGCAGTCTCCCATTAGCAGGGAGCCCGACATGGGGCTCGCCAAAGGCAGACGCTTAACCGACTGAGCCACCCAGGCGCCCCAGCTTGTGCCTTTTACAAAGAAAATGGGGCAGCCTTCTGGAAGACATGCCGGTTTCAGCTGCTCCCAGACACAGCACTTCATTCAGACTCTCTGAGGAGACCCCAGACAACATTTTTGTGTCATGCAGTAGTTGATGACACCAGATCTTACAGGTATTAATGTTTAGTCATCTTTCTCTCACCAGTAGCTAACCCGCGTTTAACACAGTGCCAGGACATAATGAGAGTGTATGGTGTTGCCTGCTTGGCCCCACCCACTACCCTTGAAAATTGTGTCTCTCTTTCCCCACCACTTCATCTTTATGGCGTTCTTATTTAATGTCATCCCAATGGTCCTAACTGATTGCTTGATGATAAGATTCCTTTCCAAGTTGGGCTAGGTGTCTTATTGTGGATTTTGAAGCTTGGAACTACAGTGGCTAAAAGCTATAAAGGTAAATATTGGAAGACGTTCATAGTCAGGTTTTCTACCACATGGAAATAGATGGTCTGTGATAGGAAAAGGCAACAGACAACCCCCAGGAAGAAAGAGATAGAGAGAGAATTCACACCATATTAGGTCCCTGGCTTTAATGGTTCCTGAGGTCTGCTGCATCCCTGCCCTTCTTGTGGCTTGGTTGCTCTGAGAGAAAACCCAGGATCCTTCAAGTATGCTCCCATTTTTTCTTAAGGTATATATTTAGGTTTTGTCATTTGCCATCAAAAGGATCTTGACTATTCCCTGGAATTTAGCAGGCACTTTATGTAAATGTTTGCTGAATGATGAATGGGCAGTTTTTGAGCATCCAAATTCAGAATACCATAAGGCTTGAAGATGTTGGAAAGGCCATTTGGTTTATCCCTCATTCTGGGGGGACAATCACAGACACTCCAACCAAGGAGAAAGTGCTCTTAGTTGTAAAGCCCTGGGAAGAAGATTTTAACAAAGGAGATCAGAAGAGCGTGAACAATCTTAACATCTTGATCCTCTCCTTTTTCCTTAAAAGTCCTCCTGCATTCCATTCTCAGTCTTCATGATCTTCCACTTCTCATTTTTAAACTATTATTTTAAATCTTTAATTCTTTTATCTCTTTCAAGTTTTCATATCATCTAAAGTCTATTTGTATTTCCCAACCTTTTTTTGTTTTGTTTTGTTAATAGTGTCACATATATCATTGTTCCCTGATGATAAGAGAGAACTCCTTTCCAGAGAATTAAAGCAGCTCATCATTAAGGGGCATATGATGTACATTCTTTCATTCAGCAGACATTTACTGAGAGCCTTGTATAAGACAGGTACTATGCTAAAGACTGGGATACAGAAATATTACAACTAGATCCTTCGTGAAATAAATTAAAGTTTAGTCTAAACCTGATATAGAATTTCATTTGTCTGAGATTTAAATAATTACAGTCATTGTCCTCATTTTTTTCATTGATTCATTCACTGTTCAGTCATTCAACAAATATTTTTGAGTTTCTATTTTGGGCTGGGTACTATTCGGGCTCTGCGTTTATGGAATGAACAATGTCCCTATATTCTAATGGAAGAAGAAAGAAAAAAAGCAAGTTCACAATTAACAAATTATTTCAGTTGGTATTGGATAGCGATAATTGTTATGACTAAAAGAAGCAGAATAAAGGGTTAAAAATCCTGGCTTGTAGGCAGGCTATTACAGATGAGATAGTCAAGGAGGTCTTCCCTCAGGAGGTGGCATTTAAACAGAGACGTGAATTACACAAAAGGTTGAACCATGCAAAGACCTAATGAGATAGCAGCCCTGCCAGATGGCCCAAAGAACTAGACTAGATGGATTCTGGGGTTCCCTCTAGCAGGAAAACTTAGAATTTTACCCTTTCTGCCTAGTTTCTGTTTTACAACAGCTTTTACGCTTTCTCTCAAAACTTTTGCCAGCATCCATAACTTCTAGTTGTAGAGCCCAGAATTACTCTCTAGCAAGGTTTTGTCAAAAATTCAGACTCCTGGCCCCAGCAGCTTATACTCATACCTGTAGATGCCAGCATAATACCATGTAGCCCTCCCTCATTTCAGAAAGAGCCCAAGATGCCAGACACAGGTTCTGATTTTTCAGGGTAAAAAAAATGATTTTGCGGAGCATTAAACAGCATCGCAGTGCCATGGTTAATGTGCTGTATAAACCCTAATTTCTCCATCTATAAAGATTTTATTTATTTATTTGAGAGAGAGCACAAGCAGGGGGCAGAGCAGAGGGAGAGGGAGAAGCAGACTCCCCGCTGGGCACAGGGCCTGATGAGGGGCTCGATCCCAGGACCCCGAGATCATGACCTGAGCCGAAGGCAGACACTTAACCAACTGAGCCACCCAAGCACCCCTAATTTCTCCATCTATAATTTTTTAAAGATTTATTTATTTAAGAGAGAGAGTGCGAGCAGGGTTGGGGCAGAGGTGGAGGGAGAGGGACAGGCAGACTTCACACTGACTGCGGAGCCCAACCCAGGGCTTGATCTCAGGACCCTGAGATCATGACCTGAGCTAAGATCAAGAGTCAGATGTTTAACCGACTGAGCCCCCTAGGCGCGCCTCTATCTGTAATTTTGAAGTGGTCACAATATACAAAATATTGTCTTTATAATTTAAACTCACAAGAAAGAGACCGGAGGCCAAAACCCTATGCAATGAAATCTACCCGATGCCTGGTGTCCTTTGGTTGCATTAAAACTGCAGACTTTGACTATTGCTAGAGTAGGTGGGCCATCAGACAGGCATTGTGAATCTTGGTTCTAAAGATTTACTTTTGCTTCTGCCAGTCACCCTGAGATCACTTCAAATTACATTCTCAGATGGAGAATATTTGGGCCACTCTAGTCATGTAAACTTTGGCCACGTGTATGAGTGTAACTTCTCAGATGAGATGTTTCTCAGCCTTTCTCCACCACTGCCAAGATGGAAACACACAAGATTTTTTGCTGTTTCTCCCTGTGTGGTAAGTTTATTTCTCGTTTACCTCTGTAGGGAAGGTATAGCCCTTGGGTGTCTCAGCTTTATGTAGGGGTCTCCCATTAGATTCCTTGTCTTGGGCACTTTTTCTTAATAGGTGTATAAAATAATGGCACGTTTTTAATTGATGGCATCCTAGATGGAGTAACATCTAGTAATTAATTAGAAAGACTAGCACTTTGGGAATAAAATACAAGGTGGGTATGTGGAATGAGGGTGGCACAGAGGCAGAAAGCCACTGAAAAGGGACATGGGGACAAATGAAGAGCTAGTTCGTCAACTACGATCAGTCAGAAAGGAATCAGAATCTGACTCGACTGATAGAGTACTGTGATCATTGGCTACGATTTGGGGTCGGAATGCCTGAGGGTGTGGTATGACACCAGTGAGACCCTATACCTTAGGGTAGCATATCAAAGGCCCAAGCACAGCTAGGAGAGTGGCTCTAAGGGTTTACACTGAACTACATACGGTTCAGTGGGTGGGGGCTCAAGTTCTTTTCCTGAAGGGAAGGTGACTGGGGACCCTTGCCCATCGTTTCTTTATTCTTTATCTCCCCTACTATATGTAAATTCCAGCAAGATCAGGAACTTTGTCTTTCTTCTACGTCAGTGTCTTCCAGTGCCAAGAGTAGTCCCTGACTCATACTAGGGGTTTAGCAAGTGTACATGATGAATGTATAGGAGATGGGTCACTGTTGGCACCACCGGTGGTGTTCTAGGGGTTCAGGCCTGCATTCACAGTGCTGAGGAGGCCCAGTCACCAGGCCCAAAGCGAGCAGGCAGAATTACAGAGACGCTAGAAGTGGGAGCCAAGATGCGAAGCCAAGTGGGTCAGGAAGGAGAGGAGCTGATGTGTGAGGAGGATTAGAACAGGCAGAGGGAAGGATACTGGAGGAGTGCCCTGAGCTGGAGGGCAGGCTTCTCTTCAGGAGAATGCTTAGGTGCCCATGGGTTTGGCTCATCCTCGGGTCCTTTCTCTCCCACATCAGAGGTCTCTTTTCTTCATCTTTGCCTCTCCTCCTCATCACCAAACTTCCTGCTTTCTTCAACTCACTGCAATCCCAATTCCTTTCAAACCCCTACTACTCCGACTAAGCTTAACCCTAACATCTTAATTATATCTGGTAACTTCTCTTCACTACTTTCACGTTTGACTTCCCTGTGGTATTTGACCCCATAGGTAACCTCCTATTTCCTAAAACTCTGCCCTTGGTTTCTGGGACACTTTCTTCTGGTTTATTCTCAGTTTAATTTGAAACCTTCTCTTTCTTATCCCCTGTTGACATTCTCCAGGCCTGCCCCCTTGGATCCCTCCCTTTACACACTACGGTACAACACCATCTCCTTGACTTATCTCATTGATATCTGTACCTTCAAATACCACCTTCAGACTGTTGACTCAGAAATGAACCTCCAGTCCAGGTCTCTCTTCTAGCGTCCGACCGTATATTCAGCTAGAAGTTGTACATCCTTGTACCTTTGTACCATCATGTACTAAGATGGAAGTGCCATCCTAAGGGAACTCAGCCAACACAAGTACAGAGACCAAGCTTGTAACCTCCATGGTCCATCACCCCTTTGAGGCTACCCATTTGCACTAGATCCAGTACCAACTGCTCTTCAAAATTAGCTTATGGACAGCTCTTCTAGGAAACCCTCTAGGCCAGGCTAGAGACCCCTCCTACTACCCTGTACATACCTCTATCATAGCACTTCTAACATCTCACTGTGGTTGTCTGTCAGCCTACCTCTACTGCCCAAACTTCTCAAGGACAGAAAATGATTATATTCATTGTCATATCCACAGCACCCAGTATGATGCTTCTTGCTTAGTAAGTTTTCTACAAATATTTATTGAATTAAAGTAAACCAAACCCTAAGCTAACTGATGGCGCTAGGGGGCAAAGACGCCTGCTCCCAGTGTTGGACTCCTGTTTTTCTTCTGCTTTCCAAGAATTTCTCAATATTGAAACTGATGCCCTCTTTGTTTAACATAAAAATTTCACAGCCCCCCATAGTATCTTTACTATGCAAAAGATAATAGTTTTTAACTAGAGTCCAGTTTCTATACATCCTCACCAGCTAAAAAGACTTTGTTCAGATTTATTTTCATTATTTTCTATTATGAACACAAGCATATTTTGTTTTAAATGCATATGTGTATATGCAAAACATTTCAATATTGAATGCAATTTCTAACTCTAGCCCCTAGATTGTGATATGGCTGCACTGAGAATCCCTGGGTTTCCCAGTTTTGCTC